>NC_140492.1:104952878-105617878 GCF_964271855.1 Acomys minous | reverse complement strand
ATAAGCCTTACTTGGACTGATTACCCGGCTCTGAGCACACCTCGTAAGGATGGCTAGACTAGTTCTGGGAAGTGAGATGTGTCCAGTGGCTGTTTCTGAACATGGGAGGTTTCAAATTTCATAAATATATGAAGGGCAGGATCTAGCTGGTGCCTACAGCACACAAAGAGGCTGGGTTTTGGTCAGAAAACAATCAAATGGCATTGATGTTGGGTGAGTGACAAAAGTGACGAAGGAGAAATCGGTGTAAATGACCACACACACACACACCCCTTTCTCTCCAAATAGACAAGGGAAAAGGTTCTCGTGCAATCTGGAACATTCTAAATAACTTTGCCTGCTTGCCCTCTACTCTGCCTCCAAGAAAGAATACAGGGAGGAAGCAGGAAAGGAGGAGAAAGAGATGGAAGGAGGGAGAAAAAGTGCAAGATCTAAGATTCATTCAATTATCTGCCAGGGAAAAGTGTGTGTCCACAACATTACCACTTTTACAGTAGTTAGGAAAGTCTTTCATAGAGTGAAGATTCTAGAGGTTCAGTAGAAGGAGAGGAAAACATTTAATTGGCGATTAACGTCTTCAAACACAATGTGACTTTTTTTCAACTTCATCTCAAGCTTCGGTGGTCTGACTGATGTGAGTTAGAATCCATCATGGTGCCCCCAGTGGTATCTTTCCATCCATCCCCTTCTGTGTCAGCCGCCAGTGGCTACGGCAAGCAGATACCACAAACTGAGCATCTTACAGGAGGACTTTGTGACTGCAGAGTTTGGAAGCCAGAAGTCTGAAGTCAAGACAGGGCCAGGGTCATGTTCCTGAAACCCGTGGAAAGATGTCTTCCCTGCTCCTTCAGCTCTGGTGTTTGCCAATGGTGTGGACAATATCCATCCCCATCATCGCATGGCTGATTTCCCTCTTGTGCCTTCAATCCAACATCTTTATGCAACCCTGTGTCCAGTCTCACCCATTCCACAACACTCCAGTCATGCCGGATCAGGAAGCCCCAACCCCAATATGATGTCATTTTACTAATCACCTCAAAAAATGGGCCTCTTCTTTAAAAAGCACACATCCTGAAGGATGAGAGCTTAGAACTTTTCAACTCGTGACACCCTTCTCCAAAAATAAAAAATAAAAAAATAAAAAACTATCAGGAAACATGTGGAGGGATGTTACTGGGGAATCCTAACGGTTACTGGATATGTTTATTTCTTCAAAAATAAAGTTGGGGAAAACAAATTATTGAGGTTGTATTCAAACCCAACTTATTCTCCTGCCCAGGAGGCTGCATTAATAAACATGAGGACAATGGTGACCATGAGGACGGTGACAGCAGCTAACACCTGATGCCCCCGAGGCTGATGGCATTCTAACTTACAGATATTGGTTCATTTCTTTCTTATGATCATTCAGTGAGCAAACTTCCTTTACCCATTTTATATAGGACGAAGCCAAGGCACAGTAAAGTTAAACAACTGGTTTGAAGCAATTTGCCCAAAAGAAATGTAACTGCTACATCTTAATAAGTGTAGGCCAGTTTCTGTGTTAAAGACTTCAACGCAATCACCCCGAAACCTGGAGCTTCTGTAAATGTAAGCCCATTTCTGTGTTGAAGACTTCTATATAAGCACACCAATATCTGGAACTTATTGACTTAAAGAACAATTTTCACCCACACAATGAAAGAAGAAACAATATAGATGGTTTTTTATATCTTTTCATAGGTCCCATTTTCTAATGTAGCAGCCCTAGTCAATCTCTGCAAAAGAGTATGAAGAACATTTTGACTTTCACAGGCTGAATCTTGGGTGCTTAATACCAACATATCTTTTTTTTTTTTTACACCTACATAATAGATCTATATCTAAGGATATTTGAAATATGGTAGTGTGAGTTCCTTTCCCAGTAGAAAAATAATACATTCTGGGTCACTAGAAGTAATACATTTCAAATGTGTGTACTGCTTGCCGGTTATTATTTATTGAGATCTAGAAGAGCCAGGACGATTCATAGCAATTAAGATATCAATAGAGACAGCTCTTATCCTCTTGAGGTTTCTTGGATGAATTAGAGAAGCATCCTGGTTTGACTTATTTGTCCGTCCATGTGTTTAATTAGTTCCACTAGGCAACAACAAAACAAATTCTGTGTGGAATGGTCATCAGATCTTCAGTGTCCCAGGATGACAGTATGTTACAGCAGCCATCTTCAGAAACACAAAGCCATACAAATGTGCTTCTCTCAAAGTGGTTGGGGGCAAAAACACATTTGTATACAAAATTCAAGACTTATCAGTTGTGATAATAGTTATGAAACAATAAATCTAATTAATTAAGCAGAACATCCAAGTATGAACATTTAGAATGAACATGCTGGAGAAAATGGCAAACTTGAGGTCAGACAACTTTTCCCCTTTTACCATAAAATCTACTTTAAAGGAAAGTATTACATTTCTGGCAGTGATTTCAAACACAGTTAATCATCTCTCAATGGTGCCAGCAGGTGAAACCAAGCTTTCAACATTCTTTCAGGGCATTTTGTATTTCAATAATAACAGGTAAGGCAGAAGAAGGCATGTCCTCAGAAGGATCACAGGGCCTTACTCTCTTCTTCTTCTTCTTCTTCTTCTTCTTCTTCTTCTTCTTCTTCTTCTTCCTGTTTCTTCTTCTTCCTGTTTCTTCTTTTTCCTGTTTCTTCTTCCTGTTTCTTCTTCTTCTTTATGATCATGGAGAAAACAGTTTAACTCAACCATACACTCTGGCCGTCTTTGTTCCAAACTAAACTAATAGAGTACCTAGTCATGAACTAGATCCTCCTAAACCATGAACCAAATGAATTTTTCTCTTTATAAAGTAATTATCCAAGGACCCTCATTTGTGGTAACACAATGCTAACTAATGCCCATAGTAAGTGAAGTGTCAAGTCAACTTTACAGTAGCTCTCATGGATCAATGGCTCCATTTAGGACAGTTCTCCTGGCCCCTGAGTGGTAACTATTATAGATTCACTTCCTAGCTAGAAGATCTTCACAGTAGCTTTACAACCAAATGAATGAGAGTTATCATGTATGAAGGATGAAATCAAGCCCTGGCAGTTTCCTTCCAAGCCAAAATAATAACTTAGAAATGGCCCTACACCTGGTTAGTGCCACTGGTCTCAGTGTCTTGGGGCATTCCACACTGGAAGAAACAGAGATTTGTCCTTAGTACAAAACAAAATGTACTCTTTCCATGTCTGCCTTCCCTCCCCATTCTCTAAAGACTGTCAAAATTCCTAATCAGATTCATAGCATTACCTTGGATGAGAGGCCACAGCTTACCACAAAGTGTGTGCGACAGTAGATGGCAGATAACAGTGAGAACCATGCGCCCCACACAGACCACCTCTCCCAGAAGAAGCAGCTCTGGCATAATGATGGGATGGCATTAAATACACGCTGCAGATGTAGTCCATAGACAAACCTCTCAGACCACAAACAGGCAGCTGCTGTGTGGTGCTCAGCTCCTGCAGCAGACGGGTCCAGACATGAGCTGTTAGGAAATTTGCCCTTCTCATTGCCATCCCCCAAAACTCACTTATGACTCAGCATTCTTTTCTTCCCATCCCTGTGGTTACCAAGTGTGCTCAACCGTTTTGATACTGTGACAGGACTTTCATGTGCAAAAACTGCACAGTCAAGTTACCAAAAATACCGCCCAGAGAAATGAAGAAAGCAAAACCCAAAAGGCTCATAGCTCTTAAGGAAGTTCGTAATTTTGTGTTGGGCCACCTTAATTAATGTTTAAATGATTTTATTTGTGTATTTTAAACGCTGTATCTTCCTGGGTACATGCTCCATAGTATCCTGCCCCTGCTCTTAGCAGGGGCAGAGGTGGGACAATAGTGAGCTGAAGGCATGGAAGATAGAATTCAAGTCCAGTTCAGGCAACTTAGTGATAAGGTGCCTTATCAAAAAATAATAATAATTACTTCCAGAATGGGATGTAGGGAAGTGGTAGAGTAGGAGGCTGACATATAGCAAGACCCCAGGTTTCCCACACACTGAAAAACAAAGGAAAAAGAAGATGCATCCTAGTGACACAGCTGGCTATTATGTTCCTTGTAGACAAGTGCTTTCATGTTTATTGTCTGTGCTGGGTAGTTTTATGTCAACTTGACACAAGCTAGAGTCAGTGGAGAGGAGAGATCCTCAATTGGAAAAAAAATGCCTCCAATAAGATTGGGCTGTAAACAAGCCGGTAGGACATTTTGTTAGTAATCGATGTGGGAGAGCTGGGGCCATGGTGGGTGGTGTCATTCCCCTGGTCCTAGGTTCTATAAGGAAACAGGCTGAGCACACAATGGGAAGCAAGCTAGCAAGCCGCATCCCTCCATGGCCTCGGCATCAGCTCCTGCATCCAAGTTCCTGCCCTGTTTGAGTTCCTATCCTGACTTCTTTCAGTGATGAACAGCGATACGGAAGTGTAAAACCAAATAAACTCTTTCCTCCCCAGCTTGGTTTTGGTCGTGGTGTTTCATCACAGCAATGGTAACCATAACTAGGCTATCATCTGAATTTATTTCTAGGGAAAAAAAAAGGGAAAGGAGAAAGAAAATAGGAATTTTGAAAGCAGCAAAAACTGCACTGCCAAAATTATTGCTGCACTGTGTGTGCTGGGGAAACTTGAGTAATTGCTTCAGCTACCCTAGAAGCCACGGTGCTTGGAGGATAGTGGCATCCATGTTTTGAAAGCAAACTCCCTTCAGTCCAGTAGCATCTTATCACTTAGAACCCAGTGGTTTTTTCCGTACGTGCTGTCACATTTTCACTCATTACAGGGATTGCTCTTAAAGTGATGGGGTCACTTAGCTGGAAAGCCAACATTACCCCAGTGGATTCTAACATTTGAAGAGATCAGCCTGGCCTTAAAGGATCGCAGTGATGTCTGTCTTTCATCTAAGACTTCTGCATCCTGGAATAACCCAGCTTGTAAATATGAGCTGGCTTGATGAGACTGAGAGTGCAAAGATATGCTTTGTTCAAGTGTGAAGCCAAAGACACCTCCACAGAGGGGAGGAAAAGAGCCTCCTCTCCCCCCCCATCCCCCCACCCCCCTTCCCCGGCCCCATGCCCCTGTCAGCAACTCCTTAGCAACCGCATCTGTGTGGTATCACTTCTCTTCATGTTTGCCTGACTCTGAGCTCGGTGGTTTGGTAACTGTGAGTTGCTTTCCAGACATTACTACTTCTTCTGGCCCATCTGATATCAGGCTGTATGGCATGTAAAGTTTTGATTCCCCTTGGATATTAACTTCCTAGTTTTTTCCAACTCCTCATTCATAATGAATCCCAGAACACTATAATACATTAGGTCCCCACACACAACTTAAAATGCACTCTTTCACCATCTGTCATTTGAAGATAATCAGAAGTCCTTCACTACAAAACAACAAAACAATGTGTCTTGAAAGGAGTAAATGACAAATTTCCTTTCAAAACACAATAGAGAAATGTGCTGAACACACTGTGTCGGCTGTGACAATACTGAAAAATAACAGTAATTCACTCTCCATATGCAAACAATACTTGGCTCATCCGACCTAATAATTTACCCTGAACACCATCACGTTCAGAGAGCCACAGTTATGGTGGCCTATTACTTAGTTTAGTTGCATTTGTCCAAGCCAGTGCTAATCATGATTATGGAGAGAGTCTACCAGGTGCTTCCCACGCCCTCAACACTTAACCCCTTCTCTGCATCTTCACACCTTACTGTAAGGCGATGCCATTGTCAATAGCTTAGGTGAGTACAGCAGCTTCCTAATGGCCTTTCTGATTTCACACTTAGCCCCTTTGCAGTTCATCCTCCACACAACAGCCAGAGTAACCTTTCACAAAGCATTCCAGATGACATCACTTCCTGCTTAAAATACTACCCACTATATTTAGACCCCACTCCAACCATAATACCTTATGTGAACTCTCAAAATCACAGCTATTCTGCAGGCCGTAGCCAAGTTGGCTTTCCTCAGATTCATAAAGCCAGGCCCCTGCCTCATGATCCTTGGTTCTAGCTACTTCCTTTGCCAACTCATCTACTCTCCCTACCTCCCTCCCTCTCTCTCTCTCCCTCCCTCCCTCCCTACCTCCCTCCCTCCCTCCTTCCCTCCCCCTCTCTCCCCTCCCTCTGCTTTTCTCTCAGTCCTTTCCTCCCTCGCTCCTTCCCTCCCCGTCTCTCTTTCTCTGGCATTTTGTGATTAATTAATGCAACCCAACCATACAATCACACCCTACTACAGCGTTTCTGTTTTAATTGCACAGTCTGTTTTTCTGTCTGTTCTAGGTCTTTCTCCTGGACCATTTGTGCCATGAGACTAGAAGCATGCTGTCTTATTCACCATTAACACAGTAACACAATGGCCCTCCATAAACATGTGATAAATGAACAAGTGAGTGAGCACACAGGAACATCCTGAGCTAAAAACCCTGTACTAAGAGTGGAAACATCATTATTCTTTGTGAGGAAGTCAAACCTTACACAAAGCAAGCTGTGTTAACATGCAGAGCGTTAACTCTTGGAAAAAGGTAGAGAAGGTGACAGAAAGGGTTAAAGCTGTAGGGCCAGTGTACTAGTTGGTTTTGTGCGTCAACTTGACACAGACTAGAGTCATCAGAGAGAAGCCTCGGTTGAAGAAATGTCTCCAGGAGATGCATCTGTAAAGCATATCCTTAATTAGTCATCAATGGGGGAGGGCCCAAGCCATTGTGAGTGGTCCTATCCTTGGGCTGATAGTCCTGAGTTCTATAACAAAGCAGGCTGACCAAGTCAGTAAGCAGAAGCCCTCCATGGCCTGTGCATCAGCTCCTGTCTCTAGGCTCCTGTCCTGCTTGAGTTCTTGTCCTGTCCTCTAGTGATGAACAGTGTTGTGGAAGTAGAAACCAAATAAACCCTTTCCTCCCCAACTTGCATTTTAGTCACGATGTTTAGTTGTAGCAATAAAAACCCTAAAGTATCAAGTAAGCAAGCCAACATCTGTACTGTCAAGTGAAGAGGAAAGTTGGGCTCATTCACCACAGATGATAGCATCATTAACAAACAGAATGTTATCACCACAGAAAAGGGAACAGTGTTCCCTGGAGGAGTAGGAGAAGCCATCTTCAGAACTTCTATACCTGTGACTATCTGAAGGAATCCTCTGACCCATTTGAGGAAAACTTTTGCGACAGTCCTTACTCTGTAAGAGTAAGAAACAAGCCTGAGAATGTGGCTAAAAAGTAAATATTTCTCTAAGAAAAACAAGATAGTTTATACTCAAATCCAGAAGATCATGAGCCAAAGAAGCTTCAGCACTGAAAGAATTTTTGTTCTGCTTTTTCCCCTCTGTGGCATTATGAGAAATTTTTAGCTCATTGTTTGGGGCAAGACAGTCAGACAGTCAGTCAGACAGTCAGACAGACAGACAGTCAGACAGACAGACAATCAGACAGGCAGGCAGGCAATACTTTCCCCTCCATGGAGAGGCAACAAGAAAATGATAACATCCCAATAGCTGAAGATTCCCTAATTCTGAAAAGAGAAAGAGCCTGTTCTCTAATTATTTGGGCTTAAGTTTTTAAGGACCATCCAGGCCGTCAGGGATAAATTATTTTTTCATTCAAGAAAGTCTGTGAACAGCTCCCACATGAGCAGCAGTGCACCAGGCTCAGAGGACACCAATGCAATTCTTGTCTTCAGGGGTTTCAGAGACCACAGGAAAGTAGACACACAGGTGGCTGTGGGCAGAACCTTGTGGGAACAGCCTTCCTGCTCCCAGTGCAGAGCGTGTACATGAGCAAGCATCATTTAGGCAGCAGAAGAAGAGAAATCCCAGTCACTAGCCTTGGTTGGGCCAAAAGGATTCTGGGTAAATCTACAAAACACATTCTGAAGTATACTTTATCAGTTTTGTTATATGGCATTCATGATTCATGCAAATTATACAGACCATCTGGTCTAAGCCTACCTCCTGAAGGAGTGGGAATAAGTCTGGAGGAAGCCACCCACAACATTTATCTCTTAGTTCTATTCAAGCCAGAGGAGCTACATTTTTCTCAGATCTGAGAAGTACCTGGGGCTTTGGGGAGAGAAAAATTCCATTTAACTAAAAGCACTTTCCAAATGTTTATAGTATACGCATATAAACAGTTTACATTATTTGGCCACCTTCCCACTGTTTAACCTCCACGAGGGTAGAAAGAGACTAAAGAAGGAAATGCTGTGAAGAGCACAGATGAGGTTTCTAAACAAAGGGCTCAGGGTGGGGGTTGTGGGTCAGAAGAGCCTACAGGAAGAGCAATGTAGAGTTAGCTAGATTCTGAGTGAGGCTGGCTGGGGGGGAGGGGGAGAGACAATCAAATACAAAGATGCCAGCCAAGCCAAGAAAACACCCAAATCCCCTGCAATCACAAGTACATATGTCCTGGTTTTACCCTTAGTTTTCAGCATAAACAACTTCTCCACATTCTCATTAGAGTTTAATCTCAAAACACCTTCCTTCACCTTGTTAGGCTGGAGCTGAGAAATAAAACCTCTCATACAAAAGTTTTTTTATGTTTCTTCGGCCATCTAAGGTAAGAATTTGGGGTGCTTGTGTTCAAGTGCCTAATGCTTACATGCTAAGATGTTAGCGCTTTAAAGTGCTGGTTCAATACAATTCTGTCCAGCCAGCCCAGTAGGACATTCTAAGGGCATATACTCTGTTTGCGCCTAGGATTAGTCGTGTTTCATTTTTCCAGAAATCACGCTGTGTGCTTAAGACACGTCATCTTCACAATAACTATGCAATGCACTGGGATTGTGTGTGTGTGTGTGTGAGAGAGAGAGAGAGAGAGAGGGGGGGGGGGGGGGAACCGAAGCTCAAAGACATTAAGTGATTTAGCCAAGGTCACCCAGCTGCACAGTGGCAGAATCTGACAGCTGTAAGCTTTTTCATAAGACTTTGAGTCATTTGTCAAAACTAGCCTAGGCTTCATAGATCACATTTAAAAAAATACATAGTTCTGAGGGTTACAAGGTGTTTACTGGAATTAATTTATATAATAAAAGAGATCTCATGCAAGAAAAACTGTCTCACATGTGGGGTTTTTAAAAGCCAAACTCATAGAGAGAGAAGGTAATCAATATGTTGGTAAGGGTTTAGGCAGGGAAGAATATAAAATTTTAATAGATATAAGAAATAAGTTCAAGAGATCTATTGTACAACATAACAGCTATCGGTGGTTACAATATATTATATGTTTGAAACGGCTAAAAGAAGCATTTAAGTGTTCTCACCATAAAATGTAAGTGTATGAAATCATAACTATGTTAATTAGTTTGATTTAGTCCTAACACCATGTGTATATACTTCAAAACATCATATGTACCATAAGTTCATATAATCCCCATTTATCAATTTCAAAAATAATTTCTTTAAACGTGTAAGTGAAAACAACAATTTTGAAAGCAAAGAAAATGTAAAACTACTGCAATCACAAGATTAAATTTCAGGGCTTGTATTACAAAGATGCATATCATTTTCTGTACTTCCTGCGTGCATGAAGTGTTCTGAAAGAAAATAATTCTTGTTCCTTCTGAGAAACAAATCTATGTTAAAAGTTTCACTCTTTAAAATCCTTAGATTTCAGGATCAGAAGAGAATCCCCTGCCTCTGTGGCTCAGGACTGGAGGCACAGGGAGGAGAGGTGCTGGGTAGGCTGACTAATGCAGTCATTGTGTTTCCAATCTGAAATCTCTTCCTAGGCTTGTGTTTTAAATGATCACTTCCTGGCTTGTATTGTAAATGATCACTTCCTGGTTTGGGGCTTTTAAGAAGATGTAGTAATCCTCATTCAGAAGAGCAATAGAAAAAACAGAAGCAGTTGAAGAGGACCAACAGGCCAGGAGCCTACCATAGAGGTCCTCTGAAAGACTCCACCCATGGGGAGTAAAGGCCACTTCTTTCATGGACTCTGGTGCCCACCCATTGATCACTTCCCTGTGGTGGGGTGGCCTTGCCGGGTCACAGAGGAAGAGGATGCAGGCAGTCCCAATGAGACTTGATTAGGTTGAGGTCAGATGATAGGGGAAGAGGGCTCCCCACTTCTGAGGACTAGGGCAGGGGACAGGGGGTATGAGGAAGGGAAGGTGGGCCCGAGAGGCAATGAGGGAGAGGGGGCTACAATCGGGATGTAAAGTGAACAAATTGAAAATAAAAATAAAATAATAAAATAAAAGCGGTGGCATGGCCAGAGGAAGTGGGTCACTAGGAGCAAGACTTTGAAGCTTACGCCTGATTCTGGTTCCAGCCTGTGTTTTCTGCTTTCTGCCAAATGAACACGCCTCCACAGCATGCTCTGGCCAACGTGAGCTGAGCTGTCCCTCCACAATGTACCAAGACTCTGAAACTGACCTGAAATAAGCCCTGTCTCCCTTAAGTCACCATTGTCATGTATTTACCAGAGCAATAAATTTTTTTGAAGTAATAGACCACCCTAATCTCCCATATACAAGCATTCCCATTTGCTTTGTCCCTTCCTCCTAGATTAAGTCTCCTTCCATTGGTCTCGTGGGCACAGGAGCCACCCTATCCTCTGACCTGAATATGTATCTGCTTTGATTTCTCATGATGAAATATGCTCTTTAGGGTTAGGCGCTCATTATGTTACCTTAGAGAGCATCAGCAGCTTCTCACTGTACATAGCAGCTGTGGTACACACACAAGACAAGGCAGTCAGCATTCCAGCCCGGATGGGGAGGCGCTCATCAGGCCCCGCCCCTAACCGTGGAGGTGTTGGCAATAGATGGCCAATGAAGAAGGGAGAATCGTCTTCCTCCATCCAAAGTGTGGTTACTGATAGTCTGGCCCTGTTCCCAAGGACTGAGATTCCCATGCACACATGGTGGCACTAATTGGGTTATTTTATAAAAAAGAAGAAGACATGAAAGTTGGAGGGGGACATGTTGGAAAGCCCTGGGGGTAGTGACAAGGGAGACCTAAAAGTGAATACAGTCAAGACACATTGTATATGTGCATGAAATTGTCAAAGAATGTTTTTTTTTTAATTCTTAAAAAAGAATTTCCATTACATGTGCAAATTACTTTCTTTTACTAAAATAATACCAATAATTTATATTCACCCTGAAAAATTAATGGAAGGAATTATATCAAAACATGAATAATAGTTCTTGGTGGCAGGAGAATTACAGGTAATCAGTTTTCTTTTTTGTTTTCCTATTTTTTTTTATGTTAGCTATAATTTTCAAATTTTCTTCAATGACTTTGGTACTCTTTAAATAATTGGGACAAATTATTTTAAAACATTGAAAATCTAAATTAACTAGCTAACATGAAAGGAAATCTTGAAAGGGTTTGATTTCCCTCAGAAGTCAGTGCCTTTTGTTTGGAGAAGTTGAACTTCACAGAGTTCTTTCCTCAATTCCACCACTAACAGTACACAACAATGTTCTCCTGAGTACTTTATGAATTCCTTTATTGTCCTTTGTCCTCCATGACTAGTGCCCAGCACTCAAATTCCTTCAGATTTTCACTGTGCTAGAAAGAGGAAAGTCAAGAGAATCAAACGTGTCACTTTCAAATTGGACAATTTTGCAAATAGATTACCAAGGCCGAGCTGCATATATCAAACACCCCAAATGACACTGTTGTCCAAGGCTACGGGCTTTCCAATCTGATGTGTTCGGCAACTGAGGTTGACATAAAATGAGATGAATAATTTTAAAGCCAAAACAAAGATGAAAATAAGACAAGTGTGTATCCTGAAAATAAGAAGAACAAATAAGTGCATGCATCTCCGACTGCCACGGTAAGTTGGTCGTAGTCCCTGTTGTTACGGTTACTGTTTGTCAATAGCAATGATAAATAACATTATTTAACTTTTCATGCAGAGTGTTTTTCTATCTCTTCTGCTAAGAGTGATTTCAGTTGTCAGTTGAGAAAAGCCCAGGCTAACATAAGCCAGCACAAGCTGTGAAACATTCTTTGAACGTTCATATATTAGTAACATGAATGTCCTCCTTCACCCACTAAGGCTACAAAATAAGGTCCCATTTCTTCTCATGTCCTCACCATTGTGACCCTGGGTTCTGAAAGGCTGCAATGAAAGAACAGAAGTTTCTGGATGTTCTCTCCCGCCTGATTTCTTAGAGGATTTAGACATTCACTGGCCATTCTTAGTTTTCACTTGTTTGTTTTATGGCTCTTCTCTCTCAAACCTGCAATCACAGAGCTCGCAAGCCTCAGCCTTCCATCTCAGCAGCTCCTCCACAAATTCCTCACTCAGTACAGATCTGACACAAAAGCAGACTCTGGCTCTCCCTGACTGCCTTAATGGCATAATCAAATCTCAGCAGTGTTGACCCAAGACGGTAAAAATTTGGCCTTTATAAACCCCCATTGCTGTGTCACCTGCCACTCATAAACATCTATTCTAGTCACAGTCCCTCCATGGCTGTCCAGTGACACCCCCACATAATGATAAAGTTGACTGAGTTCAACTCTCCTTGTCTTCCTCTGTCTACCACCTTTGATAAGACCACCCCATGGTCATAAGCCCCTGATCAGAGATTGAATCAGTGATTTCCTTCTGTGGTAGTTTAAATAGGAATGGCCCCCATAGGCTCATGTGTTTGAATGCTTGGCCCACAGAGAGTGGCACGATTAGGAGGTGTGGCCTTGTTGGAGTAGGTGTGGCCTTGTTGTTGTGGGTGTGGCCTTGTTGTAGTGGGTGTGGCCTTGCTGGAGTAGGCATGGCCTTGTTGGAGTAAGTGTATAATGCTGGGGGGGGGGGGAGGCTTTGAGGTCTTATATACTCAAGCTACACCCAGTGTAGTTCACAGTTGCCTCTGCTGCCTTTAGATCAAGATGTAGAAGTCTCAGCTCCTTCACCAGCACTATGTCTGCCTGGACACCATCACATTTCCTGACAAGATGACAATGGACTAAACCTCTGAAACTGTAAGCCAGCCTTATCTAAATATTTTCCTTTCTAAGATTTGCTGTGGTCATGGTGTCTCTTCACGGCAACAGAAACCCTAAGATACCGTCCCAAAAGTCATGCCTGTCTTTTCCAAGCATGACTAAGAACAGCTGGGAACTTCAGGGCGTGTGTCAACCCACTCAAAAGTAGAAATGAAGTCTCCATGGCTTAGAGATGGCTGCTACAACCCAGGGGGCACATTTCTCACAGTCCAGGTGGTTCATTCTCAATTAGCTCTGTGGCAGCCACAGTGCTAGATACTACCTGCTGTCTTTAGAATCTGAAATGCTGGACTTCCCCGACCCTGCTGCCCCCCGCCCCCAGTGAAGCTCATGTGTCTGAATGCCTAGTCTCCAGCTAGTAGCACTGTCTTGAGGGAGTGTGAAAATCTTCTAAATAAGGCCTACTGCAAAGGGCCACTAGGAGTAGGATGCTGAGGGTGATCGTTCAGCCCCACTTGCAGTCCCATTCTCTTTTTCCTCTCTGTTGCTGTGACAGGACCAGCTACCTCTCATTCCCACTGATTGGGACGTGGACTGAGATGCTCTACCATGCCGCCTTCTCTACCATGATAAATCTCCTAAAAGCCATGAGCCAAAAGAAGCCTTTCCTTCCTTATGCCTTTTCATAGCAGCAACAAGTCCCACTTCCTTCTTTCCTGAGTACATAAGAAGATAGGTTTCCCCCAGACTCCCTTGGAGCTATGTTATATATTGAACCATATTGCCAAGCTCTAGCCCATGGCCTATATATAAAGTCTTTTGGCAGAGGTAGTCAAAAGTCCTTGTGCAACCTTCCAACTCTCTTTCCCTCTGCCACAACTATCACAGAAATTATATTTCCCAATTGTAAATGAATTGGATACTCAAGGTGTTTTCTCTAAAAGAGCCACATGGAGTTAAAGTCACCTTGGAGATATGTGTCAAGGGCTAAAAATAAAAATTTTTTCTAAGTTCTACCACTTAACAGACAATGCATTGGGTATGAAAATATGCAAAAGGATGTATCCTGCCTGTGTGAGTCTAATGAATTTTATTTTATGCTCAAGAGTTTGTAATTGATCTTTAAAATGACTGTAAGAGCTTGAGTTAGTTTTTAAGTAAGAAAGTCATATTAATCAGAGTTCTCCAAAGGATACCAGTAGTCAAGTTCAAAGGCCTAAGAGCCTGGGGCCAATGGTGTGGATTCTAGTCTGAGTCTACAGGCCATGGAAGCAGGAATGCCAAGAGCAGCTCAAGGCTCAGCTCAAGCAGTCAGAGAAAGAAAGCATAACCCTCCCATCTTCCACCACTTTGTTCTATTCAAACCCTCAAGGGATGGGTGGAGCACACTCCCATTAAAAGGATGACCTGTTTTGCTCAGTCAGATGCCAGTCTCTGCCAGAGTCATCTTCAGAGGTTGCTTCCTGACTCTTCCTGGGAAAACAAACATCTACACACCCCAGACAGAGACCAACAACAGAACAAAGAAATGATTCCACCCAAGTGTGGTTTAATATACCAATAAATGCATTGGGGTTACTTATAAAAATGGAGATGAAGGGTTATTTGCAGACAGATGTGTGGGTGACTGCTCACAGACACTGCATCTCTGGAGACCACTGCCCAAATTGCAGGCAGCACCTCTAGCAAGGGTGTTTAATCTAACTCTGGAGGGACTCATGGGTCTTGTAATTCTTATGACATCTTTTCATTTTCCTGGGAGTTTCGTGAGACTCCCCTGCTCTACCAAGAAGGAAGCGACTACTTATTCAGACACCTAAAGAAAGTGTATTTAACCAGATATATAGGTACTTCCTGATCTGAACTAGTTGACAATGGATTAACACAGATGTACTGTGAGCTAATTTTTTTTTTCAGAAAGAAAAGAGTTTAAAACTATGTGAAAAGTAGCTGTCCAGAGGAGTGGTCGAGACAGTATAGAAGTAGCACGTAGACAAGAATACCAGGTGGTGATTGGAAATACCGTATCCAGATAAGGTTGGCTGAGATAGGGAAGCCTGTCACATATATTTGGGCAGCAACTTCCCCTGGCTCGGTGATCCTGAACTTCTTAAAAGGAGAAAGCTACCTGACCACCAGCGTCTGTCACTCTCTGCTTCCTCACTGTGGGTGCAGAGTGACCATGCTCAAGTTCCGGCCATTATGTCTTCCCCCACTGTGGTAGACTGTACCCCTCAAACTGCGGCCCGACATGAACCCCTCTTTCCTTCCACCCTGAAGCTGCGTGAGTATTGCATCACAGTGATGAGCACAGTAGCTAATGCCATGTATACGGTGAAATGAGCTCTAAAGAGCCGGTTGCACCTACACGTGAAAGAACAGCTCCAACTAAGTTCAGCCCGGCTGCTCATCATGGCTTCTCAGCCATGTCCAATGACTACGCCTTTTAGTTCAAAGAGGCAGGATGGACTCCAAGTTCTGATTGGCTAGGCTCCTATGCCTTCCACTACCTCCACCATGAGCCTCCCCACCCCCTCAAATTCTTCCATGAGGAAGAATGTAAAATTGTTTTGTTTTTCATACGAAGGGAATTAATAATGACCTTTTAGATTTCTTAACTGTGTAGAAAACGCTGCCCCTATAATTATTGACAAGTAACAATAGAGGGAAAAGAAAAAAGGGGAAAGCACAAAGAACAGCGGTCGGCGTGGACATTTGGTGACACTGTTCCTGACCCCGTCTTTAGAGAGCTGTGGGCTCCTACATGGGCCAAATAACCCTTGGCTCCCTGAGCCCAGCGAGCGCTGAGGAAAAGCTCATCAGAAGAAAATGAAAGGCGAGTGGGAGTGAGCATTCACACAATGTCCTCATGCTGTTGCTCTTGAATAGGAAACGGTAGAGAAGGGAGGCTGGATAAGACACACGGCCAAGTCTGGTAACCTCCAGCCTTGCTAAATGGAATACACAGAGATTCACCACAGGGCAACTCCATAAAGCCACTCTGGATGCCATTTTGCTAATTGTGTTTGCTATGACACCAGGCACCGCTTAGCTGAGCTCCCAGAGTGTCTCCGTAATGGCAGTCACTTGCCAGGAGCGAGAGTGATTTTTATTTGATATCCATACAAAGCAGCAGCAAATGAATTTCCATAATGAGAAGCAACATAATGATGTGGAGACGTACAAACTGCCATTGTGTTTAATAACAACAAAGCCTTCCCGTTTGAATTAAATTTGCAGGAAGATTCTTACTGAAGCATCATTGTACTGAAACCAACTTGTTTGGAAAATGCACACCCATACACACAGAGACACACGTACACACACACACACACACACACACACACATACACAGAGACATACACAGACACACACACAGACACACATACACAGACATACACAGACACATAGACACACACAGACACACATACAAATTCGCAAGTATTTCATTTATGATTACTGGAAAGATTGGAGGGGGTTTTTTTCCCTTCTTTTTCTTCTTCCATTTCATTCTCGCTAAAATCGACTTAGTCGCAGCACTCCACAGCTGCGATTTGTGAAGTAAATGGCAAAGCTAAATGTGCCGAAACCCAACATGTTCCCCAAGCAACAAAGGGATGGAAGGCAAATGTTACAGTATTATTGACAACAGCGATAATGCTTGTATAAGCATCTGCTTCATAAAGGAGAGAAACCTACATTATAAACAAAAGGAGTTCGCATCAAGGCCCACCACCCTGAATCCTGCCTGGGATTTAAATTTTCAAGTCAGTTAGAGCAAATATTGCCACTTTGAACCTTTTCCCTCCCAAATTAAAAATTATCTGATTTGCATCCTGGAAACTCCCCATGACTATCTCCTCCCTGTTTCCTCCCCCACCCCACCCCACCTCTACCCTCTCTCTCTCTCTCTCTCTCTCTCTCTCTCTCTCTCTCTCTCTCCCTCCTTCCCTCCCTCCCTCTCTCTCTCTCTGAAATGATTTCCAGAATTTACCTATCCTTCACTGAATGGAAATAGTATTGACTAACCATGGCTTTGGTTTTGATCCTTAATAAACCTGTCTCTATGCTTATTATGAGGGTACAGTCCTATTGGCTGACTGTGGGTGGCAATATGTCCTGCGCTACCCTGACCAACCTTAATCTGCAATGCTGCAGTTTGTACCTATGCACACCCAAACACAAATGGTTTCATTAATAGGAAAACTCAGAGCCAGGGAGAGACCAAAAGATCCAAAGAACAGCATCATGGGACCAGAAGTCACTAGCCTGGAGTCCTGGGTCTAAATCGCTATCATATGCACTGGAAGAAAGACAGCTTCTTTGCGTGTGCCTCGGTTTTCCCAGCTTTAAAACAGGCATGAGATCTGCTCTAATACATCTTGAGTAGTAAGTCACATTGAACTGATGTTTTCTTTGTTTGATGTTAGAGACAGTCCCGGGATGTTGCCCAAGTTGGCTGTGAACTGATCTTCCCATCTCAAGGCTCCCAAGAGCTAAGATGGCAGGCATGTGCTACCGTGTCTGGCGCTACAGGTGTTCTGTAAACTCTTGTTATTATGACACATGACAAGCAGTCTTTGGATAAGCCTAACGTGTTTCCAGAAAATCATGTCATTGTAATGATCAGTGTTGGGGTTTTTTTTGTCATTTTATCATCCGGCAAGCATTTTTTGAGTCCTTGTTTGATCCAAGGCATAATCCTTTGTGCTGTGAAAATGCATGTGTCACAAGGCCTGAAGGAGGTGACAAGCCACATGTAGCCATAGAAAACGACGACTTGAAACAAGCCACACCTAAGCAACAAATGAGATGAGAAATTCAGGGAATATATATACTAACTTCAGCACCCTGCCTTTTGGGTTTGAATCCTACTTCTGCCATTGATTATTTGGGTGACACTGGGCAAATTATTTAACCTCTTTATGCCTCTATTTCCACATCTGAAAAATGGAAATGACAACTATAATCACAAACAATAGTCTATAATTATAAACCTCACAGCCTTGCTGTAATCATCATAATACATCTAAAATCCTAGAATAGTGACTACACAGATGTACAATATAGTTACGGTCACGGGAGTCACGAGATAGGTTTGCGGTTCAGAGGAACCACACCCGGGACCTCGAATGGATTAGAAGCCACCTTCTATGTCAAGTTTCTCCTGGCCAAAGCCTTGTTTCGGAGCTGGCTACGAATCTCCTGTCTCTATATAGATTGGCATTTACATTTAGCTTTAAAGTTGTGTTGCACTTTTTTGATTTGAGAAAAAAAAAAGCAAACACTTTAACGAGTTGTTGGTCCTACAAAGACAGATCTAAACATACCTTTACTGGAACTCTGATGTTTCTGACAGTGAGAAGCTACACTCTTCTGGGCAATAACTGAGACATCTCATCCGGTTTGCGTGAAATCCCAGGACAAAAAAGAGGCCGAGGCAGGGTGAATGTGAGGAACTGGTTAATGAGTGGCCACTTCTGCCCCTAGGAGCAAGAAAGAAAAACTTCTGTTGTTCTGTCCGGTCTTCAGCATCTACACCTTCATCAGTGAATAGATTCTAAGGGAAATGATCCTGGAGCTCTGCTGGGGAAGTGGTGATTCTTTCAGAACTCCCCATGCCCCTCTGTCTACATCCCAAGTGCTCCAATTATAGGGGAGCACCACCACCTGGTTTGTGCTGTGCTCAGGGTCGAACTCGTGGCTTCCTGCATGCTAGACGAGAGCTATACTAACTGAGCTACAGCCGCATCCCTGGGGGTCTTTTCTGAATTGGAAATGTCAGTGAGCGGTACTTCTTAGGTTTGCTAAGCACACGGGTCCATCAAAATGTGCCTCCCCTCCAAGTGGTCTTCAAGGTCCACTTCTTACGTAGATTTTTCTATGTTCACTGGTGTTACAATCTAACCCCCCACCTCAAAAGGACCTGGCTTTACTGCATAGAAAATTCTTTACTGTGGTTATAATGTATGCCTGTGTGGTGAGCAGTGGTGGCCCGTGTGCCTGTAGTCCCAGTACTCGGGCACTCAAGAGTCTGAGGCAGGAGGATCATGAGATCAAAAATATTCTGAGCTACACTCAAAAAAAAAAAGGGAAAGAAAGAAAGAAATTAAGGAGGGAATGAAGGAATAATAGAAAATGAATTTGTTCCTGTAGGTCATGTTCACGGAAGGAGAGGCGTCAGTGCAGGTAAGATGGTGGTAGGAAAGTCATGGGTCTTCAGCCTTAAGTGTTTGGTCACCTGCTCTGTCCTGAACTCTAGATTGGGAAACTATGCTAAATTTCTGTCTTCCGGAGTTACCAAGCCCTGCAAAAAAAGGCTGCAACAGCTGCGGAACAGCTCCTAAAAGTCCTATCATCCAGTTTCCGGCAGGATCATCTCCATTATCTGAAGTCCAAAGACAAGAGAGATCTGTGTTTTAATTTCTTCTACCCCTTTCTTCCCATGAACACAATCTAGGCTATGCTTTGGGCCAAGCAGAAATGGAGCAGTAGCCTAGGAAGACCAAGGTCAAGGTCAGAATGCCCACAAGGAACAGAGCAGCTGACTGAGTACAGCCCAGCGTCTCAGCTCTTGGTTAGGAGTTTTACAGTAGTAACATTCTACTACAAAAACCATAACCTGTTGAAGTGAAATGTCCCCCAAGGATCCACTTGCTTCATTCCCAAGCTGTGGTGCTACTAGGAGGTGAGGCCTAATGAAAATGAGGTCATTGAAGTCACGCCTTTAAAGGTCATATTGAGATGCCCCCTCCCCCAAGCCTTCCTCCGTATTTTGTTTCCAAGCCCAAGTATGTGGTAAACCATTTTCCTCTACCATGCACTTCCACTATAATATGACATGCTTCCACAGGCACAGGGCAATGGACCAAGTGATAATGTGCTGAAACCATGAGCCAAAATAAACCTTTCCTCTTTTTCAACTGGTTTAACTCTGATGTTTTGTCATAGTAATGGGAAGGTGACTAGCAAAGCACCTGTGTCCTCAAGAGCACATGCTAAATGGTTGTTACCACACATTATGCCTGAGCAGGACAGTAAGGACAACCCTCTCGCAGGAGGCAGGGCTGAGCCCTGAGGAAGGCTGTCTCCCAGGCTTTTTCTGTGCCCTGTCCTCTTACTCTGCTCAATAGACTCATCCACTCACAGTTGCCAGTTCCATCTATTTGATGATGGTTCAGTGTTTCAGCCCCAAACCTCACCCTGCAGCTCTAGAAGCCAATACCTATTGTTCTTAGGGTATCTTGACTTGGAAGTCCCACAGACTCTCCAAGGGTCCCTTTGAGTCTGTTACCTCAGTAATTTCTCACATCTCCTCACTGCCCTCTGCTGGCCGGAGCACCAAATCACCCTGAGATTCCTGCTGCCAATTTTGCACCTTCTCAAATCTCCCACAGCCAATGGGATTATTCTCGAAGAAGACACCTGATACCAGATAGGTCGCTGGAAGTTCCCTTCAATGCCATCCCACCCTAAACGGTGAAGCTCCAACTGCTTTCGAGGATATCTGTGTGATGTGTTGTGACCTGGTCCCTGCCTGTACATCCTGTCTCCATCTGCCCTCCATCTTTTCAACACAGACAGTCACAACACCCAAAGAGAGCTTACTGCCATTCCTTCGTGTCCACATTCTCACTCCCTCCAGCCCTTGTGTACCCTGAAGAGTTCTTTTCCTCGTTCCTCAGCTCCTAGGCAGCGCATCACTTCTGCCGGAAGTCCTCAGAACTACCGGAGCCGGCCCTTGTCCTCTGGCAGTGAGTGCACCTGCGAAGGCCCTCAGTGGTGAGCCAATGATTTCTATAAGTGCCATTTCTTTGGGTTCTGGTTTTGAAACAGCCTTATGGAGCCCAGGCTGCCTTCAAACTCAGTGTGCCATGGAAGTTCACCTTGAATTTCTCATCCTTTTGCCTCCATCTCTTGGGTGCCAAGATTAGAGATGTGAGTCACCACAGCCGGCTTGTAACTGCCATTTCGCTCCTGGAAAGAAAGAATCAAAGTAAAGAATATTAAAACAGAAGGAAGCAACCAATGGGAAGACTGTGGGTAGAACACGGAGCCCCCTCCCTTCCTGTTTGGCCCCTTGTTCACCCTCTACACTGTCTCAGGGAAAGCAGGGGTTGCATCCTAGCTCAGGCATCACATGTCGATAAAAAGATTGGGATTACTTAAAAACGGTGGCCCTAGAGTGCCAGGATATTGCGAGTCTAGAGTTTGTTGTCTCTGCTTGCTTTTTATCCTAGAACAGTATCTTCCCAGACTGTGTCATCATGCGGACCACTAGGAAGCAAATTACGTTCTCCCATAGGAGCAGTTTTATAATTAAAGGTTGTATGCCTGAAAAAGGACTTGGCTTTATGTATATAGTAGACATAAACAAAGATATTTCTCAAAAGCAAAGATTCAAGTAACTCTGAATGTCTATCGTTCTTTCAAATAATAAAGCTCACCAAGCATTATAAAGGACAGGGGATCTGAGGTACACGCACACTGATTACTGAGGGACTGCAATGTGCCATAAAGGCCCATCAAAAGATAGCCACCGTGTCATAAATTAGAGTAAGAGGCTAACTTTAATGCACTCGTTACACACCTAGTTAACTATGGAGAAGCAGCAAAGTGCCATGGTTAGAGTGTGGTGCTAAGGAATAGGAAACCCAGCCTCAGGCCTGCTCTTGCGCAGTGAACTCTGTGAGGGCAGGGGCTGGGCCTAGTGAAGGCTGCATGCTGCCTGCACAGGGCATGGCTCAAAGACGTTCTTAGCATGAACACATCTGTGGGAGTTGGCACTTTGGGCAAGTAAACCACACTGAGCCTATGGCTCTACATTTGTAAAGCAAACAAACCAAATATATAGCATCCTCTAACTCCGAAATTCTAAAACTACCCACTTTGAAATCAGAACTCTTCTAAGCATAGTTGACTGCCACCTTGGTGGACTTCAGTAAATAAAGCCACCAATATTCAATTCATACCTTCGTATAGTCCCTGCGTACAACTAGGGCTTGGCCATATGTTTGGCTATTAAGACTTCTGCAAGCACAATAAACAAGGGCTTGTATATGGTCTGTATATTGTATATATTATATCATAAGTACTTCTATATTGAGGCTTGTTTCCCCAGTTATCTCATGGACCCCAGGCACCATGCTGTGAGGACCCCAGGCACCATGCTGTGAGGACCCCAGGCACCATGGAGAGGCCAACATGGCAGAGTACCAACACATTCTGACAGACAACCTAGCTGAGCTCCCAGCCTACCGACAGGACCAACCACTAGTCACGTGAGTGAGAATCAGGGGAAAAGCAGACCAGTGGATCTAGCAGCAGTCCCAGCTGAATTTGTGTGGAGTAGAAACTCTCCACTGAGTGTAGTCAACCCACAAAGTCAAGAGATAATCAAAGCATCAGTTTCAAAGCAGTAAGTTTGAGGGGCAAGATGTTATATAAGAACAGCTAATGACACAAGGACCTGAGTGGTTTGCGGAAATGGAGCTGTCCAAGAAGCACTAAATGGGGTGTGTGTGTGTGTGTGTGTGTGTGTGTGTGTGTGTGTGTGTGTGTGTGTGTGTATGTGTACCATTACTGTGCATGTAAACTTCCCTAACTGAGAAACAGTCATATTCCATCCATGTTTTTTTTAATTGAAAATACTGGCATAGCGCTCAGTAAATATTTATCACAGAACAAGATATTTCCTCTTCCTGAAAAAAAAATGTCTTCCTCTCTATCTTCTCTTTAACAGGTAGAGTTGTTCGAATGTCCAATCAACTAAAGGTCATCAGGAAATGGGGCATGCTGTTCAGTCATCCTACTCAACTATCCAATGACAGTTCTCAGAGCAGGCCCTTGCTCCCGATAATCTATAAAAGCAATCACCAATCAGAGCAGAGTCTAAGCAAGCTGTCTAGTGAGCCAGAACTTTACTTTTCTTCTTTTTTTAATAAAGAACCCACTGGTATTCCAAGCTAAGGGGAAGTAGGCAAATATGTATGAGACTATAGCTTCCTTGAGGTAAATTGCACTTTCAGGTTGGCATAACAAAATTCTATCAATAAGATAGCTTATAAACAATAGATTTTTTTTCTCTAGGGTTTGGAGAGTGAAAAATGCAAGATCAAGGCACTGGAAGGTTTAGAATCTGATGACTCCATTTTCTGTAGGTAGGACCTTTTTACTATCTCTTCACATAGAAGAAAGGGGTAGGGCCCTGGTGGTAAGTGGAGCTCTTTGTAAGGGCACTGCTATTGTTCCATTTGGGGTGCCCTTAAGGGCATAGTGATGTGAAAGCACAGTCCTCAGTATGGTAATGTTCAAAAACAGTATAACCTACTATTGATAGGTCAGTGAGGACAATTGTCCTTGAAAGGGATTAATGTGGTTCTCACATACTGGGTTACTTCTCAAAAGAGTAGCTTGTTATGAAAAGGCAAGATTAGCCCACCTTGTTCTCGGGCTTCCTGTCTCGCCGTGATCCTCCCTCCCTCACATACTGTCATCATTCATTATATCAGGTGCCACTCACCAGAAAATGGGCGCATGCAATCACTCACCCTATCCGTGACGTAATTACCGCCCCGGCGATCAGCACCTCTCACATCCATTGAGTTTGTGACTTGTTGCACTTAACCAAACAGATGCGACTGGGCAGGGACAGTCCTACAGTCTCTTCCCACCCAGGGAGCCTGTGATCAGCTGTAGCAGAAAGTGACATCCTTCCAACACCTGGCTCTTGCAGGTTACCACAGGACGGACGGACCCCAGAAATGGGACACTCTGATGCGCACAACAGTCAGTCTGTCTAATTCAACACCTGAAGGAATGTGGTTTCACTTCAGATCTATAACTTGGTAAAGTAGGTTGGTGTCTATTTTGGGCCTTCGTTTCTCAGAATATCTAAGAGGGGGCATAAGATGTAGGTAATATTTAATGATTGCTTCCTGGTGCTAGGTACCTTTCAAAGATCTTTTCAGGCGCTTTCTGTTTAAGACTTGCATGCAATCCTGTGATAGGCACTTCACAGAAAAGGGTTGAGGCCTAAGGAAGAAACACTTCTCCAGAGGACCAACGCGCGTGACTGATGGAGCTGGCACTCAGACCCAGTCATGTATGAACTACATTTCCCCACCCCTGCACACCACCCAGGTCGCTGCTGTGTTCTGTTGTATTTCAGAGAGCCCAACATGGACAGACCCACAAAGGCCATGAAGGAGCGAACATCCCTTAATGTCCTACAGCTGGCATCTCAGGCCTGTTGTGTCCCTCTGTATCCCCCATTGTGATATACTTGCTAAATAATCTTAAACTATATTTTTTTAAACCAACAGGCTGTTGGCATACCCAACCAAACCTGGCACTTCACTAAAACGTACCCTACCCTGGAGTTGAAATCGGTTTGTCTGCTGTACAGTCCTGCTGTGTAGACGAGGCTCGGAACACCAGCCCTCCATTTTCTCCGCAGCTGGTGCACTTTGCCTAGTGCCCTGAAACCCAGCATCCTTCCTTTCTGCTTTGGGCTCTGTGCATGTATTGTTATTATCAATTAGCAGCAGTATTTGTTATTGATATAGCACTTCGTGTTTGTAAGCCTTAGCCTCTGGGTGTTTGTGCATGGCTGCTCTTTACGGCTGCAGATATGTTTGCTCTGACATCACCTTCCCAGCATTATTCCTGTGGGCTAAATGATTTGCCTGTGGCAATTGCAGGGGAGCATTGCTGTAGAATGCGAGATGAGCAATAAAGAGAAAGGAAGAAGAATTCTACAGGTTTGCTGCCTATGGGGTGTCCAGCAAGAGGCCGAGGGAACAGGGCAACTTACTTTAGTGGCTTCTATTTATGATCATAAAAGTGTATTATTAATGATGCTGTTTTACATTTTATAGCTCTTGTTCATTAAAGAGCTCTCCAGGGCATGAGGATGCAAAGTCCGTGGCTTTGCCTTCCTCATGTAGGCATTGCGCTTTTTTCTTCTCTCGAAGATGTTCCTACTAATCACAGCAGAAGCAATGATGGTGCCAAGAGGGAAAACTTACGGGTAAGGAGCAGCCATGGTAATGTCTCTCTCAGCTCTTCCTTGTGTTAAAGGGGGCTAATCTTTGTCTCCAGGATCTAGTCTGTCCCCTAGAAGAAGAGGGTGATGGTTCAGCATCTATCTGCAGAGGCTGATGCCTGCCTATTCGCACCATGGGGACAAGTGGAGCAAAATCAAACTGCCGACATCAACGCGGAAAGGCTGGAAGGAATCCCAGCAAGAAGTCTTAAGATCTGCTCCTGGGTCATACAGGGAAATGTAGGCTTCAATGCCTAAAGACACTAAAACCGTAATGCAAAGGACGTGAAGCACAAAATAAGGTCAAAAGTAGGAAATATGGAGGAGATGAGTAAGTTGGAGTAAAAATATATATATACAGATGTGTGCCATGCGTGTGCGAGAGGTGATGTTAATGGCCACATTAGCAGCCCTGGGCAAGCATCAAATTCCAGGTCCCCAGTCCCTAGCCGCAGAAGCCCAAGTGCACTGCGGAGAGCAGGCTGCCTTTGGGGCTCCTTTCCTACTTGCTATTAAGACCACATCTCCCTAGCTGCAGAGCCCATTTCTTCAAGATCATGATCATCTGCTTGAATTGGAAGATTTTTCAGGTACCTGGAAATTCTAAAGGCCGTGTTTGGTCCTCGGGTTTGCCAGCTTCGGTGGAGAATGCAAGAAACGTTTACTTTTCTACTTCACCATTAAAAAGGATTAATGGATTGGATTCCACGAATGCAGGCGTTGAGCAACACTTTGTCATTAGTTCTTTTAATTGTTTAATGCATTTTTTTCTGTTTTGTTTGTTTGTTTGTTTTTGAGGCAGGATCTCATGTAACTCGGGCTGATGTCAATGTCCCATGTAGCCAAGAGTGACTTTGAAGGTCTGATCATGCTGTTTTGCCTTCCTAGAGCTCAGGTCATGGCCTATGTCACCATGCTCAGTTTCATACAGCACTTGAGGATGAACCCGGAGCTTTACATTTATAACACATATCATATTCCATATGCTAAGTTCCTTTTTGTTTTATTTGTTGTTTGTTTCTTTGTTTGTTTGTCTTGTAGGTTGGTTTGGTTTTTCAAGACAGGGTTTCTCTGTGTAGCCTTGGCTGTCCTGGCCTTGCTTTGTAGACCAGGCTGGCCTCGAACTCACAGCGATCTGCCTGCCTCTGCCTCCCTGACTGCTGCGATTACACACAGCTATGATAAGTTGTTAACAACAGTATTCATTTAATTAGCTTTTTAAATTGTATTTATTTATTCACATTACATCCTGATCACAGCCTCCTCCCTCCTCCCCTCCTGGTCGCACTCTCCCTGCCTCTTCCCCCATCCCCACTCCCCTATTTCTCAGAAAAAAAGGGAACCACCCACCTCAGCTCATCAAGTCTCATCATGACTGAGCTCATCCTCTTCCCCTGTGGCTTTGCAAGGCAGCCCAGAGTCAGGCAACTGAGTCCATGTCAGAGACAGCCCCTACTCCCCTACTAAGGGTCCAACATGAAGCCTGAGCTGCCCATCGGTTACATCTAAGTTAGGGACCTAGGTTCAGTCTGTTCATGGTCCTTGGCTGGTGCTTCAGCTCCTGTCCCCTCCAGGCCCTTCTATCCATCACCTCACTTTACCACAAGACTCCCTATGCTTTGCCACATGTTTGGCTCTGAGTCTCTGCACCTGTCTGCATCTGCTGCTGGATGTAGCCTGTCAGGAAACAGCTATGCTAGGATGCTGTCTAAAAGTACAGCAGAGTATCATTAACAGTGTCAGGGGTTGGCCCTCTCCCATGGGGTGGGTCTCAGGTTGGGCTAAGTATTGGTTGGACAGTCTCTCAATCTCTGCTTTATCTTTATCCTTGCACATCTTGTAGGCAGGGTGAATGTTGGGTCAAAGTTTCTGTGGGTGGGTTGGTGCTCCCTTCCCTCCACTAGGAATCCTGTCTAGTTAGAGGGTGTTCTCTTCAGGCTTCATGATCCCTGCTACTAGGAGTCTCAGCTAGAATTACCCCCATATCGTCCCAGGATCCTACATCCAACAAAGGACTAATATCCAAAATATATAAGGAACTTAAAAAAATTAAACATCAACAAACAAAAATAATCCAATTTTTAAAATGGGGTACAGAGCTAAACAAAGAATTCAACAGATGAATCTCCTGTGACAAGAAACACTTAAAGAAATGTTCAACATCCTTAGTCATCAGGGGAAATGCAAATCAAAACGACTCTGAGATTCCATCTTACGCCCACCTGTCAGAATGGCTAAGATCAAAAACTCAAATGACAGCACATGCTGGTGAGGATGTGTACAAAGGGGATCACTCCTCCATTATTGGTGGGAATGTAAACTTATACAACCACTTTGGAAATTAATCTGGTGCTTTCTCAGAAAATTGAGACAGTTCTACCTCAGGACCTAGCTATGCCACTCCTAGACATGTACCAAAAAGATGCTCCACCATACAACAAGGACATTTGTTCAACTATGCTCATAGCAGCTTAATCCATAATAGCCAGAATCTGGAAACAACCTATATGTCCCTCAACTAAAGAATAGATAAAGAAACTGTGGTATGTTTACACAATGGAATACTACTCAGATACCAATAACAAAGAAAATTTTCAAATTTGCAGGCAAATAGATGGAACTAGAAATGATCGTCCTAAGTGAGGTAACCCAGACCCAGAAAGACATGCATGGTATATACTCACATAATTGAATTTTAGCCATGTAGGACAGGATAAACATTCTACAATGCACACACCCAAAGAAAATAAGTAACAAGGAGAGCCCAAGGAAGGATGATTAAATCCCACTCAGAAGGGGAATAGAATAGACAGCAGAAGTGGTTGCAGCGAGGGATCATGGTAGGAGAGGGAACGCAGAGGGAAATGAGGGTGGAGATCAGACCTGGGGAGAGTGGGGATGGGAGGACCGAAGGCCTGCAGAGAGAGGAGAAACCGTGGGTGGAGGCATCTCGTTTAGTTATCTTAATGATCACAAGAGACAAACATGAGTGTGTCGTACAGATCAGGAAATATACAGATAAAGAAACTGTGGCGCACAGATGTTAAGCAGTCTGTCTGAGGCCACACTGCTCATATGCAATAGAGCCAAGACTCAGACTCAAGAAGTCTGGCTCCTGGGTGTGTTTCTACCCATGAACTGGGATGTCTCTTTTGTGGGTGATAAATTACGCTTGGAACACTAGGGAAATGTTATCAAAGCAAAGGGCAACTTAAAACGTATGGTGCAAGCACTGAGCAGAAGAAGGTGCTGACCCCAGGTTGGAATAAAAGGGAGGAGGAGATGGTGGTCAAAAGGCAAAAGTTCTCATTTAGATGAGAGGAGTAATTCTGGTTTCGGGTTTTCCTTGCAATCTGTCGTGTTGTGAATGGGGTTAGTAAACATGGTGCATCTTACGCTTCAGAAGCAGTAAGAGAGTACATTGCACATGCTCTAACCACGGAAAACAGATAAATAAAATGATGGAGGTGCTAACTAATATAACATATTTCTTGCTGTTTTCATAATCATGAAATCGGTTTTTATCCTATAAGAAAATATATCTATAGCGCTACGAATGTAGCCTACCAGTAGAAAACTTGTCTAACATGGGCAAGACAGACCCTGGGTCCACTCTACAGCATAGCATACTGCCAGACAAGAGTCATGTAACA
The DNA here is from genome assembly GCF_964271855.1 of Acomys minous. Taxonomy (NCBI): domain Eukaryota; kingdom Metazoa; phylum Chordata; class Mammalia; order Rodentia; family Muridae; genus Acomys; species Acomys minous. The sequence goes on along the minus strand of NC_140492.1, from coordinate 105,589,243 downwards.
ACAGGGCTGGAGAGATGGATTCATGGTTCAGAGAATGTACTTTTCTCCCAAGGACTCAAGTTCAATTCCCAGCACCCACGTCAGGTAGCTCACAACCACCAGCAGTTATATAAACACACACACACACACACACATACACACACACACACAAATAATTGAATAAATATGAAAAATAAAAGAATAAGATAACAAGCCTTAGTGAACGATTAAGAGGAGAGATGACAGCACAGGAGAAGGTCCAACCAGCAGCCTACAGCCAGCCCAGGCCATGTCAGAGACAACAGCAAGTTAGAGAGGCTTAAGAGCTACTTATAAAACAGGAGCTTGGCCAGGGGCACAATTACAAGCTCAGAGTCTTCTGCATAAGGCATGTGTCCTTCACTTTTACCTTCCACCAGAGTCTTTATCAGGTAAAGAGACAACTATTTTAAAGCCACAAAGAAGAAGACTTCATGTCACTCTGGGCAAATACAGCTGAGTGTTTTGTGAGTTAATGAGCACATACAGGTCAGGGTGGCAGCAGCCTGCTAGTTCATACCTAGCGATTCCCAGGGGATTCAGTATTCAGATTTCTGCCTCCCAGCTTCCTAACAATACTATAGTCCACACTTGTTTCATGTGACTAAGACCCGGGCATGGCTATGAGGCTCTCAAAACTAATTTGGTAACAAGTCAAGAATGGAATCAGCCACATTCAAAGGGTGGAACAGCACCAGGAATCCTAAACTAATAATGAAGGCAAGAAGACAGATGCTAACCCATGGATTTCAGCATCTTTGTTGTGATGAGGACCAGCCTCCAGAAGGACTCCCAAGAAGGAACCAGTAAGGAGCCAGTCAAAGCCATTTAGTACACTATGGAGATCTCACGCAAAGTATGGCAGAAGACTCCAGGTAACAACAAATAAAGAATGTGACTGTGACTTCCCAAGACCACAGAACTGTGGGGTCCCTGATGAGAAAACAGAATACTCCTCCTTAAATCTCCTTCCATCACTGACTTGTGTGTGAGCCCTGACATCACCACACGAGAGAGTAACCTGAAAGGTAAAAATGTCCTTAGGATTTTATCTAAATCTCATAAGGTTCTGTGTACCTTAAGACAAGATTAACATTTGCTATGATCTTTGATATAGTATCAGAAACAAGGCAAGAACAGAGCAGGACTGGGCAGGGGGTTCCTGCATCAGGGAGAATGAGAAAGAAAGCCATCTTAGAACATATTAAGGTTAGACTTCTTCCATGGAGAAAGCTGCCTAGAAGGATGTGTGTGTGTGTGTGTGTGTGTGTGTGTGTGTGTGTGTGTGTGTGTCTGTCTGTCTGTCTGTCTGTCTGTCTGTCTGTCTGTGTGTACATATACATATACATATGTATGTATAAACACATATACACAAAGAAACCAGTGAAGATACCTGCTATACAGCAAACAGACAGGAGATGTCACAGAAAAGCTGGAGAGCTCAACAGGCCACAACGGTGATTGTCACACACAAACGAAGGCAGCCTGAGTCCAGCACAAGGGCTTAGTGACATTCACTAAGGAGCACAGGAGAAAAGTCAGGGAAATGGCACATGGTGTACATCTTAAACCATCTCATCATACAATTTTACTCTTGAGTTTTAGTTCTGGGGTGTGTGTGTGTGTGTGTGTGTGTGTGTGTGTGTGTGTGTGTGTGTGTGTGTCTACTCACACATGTTGATGAGTGTCATCTCAGGCTCGATGCACCTTTATTTTTTGAGTCAGGGTCTCTCACTAGCCTTAAACTTGCCAATTAGCTAGGGTGGCCTTTGCGTCAGCTCCTGCCTCCAGTAAGTAATGAAATCTATGTCCCTCTGCCTCTCCAGTGCCGACCACAGGCACACACCAGCAGGCCCAGGTATTTTTTTTAAACGCGAGTTCTGGGGATCGAACTTGATCCCTTGCACTTACAAGGCAAGCACTTTACCAACTGAGCCACCTCGAGCAGTGCTTTTAGTTTTTAACTCACATGATTTTTGGCTCCTTTGTGATAGGAGCTGAAGAAAAATTAAACTGGGTCTGTTTCATGTTACTGTAGCAAAACCCCCACTGTTGGGAAGTGGGTTTTGTTTTCTTTTCTTTTAGTTATTTTGGCTTATTTTTATAGTGACTAAAGAGTCCAAACAGCATAGTGCTAGTATCTGATGGGGCCTACAGCTACACTGACATGGCAGGCGGCATCATGTGGTTGGAAGACACTGGGGAAGAGAGGAAACAGTGAGAGGGAACCAAGGTTACTCTTATAATAATCCTTTCTCTCGGGAATCTACTCTGTGCCTTTAAGATGAAAGTAATCCCTTCATGAGAGTAGTCATGGCAAAAGCACTTCCCAGTAGGCCCACCTCCTAAGAAGTATGCTGGATAGTTTTACATCACCTTGACGCAAGCAAGAGTTATCTGAAAGGAGGGAACCTCAGCTGAGAAAATGCCTCTATAATATCTGTCTGTAAGGCATTTTCTTAATCAGTGATTGATAAGGACAGGCCCAGGCACTGAGGGGGATGCCATCCCAGGGCTGGTGGTCCTGGCTTCTATAAGAAAGCAGGCTGAGCAAAGCCATGGGAGCAAGGCAGTAAGCGGCCTCTGCGTCAGCTCCTGCCTCCAGGTTCCTGGCCTGCTTGACTTCCTGTTCTTCATTAACCCTTTCCTCCACAACTTGCTTTGGTTACAGTCTTTCATCAAAGCCATAGTAACCGTAACTAAGGCAATGCTCTATCACCTTTTATTACCAATACCTTGGGACCAAGGGTCTAGCATATGAGCCTTTGAGGAACAAACCCCTATGTAAAGCACAGCAACAAGACTTCACGTAGCTCTATGACCACACTGTTGCTTGCAATCCATTGCTTAGACTACTCTACCATGAGGATAATTGATCTTGATTAGTTAAAAAAATAAAAATAAAAAATAAAAAACCTTGGTCCTCTCATTTGACTAAGATAGGCTGATTTGCATGTTTACAAACATTAATACCTGGCTTGAATTTCCACTCTTCTTCATCACCGAGCCTTTTCAATGTCTCAGTTTTCCCGTGTGTGTTGAGCACCTGCCAGGCCAAAAAAAAATCTACCAGGTAAGCATGAAGTTTTCTGTCTTTCAGATCAGACTTTTCACCCAAGTTTTGTAGAGAGAAAATGGTCATGGGAACATAGTTGCAATAATCACATTTTTACTCTCCTCCTTTTTCTGTGCTATCCTGTGAGTTTACAAAGACCACTTTCCTCTCTGGGTGTGAAGGAAGAAAATAGCTGCATGTCAGCAGGCTGGACCATGGAAGAGAGATGTGATCTGCCTGGGTGGATCAGGACAGCCGGCCAGAGGTTGTAGCTTGCACACACACACACACACACACACACACACACACACACACACACACACACAGAGCACTTGCTTCTCTGGGTGTATGCTTCTTGCCTCTGCAGGGTCCTTCTGTTTCAGGAATGGGGCTTCGTGAGTTGATCCCTCCTGAACAGCTAGCACAGCTAGGCAGCTTTTAATGGAGAAAGACACAAGAGGGACCAACAGCTATTTGAGCCTTTCCTCAAGTGAACACTCTTCCCCAAGCCGCCCCCCCCAACCCCCGTTCTACATTATCAAATGCTACGGTACTTTAAACTTCTCCCATCATTAAGCCTTCTGAGTGAAATATTGAACTGATTAATGTGGCATTTTCCACTAAACTGTTTCAGGAAATGTTGCACCTCACCAGTGGGATGCTTTTGAATAATGTAATCTCCTTAGTATAATTAAAACTAAGTTCTGAAGTTAGTACCTTTTCTCCCTCGAGGCACTCGTCAAAATGTCAAGTGTCCCTTCTAGGAAAACTGCAATCCCATAATACAAACAAATATATTACCCACTGCTCCTCGCGAGCAAGAGGCCCCTGTCGCTTTGCTTTTTTTTTTCTTTCTTTCTTTCTTTTTTCTTTTTCTTTTTCCTTTTTAATTCTTTCTTTTTCTTGTTTTCCTTTTCCCTTTTTTTCTTTTATGTCACCTCACTTCGATCCTGAGCAAGAAGCTTAAGAAATATGATTGCCAAAAGCCTCACACCGCCCGGCCCATGTCCTGTGCCAGTGCCTGGCTTGCATCTGCCAATGTGTCTTTTGACTGTCTTCAACGGATGAACACTTCTGTTGTTCTGTTGTTGTGTTGTTGTGGATGCATAGAAAACAGTGTGGATATTTAAAGTCATTTGCCTTCCTGGGACTTTTGTGTGGTTTAGAAGGGGGAACTGGGAGTCAGGGATGCAGCGCCCTCTTCTGGCAGAGAGGCGTTTAGAGCGCCTCACAGATCCACTGGCTTTTTTTTTTTTTTTAAATCGGCTTGGTAGAGTGTGATAAAAATGATAAAATCAGTGATCAACATTATTGCCAGCACTTTCAAACATTCCCCCCTGCAGGTATGTGACGTCACAGGGATATGACGTCACAGGGCTGCTTTCAGAAGCCCTGATGGTATGGTTCTAGAGGAACCAGATGGAGAGCTGGAAGGTGAGGAGAAATGGTGGCCGAGCCTGCCTTTTTCTGGCACAAATATTAAGTTTGTGAGATAAGTACATCACACAGGTTTAGGCTACTTACTCCTGGCCATCAGAGAACTTAGTGTCTTCTCACCGAAGATTGGCTTTTTCTAGAATAACCTAAGAAGTGTCAAAGGTTTGCAAATAGCAGACCGTGATTTTCTTCCATTATGAGTGTTCTTCATTTTGCTTCCTTGAAATAATATTAGCTTCTCCCCTAGAGCCTACATCTGCCACGCAGGAGCCTCATCCCTGGATACGACTGGCCCTGCCAGTCTCCATCTGGGAAGGAGGTGGGAGGAAGTGACATTGGGAAATGCAGACACTTGGAGGCAGAAGGAGCCCAGCAGGACTCTGAAAGAGAAATATTCAGTGCTCGAGCGTGCTTCTTACCAAATAATGTTTTCGTTCTCCGAAAAACATGCTTCTTTCCAGTCTGAAGGCCAGGCTGGCTGCCACTTCTCTTTGCCTGCCAACCCAGTCATTAGCAAACAATAAATGACAGCACGGCTACATACGAGAAAAGGGGCGGACAGCCACCGGGCAAAGCAGTGAGGCCCTCGGGGTCAGTGAGGACAGAATCCCCAAGTGCCAGGCTGGATGTGGCTCTCGAGAAGCGGGCAGACTTAAAGGGGAAGGGGAAGCTAGGCCCAGGTGAGAGATACAGTCTTGACTGTGCAGCTGAGCAGAGATACATGCCGGGGGAGATGCATGCCTAAAGACGTTTGCTGCTGAGTATGTCTGTGGCTGGGCCACCGGCTGAGGTAGACTGTTTCCTATACCCAGCCAATGACAGAAATGCTTAGAACAAATAATTCAAGAAAGTTGCTTCCTGAGCATCCAAGGCCAGGCTGTTTGGATGAGAGACTTTAACATAATCTACAGGAAGTCAGCAGTGTGTTGGAGAGAGCCATAGATTGGCACATTATGTTCCAAGGGCGAAAATACGTCAGGAGCTGGTCTGCCCTTGAACTAACAGGCCAGGCAGCCAGCCATTCCTGCTGTCTGCTGAGTTCATGTCCACCTGCTCCAACTGGTCTCTTCCTCTTCTTGCTTGGCCGTGATATTTGAATCTTTATCCAGATCCTGTTTAATGTTCAAATAGCCAGGCACAGTGGCTACACACCACCCCCCAGGAGCTTAATTGTCCTCCGTTCAAACGAACCATAAAATTGAATCAGCTATCCACTCTCATTCACAATTTCTAGAACAACCCATTTGCTTCACTCAACTTAGGCTCATCTGTTTTCTAAGCAGGCCTGTGCTGGAACGTGGCGATTGCAGTCACTCCTGTACATGGGGACACAGTCCTGAGAACAGGCCTGTGGCCTAGGAAGCAGGGCTGAGAATAAACTCACTTTACCAGTGACTCTGGATGACTCTAATGTATAGCCGAAATTGTTTTGTGAAAGGGTAAACTGATAAGTGTGTTTTATTTTGGAAAAGAAAAGAAAAAAGGGTTGCTGGGATTTCTTTTCTTTTTTTTTTTTTTCCCCCACTTCTGAAGACCTTTCAAAGGAGCAGGGATTCAGAAAAAAGACACTAACTTGTAACCTACTTGTAACCTAGCCTATAGGGCAGCAGTTCTCATGACCCCGTTGAGGGACAAACGACCCTTTCACAGGGCTCGCCCAACCATCTGCTTGTCTGCTGCATGTTCTTAGGGTGAGACTCTCACAAAGCTGGAACATCCTACTTTTAGTGAATAGTAAAACCAATGCTGAGAACAATGTGAGCAGAGAAGGCAGAGATACTCTCACGGTAGGCAGCTGGGCAGAAGTGTGGCAGACTTGGGGCTAATTCCTTTGTTCAACAAAGTGATTTAGCAGGGCTGGAGTGACGTTTGTGCAACTGAGTCAAGGCTAAATAGGTGGCAGAGGGGCAGGAGGGGGGTGACCCTCGCTAGTCTGTATGGATGCCGCTGGCTTGTCACCTGCCTGTCCCTTACCTCTTCAACTGTCATGATTCCTGGAGCTGTGTGCTTATAGAGATGATAGTCTCAGCAAGAGAACTGTGTCTTCTTGCAAATCTGTCCTCTCGAGTTTGCTGTAAAGATCTAATAAGATAATGGATAGAAAACGGCTTTAAAAAAAAACATGAAGTGCTAAACAAATGTAAGTTACCATAATTATTATGATTAACAATGTCATAAAGGGAAACCATTAAGTCAGTCACACAGATTGGCACATGTACTTAGCACCTAAAAGTAATCAAGTCGGGAGCCTAAAAGCAATTTGATAATCTTCGCCTTTCAAGTTCCTTTTCATTAAGCTTGTGTGGGTTTGAGCATCTAGGATATTGGAAGATATATTTGGCTCCCAGCTTCCTCAGCTTCATGGAAGGGACGCCTTCTCTGATTATTCCTTATCCTGGATCCATAAAAGGAAAAGTGCATGTCCACCTCTGGAACACGTATCTTGGTACCTAACAGTTACTCCAAAGATGTGTCAATCAGAGCGGGCTTCTGGCTCGCTCCTTTGAGATTACTCATAGCAGGTTGGAGAATGTAGCTGTTGAAGAGGTGAGGGGACCAGAACGTGACACTTGGCTGCTCTCAGTGGATCCTTTCTGCTCAACACAGACTGAAGAAAAATGTAGCTAAGAATCAGTAGAAACACATACACACGCACACGCACACGCACACGCGCGCGCACACACACACACACACACATATGGACTACAATTTATATGCTGTACAATATACATTATATGTGCAACATATATATTCTATACAAATATATTACATGCAGCATATAAGACTTGCATTTAGATAGCTCAGCACCGAGAGGTCAAAGATAACCAGTTTTGTTAGTTCACTACTCCTTGAAACTGGACAGGGGCCTTCCTAGTCGACTCATGTGAGGAAAAAGTAGAAACTGGGAAAGGGTCTGCTTAGATGGCTGTGGTAAAGCAGTTCCTTTGACAACCAACAGAGCTTTCGTTGCATGAGATAAACGGTGATGGAAAGAAGAAAGGCATGATTAGTTCCTGAAACTGAAGATGTTAGGGACTGAAGGAGAGGAAGGTGGGGAGCATTCTGGGAAAAGAAAATGTCTACCAGTTCCTAAGAGTGGGAATATCTCACGAGACCCTTCCCTTTGCCTCCTTTGTTTGCATTTGGGGTATGCTGACCAGAAGAGCTCTGTTTATCTGAGATTCCTAAAACGTTACTGTAGTCATCACTTCTCCCGTCGTCATGACAGAATGCCTGACATAAACAGCTTACGGGAGAAGAGGTTTATTTGGGGGTCAGGGTTCAGAGGACACAGTCCATCATAGTAAGGAAGACACGGTGGCTGACAGCTCCATCTGTGGCAGCAAGAGCTTGAGGTGAGCCTGTTATGTCTCTGGGGATCAGGAAGCAGAGCCTTCCACCAGAACAGAGGTGGCTTCAACCCTTGAGGCTCGCCCCCAGCAGCCTACATCTGCCTGGTAGGCCCTGTACCTCAAAGGTTCTGCAGCCTCCCAAAACAGCATTGACAGCTAGGGACCAAGTGTTCAAATACATGAATCCATGGGGAATAATTTACAGATAAACCACAACAGGAAGCCGTCTGTTCAGACTCGCTGTCTTCATGGTATGGACCACTTCAGACCTTATAGCCAAAGGTTGTGATGCTCAGTAAGATAAACAGGAATAACGAGGCTACAGAAGAACAATCTTAACAATTAGCTGGGAAAATAAAAATCCCCAAACTTCATGTAACAATACGCATTTCAACGTATGCCTTCAGATATTATTTTTCCCTATGGCTTCGCTCACAGGGACCAGGGGGGGAAACAGGTGCTATTTGAAGCTAGAAGAAGTAAGAATAAGCTTTGCCAGTAGCTAGCTGAGTGGCCCTGGCAAGTGACAGAGTATCAAGCCTGTAACGTGTGTAGGTGTGAAGAAGATACAGCCCTACCCCCTCGCCGCCCACGAGGAGGGCACTGTGGGATAGGAACACATTCAGCAAAGAGCATAAAGAATACACTGTCAGCTGGGCAGGGCATGGTGGTGCATGCCTTTAGTCCCAGCACTCAGGGAAGCAGAGGCGGGCAGATCTCTGTGAGTTCGAGGCCAGCCTGGTCTACAAAGCGAGTCCAGGACAGCCAAGGCTACACAGAGAAACCTTGTCTCGAAAAACCTGGGGGGGGGGGGGCAGCATGCTTACGGGCTGGAGAGATGACTCAGGCGTTAAAGGTTAGGCTCACAAGCAAAAACATAAGAAGAATGCAATGTCCCGGGGCTGGAGAGATGGCTCAGTGGTTAAGAGCGCCGCCTGCTCTTCCAAAGGTCCTGAGTTCAGTTCCCAGCAACCATATGGTCGCTCACAACCATCTATAATGTGATCTGATGCCCTCTTCTGGTGTGCAGGTGTACATGCAGGCACAACACTGTATACATAATAATAAATAAATCTTAAAAAATGCAATGTCCCACACAAGTAATAAACCAATTTTCAAGATCATAGAATTAAGGGGGGGGTGCTTCATATTGGCCTATTCTAAGGTTTCCAAGCCTTTTGGTTTAAAAGCCCCTATAACTCAGATGCTCTGACGTGTAATAGGCTGAATGGCTGATGAACGGCGGAAAGTCGTTTTTCACGTCATCAAGGGTGGAAGTCTGAGGCCACCAGTATCGGGTCCTAATGAGAGCTTTCTTCCTGCATGCAAGCCATCTTTGTCAGAAAGACAGCAAGAGAGTTCTCTGAGATTTCCTTTTTCTTACATCTTCTAATTCTGATCCCGAGGGTTCTACCATCATGACACAGGTACCTCATGAAAGCCTGCATCTTAATATCATCATATTGCAGGGTATGATTTCAAAATATGAAGTTGAAGGGGAACACTCACAGGCTACAAGGGAACTATCCTCCAAGTAAAACCACATTCCGCAGAAACTGGAGCTGTTATGTTAGACTAAGAAATGCCAAAATTCAAAGACTAAGTAATCCTTGCAACGCCCTGGCACTCAGAAAGAGAAGCAGGTGGATCTCTGTGAGTTCCAGGCCAGTCTGGCCTACACAGCGAGTTTCAGGCCAGTCAGGGTTACATTGTAAGACTGTCTCAAAATAATACCAAGATACTCAAATAAAACAAACAGGTCCCAGCCCCATAGCCCAACTCACAGTCCTGGAAGATGAAAGGATATATACTTCCTTGCAGACTACGCTGTGCACAAATATTAAATACTGAAAAGTATACTGTTTATGTTATAGTTAAGGAAACTGGGGTCACAAAGCAAGTTATTAGCAGCTCTGTTATAAAAGCTTAAAAACAAACAACCAAACTCTGTTAGCCAGCAGGAACAGGGACCGTCTCTGACTACACTGCCTGTCTTTGGATCCCTTTCCCCTAACTGGACACTGTTGTCCAGCCTCAATAGAACAAGATGCTCCCAGTCCTACTACAACCTCATATGCCAAGGTGGGTTGATATTCATGAAAGGTCTCCCCCTCTCTGAGAAGAAAGGGAGTGGACAAAGCGGGAAAGAAGGGGAGGTGAGAGGGAGGGACAGGAGGAGAAGAGGGAGGGGAAGTTCCCATCGGGATGTAAAGTTAATTAATTAACTTAAAAACCCTCTGTTAGCTTATAAACTATTGGTACATAAGGGAATTATGGTAGTAAAATATGGAAGTCGTGCTATCTTATTACACACACACACACACACACACACACACACACACACACACACACAGACACACACACAGGGAGTTGGACAATCCGGTAGAAATAAAAACGAAGGCCGGCAGCTAGCCTGCTATGTAGTAGGCAGGAATCCTTTCAGCTGTGTTAAAAATAAGTAAGTAAGCACAAGTATCCACCTGGCTCTCAGCTTGTGGCCCCTGAGTTGTTTCCTAGGCTCACCTCGCTTGCAGGCCTGGCTAGCTCAGAGCTCTCTTTCCATCTGTGTCACCACAGGGTCCCCAAGTCAGCATTTCCAAACTATTACTTTTGCGCCTTTTAAAATATCCCCTGATATATCCTCTGGAAGTGCTAAATGCCTGGATATTTGCTAAGAATCTCAAAGGTACTATGTTAGTCTGTCCAGGGTGCTGTAATAAGTTGCATACCATGGACTGGGTAGCTTACCACAGGACAGATTTGCTTTCTCATAGTGCTGCAGCCCAGAAGTCAAAGGTCAAGGTTTGACATCTGGTGAGGCTGCTCCTCCTGACTCTCAGTAGCTTTGAGTCCTCACATGACCTTTCCTTTATGACAATGTAGGAGAATAAGCAGGTGTTTTCTCTCCTAAGGATAGCAATCACCGGATTAAGAACTAAGGTCTCTCAAGCGGGTTCATGAAGTTCTGGGAGTTTGTATGGGTCTGCTCTGAAGTCCTCTGCGTATATGTTACGGCTCTGTAGCTCAGTGCTCTTGTAGGATTCCTGAAAGCGGGAGCAGGGGGCAGTCTCTGACTCTTTTGCCTGTCTTTGGGACCTTTTTCCTCCTCCTGGGTTGCCTTGTCCAACCTTGATGTGAGAATCTGTGCCTGGTCGTATTACAGCTTGTTATGCCAAGTTTGGCTGATGGCCCTGGAAGGCCTGCTCTTTTCTGAGGGGAGACGAAGCGGGTGGATCTGAGGGAAAGGGAAATGGAGGGGACAGGCGAGAGAGGAGACTCTACACTCTGATATATGAGAGAAGAATAAATAAAAAGGGGGAAAAGAAGAGTTAAGGTCCCTCCCTCGTGGCCTCCTTTAACTGTATCTGCCTCTTTAAAGTCCTTTCTCCAAACCCAGGCTCGTGAGGGGTTAGGGCATCAACAGGTGAGTTGGAAGAGGGACAGATACACCTTCTTGTTAGTGTCACTGAGTTTTAGAGTGGTCTGCCCCTCGTCTTATTTTAACCGTAGAGCTGAGAAGATTTTGAATTTCCTAATTTAGTAAAGACAGAGGAGGTATTCATCTGAACGCTTCTGGTGACAAAGGAAGAATAACTCTTAAAAATGGGAATGTGACAGATAGATGATAGATGATAGATAGAAAGATAGATGATAGATAACAAAAACCTGAATAGTTAGAAAATACCTCTATTTAGCCATTTAATTTCTAGCCATTCATCTTAAAGAAAAACCAAATTTACCTCCAGGACACTTACCGTAACAATAAAATTTGGAAAACTGGCCCACTGTGGTGACACATGCCTATACTCTCCAGCAGTTGGGAACATTAAAGTAGAAGGTTGACAAATTCAAGGTATTGTAACCAGCCTAGGTTACAATACGAGACCCTGTATCTACAGACTCGGAGGGGCAGCAGGAGACACTGGAGAGACGGCTCCGCAGGAAAAGCACTTGTCATACAAGCTGCAGAGCTAGAGTTCAGATCCTTCAGACCTGGGTGGAGTTGGCAGCCTGCCTGCAACCCCATCAAACACAGGGCTGGGGTGTGGAAATCTCTGCCACAAGCTGGCTAGACAGACTAACCAAACCAAGAGACCCTGTGTGCCGGCTGGTCTTATGTCAACTTGGCAAACTAGAGAGATCTGAAAGGAGGAAAACTTAATTGAGGAAATGCCTCCAAAAGATCCAGCTGGAAGGCATCTTCTTAACTGGTAATTAACAGAAGAGGGCTCAGCCCATGGTGGGTGCTTCCATGCCTAGGCTGGTGGCCCTGGCTGCTCTAAGAAAGCAGGCTGAGTAAGCCATAAGAAGCAAGCCTGTAAACAGCGCCCCTCCATGGCCTCTGCATCAGCTCCTGCCTTCAGGTTCCTGCCTTGTTTGAATTCCTGTCCTGACTTTCTTCGATGATGAACAGCAATAGGAAAGGATAAGCCAAATAAACCCTTTCCTCCCCAACTTGCTTTTTGGTCTTGATGTTTCATCACAGCAACAGCAGCCCTGACTAAGACACCCTGCCACAATACATAAGGCTCAGAGCAACTGAGGCAGATACCTAACATCAACCTCAGGCCTCCACAGGGCCATGCACACATGTGTACATGCATTTGCACACACACGGGTGCATGCACCACACACACAAACCTAGAAGTATTATTACCTCTCACACTGAAATTCTGTAAAGCTATTTCTATAATAACACATAGCATAGAGCATGGAAACAAAAATTTACTACAATAAACATATAAAAGTGAATAAAATATGTCAAGGAGAGCCCATGAAAAACATTTTTACTAATATGCTACACTGTAGATTATGGATAGAAGGCACATTAGAAGGCAGCAAAGCAGCTCGGTGTATAGAAGCACTTGCCTAGGGCCCTGGATCTCATCCCTGGAATACACATGAAGAGGATATATACTGTGGTGTGGTCACACACACGCACACGTGCGCATGCACACACATGCACGCACATGTGTGAGGCCTCGTATGAAATAAAATTTAAAAACTGTTTTTGAAAATAGTTCCTTCTAGGTAGGCATGGGGTGAAACAGAAGGATCAGCTCAAGGCATTTCTCTGCTACATAGAAATATAGCAAATATAAAAATGTAATCTAAAAAATGGAGTTTGAGGCCAGCCTGGGCTATGTGATACACTATCTCAAAGCAAAACAAAACAAAAAAAATTACTTCTGTTCAGAAAGAAAAGAAGACGAGAGGAAAGGAGGAGAAAGGGAGAAAAAAGAAGAATATAAAGGGTGCTTTCTGCTTGTGTGAAAATTCATAATGAAGGCGTTATTGGCGGCAATTAATAATGCACTAATGAGATTTTAAATTACTGCTGCGCACTTCCATTAAGGCTACTGTTTATTTTCGTTTTTCAGTTTACTTTTACTTCCTGCAATGAACATGCATCACATTTGTAAAAAGAATGCATGTCATTTGGGTTTAAACTGCAGGAGAAATTGGAGGCTTCAAGGTACATTAGGCATTTTATCTAAAGTGACCTTGTGCCTCCAGCGTGCATCTCTTAGTAGCTCCTCGTGCTATAAACTCCCTGAAGAATCATCTCCATCTTTCGGATGAAAAGGCAACAAAGAGATTATAACAACATTTTTTAAAATCTGTCTCTAGACAGTTTCCTGCTAGACAAGCAACCCCACCCTGTCCTGACTTATCCTCCATCCCCTGTACCCCAAAAAAAAACAAGAAATGAAAGTAGAGCCGGCACCACAGCTTGACCTGAGCACTCTCCTAACGGTGTGTGTTCTGCGGCTCTGGTAATCGAGGCACACCCCCTAGGACTGCTCTGAACGGTGATTGTATAAACTGCCATCACTCTTGTCAAGCCAAGACAGCTTTTCCTTGGGAGCTCTAAGCAGTTCTTTCTGAGTGGTTCTGGTCTCTGAGGCAAATATGATCCAGGCGCTGTGTGGAGAGTATTTGCCAATGAGAATATCAATACCCAGGTACACACATGGTATGTTGGGGTTTTTTTTGGTTTTTTTTTTTTCCCATGAATGTTTTCCCAGTAAACAAGAATGAAGCCATCAAAAGAAAAGAATGCTAATTTTAAATCAATTAAATTCAAATAGGAATGCTTCCTTTGGGTATAGCTGCCTTTTGGTGAGCACACTGATTTTGCAGATGTGTTATTTATGAGCAAATTGTTTTTGAAACAAGTATCTGTGGCATTGAGAGGTGAGGTCCAACTGGTCTCTCCTGTGGTGCCTTTCTAGGCCACAATTACTAAAGATGTAGTATAATGGGGCTATTTGTGCTCTGGCCTTGTTCTAACGAACCTCTGTGCAGACTCGATCACTGCATAAAGAAGCAACCCCATATGGGAAAGCATGTGTCCAGAAAACCAGGAAGTATGTGGTTCTCTTCCGGTCCACATAAGGACCACTAACAGAAAGACGTGCACCGAGGTCAGGTATTGACTAGCTCGTCCATACAGGCTGGAAGTGGACTCTGCACTCTGCCCAAAATAATAAATAGACACTCTTGCCTAACCTTGTTGAAAAATCTGCCTCTGACCCTTTCTGGGTTACATGGGTAAAGAGGGGCCAAGCTTGAAGCCCTGTTTAACCCAGACAAATCAAAGGGAGGATTTGTCTTTGGTTTAGATGTTGGCTTTACCCACAAGGAAAGTCTCCCAGAGACGATGACCATGATACAGGAGCTTAAACAAGGAGATTAGACAGTATGAGGGTCCCTCAAAAGGGCGTCTCACCTGCCAGCACACACGGCACTGAGCATCGGTTTAGATTTGCTGCCGTTGTCTGGGATAAGTTATTGGACAGAAAGCAATTTGGATATTGTCTTCCTCCACGGAGCTCTGCAGCCACAGAGAGTGATGAAAAGCAGGGGTTTGGTGCGAAGGAGTCTGACATGCCTTTCTCGGAACAATACAAACGATGCGGGCTTTATGTGGGGAAACGGCAGGCCACAACAGGAGCGATTGCACTGTCTCTAGGGAGAAAGTGGGCATAAACACTGAGTAAGTTCGTGATGTTACAGGATGACTGATGGTGGGCGGCTGCACACACTTGTTTCCTCGTAAGTGTTTCTCCGTGTTTTCAGAGGCTGTATTTTACCATCAGCCAGGAGCATAAAGGTGATACAGCTTTAGTCCCAGACAAGTTGACCCAGTCACATGTTACCCAGCCCTTGAAACATATCGACACAACAGACCCTCTGGCCCTCCTGGAGCCCACATTCAGAGGGCCAGGGCATACACTCCTAATGTATTAAGGAAGCCACGAAAGAAAAAAAAAAGGATAGCTTGCCTCGGTTTACCCCACTGTGTATGCTACTTTTAACACAACAACACACCTACTCATAGGGTGGCAGTCAGAAAACTGGATGCATTTTTTTTTCTTTTTAATCAACTATTTGATGACCATGCCTTATAGTTTCCATCTCCCTCTCCATATGATGAGATTACCGATATCTGTGTGCCAAATCCTTGTTTAAGAGTAAGGCCTGTAGAGATGAAGCCTGGCAGCACTCTCTGAAGCCCACCAGGATGAATTACAGGCTGCAAGTAACACTTTAACCTCTTCTGTAAAACCCCCTGTGAATGCAGTAAGGACAGCAACTGCCACCCCAAGAGGACCCCACATGTGACCCACCCAACTCTCAGCTGGCCTTTGTAAATTACATTTATTTATATGTTTATTCATTTAGCCTCTGTCTCTCTGCGTCTCTGTATCTCTGTTCTATCTGTCTCTCTGCCTCTGTATGTTCATGTATGTGCATCTGAGTGTGCGTGTGTGTGTGTGCATCTGAGTGTGTGTGTGTGTGTGTGTGTGTGTGTGTATCTGAGTGTGTCTGTGGGTGTATGAGCATGCATGTATGTCATGCATGTGTAGGTCAGAGGACAACTTGTAGAAGTTGGTTCTCGATCCTTTCACCATGTGGGTCACAGGGATCAAACTCAGGTCATCGGCCTTGGCACCAAGCAAATTTACCCTCTGAGCCATCTCCGCAGTCCTTGGCCACAGTCTCAATATAAGGACCTCTGACTATATTCTAGGAAAAGAAAATCCCATCTCAACCCTGGATTTGTCTTTATAAACCCTTCCATAAAATTTATAAAAACCCATTTACAAAATGCAAACTTTGCTTGTGTTTGCCAACTGTACTCGCAGCATCAGGGGTTGGTTGTCCCCACAAAGAATTCCAGAATCCTCTGTGCCGTAACGAAGAATTGAGCAGAGACACTCAACGCTGACAAAAGCAAGGATGGTTTACGAAGTTCGAATGTACTTCTGAGTGGGAAAGGGAGAACAGGCCAGAGCAGAAAGAGGAAGAAAAGTTCAGCAGCCCAACAGCCCTGCTACACAAAGAACAAAAAAATGTGACTTTAGAATGACGTCAGGAACTGTTTAGAAGCAAAGGCTTTGAGGTGTGTTTCATAGCATGGGCTCTTCTGTGCATGCTTTGCCTGCTCCATGGGATTACACATAACTCCTTACATTATGTTTTTCTAGTAAACATCTTAAATCCTCACCCCGGGTAGACCCTTTGGGATTAAAATGACCCATAAGTGATGTTCAGGCATTCTGAGGTATCTCTGTTTGAAGTATCTGGAGTGGAGTTGTTTTGGGTTTTGTTTGTTTGTTTGTTGTTGTTTTATTTTCCTAGCTGCACCAGACTGATACACAAAAAGTATACCACAGAAATTCTACATAGTTAGTATGGAAACATCGAAACAACTAGAAGGCTGGCCAGTGTCGGAAGCCGAGAACGAAGCGCCCTCTACCCATGGCCTCGCCAGGATCCACACGTTAGATGAGATAGCTGTCTCCACTCACGGCTGCTTCCAAACATCAAGAAGTTTAAGGCTTTCTTAATGACACATGTGCCAATTTAATATGATTTCTAAAATAGGGATGATAAAAAAAAAAAAAAAAAAACACTGACCTACCTCATAGAGCTGGGCGGAACAACTAATTATCTCTCGTAAAAACACTTCAACCTCCTAAAGTACCTCATAAAGGTTTATTATGAGTAGTAATACTAATAGTTAAACATATAATGTGGAATCAAACGCAGGGCCCTGCTCCACGCGCTGATGGTGTTTTAAATTCTCTTTACGATCGCGCTGTTGTTTAGCAGTTCTCACTTGAAAGCTCTTCGCAGCTGTAAATTAGTCGGTCCCCATGGCACTCACTCCTGAGAGATAGGTCAGTGTTATTTGTTATTACTATGGCAACAAATCTCATGTAAATGTCCAACGATGGAAGTTGGAGCTGAGAAGCAGGAAAGGTTAAGGGACTTCTTCGATACCACACATCAAGTAGGTGGCAGGGTCTTCTTTAAAATGCAGAATCACTGACCCCCAGGGGCAGCCCTCCAATCCACCTAGCCAACACCGAGATCACAGAATTCATTTGCTTTGAAATGTGTGGAAACTGAAAACACCAATACGTTCTCCATCTGAGAAGAAGAACACTTATACATAGTAGGCAGATAGTTAACAACCGTATTTTGTTAGTCCATGGACAAGAGGCAGTGGCAGCCAAGGAACTACAAATTCTGAAGTCAGACTGTACACATTCCTTCCTCAACCATCCTCTGCCACCTGCTTGCTGGGTGGCCTTGGGCTTCTTACCACTGTCCTCCAAATGTCAGTTTCAGATCCAAAGTGGTAACATGGAACCAGCAAGAAGATCTACTTTATACAGTTCCTCTGGGGAATTAACATAGGCTCATACAGCAGAGCCAAGGAGTGTATAAGCATTACCAATCAGCACCATTATTAAATCCTATAAAACAGGAGATGCTGCCAGGCAGAGGTGGCGCACGCCTTTAATCCCAGCACTCGGGAGGCAGAGGCAGGCAGATCTCTGAGTTCAAAACCAGCCTGGTCTACAAAGCAAGTCCAGGACAGCCAAGTCTACACAGAGAAACTCTGTTTCAAAAAAACAAAACAAAAGGCAGGAAATGTTATACAAAGACCACATGTGCATAAGACATAATTTGTGCTTTTCAGTATAACAGGCTTATCAAATTATAATTTTCTAAATCAGAACAGCGGTAAGTGATGGAATTCAGGATTGTGGGTGTTAGAGCGGGACCATGCGTGTTTTCAAAGGAAAGGATTGGATGGCTTCATCCTCCACTGGAGCTTCTCCATTGGCTCTCTCTTTCACTTGTCCTTGGGTTTCTGTTTCCATGTAATTAATTTTATTTATGCTTTCACAAAGAGAAAAAAGACACAAGTAACTCATCAGTAAAAGCACTAGAGAGTATCATTGGTGCTCAAAGAATAAAAGGGTCATTTCTTGCTGGTGACTTTGGAGCAAGTTCAGGAAACTTCCTGAACATCCAGGAGAAAGTTAGTGAATTCACCAGAGGACCCAGTTGCTTTCCTGCTGTCTCTCAGGGAAGCATCCACTTTTTTTTTTTCTGCCATGTGCAACTAACCCAGGAAAATGACAAGCCACATTTTCCAGGCCCCCTACTGCTGCCTTTCTATTAGACAGTGGAGATAAGAGGGAGTGTAGAGAAGATGTCTTCCGGCTTGGAGCATCTCTACAGGTGGGTGCCTCCCTCCATCTCTAGGTCCTGCAGCAGGCTCTCTGCATGGTGTTCCTGGGCCCAGGCACCTGACAGCCTTCCCTTTGCACCCCTCCTCCAGCTGAGGAGTGTTGAGGGAAGAAGTGTTACCAGAATTTGGTCTTTAGGTGTTTAAAAATAAGACAGATTTTCGTCAGTGGCACACATCTTTATCCCAGCACTCAGGAGGCAAAGAAGCAAGCAGTTCTCTATGAGTTCAAGGCCAGCCATGTCTAATAGTGAGAACCAGTGCCAGGCTAACCAAGGCTACGTAGTGAAACCCTGTCTCACAAAGATAAACACAGAAAACATAACCACAAAAAATAAGTCAAGCCTGCCTTCATGCAAAAGCAGTGTTGTCTCAACTCAACAGAGGCCAGATAAGGAAGTGGTGAATGGCCTAGCTGTGACTCAGATCCCCTCAGCTATTCCAATTTTCAAACAATGGAAAAGTCCCTCGGTGTGGAAAATGTGATGCAAAGGTGGAGCCTTTGCAACAGTGTCAGGTTGTAATATTTAAAGAAGATCAAGTAGACAGGTAAGTAGGCATGTTTACACCAAGGACACATGAGAATTCCAACTCCTTATCACTTGCTATTTTGTTTTATTCTTAATAGAAGCCATCACAATAGATATGAGTAAGAGTATTTTTTTAAGAGTTGAAGTACAAAGATAACCCCTAAAACAAAAATATAAATTATCGTAAATATAATAATTGTAAAGTAAAACAGGAAAACATATGTGGAGAAACAGAAATATAGCATAGACATAAAACTAACATAAACTAAGACAGTAGAGTTAAATCTGTCAGTTTTGCCAATAGATACGTATACACTTAATTCTTGCTAAAAGATCTTTTATTTGGCTCACACACACACACACACACACACACACACACACAAAGATCCAACTATGTGTTCTATAGCAGAAACATGGTCAATACAAAGTAATTCAAAAAGTCTGAACATAAAGGAATTGGCAATGATTTTTTCAGATGTGTGTGTGTGTGTGTTTGTGTGTATGTATGTATGTGTGTGCGTATGTATGCATGTGTACTACAACCCAGCATCATTGAATGGTGAGAAGTAAACTATGTTGTATTCATTTTGTACTCCTGATTTTGGTACTGTGTTTATAAAATTTTATTCTTAGATGCATACACTGAAGAATATCCAGAAGTTAGGATTCACCCTCAAATATTCAGGGGAGAAAAAAGACAAAGAAAGAATGACAGAGCAAACGGAGAAAGCCCTGACCCATTGTTGCACACAGGTTCATGTAAATATTTGTATCTTTCTTGCAACTTTCCCATAAGTTTTAAATTTTACCAAAATAAAGAAGATTTTTAAAAAATAATAATAATGATCCCAGAACTAACTCCTTAGAAACTAAAATAGAGCCAAGAATGACATTTTGTAATCTCTCTAAGTGATTCTAATATGCCTCCCTCTAGTGTTTAGAGCTACTCCACCAGTCAATTCGTGGGACTTAGTGGTTGAACATATGAGGTAGCAGGAACAGACACTGTGGTAAGACAAACCATGGTACCATGAGATGTCCAAAATTGAGGAGGGAAAGATACATACCATCCATCGCATGGATGCATGAGAGGCTTCAAAACATCTCTGCTAGATGGAACATGGACAGGGGGCCTCCCAGATGAAGCAAAGATACAGAACTACAACCCAAAGCACAGTTGAGGGAGTTGCATGAAGCAGAAGCTTGGTTCTCAAGCTACCAATAAGAGGGAAATGTCAAAACACCGGGTTGTCTAAAAGATTCTCGGCACGTATGCACACACACAACAGTGTATCAAGGAGTGCCACATGGCTTACATCTCCTCTCCTGCTGATACGGCCTAGCATTTACCCCCATCAAAAACCCCAGAGGGGTTACAGAAGCTGAACAGACTTTGGTTTGTAAAAAAACAAAGACTCTGTGTTGGATGCTATTGTCCAGAGATGTGTCATCATATTGACCTAAGGAGGAAGTCCAGTCTACTCCCTCCAAAGCTAGACAACCAACCTGCCTGCTCAAGCCCTACTTGCCAAGACAGGGGAAGTCCAGAGCATTTAATTGTAAACTTCCTATTTTATTGTTTTTCTGTGTATGGGTGTTTTACCATCATATATGCCTATACTCCACATGCATGCCTGGTACCCAAAGAAGCCGAAGAGGGCATCAGATCTTCTACAAGGTTGTTACACAAGGTTGTAAGCCACCGTGTGAATGACAGAAGTGGAACCTGGGTTCTCTGGAAGAGTTGCCAGTGCTCTTAACTGCTGATTCATCTCGCCAACCCCTCCCTGCCTTTGCTATTAAATGTGACTGAACAATATAAGTCATTAGAACCAAGCAGAGAACAGAAACAATAATCAAAAGATGTTAAGAAAGGCTTGAGTCACGTGTGAAGTATTCTAGACTTTAAGCGATTGTTGAAAAATGGGAGCAGAGAACGATTTTCACCCTGAGACTATGACTGTATCTTAAGTAGCCCACAGGACTTTTTTTTCTTAAAGATTTATTTATTTATTATGTATACAGTGCTCAGCCTGCATGTACACCTGTATGCCAGAAGAGGGCACCAGATCTCATTCTAGGTAGTTGTGAGCCGCCATGTGGTTGCTGGGAATTGAACTCAGGACCTTTGGAAGTGCAGCCAGTGCTCTTAGCCTCTGAACCATCTCTCCAGCCCCAGGACTTTTCTTATAGAAGAGAATGTATCTAACATACTACTCAGCTGCACAGTAAACAGTATTGACAGCTATCGTGTCACCTGGGTTTGTTTGTTTCCAATCTATAGCAAAAGCTTAGACGAGCCCACCACCTGCGCTTTGAAGAGCGATTGAGATGTTAGTTATTGCTATTGCTGGACACACTGGTCCATAACTACAATCCTCCCACTGGGAAACTGGAGGGGAAGGTTCAAGGGTGCGAAGGTGGCCTGGGCTGCATAGCAAAACCTTATTTCAAAAGAGGAAGAAGGAGGGGAGAAAGAAAGGAAGAAGGAATGAAGAAAAGGAGGGAGGGAGGGAGGGAGGAAGGGAGGGAGGGAGGGAGGGAGGAAGGAAGGAAAGAGGGAGAAATTGGTTGATTAACCCTCTTGACAATGTAGAAGTTGAATCAGGGCTGGAACACAGAGGAGTTGACAGGAGAGAAGTCATAGAAATCTATAAGGAGAACAAAATAAAACTAGACAGAAATATGATACCTGTATCACAATATTACCTAGTAAAATAATTTTTAAAACATATAAGGAGAAAATGCTGCAAGAGTAAGAAGGTGGGTATGAATTTAAGCTTTTGTCTTTCCTGGCTGAGAGGCAACATACAATATTGTTTAAAGTTCAAAAAAAAAATCAAGAAATCAAAGCATGTCGTTTATGGATATGAAGGTATGGTGGTTGATAACAACTGCCAGATTGATTGGCATTTAGAATCAACTAAGAGCCAAGCCTCTGAAAAGGCAGATCTGTGAGGACGTCTTCAGGAAGACTTAAATGAGAAGATAAAACCTTCCTGTGAAGTTAGTGGCATCTTCGGGCATCACCCCAGATACAAAGAGGACAAAGGAAACAGCAGTGCTATTTGCCTGACTTTGCTTTTTGCTGATGAGTGCATCTTTGATGATGATGATGATGGTGATGATGAATATGATGATGATGGTGATGATGATGATGATACTGCTGCCACTGCTACCCTTCATTGGCATCAGAACACTGTTTCTTTAGCCTTCCGCTGTGGATTAAAGACCTCTCCAAGAATCTTCTAGGTCTTAAGCATCAGTTTGGGACTGCTGAGACATCCAGCTTCATTAAGCTGCTATCAAGCTTGTGACCTCTCCTGAGTGCGGACATCCAATAGAGGACTACCCACATAGGATCCACATAAGGCATAATCTACTAAGTCCCCTTTTGTAATAGATGCTCATTCTATCAGTCCTGTTCCTCGAGCATTCCCTGACTAATAGAAAAGACACCGTTAGAGGCCAGGGCATAAACAGAGTTGCCCCGGAGGATGGGGCTCGGATGAGAATGGGCAGAAGATAGATGCTTTTCATATCACCTTCTGTGTCACGCTACTGTGACCACATAAGCACATTTCTACAGTGAGTGTAAGTTGAGAAAGTGTTAGGGACTTAGAAGGCTCTCAACTGCTCGAAGTCTGATACTGTTTTCTTGGTTTTCAATACCTTGGGACCATTACTTAAGGCCTAATCATCGTGATAAGCCAGGATCTTTGGGGGAGCTGAGAGCCAACCACTGTATCCTTCAGTTAATAAAGGGAATATAAAAGTGGAGGAAGAGGGCACAACAATGACACGAGGAGCTCCAAGTCAACAGTCAAATTGCTGTCAGATCAGCAAGTGGCCTCTGTATCCCCCTGGAGGGTTCCCTATGGGATGCAGAGGTTTGGCGGAGCATCAAAAGTCCAGAGATGCTGTGTGAGGCTGCAGTCACACAGAGTAACAAACTTCTGAAATACTGTGAGTCCTGAGCTCCACACTGGTTGTCTGGTTCATTCCAAAATGGGCTTCTCTGGGTACTTTCTAGGTCCATCCTTATCCCTTTTGTCATACGTACAATGTCTGCTTCTTCAAGCTCTGCAGTAGAGAAGGCCTTTCCCTATGCCCTCCGCCCTCGGTCTGCAGCAGGTGGCCCTCAGTGTTTTCACACTTGACAACCACAGCTGTTCTAGTTTGCTTTCTGTTGCCATGATAATGACCATGACCCAAAGCAACTTGGGGAGGGGAGGAGGTATTGCATCATACAGATCAGAGTTCACCATTAGGTAAAGCATCAGTGCAGGTACCCAAGGGAAGAGCCTGGATACAAGGACTGAAGTAAAAACAATGGAGGAAGGAATTCTGCTTACTGGCTTGCTCACCACAAATTGCTCAGTTTGTTTTCTTTTTTTTAAGATTTATTTATTTAGTATAGATACTTTGTCTATATTACATCTACACACCAGAAAATGGCATCAGACAGTTGTGAGCTGCCATGTGGGTGCTAGGAATTGAACTCAGGACCTTTGGAAGAGCAGTGAGTGCTCTTAACCACTGAGCCATCTCTCCAGCCCCTCAGTCTGCTTTCTTATACAACCTAGGCCCACTGTCCCAGGGACGGGACCATCCACAGTGGGCCGGGCCTTTCTACATCAATCATTAATCAAGACTTGCCTACTGACCAATATTAGGGAGGTGTTTTCTCAATTGAACTTTCCTCTTCCCAGATGATCCTAGACCATGTCAAGTCAAAACAAACAAACAAAACACACAAAGGACAAAACAGCATCATATGTTTTCCCAGCAAATGTCCTA
Organism: Acomys minous; assembly: GCF_964271855.1. NCBI lineage: Eukaryota > Metazoa > Chordata > Mammalia > Rodentia > Muridae > Acomys > Acomys minous. The sequence goes on along the minus strand of NC_140492.1, from coordinate 105,565,495 downwards.
ACCCGTTCTACCCAACCACATCGTCACAGTTTTCCTTTTTTTCTTTTTATAAGCTTGAAGCCCTGACATCTCTTTCCTCTCTCTAGAAGGCCTGTTCAGTGCTGGCCTTCTACTACGGAATTACACCTTCAGAGCGGCTGAAAATAATAGCCAAGTGTATCGCTGCCTTTTGTTCCCACCGATCCTTCCCTCCTTAAGAGACTTGATACCCTATGAGCATATACAGGGGGAGGAGGCCCCCGTCAGTCACAGTCATAGGGGAGGGGAGTAGGGAGAAAGTGGGAGGGAGGGAGGGAGGGGGAGGATACAAGGGATGGGATAACCATTGAGATGTAATATGAATAAACTAATGAAATTTTTTTAAAAAAAAGAGTAGAACATTCGTATAGCAGGCAAGAGTTAGTAAGCATAGGTCTGAGCCGACCACAGTACCTGACCTGCCGCTCTCACAGAGAAAGGCAGGCTCCCGTAGATGCGCTCAGAAGTTCTTAACATTCTCTGGAGCAGGAAGGACGGTTTTCTGGACATCCACTGCCCGTTTCTCCCCTCCCTCCTCCCTTTCCTTACAGATTCTACTGTGTGGCTTTTTCCGGCTATTTTAGTGTCTACACCAAGGCCGTTTGTTTTCCTTATTTTAGCAGACTTCTTTCAAGCTTGGGTCAAGGCCTCTCTGCTCTCAAAGGAAGCATGTCAACGCCGATCCTCCCCTCTCTTCCCCTCCCCCCCCAACCTGCCCCCCCATCCCCCCCCCCGTGTTGCCCCCTCACATCATGGTAACCCACTCACAGCATGTGTTTATGTGGAGAGCCCCAGGCAGCCAACATGCTCAGACAAGCCGAACAGAAGAAATTCTACTGTGTATAAGAGGACGGAGTTTTTTGGCATGCCCTATGGCCCTAAAAATAGCAATGGTTTTGCTAGGAAGATGACTTCGCCTTCAAAGCTTTGTTTGAAACACAAACCACACCTGACTTAACTGTCTTTTCTCCCTTGTTTGTGAAAGAATTCAGAGGGCAGGACTCTCCTGAGGTGTCAGAGCGGGAGCAGACCTAACCCTTCACTCTCCTTTCTGCGACTTCTTTCCATTTGACAGTGCAGACCAAATCAGAAGGAACACTTCCACGGCAATAATGAAGAAACCCAGAGTCAAGTAGTGGAGAGTGATTGAATCGCCCGCTGTACCCGTTCCTCCAGTGTCACAGCACTTTTCCCCAGAGCACCCTCGTAATTGCACCACAGCATCATTTATGATGTACAATTGCCTCATTTTCTTCTGAGGCCAGGCTTTGTTTAAAAGTCCATTCAAGACCATCTGTACTTCAACTAAGGGTCACTTGAAGCGTCCGTGTAATCTGCTGTATGTCAAATGTCATTATGCCGTGAGCCCCAAACCGGCAAATGAAGGAAATATATTCACCTGCATTCAAAGAAGTGCCACGTCTCTTACCAGAACCTTAATATCCACAGGCTGTGTCAAAGAGGAAAAGAGACCAGTCCCACGGCTCGCTCTGCTGTCTGATGGGTGGCACTCATCTCTGGCGTGTGAGTATTTATGTACACTTTGTAGGAGTCTTGCTAATTGTAATTATGATTGCTTACTACAGTTTCCAAGGCAACAGTTGTCACTGCAGTGCCTCACTGCCAACTCAATTTCCATTCTCCTGTTGATATAACAAATATTATGTGACATTTTAACTGAAAATATCTGTAAATGGGCGTCTGAGTGTGGTGTGTTTCTTTAAAAGGGAAGGAAAACAATTATTAGCTTTTCATTATTCATCTCAGTGGCGTGTTTGACTGGTAATTACTTCAATTTTATATTTAGGAAAGAATGCACTGGGGTCCCATGAGGTCTTGGATTTGGATGTCCTGGATCCTGGTCCTGTTTTTCTCCCAATGACCCTCCCCCACCCACGTTTGATTCAGTGGCAAGGAGCTTATTGGGAGACTGTCCCACATCAAAAGCATGGCCCTTGGGTGTCACTCACTGCCCTACCCCCTCTGTTCTCAAAGAACCTCCTTCCATTTAAAGTCGTGCAGTCTGAGAGACTAGATAAAGCGAGTGTCCGTCCCTGCAGCTACTGTGCACCTCTGGAAAGCCTCGGAATCGCAGCAGATAACAGATCAAAAACACCACGTGAGCAGGATGTGGACCTTGTCATCAGGTCTAGAAAGGGCTGGAATCAGATGACATTTCCTGAGCCCTTAGCGTTGTCTCTAGCTGAGGAACCTGCACTGACTACACGTCTTGCCCACGCTAAGGTCACCTTCTACCGTAGTGTAGAAATACATCTAGTATGGACAAGCAAACACAGATTTTGTCACTATTTAGCGTGATTTTGCACGCACTCCCTTTTGTGACGGCGTAATGTTGGTCCTTGCTAACCGGTGCCGTGTGCATCCGCTGGAGCACCTCAGCCTTATCCCTTTCTCAGACTGGATTTCTAGCACCGCCTTGCTTTCATCTAGCTTCCAGATTTGCTTGTGGTTGGATTTGCTAACCCAGAATGCAGAGCGGCTTACATCTTTGACGCCACATCCATTCAGAATCACGATCCGCACCCAGCACGCTCCCGAGGGCCCCTGCCGCTACCAAGATTTTCCTCCTCCATATTCAACTCTCCTTTCTTTGTTCCATTTTATAATCTTAGGAAGTCTCTCACCTCCTTCTCTCTATCCTCCAGTAAGATGTGTTAACTGCTCAGTAAACAACTGGCTCGGCTTATAAGCACTCCGTGTGGGTGGGTGTTCAAAGATTTCAAAGAATAAACTGAGTCTGAGCAGCTTCAAACCTCAAAAACGCTCTTCTTGCTCTTCCATAATAGGACATTATAAGACAATGTTGAAAGCAGAGCTTCACAGAAAAGCCCGGAACCTCCTGTAGGGTTTCATTAAAAACACAGATTATAAAAAACCTGAGCCTGTACTATGAACATATTTAAAAATCATTGTAAGATTTATTAGGTGTGATGCTCTCAGCATGGTTAAGCTTTGTAAAAGACTCCTTTATCCTCCATCATTTCACAGCCCTGGTTGAAGCCTTTGTTTAAAGGGCTATGTTTGGAATTTGCTTTTAAATAACCCCTATTGTGAAGAGACTGAGTAGCAGAGCTTGTAATAGACCCATGGACGAGCTGCAGCGAAGCAATGGGACATAGGCGATGATGGCACTGTAGTCATTGATTTTTTTTATGCATGAACTTTTAATAATAAAGTGTACCTAAAAGACACAGATATAAAACAAGAGTAATCATTGTTAAAGCTAGGTAGAACTATTTTGCCTCCCCCAAAATGAGAATCTGCTCCATAATTAAATGTGCAAATGTAAAATGTTCAAAAGTTATAAATTACCATTTCAGGTTTTTAGTAAAAATTTGCTAACACCAATTTTGCTTGTTTTTTTTTTTTCCTGGACCCAAATCTCAACAAGCAGAGTAGACACGATTTGTATATGTACCCATGTGAGTGAATGATTGTGTGTGTGTGTGTGTGTGTGTGTCTGTGTGTGTGTGAGTGTGTGTGTATGAACATTTAAAACCTAAAAACCTAGGAACTACCCACCAATTCTTTATTAACATAGTTTTAGTTGCTTACAATTCTCAAAATCAGTAAATCTACATTTATTGTAAAATGTTTTATATTTACATATAATCTACTGAAAATAATTTTTCAATTCCCACTGTCCCAGGGAAAGCTCCCGGTTCCAGGATGTGCGATCCCAGCCTCTAGCCACCCAACTCCCGGGATCCAAGGAAACAGTCCCAGCCTTAGGGCCCCGGCTCTACCTGTCTCCCTGAGAAGACATGCCAGACCTCGGGAGCACACAGGATCTCAATCCAAGATGACGGTGCCCAGTGCTCATAGTGTCTGGATATCTGGAGCTCAGTGACTGCAGAGTGAGCAGTTGAGTGGTGGGGCTGCTAACTCTGGGAGTTCTCCCAGCGAGAGGATGGCCCCAGGTTACTAAGGAGACCTGCTGATCCTTAGGATCAAACTCACTCCAATCCCCTGCCTGTGGGTCCAGCTGGGACACAGACACCTGAGGAAAACTGTGGGCTGTTCCCTGAGATCCAGCCAGCAGTCCCCAACCACACCCACCTCTCTCTGTATCTCTTCAGTATAGTACTTGACGTCCTAGCTAGAGCAACAAGACAACTAGGGGAGAGCAAGGGGGAACAAGTTGGACAGGAAGAAGTCAAAGCATGGCTGTTCACAGATGATAGGATAGTATACATAAGTGGCCCCAAAAAATTCTACCAGGGAACTCCAACAGCTGATAAACAACTTCAGCAAAGTAGCCGGATATAAAATTAACTCAAAAAATTTAGTAGGCCTCCTGTATACAAATGACAAACAAGATGAACAGTTAGTAAACGGGACCTCATGAAACTGAAAAGCTGCTGTAAGGCAAAGGAGACTGTCAATAGAACAAAATTACAGCCTAAAGATTGGGAAAAGATCTTCACCAACCCTACATCCAACAGAAGGCTAATATCCACAATATATAAAGAACGTGGGAAGTTAAACAGCAACAAACCAAATAATTCAATTTAAAAATGCAGTGCAGAGCTAAACTGAGAATTTTCAACAGAATGGCTGAGAAGCACTTAAAGAAATGTTCAACATCTTTAGTCATCGGGCAAATGCAAATCAAAACAACTCTAAGATTCCATCTTATACCTGTCAGAATGTCTAAGATCAAAAACTCAAGTGACGCTGGGCGTGGTGGCGCATGCCTTTAATCCCAGCACTCGGGAGGCAGAGACAGACAGATCGCTGTGAGTTCGAGGCCAGCCTGGTCTACAAAGCGAGTCTAGGACAGCCAAGGCTACACAGAGAGACCCTGTCTCAAAAAAAAAACAAAAAACAAAAAAAACCCCAAAAAAACAAAAGAAAAAAGGGCTGGAGAGATGGCTCAGTGGTTAAGAGCGCCACCTGCTCTTCCAGAGGTTCTGAGTTCAATTCCCAGCAACCACATGGTGACTCACAAACATCTACAGTGAGATCTGGTTCCCTCTTCTGCAGATAAAGCACTCATATGTAATAAATAAAATAAATAAATCTTTTGATTTTTGACAAAGAAGCCAAATCCATTCAGTGGAAAAAGGATAGCATCTTCAACAAATGGTGCTGGTCTAACTGGATGTCTATGTGTAAAAAAATGCAACTGGACCCATATTTGTCACCTTGCACAAAACTCAAATCCAAGTGGATTAAAGACCTCAACATAAAACCAGAGACACTAAGTCACTTAGAAGAAAAAAGTGGGGAAGAGCCTGGAACATATTGACACAGGAGACAACTTCCTGAACAGAACACCAACAGCCCAGGCCTTAATGTCAACAATTAATAAATGGGACTTCATGAGGCTGAAAAGCTTCTGTAAGGCAGAAGACACTGTCAAGAGAACAAAGCGACAGCCTACAGACTGGGAAAAGATCTTCACCAACCCTACATCTGACAAAGGTCTAATATCTAAAATATATAAAGAACTCAAGAAATTAAACACCACCAAACCAAATAACCCAATTGAGAAATGGGGCTTGGAACTAAACAGAGAATTCTCAACACAGGAATATCAAAGGGCTGAGAAACACTTAAAGAAATGCTCAACCTCCTTAATCATCAGGGAAATGCAAATCAAAACAACTCTGAGATTCCATCTTACACCCATCAGAATGGCTAAAATAAAAAATTCAAGTGACACCACATACTGGCGAGGATGTGGGGAGAGAGGAACACTCCTTCATTGCTGGTGGGAATGCAAACTAGTACAGCCACTTTGGAAATCTATCTGATGCTATCTCAGAAAAATGGGAATAGGGCTTCCTCAAGACCCAGCTATTTCACTCCTTGGAATATATCCAGAAGATGCTCCAGCACACAACAAGAAAATTTGCTCAACCATGTTCATAGCAGCCTTATTCATAATAGCCAGATCATGGAAACAGCCTAAATGTCCCTCAATAGAAGAATGGATAAAGAAACTGTGGTACATATACACTATGGAATACTACTCAGCTATTAAAAACAAGGAATTCCCGAAATTTGTGGACAAATGGACTGAGCTAGAAATGATCATAATGAGTGAGTTAAGCCAGAAGCAGAAAAACTCAAATGGTATATACTCACTTATATCTGCATACTAGCCCAAGGGGCATGTCCCATGAAAGCCTTCACTTACCAGGAAACTGGGACAGAGGGGAGGACATCCCATTGAGACTCTGGATGAGAGAAGCATGGGAGAATAGCAAAGTAGAAGAATCCAGAGGATCCTAGAAACCTACAAGTAGAACATTATGGTAGGCAGATTTGGGCCCAGGGGTCCTGCTCAAACTAAGGCACCAGCCAAGGACAATACAGGCGGTAAACTTTAAACCCCTACCCAGATCTAGCCAATGGTCAGAACAGTCTCCACAATTGAGTGGAGAGTGGGATATGACTTTCTCACGTACTCTGGTGCCTCACTTTGGACCATGTCCCCTGGAGGGGGAGATCTGGTGGCACTCAGAGGAAGGACAGAAGGTTACCAAGAAGAGACTTGATACCCTATGAGCATATACAGGGGGAGGTAATCCCCCTCAGGAACAGTCATAGGGGAGGGGAATAAGGGGAAAATGGGAGAGAGGGAAGAATGGGAGGATACAAGGGATGGGATAACCACTGAGATGTAACAAGAATAAATTAATAAAAAAAAAGATATAAAAAAAAAAAACTCAAGTGACAGCACATGCTGGTGAGGATGTGGAGAAAAGGGAACACTCCTCCATTGCTTGTGGGAGTGCAAACTTGTACAACCACTTTGGAAATCAATCCGGCACTTTCTCAGAAATTAGAAATAGTACTACCTCAAGACCCCACTATACCTTTTCTGGGCACATACCCAAAAGATGCTCCACCATACCACAAGGACATTTGCTCAACTATATTCATAGTAGTTTTATTCATAATAACCAGAAACTGGAAACAACCTATATGTCCCCCAACCAAAGAGTGGATAAAGAAAGCATTGTACATTTACACAGTGGAATACTACTCAGCTATTAAAAACAAGGAAATCATGAAATTTGCAGGCAAACGGGTGGAACTAGAAAGGATCATCCTGAATTAGGTAACCCAAACCCAGAAAGACATACATAGTATGTACTCACTTACAAGCATATACTTACTATATATTAGAACATAACCATGCTGCAATTCATACACCCAAAGAAGCTAAGTAAGAAGGAAGGTCATCCTTGAATCTTACTCAGACGAGGAAATAGACTAGACAGTGGAAATGGATGAAGAGATGAAACTGGGTAGGAGAGGGTGTGGAGATGGAAATGAGGGGACAGATCAGATGTGGGGAGAGTGGGGAGAGGAGAGGAGAGGGCTTGGGGAGAAAAGAGAAACCAAAGGTGGAGGGGTGCATCTCTGAGACAAGTTTGAGACCTATCCGGGGAGGATAGGGGGATGGCTCTAGCTGAGCCTCCTAGCAGGAGGGGACATGGAGACTGAGGAGGCCACCTTCTATCCAGGCAGGACAGTGGTGGGAGGGGGAACACCAATCCATCTACAAAACCTTTGGCCCAAATTTTGCCCTGTCTACAAGATGTGCAGAGATAAAGATAGAGCAGAGACTGAGGGAATGTCCAACCAATGCCTGGCCCAACTGAGACCCATCCATGGGAGAGAGCCAACCCCTGACACTATTAATCGTACTCTGCTATGCCTGCAGACAGGATCCTACATAACCATCCTCTGAGAGATGCCCCCCCCCCCGCAGCTGATTGAATCAGAGGCTGAGACTGACAGTCAAGCATTAGACAGAGCTTGGGGAGTCTTGTGGTAGAGTTGGGGGAAAGACAGAAGGACCCAGAGGGGACAAGAACACCACCAGAAGACTAGCGGAGTCAACTAACCTAGGCCCATGGAGGCTTACAGAGATGGAGGCACAAACCAAAGTGTATGCATGGACTGGACCTAGAACCCCCTACACATAGGTAAGCGAGGGGCAGCTGGATCTGCATGTGGGTCCCCTAGTAAGATGAATGGGTGCTGTCTATGCCATGGACTCCATTGCCTGCTTTTTGATCACTTCCCCCTAACAGGGCTGTGGTTCTGCATCCCCCAGGAGGGCCCAGTGCCATGGGACCGGGAGTACATGCTTCTCCCATGCTTGGCTTCCAGGCAGAGAAGGGTGACGCCAGGGATCAATGGTTTTGCTTCTCCCAAGAATGCTGGTCTCTGGACCAAGAAGGGTGAGACACAGAACCGAGACCCATGCCAGAAGATCTTCAGCTCATCCGGAGGTGCAGGAGAAAAGATTTCTCCACAATAAATGTTCCTGATCTTTCAGCTGAGGTGCCAGCACCCGGCCAGGTGGCAGCGAAGAGCTCAGTGCTCTGAAACCTAAGCCAGGTGGCAATGGAGGCCCAGCCTGACTCAGGCAAGTCAGTGGCTGCTTTGGGAACAGCTGGCTCTTGCAGATGGGCACTGTGGTGGGTGGCGAGAGAAAGATGCTGATGACAAGCTTCAGGGGTAGCCGGGGTGGTTTTGCTCTGGCTGCCTGACCGGCAGTCAAGCCCAGAGATCCAGGGGTGAATTCTTCAGAGAGGAGGGGAGCCCTTCCTTCTCCAGATTAAACAGTGAGTCTTAGATGGTCATTGATGAAGTGGATGGGCTGGCCCATTTATTTCATGTGAAGCAGGGACTTATAACCCTTGAGCAGTGGGAGGGGTTTTGAGGATGAATACATGCCATCATCTGGGACTAGGATGCCGGCAAAGCTGTATTTGCATGGGGAAAGATAACAGGACACAAGCTCATGGGACTGACCGCCTGTCACCTTGAGTGACCACCTATAACCCTGGAACTGTACCACGCGCTCCTGAGGCAGTCACAGAAAACAGCAAGAGAGCTTTGTCTCACACCTTCCATTCTCAAGATGAGAGTTTTAAGTCTCAAATGCAAGATTTTCCGGGTTTGAACATGCTCCAATCTCGATGGTCCCGTGCCAATTCCTCTGCAGGCACAGTCCACAAGCCTGACACGGGCCTGCCCTGACTGGCCTCAGTGGGTGAGGGTGAGCTCAATCCTGATGTGACTTGATAGGGCTAGGATGGGTTGGTGGGGGGGTGCCCTTTTCTGAGGAGAAGGGGAGGGGAAATGTGAGGGAAAAGGTGGAAGGGTGGGATGGGGAGGAGAGGAGCAAAGGGGTCTGCCATTAGGGTATAAAGTGAATATATAAAGTAAAAATTAATTCTTAAGTATTAATTAACTTTTAAAAGGAAAATAATTTTATATAACATATTCTGATCATAGTTCCCCTCCCCCAACTCTTCTTTCTGGATCCTCCCTACCTCTCCATATCCCTAACTCCATGAACTTTCTCTCTCTCTCCCTCTCTCTCTCTCTCTCTCTCTCTCTCTCTCTCTCTGTCACACACACACACACACACACACACACACACACACACACACACACATAAAACAAAAACAAAAACAAACAAACAAACAAAACAGGCATACTGTGGTGATTTGCATAGGCATGGCCCATAGGGAATTGTACTATTAGGAGGTGTGGCCTTGTTAGGGTGGGTGTGGCCTTGTTGGAGGAAGTGTGTCACTGTGGAGGTGGGATTTGAGGTCCTATATGCTCAAACTACACCCAGTGTAGAAGACAGTCTCCTTCTGCTGCCTGCCAATCAAGATGCAGAACTCTTCCAGCTGTGTCTCCAGCAGCATGTCTGCCTGTGCACCACCATGCTTCCTGTCATGACCATAATGGACTGGGCCTCTGAAACTGTAAGAAGCCCCAGTTAAATGTTTTCCTTTATAAGAGTTGCCATGGCCATGGTGTCTCTTCTCAGCAACAAAACTCTAACCAAGAAATATTTCTTAAAAACCCAAACCCCAAAGACAGAATTTTTAAAAAGAAAAAAAACCACACACACATACAAATCATAAAAACACAAAAGCATAAACTATAATATATAAGCAAAGACTAGTAAGACTGAAAAAAATGCCCCAGGGATGCCCAAACAAAGCAACATGAGACAAAAAGTCCACAAAAATGCCACTGAGTTTGTTTTGGGCTGGCCATCTACTACTTGACATGGGGCCTACAGTTAAGTGTGGTTAACATGCTCAGTGAGGCTCTGTTGGGGAAACTAATTTCTCCTTTGCAAGTGAAAGTCAATCGGTACTATCTTCCTGCTTAGGAATGGAAGTTCATGTCTACTTCCCTCTTTCGGCGGCAAGACCACATCTGGCCTAAACCTGTTCTGGTCCTAAACGTATAGCCACAGACTCTATGAGATCACATGTTCCTCATTCCTGCTGTGTCTAGATAACTCATTCACTTGGATCTTTACCCCACCCTCATCTGTGTTCTGTTAATCCAGGTTTAAAAGTATGAATTGTGTGATGCATGTTTATTTCCCCTTCATAATGTATACTCAAGCAATGCTACCGTCTTGATTTTTTTTCCACCATGACAAATGATTTTGTGGATTTTGGAAAAAAAAAATTCTGAATATATTAGTAAGGTAAGTCATAATGTATTATTCTAAATATAAATATTTTTCTATAGCAAAGAGAAAAGATAATAATTACCTATTTAATCATAATAAGCTTGAATTAATTTTCTATTGTTAAAGTACATTATTACAACTGGCTAGTTCATGAAGCAAATTTATTAGCTTACATTTCTGGAGGTCCGAAGTCCAAACACATCTAATAGGGCTCATGTCAAGGTGTAAGCAACTCTGATTTCCTTCTAGGAGCTCTCCCCTTAGAGCTTCTACAGGCTGCCCGCAGTCCTTGCTCTCTTGACCCCATTGCTCCAGTCTCTGCTTTTATCACACAGCTATTTCCTCCGAGTTGGACTTGATTATTACTGTCTTGGATCACAGAAGCTGTGATCAGCTGCAAATGACTTAGCCTGTGTGAATCCCTTCCTGAAGGGAGCATGGAGGCTCATGGGAGTCATAGGGTCATGGGGTTCACCAGGTTCTAAGTGCCCTTTGCTCCCCCCAATGCTATGATGTAAGAGGCAGCAATTGATAGGGGTGGAACTCCTCAATAGGGCAGCTGCCTGTGTGTGTCGCACAAGAGGCTCTTCAAGAGTACAGTTTCCTTACGAGGCATCCATACTCTGAGTGGGACTCTTCAGTGGGGCAATTCTTTTGAGCCATGCATGCTCCTGTAAATAACCCCAATAAACTCAGGTGTTCACCAAGCTTAGTTGGAAGGAATCTTGTCTTTGGTTTGTAGGTGCCCTCACTCTTGGCATGAGTAATCCGCCCAGAGATAGCAGATAACAATTTCCATTACCACATCTCCTTCCCTTACTCACCTGGCTCCCTGACGTAAGAACTCTTATAATTACACTGGGCTCAGGCTGATAATACAGAACAGCTCTGCATCAAGATCCTTAGCCACATCTGAAAAGACACTTCTACCACGTAAAGCAGTGGTTTCCAACCTTCCTAAGTCTGTGACCCTTTAATCCAATTCCTCATGTTATGATGACCCCCAGCCATAAAAGTATTTTTATTGCTACTTCATAACTGTAATTTTGTTTCTGTTATGAATTGTGATATAGATATCTGTTTTTCTCAATAGTCTTAGGCAACCCCTGTGAAAGGATCATTTGACCCCCAAAGGCACTGCAATTCACTGCTTGAGAACTGCTGATGTTAAGTCTGATGTCTAGTTTCCAAGACAGGGATATGGACATTTTTGAGGCAGGGCATTAATCCTACCCCATCTTCTATAATACTCCATTATTTAGCTCCAATAATTGGATGTATTAGTTAGCTATCATTACAATAACATGTTGTATAATGAGCTACTCCAAAAAATCAACAGCTCATGGCAGCAAGCATGTATTTTTCTAACTTGTGAGTTATAGGTTGTCTACAGAGACTCTGCTTTGAGCTGAGAGTTGGATGGTTGGGTACCAAAAGTAAGGCCACATTTAAGCCTATTCCACATCTTCTAACCTGGACTCCAGGCTGAGAAAAAGTGAGAAGTTTGGGGTTCCCTCCCCCCAAGCATTACAAACTCACTTAAAGCCTCCCCTGGTTAGTATTTTGTCAACCAACCCAAGAGAGAATGAATCATTAGAGAAGAGAGATCTTCAGTTGAGAACACATCCCCACCATATTGGTCTGTGGAGCATTTTCTTGATTAATGATTGATGTGGGAGGGTCCCATCACTGTGAGTGGTGACACCCAAGCAGGCTGACCAGGACATGGCAAGCAAGCCAATAGTAAGCAGAATTCCTCCATGGCCTCTGTGTGGGATGGTTTTATGTCAACTTGACACTAGCTAAAGTCGTCTAAGAGGAAGGAGCCTCTATTAAAAGATGACCTCGTGAGGTGCTGAGAAGAAGGTATATTCTTTTGTGTTTTTGGTGAAATGTTCTGTAGATATCTGTTATGTCTATTTGAAAGATCTCCTGTGCTCGTGGGTTGGGAGAATCAGCATAGTAAAAATGGCCACTTTACCAAAAGCAATCTACAAGTTCAATGCAATCCCTGTCAAAATACTTACACAATTCTTTATAGACATAAAAGATCAAATTCCAACTTCAAATGAAAAAACAGAAAAAAAACAGAATACCTAAAAAAAATCCTATACAATAAACAATCTTCCCTCCATCCCTAATCTCAAGCTATACTACAGAACAACAATAATAAAAAAACAGCATGTTAGTGTCATAGAAATAGACTGGTTGATCAGTGGAATCAAATTGAAGACCCAGAAATAAATCCACACGCCTATGGACACTTGATTTTTGACAAAGAATCCAAAAACATAGAATGCAGAAAAGATAGCATCTTCAACAAATGGTGCTGGTCCAACTGGATATCTACATGTAGCAAAATGCACATAGATCGATATCTATCATCCTACACAAAACTTAAGTCCAGGTGGATTAAAGCCCTCAACATAAAACCAGACATATTAAATCTGTTAGAAGAAAAAGTGGGGAAGAGCCTTGAGCTCATTGGCACAGGAGACAACTTCCTGAAAAGAACACCAACAGCTCAGGCTCTCATGTCAACAATTAATAAATGGGACCTCATGAAACTAAAAAGCTTCTGTAAGGCAAAGGACACTGTCAACAAAACAAAAATGATAGCTACAGACTGGGAAAAGATCTTCACCAACCCTATATCTGACAAAGGCTAATATCCAAAATATATAAAGAACTCAAGAAATTAAATACCACCAAACCAAATAATCCAATTAAAAATGTACAGAACTAAACAGAGGATTCACAGCAGAAGAATATCGAGTAACCAAGAAACACTTAGAGAAATGCTCAATGTCCTTAGTCATCAGGGAAATGCAAATCAAAATGACTCTGAGATCCCATCTTACACCTATCAGAAAACTCAAGTGACAGCACATGCCGGCAAGAATGAGGAGAAAGGGCAACACTCCTCCATTGCTGGTAGGAGTGCAAACTTGTACAACCACTTTAGAAATCAATCTGACTCTTTCTCAGAAAATTGGGAACAGCTCTACCTCAAGACCCAGCTATAGCACCCAAAAAATGCTCCACCATACAACAAGGACATTTGCTCAACTATGTTCATAGCAGCTTTATTCATAATTCCCAGAGTCTGAAAACAACCCACATGTTCCTCAACTGAAGAATGGATAAAGAAACTCTGGTACATTTACACAATGGAATACTATTCAGCTATCAATAACAAAGAAATCTTGACATTTGCAGGCAAATAGATGGAACTAGAAAAGATCATCCTGAGTGAAGTAGGTCCAGACCCAGACATATGGTATATACTCATTTATAAGTGGATATTAGGCCAACATAGATGTCCTCTGAGACTCTACCCAGCGGCGGATCATGACAGATACTGGGACTAACAGCTGGTCTCTGGGCAAAGCACTGAGAGTTGTATGGTAGAGTTGGAGGATGGAAGGACCCAGAGCTCCAGAGGGAGACCATAAAGGCTGGTAGATCTGGACATAGGGCAGCCTGCACAAACTGATGCACCAACCAAGGACAATGCATGCAGAGAACCTAGACCCCATATCCAGATATAACTGAGGAACAGCTCATTCTCCATGTTAGAGAGGTGGGGATCAGGAACTGCCTCTGATATGAACTCTGGTGCCCCTTGGCTTGGCAGCCTTGTGGGTGCATAGAGGAATGGGGGATGCAGGTTATCCTGATGAGACCTGATAGGCTGAGGTCAGACGGTGGGGGAGGAGGACACCCCAGTCAGAGGCCTAGGGGAGCGGAATAGGATGGAAAAGGGAGGGAGGGTGGGAGAAAGAAGATAAGAGCCAGAGGATAACAATCAGGATGTAATGTGAATAAATTATAATAAATTTACATTTTTTAATTTAAAAAAAGGAACGACACAATGGGATTGGGCTGTGCGCAGGTCTGTTGGAGCATTTTTTTTTTTTAAGCAGGAAGGGCTGCAAGTTTAATAAATTGGGGGGAGGGTAGTATTTCTCCTTCTTTTTCTTCTCCTTCTTCACCCTGTGTTTCTTGGTCCTGTCTGAAGAGCATTCATGCTTCTTGTAGGTGTGGTGTGCGTCATCCCCTCCTGCTCTGCCACTGCTGTTGGAGTCCAAGGTTGCTAGGGCCATGCCTCAGCTTATGAGCAGCGCCTACCTCTGGCTGGCCTGGAACGTTAAGGAGTCAGTGTTTGGGGTCTCCCACTTGACCCTCTGGCTTCTTAGAACTAGGGCCCAGGGCTACAGCAAGGTCAAACTCCATGGTGTGACTGGTCCGTCTGGAGGGCTGGAGGCCTTGTAGAGCATTTTCTTAATTGGTGATTGATGGAGGAGGGCACATCCCATTGTGGTTGGTGCCATCCCTGGGCTGATTGTCCTAGGGTCTATGAGAAAGCAGCTGAGCAAGCCACGGGGAACTGGCCCATAAGCAGCATCCCTCCATGGCCTCTCCATCAGTTCCTGCCTTCAGGTTCCTGCCCCATTTGAGATCCTGTCCTAACTTCCTTCTATGATGAACAGTGAGTGCTATGGAGGTGCAAGACAAATAAACCCTTTCCTCTCCAAATTGCTTTGGTCACGGTGTCCTGTCGCAGCAACAGAACCCCAAACTAAGCTTTTGTTTCAGTTCCTGCCTTGAGTTCCTGCCTTGCTATGTCCCTCAGTGGACTATGATTGAGGATATGTACGCCAAATAAACCATCTCCTCCCCAAGTTGCTTTTGGTCATGGTGTTTTATCACAGAAGTAGAAATCCTAAAATAAAACCCCTGCTTCCATTTACCCATTTAAATTTTGTTGACCAAGTATACTACACACCAAAGAAGAAAAATAATACAATAAATGTGAGATGAATAGAAATTTAGGTTCCTATTCATTAAGTATGGAACCAGCCAGCTCAAACCTCTTCCCTGATTCTACCTTTCAAGTATTTTGAGCTTTGACAAGTCACTGAAATAAGTTCAAAAACTTCTGACCAATTATCTAGGACATGGATAAATGCAGAAGTAGAAAAAAAAAGACACCACTGATGTATATAAACTATGGTATAAAGGCAATTCCCATGTAAAAGAACTCTTTAGAGCTGACAATAATAGGCTACACCTCTGATTCTAGAGTTCAGGAGTCTGAGATGAGAGGATTCCCATGAGTCTAAGGCCTTGTTTCAAAGGGGCCTAGAAAAACAGCTAATAACCATCCGTAACCCCAGTTCCAAGGGATCTGACACCCTCTCCTAGGCCCCTTTGGCACCAAGTATCCCTATGGTGCTCACATAAATAAATGCAAGCAAACATTCATACACATAAATGAAAACCCAAGCCATCTACTGTTACTGGGATTATACATTCTGTCATGTTTTACACACATGACAAGTGTTGCATACCCAAGAAGAAATCATGTACAAACTCATGTATACCAAATGACTCACAGCTACCTGTAACTCCAGCTCCAAGAGATCTGATGCCCCCTTCTGGTTTCTTGAGTGCCTGCACACCCCCACATAGACACTCACACACGTCTACATAATAGTAAAAGGAATGATGTTTAACCTTTAAAACAATGATTGAGCTAGACAGTGGGATATATGAGAACAATTCTCTCTTCTCCCATCATCTTCCTACTGTCTAGGGCATTGCTTTACACACAACAGGCACTCACTAAATGCATATGAAATTAAGGTCCACAATGTTGAAGTTTCAAAACAATTAATCGTATTTTATCTATGATGCCATAGAAAAGCTCCATGCAAATATCTGAGCCAACATGAGTTTAGCGGAGAATGGAAGACTTGGTAAAGTTTTTCTAAAAAGGCAGCAGAGATAACTCATAAAACCTAAAGGCAGAAGGGCAGGTGGGAAGCCAAAGAATGCTTTCTGCCTGTGTCATCTGTTGCTGCCTGCACATCTTCAGTCTTTGCACCGATTCACTTCCTTTCCAGGGAACACAGAAAGGAAAGGTTTTCTATTTCAGGGTGAGAAATGTGCACAGGCTGTACAAGTCTCTCCAAGATTTCCTTGAGTTTCTTTCTTTTTTTTTTTTTCTTTTTTTTTTTTTTTTGTGAGGGGCGGGGAGGGGGTTTTGAGACAGGGTTTCTCTGTGTTACCCCTAGCTGGCCTGGACTCACTTTGTAGACCAGGCTGGCATCAAACTCACAGTGATCCACCTGCCTCTGCCTCCCAAGTGCTGGGATTAAAGGTGTGCGCCACCACACCCAGCTCCTTGAATTTCTAATAGGGGAATTTTCCTACTGTCCATGCAGCCATTCGTGAGACAAGCAGAAAAGGCATGGCCACTGAGGGTTTGCAGGAAGGACTCATCCTTAGGTCAAAATTCTTTAGTCTCTGCGCAGTGGCACATGCCTTTAATACCAGTACTCATGAGGCAGAAGCAGGCAGATCTCTGTGAGTTCTAGGACAACCTGGTCTACAAAGCAAGTCCAGGACAGCCAGGACTACGAGGACAACATGGTCTACAAAGCAAATCCAGGGCAGCTAGGACTACAAGAGAAACCCTATCTCAAGAAAAAGCAAAACAACAACAAAATGAGACATCACAAATCACTTCTGATTATTAAAATGGAAAGGCACGAGAAGGCATCATGTCTAAGACTAGATTACAAAACTTTTCGCTTCCACCTAAGGCAACACACTCCCTAGAATCTCTGAGGCTTTCAGCACTAGTCAAACATAAGCCTAGGTTTCTGTGACTACTTTGTGTCAGGCAGGACCGGTGGGGATGTACCTCTGAACTTAGGAAACTCACAGCCTTGAGGAGCCAAAAAGCATAAAACACATGAGAGGTTTAGAACAGTGGGTGTGTGGTGAGCAGACAGGGAAGTCTGTGTGGACCTGGAGAAATCAGAAGATGCTGTAGGAGATGCCACAACCTGAGCTAAGTGTAAAAGGGAGGAACACTGTAGAAAGAGGAAAGGAGCTCAAGTGTTATTAAGTGTGAGGCACTATGTTAGTCAAGGCTCTCTAAAGCACAGAACTGAGAAGAATGGGTGTGTAGATGGCATTTATTAAAGTGACCTGGGCTATAGTCTGGGTAATCTAACAATGGCTGGCCCGTGATGGAAAGGCTGAGAGTCTGGTATCTGTTCAGTTTATGAGGCTGGATGTGTCTCTCACTCTGCTGCTGAAGCCTGGAGGGTGTGGGTAGCAGGGATTCGTGGGGGGGGGGGTTGCTGGAGTCCTGGAAAAGTGGAGAAGTTGAATTTTACGCTGGCCACAGCAAGAGCATAGAGAAACTTGCTGTTGAGAGTGAGGAAAAGCAGGAAGAAGCAAAAAGCGTCCTTCTTCTTCCATGTCCTTTCGTGTGGGCTGCCACCGTAAGGACTGGCTCAGCTTCAAGGCGGCTCTTCCTTCCGCTGATACCATGAATAATACAATTCTTACTGGAATTCCTGGCAGCTTGGGTTTTATAATTTATTTATTTTTTTTATTTTATGTGCATTGGTGTTTAGCCTGCGTGTGTGTCTGTGTGAAGGTGTCAGCTCTCGGAGCTACAGACAGTTGTGAGCTGCCATGTGGGTGCTGGGAATTGAACCCAGGACCTCTGGAAGAGCAGACAGTGATCTCAACCACTGAGCCATCTCTCCAGCCCCAGCCTGGGTTTTAGCTGACTCTAGGTGTAGTCAGGATGGCCGTCAAGACTAGCCAACCCAAGCACATGGGGGGAACCCTCAAACCTATGTAGATCTTTGCATGCAAATGGCTTTTTATTTTTTTTTAAAAAATGTGATTATAACAGCTGGAGAGATTATATGCCAGCTCAGTGATTCTCATCCAGAGGACCTGGGTTCAATTCTCAGCACCTACGTGGGGACTCACAAGCATCTATAACTCCAGTCCCAGAGGACTCAATCCTCTTCTGGCCTGTGTGGGCACCGGGCACACACATGGTGCATAGACATACAAGCTAGCAAAACACTCACATGCAGAAAAAAAAAGTAATACATTTAAAGAATATAACTGTGTTCAGCAGCCATGACCTTTTAGTCCAGAGTAAAATTAGGACAGTCACATATATCTAGAGGAGCAAGAAATGGATGTCTCCTTTCAGCTTCCAAACTGATGTTCTATGAAGGAAAAAAAAAAAAGCCTTGCCCATTGATTGACATATTTGCGAGACTCTCTTAGTTTCCGCCTGTCAGCATGCCAATACTGTTCTAGAAGGAGTCTGCCTGCCTCCTTTCTTCCTCCCCTGGATCTCCAGGCTTCCAGAATTCTATCCGCTTATTATATCTTGGGTTCTTGCTTCCAGAATTCTATCCGCTTATTATATCTTGGGTTCTTGCATCCACCTTGCCAGGATGCTTGAAACGTGTATTTGAACACTGAACAAAGAAACCTAGTGGAGGGAAAGCGAAGGGGCTAAAATCCAGCCAAGCCCCCTGGGAGACTCTGAATTTACCCCAAAGAGAGGGTGGGTTTGTAATTCCTCTTCCCAGGGAACTCATTTTCTTGCCATTTGCAAAAGTGCTGCGTAGACAGGCAGCCCTTTGCTGGCGCTGCCGGAACTACATTCTGCTAGACAGTTTGAGGTCAGTGCTATCACTTGGGTCCTCCCCTCACGCTCAGCATTCATTGAGCTGACAAATAGAGAAGTAGCGTTGAACGCGTGCATATCAACAGGGGGAATCTGTCCAGTTTCCTGAGCTAGGGAGGGGGAGCATAAGCAGCGCGGTTTGCTATAAAAAGAAATGCGGGATGTCAGGAAATATGCGGGATACAGAAATGCGGGATACAGGGTAGTCTGGAAAAAAAGATGTGTCTTCAGACCCTAAGCCCGGAATGGCGTCCTCCATTTTGATTGATGCCACCATTAGCAGAGAGTACGCGCTATGCGGCTTGGTGTGTGAACCCAAGGTGTACACTTCTCTCAATACAGTTGCTCTCTTTAAGCCACCCAGGCACAGCCTGATCTGATATAAACCCCTTTTGTTGCAACTCATTGGCTAAGACCTCACCAACCACAAAACAATAGCTTTGAAAGAAGGATCAATTCAAGATTTGGGGATGGGGAAGCCACTTGCTGTCTCGGTGGACCTCAATGGGCAGATATTTTTTAAATCAACGTATGACATGATGATGATAATTATGAGGATAAATCTTTTTCTTTTCAAAGAAAAAATGGCTTTTCAGCACCAACTGGGCAGCCACTTCACGAACAATTGGGCACCCAAAGCATTGGAAATATTTCAGAAGAACAAATGAAGCAAAGGAGATCACAGAAAGCAGGAAATATATGGGTGCAATTTTGAGCCTAAATGAACATGCAGGGCCATGTACAAAATAACCGGTGAGATGTGAAAACTGACGTGGGCCCCTTTGATTTGAATCAACAGGGTGTGAAGGGCTCTTATTATCACAGGGAAACCTCAGTGCCAATGTGCCCTTGTCCAAATCCAGCCATCCACAGGCCAGGCTTTGGAGATACCCAAGCCCAGAGCTAAGGTGCATCCTGCTGTGGGGCTAGTGAGCTGTTTTTGAGGCCAATACTCTCACTGAAGATGGGTCGTATGTCTTCTTCCTGTCATTTTTCTCCTGGAAATGCTTCTTTCTCTTAGAAGCTTGAACTTTCTCTTGTAATGGGGGAGTTCCGCTCGGAGAAAAAGAGGTGGGCTGTGCTTTCACACTAAATGCAGAGAAATGAACATGGCACAACATGTGGACTAATCAGCCCTCCATTCTTTCAGATAACCAAGGCCAACAAAGACCAGTGCCCCTTCTAGCTCATTAAAAAAAAAAAAAAAAAAAAAAGACAGTGTTTCCAAACCCCCCAGCAGACCTAAAGATTTTCTCCAGAAGTTCTAAACTGAAAAGGGCTATAGATGAGGAACATGCTAACATGCTGTGCAGTCCTGAAAAGCATGTCTGTACATGTATTCATTTTGTATATGTAGAGGGGGGGTGTGCACCACAGCACGTATGCAGAGAGCAGAGGGCAAACAGCAGGAGTCAGTTCTGTCCTTCCACTATGTGGCTTCCAAGGATCAAATCTCAGGTCGTCAGGCTTGGCGGCAAGTGCCTTTATCTATGGAGACATCTCAGCAGCCCAGAGGCAGTTTTAAAGTAAGAATTATTTAGGGCTTACTTCTGGGTCACCTTAAAACGACCAGGAGAAAAACTGAGCCAGACCGTATAGTGAGGCAGGACTCTACTTTAGAATCTTAGTCTGCGTATGATTTCCCTATTCTTCTCTGCTTTCTTGACAGTCCTCGGGAGGCATTTCTTTTCCTTTTCTGGACAAAAGAGAAAGAGAAAGAAAATTCAAAGATGACAGCCCAAGCGGTGGAAAAGCTGTACGGAAGCACTTTCCACTGCGAAGTAGGCAGAAGACAGGGTGAGGTGGTTACTATACAGGGGGTGAGGGAAACGGGAAAAGAAATGAGATTTGTAGAAATCCTTCAACTAGAAAAGATCAAAAAGACTTTCCACCTTGAAGAATGAAGATGGAAGTGGAAGAGGCCTCCAGGAATTGACCCAGGATTGGGTGATAATCACCCAAGAGTCCTGGGCATCTTTAAGTCCCTCAGAATTGAAGGTGGGAAACGTGGACGCTGACAGAACAGTATGGTTGAGATTAAGAAAACCCGCCCCCATCTGGGCGTGGTGGCGCACGCCTTTAATCCCAGCACTCGGAAGGCAGAGGCAGGTGGATCACTGTGAGTTCGAGGCCAGCCTGGTCTATAAAGTGAGCTCGGGACAGCCAGGGATACACAGAGAAACCCTGTCTCAAAAAACCAAAAAAAAAAAAGAAAAGAAGAAAGAAAGGAAGAAAACCCGCCCCCAATCTAGGTGACAACAAAACAGAATCACTTTCCATGTTTCTTTCCTCAGAGCCCAAGTAGAGGGGGACACATTTCCAAGCTGCACTTGAGCTCGGTCCAGGACAAACTGGATCACTCTATCCCTAAAGAAACGGCTGGATGAGCCTGGCTAATGCATGCACTTAGACACTTAGCTAGCTGAGCAACTAAGATTGATCCAAATCCTTTTACCACAGCTCAAGGACACATGGAAAGGGAGGAGCATTGCCCTGCAATTGTTTTTATTTCTTGCAATTATAAGAAGTCCTATGCTAATATCTAAAGTGATTGGTGATACTCGTATTATTCTGTCTGGTGTTCGGTGTTTTTTTAATTGAACTAACGGGCCAGGGCAGGAGTGTGTGCGGACACATGTATGAACAACATCAAATCTATGGTGCGCAGTATTGCAGGAATGGACCCACAGCTCCACACGTCTGGTAGAACATGTGCTCACCCACGATGCCTAAATACAAAGCCTCGGCTCCTTATCTTCTCGCTGTGTTCAATGAGTGACTTGACCAGCTTTTAGTCAAGTCCCTAGAAGCTAGAACTATTGAAATTCCACCAACAATTGCATGAAAATGCTCCGGGCCTCCTCCTGCAGCATTGCCAGAACTCAAAATACTTAAGTCTAACTGGAGGGAGGGACAGAGAAAGTGGGAGAGATGAAAGAGAGAGGGGAGGGGCGCAGAAAAGAGAGAGTGGTGAATTGCTAGGCACTAAAACAGATGTGTTAGACTAAGTATCTATCCTTCATCTTATTGAACAATCTAATTCATTACATAATAAGTTAGGTGGTAATCATTTGCATTTTCCCCATAGTATATAATTTACATTTTTATATCAGGACAGATATGGGTCTATTCTAGAATCAAAATTCACATGAATCTGTGACATAACAAGTAAGGAACTGCTGTCCGTAGGAGCATAAGATTGGAACACGGTCTCAGGTTTCTAGAGCTATCAATTAATGTCCATGCTATTAGGGAACACTAACTGGGAAAAGTTAAGAATCACTAGCCTAAAGTTTGCAGAAAGAGGAATCTGGGAGATGCTAAGAGCTCGGTTTTTGTGACTGCACATGCTAGGGAAAGCAGCGCTGAGAGCTAAAGCCCCTTCAGCAGAGGTAGCTGCTGGATGTTACCACGCAGCATTTCAGGAAATGCAGAAGTGTGGACACTTGAACAGGCAATGTGTCTCAAGCTCAATAGTGACAAAATGCTACGAGAAAGGGTACAGTCTGGAGTCCATGCCACATAAATCCCTTAAAAACAAACGTCCATTAGTTGCCGGCATGTTTCAAGGAGCTCTACAAGACACTAATGGGTTCATCTCCAATCCTTGGTCATTAAGTGTTAGACATTTTTTAAAATAAAGACTTATGTATTTATTTATTACATATACAGTGTTTTGCCTGCACCTATACCTACCGGTCAGAAGAGGGCACCGGATCTCATTCATTATAGATGGTTGTGAGCCACCATGTGGTTGCTGGGAACTGAACTCAGGTCGTTTGGAAGAACAGGCAGTGCTCTTAACCTCTGAGCCATCTCTCCAGCCCTAGACATTTTTATCTATGCTATTTCTGGGGTTGGGGTGTCTTTCCTTTGTTAGCATCTTCCATTCCCCAGTTGAGCCTACCCCCAGCCTAAATTTAGCTCTCTTAATAATTCTGCGCCATCTCATGCCTTCAGCTGTATCCTTGCCCGCTCTCCCCTAGATGGCATTTACCTCACTGTCTCGGTTATTTATACTGTAATCAAGCCTGTGTCTTGGGTGGAATTTTAAAAATAATGTAAGGAAGATTACTTTGGATTAAATTGAAAACTTTAGTAATTTGATTTGCAGGAAATGAAGAACAAAGTGTCACCACCCAAGTGCTTTTAAATAAGTCATAATTAATTAAACATCCATCTATGTTTGGCTGCTCAATTTATGAGTAATTATGCAGAAAATGTAATTGCACACTGAAGTATTCCATTGCATCTTATTTATGCAAACCAGCAGTTGTGGGTTTTCTGGATTTTTGTTGTCACTGTGGTTGTTGTTAATACTGTGTGCACCTGTTGAAATTCTTGAGCTTCTGTAAAGACACATGTAATCCTGTGATTCTCTAGTTGTTCCTATTGAGAAACTGAAAAAACATATATAAAATTGTTTCCTCGTCTAGCCTATTTTTATTTTTAAAATATAGATCTGGGGATATAGCTCAGTGGTCATGACACGTGCCTTGAATATGGAAGGCCCTTGGTTCAAGCCACAGTACCACTAGAAAGTGCGTTTCTCTCCTTCCGCCCTCTACACTTGCTAAGAAATCACACTAGGCACATCTTTCCAGCTTCGTTTCTCCTATGGAATTGTGATATAGACTTTTTATTTTCTTGGAAGAGCCATAAAGCTCAGAGGGGTCATGAATGACCATCACATTTATGTCATCCCAGACAGGCTTCTTTTTTAATAACTCTAAGGGGAATGTGTAACCTTTTCTCCATCTTAAGATGCCTAATAAAGTGAATATCAAGGAAGCAGAGGAGATAAAACCAAATTTAAAACTTCCTCTGAGTAAGTCATGGGAATAGGAGCATTTATGAATATTTTCTCACTGAAGGGAAAAAGAGAGACAGAGACAGAGAGAGTACAGGGGTAAAAGTTTCCAAAGCTCTCATAATGTCTAACAACATTGCAACCACTTTATTGTGCTTCCCAGAATCCTCTATGGCAGCTTTACTACACATAAGTATGTGTTTTCTAGAGAATAAAATAAATATTAGCATCCTTTGTGGCCCAGTCACATACATGTGTCACCTAGAAGAGACGGTCCAGGCAACAAAAGCCAAGCTTTTCCAGCCTTTCTGCATGAAGAATCTACGATGCTATTGACAGTTCCCTATGACAGACTTCAAGGAAAACGCAGCTTCCCAGCTGTGCTGCAGGCAGGAAGCCCATGAGGCAGCAAATGCAATGGACATGTTTTTTTTTTTTAAAGGCTCTTCAAGCTCTGTCCCACCACCATACCCCCAATCCCCCTGGCCCCATTCTTCTTAAAAAAAAAAATCAAAACCAAGCCACAGCAGCTGGGGCCACCAAGTTATTGAGTTCAGGAATTCACCAGGACCTTACAATAAACTGTGAGCCAAAACTGAATTTGGGATACAGGAAGCCACAGGAATCTAGCTAGGCATGGAGTTGCTTGCCACTCTTTTTTTAAAAACTGTGTTGCTTGCTACTCTTCAGTAGAATAGGCCTGTCCTGACAAGCAGCTGTCCAGGGGACTCTAATGTAGACCCTACACAAAACTTCTTCATGATTCCCCTTTATCTCCTCTGCCTTTAAAATCTGTCCCAGCCTCCTCTGCTCCATAGCTTCTCTCTCCCACTGCCCCACCAAACTCAGCAGCCAGGACTCAGAACTGGTTTTCCTTGTTGTCCCCTCCCTGTTCTCAACACAGCTTCCTGGCTCTATATCACAAGGTCCCAAGAGCTGGGTCAACAAAAGCTAAACCCTTTTTTTTTTTTTAGATTTTCGAGACAGGGTTTCTCTGTTTAGCCTTGGCTCTCCTGGACTCACCTTGTAGACCAGGCTGGCCTCGAACTCACAGCGATCCGCCTGCCTTGACCTCCCAAGTGCTGGGATTAAAGGTGTGTGCCACCACACCCCAGCTACCAAACTCTATTTAGAGAGCTAAGGATGGGAATAAATTGGCTCTCCAAGATGGAAAAAGAAAACATAATAGTAACAGCAACAACACAACCTACCTTAGGATAGGTAGGACAAAGTAGAAGAAATAATCACTCAAGTTGATGAAGACAGCCTCCTTCTCATGTTTGGTTTGATCCCAAAACAAGTGTATTCAGATTGGCACCCTAGTGGCTTCTCACTGTCTTGCCTGTTACAATTACTTATTTACATCTTTTTTTTTTTTTTTTAGCATCGGTGCTCTTACTCTTTAGCCTCCATATGTCAGAGCCATCAGTAGCTATTATAGACATGACTAGACCCTGTGGAGTTGTGTGGTGTTCTACTTGAAAAAACTATGCCACAACCTCTGGGGCACTAGTAACATGGAATTAAAAGTCAGAAAAGGAGTGTGGCTTGCCTAATAGCAGTTGAGGAACATTTACTCCAACTTGCACTTAAGACTTGTTTAATTTTTCAATGATAATATTAGGAAAATCCATAAATACTAGTACTTATTGATGCAACATCACCATAGGAGAGGTCAAGAGTTTTTATTTGTTTTTTAAGACAGGGTCTCACTACTTGTAGTCTTGGCTAGACTGGAATTCACTAAGTAAACCAAGTTGGCCTTAAACTCATTAAGAACTACCTGCCTCTGCATCCCAAGCACTGGGATTAAAGGCGTGCACCACCACACCCATCAGTAGATAAAAAATTTACAACAACAACAACAACAACAACAAAAAATGTGTTAGTCTTGAACCTTTGAAAAGAGTTGTCTCTCATGGGGACACAGGGCACATTCAGAAAAGAAACCGAAATCTATGGAAGATGAAGTTTAACATGGGCAAAGGAAGTGGAATTCATAATAGTACAATATAATCAAAGTGAGCTAAAAGGATTGAGAAAATCATCAGAAGAGAGTGTTGAACCAGATGCCAGTAATGTGTGCAAGAAATGTGGAGCCTGTCTTTCGCACTGTTGCTGACAGGAAAATGGAAGAAGGCTGTTTGTCATTGTGGGGGATTAAACCATTTCCAAGGCCACCCAGAACAAACTAGAAGCAATGTTACTTTGATAATTCACAGGAATGCTCGCCAGTGACAAGTTCACACCTCAGAAAGAGAACCCCTTTGTGTCCCTAACCAAATGTATCTAATCCACACTTGTTTAACTGAGACAGCAAAAAAAAAAAATGCGTGGCACAGACATGGCCCTTAGCCCTTACCCTCCGGGGGATTATAGTCCAGAGCTGGCAAATTGGGCTTTGACGAGCCGGCAGCATAATTAACAGAGCTAATGATGAAGAATGGGTCTTCTGCCAGCCTCGCTGCCATCAGACAGAGCAATTTGTAGTCATCACTGAGCTGAGCTGAATTCAAATTGGTGACCCAAAGGCTGCACTGTCTGGGTGTTATTTTCAATCTTCTTGGCTATCCAATCTCCACAAGTTTCATTTTTCATTCTTACTGTGCAGTCATAGTCAACTACCAAAGGGAAAGCCTGCAATCCAGACGCACTAAAAATAGCATTCCTGCCACCTGAAAGCCAGGCTCAGATTTATGACAGTTTTAAAATTTGGTCCTTCGTCTTAAAGTTCAACAATCTATAGGAACTGCGCAAAGTAATGCCTACCAGGTCCTCGGAGCATGAAACACCAGAGCCTAGTGCAGTAAGCGATCAGGCCGTGGTGTGAGCCATTTACATGGGCGGAGAGAGAGCGCGTGTGTGTGTGCTCTTCGTCTGACGGGTTGACGTGCCTGTGTGTGTTTTCCACTTAATCAGCAGAATCATTAAAGCACTGAGGGCTTTGATGACCTCAATAAAGCGCATCTATTTCTGCAGAACCTATCACTATAAATAATTTAACCAACATACCCCCCCCAAGAGCCTATAAAACGAGGATGAATTATTCTTTCGTACTTACATCATAGACTACTCTGAGCTCAGCCAACGAGGAGACTCCAGGTTTAAAATGAGGGCAGATGATATCCAATAGTAAAATCCCCAAGTCAAGTGAAAAGCAGGTTACAAAAAGCATAATCCATTTTCTATTTTAAGTATGTGTGTGTATGTGTGTGTGTGTGTGGTGTGTGTGTGATGTCATACCATCAAAAAGTTCTGAGAGAACCACTTTACTATAGACAGTCAACAGGTTAATCATAGGGGTGAGTTGTAAAAGACAAAACAGTCACATTCTTTGACTTTTTGGAGTAATCTTGTCTTAGAAAATAAAAAGATTTCCATGCAGGAAATGCACACATGCACACGTGCGCACACATATACATATATGTAAACTGTATAAGGTTATACTGTATATATATAAACTGTACAAAGTTAGATCCATTTTACACCAGTGCAAATCAAGCTGACGTTTCTGTCTCTATCTAACTAAGAACATATCAGGAATGGAGTGGCATGACACTGGAACATTCTTAAAGACCAACTGCATTCAGGGAGATAATACAACTGATAGAAAGCAGAGTAAGAGAGAATTAACCTGGTTACGTGATGTGTGCATGGCCAGCAGTTCACACGACAATGTCCCAGGGACAGCGGCTGCTGAAAACTCTTACCTACAACTTAGGATGCTTCTGGACACACAGCAGACCTTTACTCTGGAAATGAGCAGGATGGGTGCTCGTCAGCCAGAAGTGGGACTTTAGTCACCTGAGAAGAAAGGACAGTCAAGGTTGGAAAGGCCTCTCTGAACAGCAGGCCAACAAGGCTCTAGTTTCTTTATAAAATTAGCATAACAATCAGGGATCAGAGCAGGTTACCACCCAGGCCTGAGGCTGGCAATGAGATTTGGCAAGGAAAATACAGCCAGGGAGACATGCCCCACACCAAAGTCCATAATGTCATCCTGAGTCCATCTATGATGCTGGTGAGGGGAAAAAAGCCATCTTGTCTTGTCAGCTCACTGAGTATTAAACTGTACATTTTCCTTTCTGTTCTTAATAATGATACTAAGTTATTTATCAATGCCTTATGCTTTTTAGCTTTTTTGGTTGGTTGGTTCGTTGGTTGGTTGGTTGGTTGGTTGGTTGGTTGGTTTTTCAAGACAGGATTTCTCTGTATAGCCTTGGCTGTCCTGGACTCACTTTTGTAGACCAGACTGGTCTCGAGCTCACAGCTGTCTACCTGCCTCTGCCTCCCAAGTGCGGGGATTAAAGGCGTGTGCCATCACCTGGAAAAATGCCTTATGTTTTATACTGGTCATTTATAGACTGAATATTAACACAGGCTGCCATCTTAGAATTTGATCACATTTGGCTATGAGCCTACTGGTTGAAATGTCAAATCCTTTTCCCCCAAATAGCTCCATGATAGTCAGAACCTCAGACCAGCCTGCCCACCTACTTAACCATAATGTATCTGAAATGGGATTCTAAGCCTGCAATAGAGTCCAGTTGCCATTTATAACAACATCCAAAAAAAGGAAATGTACTTCCAGATCCCACCAGAAATGCAGGGCGGGCACCCGTGAGGATAAATGAAGGGATTTTATGAGTCCTGGGATATGACAGCGGGGAGAGTCATTTGTCTCCTGGGATGTTTCTTTGGATGGATGACTATTTTGGTTTCAGAGTTTTGTGGTTCTGGGTATCAAACCTAGGCCCTTGCTCGTGCCAGATAAATATTCTACCATTAAACCACACTCCCCAAGCCTCAGCTAGGGCTTTTTAAATGTCATTTTGTTTTGCAGAGTTTTCTCCCCCAGCTCTTCTGAAGTAAGTGTGTGTGTGTGTGTGTGTGTGTGTGTGTGTGTGTGTGTGTGTGTGTGTGATAAAATAAAATATAGATGAGGCACAGAGTGTAGCAGTTTGATATAAATATGCCTTGTGTAGTTGGGGCTTCGTGGCTCATGACTGTGATCCCAAATGTAGGTTTGAAAGGCTGAGACAAATCTTTTCCCATAATCAAGTTAATAGCATGTCTATCACCTGACACAGTTACCATTTGGTGTACACACATGTGAGGTGACTCCTCAAGATCCATTCCTGTAGCCAACTTCAAATCCTCAAGACACCGTTACTAACTGCAGTCACATATTGTGTGTTAGATCTCCAGACATTGCTCATCATATACTTGAACTTCTGCATCCATTAACCAACATCTCTGCACTTCTTTACTACGTGCCTAGAAACCACCATTCTCTGTTTCTCCAAGTCTGAGTTTTAAGATTCTGTATGTAAATGGTTCTTTGCGGTATTACTCTCTCTGTGTCTGGGTAATTTCACTCAGTGTACAATCCTCACTGGAAAGACTTCCTTCTTTTCAGGACTGAATAATAATATTATCTTCCGTGTGTGCGTGCATGTGTCTATGTGTTGGAGTTTCCTTGTTCATTCATCAGTTTATTTGGAGAGTGCACATATCCAAATGCACTTATGTGCGTGTGCATCTACAAACCAGAAGACATCCTTGGATGTTGTTCTCCAAAAGTCAGTCACCTTGTTTACTGAAATAGAGGTCTGGGACTCATCAATTAGGTTAGGCTGACTGGCCAGTGACATCAGAGGATCCTCCTGTGTCCAGCTCCCTGGAACTGGACTTGTATGAAGAAGCTCAGGGTGAACCTCAGTTCCTCATGCTTTCAAGACAAGCACTTAGCTGACTGAGGCATCTCTCCTCTTTTCATCTGTTTATGGACATATTTTCTCCATACCTTGGGGACTTGGCTAATCCTGCAATGAATGTGAAGCACAAATATCTCTTCAGAATGCTGAGTAAATTTCCTTCAGATATACACTCAGAAATGACACAGATGAATACTTAGCAGCTCTCTTTTAATTTTTTGACAACTCCCTCATACTGTTCTTCCATAATGGCTATCTCACTATGCATTCCTATCAACAGTGAGCAAGGGTTCCCTTTGCCTGCCTCCTCAGCAGCATACTATTTCTTTCCTTTCTGATGACAGCCATCCTCACAGGTGTGGTATGGTAGCTGATGGTGGTTTTTACTCTGATTTGCTGCATAGTTGGTGATATTGAGAGCCTTTTCACAAAACACTGGCCATTTGTAGGTCTCCCTTAGAAAAATGCCTATTGACACCTTTACCAGTTACTTAGTTGTTATTTGGTTTTCTGATGGAAGATTATTCTTACATAAATTCCATACATTTACATAATGTATATATATGGAATATATATATATATATATTAGGTTATTTATCTATATGAGTGTTCTATCTGCATGTATACCTGCAAGCCAGAAGAGAGCATCAGATCACATTACAGATGGTTGTGAGCCATCACCTGGTTGCTGGGAATTGAACCCAGGACCTCTGGAAGAACAGCTAGTGCTCTTAACCACTAAGCCATCTCTCCCACGCAGAATTCCTTATATTTTTAAGATTATCCCATTATCAGAGATACAGCAGTGCTATCATTAATTTAGGTGTCAATTTGGTTAGATTGATGAATCTAGATAGCAAATGAACAATATTTCTGAAAAAGGCTCGCATGTATATGGGGTGGGCTGAGCTGCAAAGATCTCTCTTTGATGACATTGGGTGTCACCCAATCAACCAGAGACAGAGACTCTGAACCAAAACTAAGGGGAAAGTGAGTTCCTCCCCCCCTTTGGTGTGTGTGTGTGTGTGTGTGTGTGTGTGTTTGTGTGTGACTAAAGCCCCTGTTCTCTATATATCTATCTACAACTATTGGCATATGGTTCCATCTCTCTAAAAATATTACTATTTAAAACTTGTAAATTGAGAGCCTGGCATGGTAGTACATGCCTGTTATACCAGCACTCTGAGAGGCAGAGCCTGGCAGATCTCTGTGGGCCAGCCTGGTCTACAAAGTGAGTCCAAGACAGTGAAGGCTACACAGAGAAATCCTGTATCTAAACAAACAAACAAACAAATGTAGCTGGGTGTGGTGGCACATACTTTTAATCTCAGCACTCGGGAGGCAGAGGCAGGCAGATCATTGTTAGTTCAAGGCCAGCAGCCAGCCTGGTCTACAAAGTGAGTCCAGGACAGCCAAGGCGAACACAAAGAAACCCTGTCTCAAAAAACCAAAACCAACCAACCAAACAACGTTTGTAAATTGCTTTCCATTCAAGGTGTTCATTTTTATTTTATTTTGTTGATTTATTTTTCTATACAGCACTTTGTAGGGGGCTAGAGAGAAGGCTAAGATCTGCGTCCACTGGCTTGTCCTCTCTGTTGACCTGTAAGAGCTTCACAATTTCAAGTCGTATGCTGAAGCCTTTAATCCACTTTGAGCCCATATTTGTCTGTAGCATCAGGTAAGGGCTCAATTTCATACTTTTTAAAGTGTATAGCTAGTCTCCACCCACAAATCATACTGATAGCTCACTTGTTTATTTATTATGAGACTATCCATTCCCGAGTGGGTACCTTCAGCCTCTTTGTCAGGTTAGTTTGCTGTCTGTAAGTAACTTGTCCCTTCCCAGATTAGCTGCACAAGGCATTGAATGCACTCCTCCCCTCCCATCAGCCCCCACGCACTCCCCTCACTTGTTGCTGAGCATCAGTTCTGATCACAGCTTCGCTTCTCTCTTTTCTCCTGGAGGGGAGTCCCTGCTCTCCTTACGTATTCCTTTCATTGTCCTCAGAGGCTCTTGAGACATCGCAGTGGTTCTCACCTTCCTAATGCCACAACCCTTTAACACCGTTCCGCGTCTTGTATTGGCCTCTGACCGTAAGATTATTCTCATTGCTATTTCATAAGTGTGCCTTGGTTACTGCTATGAATTGTGACGTAAATATCTGTGTTTTCTGATGGTCTTAGGTGACCCCTGTGATGAGTCTTTTGGCTCCACAAAGGGGTCAAAACCCACATGAGAACCATTGATTTATAGTATATTAGTTTGCTATGGCTGCCATTGCAAACTACTCGAAGTCCAAGAAGAAGTTAGGTTTGGTTCCACACCTCTCTCCCCCTTTCCCTCCCTCCCTTCCTCCCTCCCTTCCTCCTGTGTATATAGAGGGCCTCCTATCACTGTGTGCTCACATGGCCTTTCCCTAGAGTGCCTTAGTTTACCCGTCTTCTTTATAATCACTCAAATTAATTTAGAATCTACCTTAATGGTTACATTTTAACTTAACATTTAACTTTATATGCTCTGTCTCCATTCTGGGTACAGGTGGTTAGCTTTTGAGTGATAAAACTTGGGCACAATTCAATCCATAACAGTAATGAAGTTAGTGATAAAGTTAGTCATGAAGAACAAATGAAAACGGTGTGCCTTTCCTCCTCTGAATGTGTCACCGGTCTTTGGGAGGGTTCGTAAGCCCCCACACAAATTTAACATCTGCCACTTCAAGCCTATCAGTTCTGAGAAACTATAAAAGAAGTGGATTAAAGCGACCAGGTTCTGATGGTAAACCACAGGGTCACTCTGGTTTCCCTTTTCCCGGCTACGCTCAGGCCAAATCCAGAGACAAAAGTTCACATCCTCAAAAGCTGCACCAGGAAGATTCCACAGCTCAGAAAGCCTGCCCTTGTGCCAGAAGACCAAGCCTCCCTGGGTCTCAGCCCGACTGCCCAGTCCATACCATTTTAGACTTACAAAGCCTTTCCACAGTTGGCATGGGCCAATTCCTCAAAATAACCTTCCTTCTCCTTCCTGTGTGCATGCATGTGTGAAAGCCACATGTTCTACTATGCTGGGGAAACCCAGGATATATTAAATCCATCAATTTGCTTTATATTTAATTTATATTACATTATATTTAACATAAATTATAACTTAATTTATAATAAATCCATCAAAGCACACACACACACACACACACACACACACACACACACACACACACGAGCCACCAGCCAAAGAAGAAGCTTGCTCTGCCTGGCCTTCCTGGGTTTTACTTCCTGAATGGGAAACAGGATCTAGAGTCAATGAAGACGTTGAAAAGACAACCCATTTCCCACTGAGGGCTTTTGGGATTAAAAAGCCTGAAGCAGGTTCGGTGTCTCCACAACTCTAACCTGAACGCCCCCCTTTGTAAGGCAGCCCCCTCTGCTGCGGTTTAACACTGGGACTATGTACCATCCAAGGGTAGACGGAAGCACCTCGGGTTAGGCAGCTGCAGCCACAATTGGTGGGACGATTATTCCCCAGTGAACAAAGTTTCAGGAAGCAGAGTGAAGGAGACAGCGAGCTGCGCTCAGACGGCAGGCAACCCACCCATCCTGCTCACGCAGGCTGCCAGCCACATTTGCTTGCCCAGCTGGTGTAACTTCCAGAACAACCGGCCTCGGATCTCATCCTGTGCAAATGACAAGTGATTGAGACGTCTGCTTTTGCCTTTGGATGATTCCCCCGAAGAAGAAAATGCCACCCATGTGGTGAGGAGCAGGAATTCGGTCAAATGCAGAGAACAGAACTTCAACTTCGGTGGGGAGCAGAGGGAAGGGTCTCCAGGATTCATTATACATCTGTGCTCATTTTCCCTAACAAAAAGCAGTGCAAAGGCACACTGGAGTCAAACGTGAGACACATCCAAGTTCAAAAGGACACCGGGTTTCGTGAGTTCTTTCATAACTCTCCCCATCACAGAAGCTGGGGACCATGACAACCAACAGCATCTAGGAGGCTCAAAGAAAAGAGGTAGAGACTGAAGAGTGCACTCAGCAACTTGCTCCCCAGCAATGGCGGGAGTGTTGGGCACTGTCCTGGTTAGCTTCTTGTCAACTTGACATGAGCTAGAGTCAATAGGGAAGGAACCTCAATTGAGACTATACCCCAACCAGACTGGCCTGTGGGGCATTTTCTTAATTAATGACTGAATAGGGAGGGCCCAGCCAGCTGTGAGTGGTGCCACCAGTAGACATGTGGTCCCGAATGGCGTTAAGAGAGCAGACTGGGAAAGCCACGGAAATGGAACCAGTAAGCAGCATCCCTGTTATAGAAGTTTTGCTTTACGATATGTAAACATGTTTTTGTTTTAATCCCAGGTGTGAGATATGGGGGCTGCTCCGGTTTGTCCACAGCTGATCATTGCCTCATGAAAGGGCACGTGCTCTTTGTCGGTGGGGAACTGCCTCATGTGGGGTGGGGTGGGGTGGGGGCGGGGGGCGGGGGGCGGGGAACGGCCCGGGGGCGTGGCCTTTGCCAGTGAAAAGAAATGCCAGACCCAGAGAGAGACTGGGGAATCTCTTCTGAAAGGAGAAGGCTGCTGCTCCTGGTTGCTGTGGATACAGTGTAACAAGAAGTCTGAGATACCCTGAAGCAGAGATTGGTACTGCCCCCAAAGAACCCAACCAACGACCCTAAATAGCAAGAGTAGCCAAAAAGAACTACACCCTTTCTCTCAGTAACCTTCTTTCCTCCTACCTGGTGTTGGGATATTGGAAGGGATTGGGGTGGAGAAGGGAAAGAGGCATAAGAAAGCTAAAAAATACATTTTAAGAGTACACCTACGCTCCTCCGGGACTTCTGTTTCAGGGCCGCCTACCTCCAGGGTCCTGCCCTGGCCTCCTTCGATAATGGACTGTGATGTGGAAGCAAAGCGAACCCTTCCTCTCCAAATTGCTTTCCGCCATGAAGTTTCATCGCAGCAACAGAAACCCTGACTAAGACTGGCACAGTGAGAGAAACAGAGAGAGAGGTACAAGGGAGACGGCGGCTAGCCTGGCAGCAGAAGGTAGAGGGTCCTTGGTGAAGCGAAGGATTCCACAGGCCACGGTAGCCTTGCCTTCACTTGAGGAAGACCCAGGTGTAGGAGGGGGACACAGAGGCGGCACTGTCCTGCAGGTGTTCTCAGCCAATTGTCGTTAACACTCCTGGCTTATTAGCGCTGCCCAAGGCAGAGTGAACAGCGGTGAGGACGGCGCAGAAACCTAAATCACTTCCCTGAAACCGACAGGAAGAGAAGCCTCGCATGCTGTAGCAAAAAGACAAATTTTTTTACATAGCCAAGTTATCACGGTGCACTCTGATCAGAACGGCTCTAAATTTAACACGTGTACATTTCCTGCTGACGGTGTTATTTAATAAGGCCTAAAGTAAAATTGAAAGCGAAAGCAAAGTGTGTCTTGTGAAGTATTTATCTTCAGTTCCTGACTGAAGAGATAAATTTAGTAGTTGTTTCTCAGGTAACTAAACTTTGCTGTCTGACTTAGTTTTTTATGTATTCAATTTGCCTTTAAACCTGGATTCTGTGCAAAGTTCCATAAAGGCTTTAAAATATGGGCTTTATTAGAGACGTGAAAGCTGAGAAAGCAGGCATATTTTCTTCTTATTAACTCATCGCACAATACTAGGGCTGGGAATGGAGATTTAGGATGCTTGGATACCCAAATTGGGAAGAGTCAAGGCCAAGTAACTGTGTCTTTCCATGACCCTGAAACTAAACGAAGAACAACCAAAAAAAAAAAAAAAGACCCTCTGGTTTTGGAGTTGAATCATGTAATATTTCACATGAAAAAGGTCTTTGGTGCAAAGACTTCCTTCAGAGGTTTACGTTTGTGTCCTAGCTCACCAGCTGATTGGGTGTTTTGGATTTGGGTTTGTCTTGCTTTGCTTCTTTTTGGAAGCAGGGCTTTATTTTTGCTTTTAAATCCCTTTTAAAAGATTTCTTTAGGGGGTCACGGAGATGTCTCAGCAGGGAAAAGAAAAGAGCTTGCCTCAAAAAACCCAACAACCTAAATTCAATCCCTGGAACAGACACGGAGTTGAAAGGAGACACCCGACTCTACCAAGTTGTCCTTTGACCACCGCACACACCCTCAAGTATGTACTGTACACATCCATACACACAGGCGAGCTATGAGTGCACACAGTCAGGGTAAGCAAATAACAGCACAGTGCAATGCAGACTGTATGACACGGGCGCGGCGCAGCACTCCACGCCAGAGGCGCCTTGGCCATTTGACCAAACTAACTAAAATGGGCAGGCCCCATGCTTTGGTCTGCATGATTTCCTGCCTTTAATGTAATAGGAGCAACTTCTAAAACACTTTTCACTGAAAAGACCTTGCAAATGACACTTTCTTGAGATTAGATGAGAGAAGAGGTGACCCAGTGCCTAAAGGCTACTAATTTGCAAATGCCACACCCCTCTGATTCCCACGGGACCATGTGCTAAAAAACATGGCTGATTCTTCCTACTTAGTAAAGAGGAGGAAGTCTTTTAGTGTTGCACAGCCCTGAGTGCATGACTTTCCTCTGCACAGCTGCTGCATGCACCTCCCAGTTGAAACCAGCCTGCTACTAACGGCCAGAATTACCTTGAAGATCACATCTCCTAAAGGATGCCCCACCACCACCAATAAAATGTTGTATACATATGTGAGATTGTCAAAAATAAACAAAATGCATTTGTTTAACAAAAAATCTGCAGGGGCTGGAGAGATGGCTCAGAGGTTAAGAGCACTGGCTGCTCTTCCAAAGGTCTCGAGTTCAACTCCCAGCAACCACATGGTGGCTCACAACTATCTGTAATGAGACCTAGTGCCTTCTTCTGGCATGTAGGTGTATATATGCAGGCAGAACACTGTATATATAATATATAAAATTTTTAAAAAGATGACAACATATAAAACAGTGTTCTAAAAAAAGAAAGAAAGAAATCTGCAGCCAGGCATGGTGGTGCATGCCCTTAATCCCAGCACTCAGGAGACAGAGGCAGGAAGATAGCTGTGAGTTTGAGACCAATCTGGTCTACAAAAGCAAGTCCAAGACAGCCAGTGCTACACACAAAAAAAAACCCTGTCTAGAAAAGCCCCCCCATAAGGAAGGAAGAAAAGAAAAGAAAAGAAATCTGTAGTGGTACATACCTTTATAGCAGGAGATCTCTATGAGTTTGAGGCTAGCCTGGTATACATACAGGCGAGCCAGAGACCCTAGTCTCAAGAAGAAGAAGAAAGCTGTATGCCCACGAACTCCTCAGGACAATTCACAGAAAAAATATGAATATCTGAACAGCTGAGAGCATATGACAAAAAAGGGAGACTGCATTATTAAAAAAAAAAAACAACTGTTCTAATGGCTCCAAAATAGCAAATATTTTTGAACCACCAAATGCTGACAAGGCTGAGTAAAATATACTTATTCTCATCACTCTCTTGTGGAAACTGTGGTGGGAAGGACAAGCAAATATAACTGTATTTGTGCGGATCTTTAGAGACGCGGATGCTAAAACTGGATTGAACACATGAGGGGAAGATTCCGTGTGAGAGGAAGTGGAAGGAGACCAGGAAGGGAGAGGGAGCTGCCTGCCCCTCCCCACTAACAGTCTCACACCAGGACAAGTGGAAGAACCTGGCGTCCAGTCTAAGGTGGCCATCACAGCAGCCCTGTGTCCCTGGGGCAGTGGCCTGTCTCCCTACTGCAGTCATGTCAGGTCATCGACTGGAATCGGTGTGACCTTCATCAGGTCCTGTGTCTGTGGAGGATGATGAGGCACATCTATGTGACTGTTATGCTCATTATTTTTTTTTACAATGTTGGCAATGTTCAAAGATGTAAAAAATTATTTCGGGGGGGGGGGAGGGCAGCCAATGAGATACCTCAGCTGGTAAAGGCTCCTCCTGCCAAACTCAGTCACCTGACTTTGAGACCCACATGGTCAAAGGGGAAAACTGGTTCCTGCAAATTTCCCTCTGACCTCCACACATGAACGATGGCATTCGTGTGCATGCATGCGTGCATGTGTACATATGCATGCTGAATAAATAAATTTTTTAAAATGAGGAGATGGGTGGGCTGGTGAGATAGCTCAGTTGCTTTAAAAAAAAAAGTTGCCATACTACCCACATAAGAAGGGAAGATGCAGCCAGGTCGTGGTGGTACACGCCTTTAATCTCAGCACTCGGGAGGCAGAGGCAGGCAGATCTGCTGTGAGTTCGAGACCAGCCTGGTCTACAGAAGGAGTCCAGGACTACGCAAGAAACTTTGTCTTGAAAAACAAAAAAAAAAAGAAAAAAGAAAGAAAGAAAGAAAAGGAGGAAAGAAAGAAAGAAAGAAAGAAAGAAAGAAAGAAAGGAGGGAGGACGCTATTAGAACTCAGGTGTTTATCTTCAACACTCGGGGGCAGAGTTGGGGCCCTGTGGCTTGTAAGCCAACAGTACTGCCCATTGATGAGTTCTAGGTTCTGTAAGAGACCCTGTCTCAAAAACATAGAGAATGATAAAGGAAAACATTAAACACACACACACACACACACACACACACACACACACACACTTTTCCCTTATCCAGAAAATAATTGGCCAACATCACTAGATTTTTTTTCCTCCAATGAAAATAATCATACTATAAACTAAATCTTACTTACTCTTTAAATTAATGCTGCAATCTGTCACTTGTTTGATGCATAACATCTGCCCCTGAGAGATGACTAAATTAATTTGAATTCAAATGAGAACAAAATTTCACTGAGCCACAGTTTGGCCACAGCTAGGGCAAAGCAGAATTCTGGATGCAGATTCTCAGCATGTGTAACTCAGAAACAAATTGTGACTTGGAATAATTACCTCGTAAATCAAGGTTTACACTCATTGAAGAGTGCAGTGGCAGGTTGCTGGCCTTATTCTTAGACCATTCAACAAACGTACATTGAGCAAACATCTACTGTTGGCAAATATTGTGAATTACTATCAATGTCTATTCTCTCTTCCATAATAGCAGAACCTTTATTTATCCTGAGTGGCAGTGTGCCTAGACTCAAACAATAAGTCATGTTAGTAAATATATCCGTGCCTATTTTTTTTTCACTTTGCTAGACACTAAATGCTCTAATCTTCCTCTTGCAGCTAAGCATGACTATGGGCCTTGATTAGTGGTCCACACCTGTGATCTCAACCTCCAGGAGGCTAAGCCTGGAGGGTTATGATAGCAAAGATCCCCAGATCCCCTGCCCTACCAGCTACATATGGAGACGTTGACTCAAGGAAAAACTTTACTATGGGTCCCAGTTATTATGAAAAAGATATAAAGAGGAGTTTATTGGGTTGTGTCTAAGAAGGCTGTAAAAGAGATAGGGTTAAGAAGCATTGTCTGGCCGGGCGGTGGTGGCGCACGCCTTTAATCCCAGCACTCGGGAGGCAGAGGCAGGCGGATCGCTGTGAGTTCGAGGCCAGCCTGGTCTACAAAGTGAGTCTAGGACGGCCAAGGCTACACAGAGAAACCCTGTCTCGAAAAACCAAAAAAAAAAAAAAAAAAAAAAAAAAAAAAAAAAAAAAAGAAGCATTGTCTGCTTCTTTTTCCCTAATGTGGGTGTCAGCTATGGAGCAGGAACAACAGTCTCTAGATCATGAAGAACCACACATAAGGAAGAGAAGTCATCACACTGAAGATGACAGACAGAAGGTGCTATCACTTCCTGAGATTATAAGCCCATGATAGAACTAGGAAACTCGGAAACTCATGCAGCCAGGCAGTGGTGGCCCATGCCTTTAATCCTCAGGAGGCAGAGGCAGATGAATCTCTGAGTTCGAGGCCAGCCTGGTCTACAGGGTGAGTTTCAGGACAGCCAAGGCTACACTGAAAAACCTTCTCTTAAAAAAAAAAAGAAACAAACAAACAAACAAACAAACTCAGGAGTATGGAATGCCTGAGAGTGTTAATTAGGCAGTAAAACAGAACCAGTAAAAATCAAGTACTAGGAATCCCAAAGTGTGCTGAGGGCCCATGTGAGTAGAGCCTTTCTCACTCGAAGGTGGTTACAGTGTAAGCTGCTGTAACTTTTTTTGGAGGGCAACTTAGTAACATCTATCAGCAATTAAAATATGCAGATCCTCCAAAATAGTAATTCCACTACTGGGAAACGTTTCTACGGAAAAATACAGGTGCAAGAAGACACACACACAAGATTATTTATCAAAGTATTGTTTGAGGTAGCAAAACATTAGACTCAACCTAAATACAAAACTGGAAAAAAATTATTTATATATGCATACAGTAAAAGACAGCTATTCAAGTAAATAATAAAGTATGAAAAACATGGAATGATGTGGAAAGATGCTCACTGGGTAGAAATTCTTAAGATAGAAATAATGTAGCCAGGCATGGTGGCACAAGCCTTTAATCCCAGCACTCAGGAGGCAGAGGCAGAGGCAGAGGCAGGCAGATCACTGTGAGTTGGAGGCCAGCCTGGTCTACAAAGTGAGTCCAGGACAGCCAAGGCTGCACAGAGAAACCCTGTGTCGGAAAAAGAAAAAAAAAAGAAAAACAAAACAAAAAGATAGAAACAGTGTATACTATGATACTATTTTATTAAAAATTAAGATATAAATTAGCATGGAAGACAAGGGATAGAAATGTTCAGATTCAAAGTTGCCCCAAAACGACCATTTCTAGGCACATTCTAACACCTAAAGTGAATAAAAGCACTCCTTAGTTCTTACCTCTTTCCCCGTCCTGATACTAGACACACACACACACACACACACACACACACACACACACACCAAACAGAAAAGTAAGAGGGGATCTGGGCCTGGTAGAACAGGCCTTTACTCCCAGTGAGCAGATCTCTGAGTTTGAAGCCAGCCAGGCTACACAGAGAAACCCTGTCTTGAAAAACAAACCAACAATCCTTACAAAGAGTAAGGAAGAAGAGACATCAAACACTCAAAGCAGTCACTATCAAGGTATAGGAATTGTAGCCTGGGTCTCTGGAAGACAAGAGGAGACGATATAAGTAACATTGTGTTAGAGAAGCAAGGAACTCTGGGTTTGTTCGAGAACTGGAAAAGCCCAAGGAGGGATGGTGCAAAGCTGCGTTCCTGAGGGCGGCTGGAGGGTCAGTATGACGTCAAAGTCTTGCCAGCAATGTATGCTACAGACTGTGCTTTTGAGCCCAAGGCTGGCTCCCCATCTACCCTACAAGGATCCATCCCATTGCTGCCGCCTGGTCTCCCTTCCCTCCTTCAACTGGGCAGTGTGCTCATGAAATCTCCTCCACCCCCAATAATAATAGTTTCATTGGAAGGTCTCAAAGAGATTTTGTTGCTTTAAAAAAAATGTGCAAAGTATAACAAATAATATATGTTATTGTTAGGCAATAGAATGCATGTATTTCCCTTTTACGGTGTAGTATTGTTGCATGTATTAACACATCGCTCTCAGATCTTGATTATGAACTCGGCCACTAAATGCCAACCTGTCCGTCTTTTATTGCCAATCAGTTTTCTAAATTCCCCTTCCAGCCATCGCCTCTCTAGCTCAGCTCCTTTCAGTTTGAGTTATGATGTTATCACCAATGGGGAGTATTAGCTTATAGATAGACTCATTAGAGTTGGGAGCAAGCTTCGGGCCTGTCTCTCCCATCTCCATGTCTTCTTCATTCACCCAGAGCCATTTCATAACTAAAGTCATTGAAGCTGAAGGGAGGGGCAGACAGAAAGTTGTTTGTGTGAGTGCGGGGGCTCCCAAGAATAAAAGCAAGGGCTGGATACAGATGAGATTCGACAAGTCAGTGGAAGCAGAGATGAGGTTAAGTAGATACTAACAAAAGAGCTAGTGCTAAGGAATTATGGGAAAGGGGTGTGGTCTCCCGCGGGATGGCTATTCTTGGTGCTCAACTTGACTACATTTGGAATTAACTAAAACCCAAGGGGCTGAGTATACCCATGGGAGTTTTTTCCCTTCCTTCTGTCCTTCCTTCCTTCCTTTCTTCTTTTATTTTCCTTTCTTTTTTCCTTTCTTTCTTTTCTTTCTCTATTTATTTATTCACTTTACATCCCAACCGTAGCCCCCTCCCTCCTCTCCTCCCAGTCCCATTCTCCCTCCCTCTCCCCCCTACTCCCCTCCCCTACTCCTCAGAAAAGGGAAACCCCCAATCCCACCCCAGCACATCAAGTTGCATCAAGACTGAACACATCATCTTCCACTGAGGCCAGGTAAGGCAGCCCCCTGGGGGGGGGGGGAAGTGATGGAAAAGCAGGAAACAAATTCCATGTCAGAGACAGCCCCTGCTCCACTTACCTGGGGACCCACATGAAGACTAAGCTGCCCATCTGTGTAAGAGGCCTAGGTCCAGACCATGCATGGTTGGTGCTTCAGTCTCCATAACCCCCTGGGCCCAAGTTAGTTGAGTCTGTTGCTCTTCTTGTGGAGTTCTTGTCTCCTCTGGGTCCTTCTATCCTTTCCCCACCCTCTTTCACAAGGCTCCCTGTGTTCTACCTAATATGTGGCTGTTGATTCTCAGCATCTATTCCTATCCGCTGCTAGGTGGGGCCTCTCAGAGGACAGCTATGCTAGGCTCCCGTCTGCAAGCACAGAAGAGTATCCTTTAGAGTGTCAGGGGTTGGCTCTTTCCCATGAGGTGGGTCTCAGGTTGGGCCAGGCATTGGTTGGACATTCCCTGAGGAAGTTTTCTGAATTCAATCATGAAGACCTAACTTTAATACGGATCTTTTGAGGTGAGAGGATTCACACTTGATCTGAGCCACACTTTCTGCTGGCAGCTGCTGTAAGGAGGTGGAAGAAGGCAGTTCTCTCCTTGCCTGCTTGCTTGATCCTCAAAGGCAAGTTCATTCTTCACTTGACGTGAGAACCTACTTCTTCAGGATTCTGATGTATACTGAAGACAGGCTGAGACACCCAGCCTCACTGACTGAACAACTACCAGATGCTTGGACTTTCCTTTGGTAGACAACCATTGTTGGATTACCTGGGTCATAGCCTGTAAGCCACTCTAAAAAATCCTATATACATATATACTAAATATATATGTATAAATTGTTTTCTATAAAATATATGTATGTTTGTGTATATATGTATATATACATGTACACACACATATGTATGTATACACACATATGTATATGTTTGTGTATGTGTGTGTGTGTATATATGTGTATATATATATATATATACTGATTAATATACCATGTGAAATAGAAATATTCTTCTCCACCACTAGAGCAGAAGAGGAAATGACCTCAAATGATAAGACTTTGTGGGAAGGAATATCATCAGTACATCTATCAATAAGGACTTTTAGTCATAATAGACACTAACCACCTGAGTAATTAATATAGAAATGTACTGAAAGATATTTGGTCAGCTGCTTATTCTCCAACGGGCCCAGAAAATCCAGCATGGAAGTCACACTACCAAAACAATCTTCTCAATCTCACCGCACAGAATTGATCTTAAAAAGACACTAGCCAGGCCTGGCGGGGCATGCCTGTCATCTCAGCGCTTAAAGATAGATGCAGGAGGGTCATGAGTTCTAGCCCAGTCTGGGCTGCGCAGTGAGAAACAGAGGAGGGATGGTCTGAGGGAGGAAGAAGAGGAGGGGAGAGAAATGGCAGAGGGAGAGAGGAGAGGAGGGGGGACAGCAAGAAATGAATCTGGAAGGGAAGGAAAGGAGAAGAGAAGCAAGTGAGGAAGAGGAAGAGGAAGGCAGGAGGGAAAGGAGTGGGAGACTGAGTGGGAATGAGGAAAGGGGTAAAAGGAGGGAGAAGAAAGCGCAGAAGTAGAAGGGGAGACATAGACGAAGCGAAGAGAGGGAAAAGAGGAAGGAGGGAGAAACGGAGGGGAAAGAAATCAGTGTCTCGTGGTTGCGCACCACTCG
This sequence comes from Acomys minous, assembly GCF_964271855.1. Classification (NCBI taxonomy): domain Eukaryota; kingdom Metazoa; phylum Chordata; class Mammalia; order Rodentia; family Muridae; genus Acomys; species Acomys minous. Next base: position 105,522,000 of record NC_140492.1, on the reverse strand, counting down.
GGAGGCAGAGGCAGGTGGAGCGCTGTGAGTTCGAAGCCAGCCTGGCCTAGAAAGCAAGTCTAGGACAGCCAAGGCTACACAGAGAAATCCTGTCTCGGAAAAAAAAAAAAGAAAGAAAGAACGAAAGAAAAAAGAAATCAGTGTCTCAGCTGAGGGACATTTTACTTGGCTCATACTGCCAACACCAAACACCGGAGACAGGAGTGCTGCCATCGCCACGGGTGGCAGCAGCAGCACCAACTGCTCCTGGAACCACGGAGCTGCCGGCCCTGACACCAGCAATGGCTTCCTGGTGGCCCTCCCTCCATTGACTCCACATTCTTTTTTTTTTTTTTTTTTGGTTTTTTTTGGTTTTTTTTGAGACAGGGTCTCTCTGTGTAGCCTTGGCTGTCCTAGACTCAATTTGTAGACCAGGCTGGCCTAAGACCAAGTCCTGTACAGATGCCTTTGTCTGGCAGAAGCCAGCCACATCTTGAATTCAGGGAGGCTGAAAGGGCCCCTACAGCGGATGGCAGCAAAGGAAAGCAAAGAAATGTCATCTGCAGGGGGATTGACGAGAGAATGAAGGGTTTGACATACCAGGCAGTCCCTTTGCACTACAAGGTGTTCTGTGAGGCTGAGGAAAGCAAGGCCTTCGGTCCTAGCTAAATGGGGGCTAGGGTTCAATATGAAGGGAGCGGTGAGGGAGGAACAAAGTCGGGTTTTAATGGTTTTTTTCCCCCCTTAAACTTTTTTTTTTTTTTTTTTTTTTTGAGTAAAGTATTTGTAACTTGGATGGTGGAGGTTTTTGTGAACGGCGGTTCTGTAAAGTATCAGTTTGATCGAGCGAGACAGTCCTCCCTTTCCTGATCCGCGTGGCCACACTGGGCTAAATGTTTCCTCAGCATCTTTCTTAGATGATATAGTTGGAGTCACGAATGCTGGCCAATGTGTATTATCACTAGGCGCAGATTACAGTGAATAACCAACCAGCCAATCGACAAGCAGGAAGCACACCCTTGTCTAAAGAAAGCTTAATGTAAAGAGATACAAAAGGAGGTCAACCAGGAGAGCCTCCGCGAGTATGCCAGGGGTCAGGGAGGAGACCCGGAGGAAGCACAGGCTTGGGAAAGAGGGTCAAATGCACTGGGTTGCCCCTTCCCGCCTCGTAGGGAAGGAATGGGAAGTATGGCTGCTGCCAACCGACTTAAACTATTTCTAGGGCCAAGCTTGCAGGTGCCAAAGGAGCATCAACCCTCCAGGAGACCCCAGAAGCCACGACAGGAGGAAAGGAACGCAGTACTAGAAATCGAGCCAACACCACCGTTGGGAATCACACAGTGGTTATAAAGTGTGGACTACAAAGGCAGCGTGGGGTTGGTGCGTGAGCGCCATCTGGACATGAAGCTGAGGCGGTGCACTGCCACGCATCCCAGACCCACACGCACCCGACAATCCGACCGCAGGAGCCAATGGACCAGCCTCTAAAACCAGAAGCCTCTTCCTTCTAGATGTCCCTCTTGTGACCTCTATTGGCAAAGTTTAGCATTGCACTTACTGCAGAGAAAATCGCGTGTCCAGTCCACAACTGCAGAGTAAAGATGAGAATGACTCTGAGCTCAGGTAGTGAGTTGATAACTGACACAATACGATAAAATACACCCCTAAAAATGGACAATCCATTCAAGTTTCTTCATTTGCCTCATATATATATCTGTCTCTCTGTGTCTGTCTCTGTATCTATCTATCTATCTATCTCTCTGTGTCTCTGTCTCGTTATCTATCTCTCTCTGTCTCTTGGCACTCTTTTGTATACAGCATATTTCCTTCATCAACTAGAAATGAACCTCACTTTCCCTAAAACAGAAAAAAACAGATTCCTATTTTCAGAGTACAAGAAAACCAGTCTCGGGTAGAGAAAAAGATCTACTTTGAAGAAGAACTCGGGCACTCCAGAGATGACAGAAGAGTTGTTCCCTTGAGACCTAGGGCAGGGGTGCCAGGAGGGTGGAGGCACACCAATATAAGCCATCTACTTTGCACTGTGCCTTTGAGGACCTGGAGTTCTAAGAACGCCCCTGTTTGTCCCTCGATGACCTTTCCAGCCACCTTCGGCATATTGGCTGCAGCGTGTTGATGCTGTCTTGGGAGCTGTTTGTCCCAGGACCAGCCTAGAATGGCTAAGCACTGTCAGGACAAAGAGGCTCCCTAGGCTGCGGTGGGTGAGGGTTCTCAGAAAGATTCGTGTGCAAACAAAAGTGAGACTTCATTCTGTACTTTTTCCCTTATACAACTTTATTTCCTCCGTAAGTGAATGATCCACTGGGGATCATTAAATTATTGCATAATTTAACGGATCATTAAACTACCATCTCATTTAAACCTTGAGGTCTGGGGATGGAGAGGTGGCTCAGTGGGTAAGAGCACCAGCTGCTCATGCAGACGACCAGAGGTTGGTTCCTAGCACCTGCACTGGGCGGCTCACAACCTCAAAAGACTCCAGTTACCTGTGACACCAAGATTCTCTTCTGGCATTCCATACATGTAACATACACTGACACGGACATTCTCTCTCTCTCTCTCTCTCTCTCTCTCTCTCTCTCTCTCTCTCTCTCTCTCTCTCTCTCTTAAATAAAATCAGAAAAAGAAAAAAACTTGAGATCTTCACCTTCCTGAGAACCCGACTGGACTCACACGTACTGAATATGTCTTTCTCAGTCTTCTACAGGAGAGCCTTATTTAAATTTTTATCTCAAGCGCTTCATGAACTACCTGGTCTGCGTACGAAAGCGGCATGGTGGCACGAAAAAGAACACTGGGATGACACGTAGGACTTGAACTCCCAGACCAGAAGCGCTGCATTCCTAGAAGGAAGCTTACAATTCTTCAGTGTCGTCGAAAGTGCACACCGAGATCAGCCGCGGGACAAAGCCTAGGTTTGTAGCCTCAGCTCTCGCGCTGTGTACATGACCTTCGTAAATTTACACTTCGACTTCCTTTCTCTAATGATATAATTTGCAAAGCTTTATTTTCCAGGAATTGAATCCTAATTCTTTTTTTTTTTTAACAATTAAAACCCTAATTGTTTTTGTTTCCCAACAAAACAATTCATGAATATGAGCTCAAGTTAATTCACCTTAAGTGAGTGAATGAACATTTTAAAAACAGTAACAGATTTTATGCAGGGCTGGGGATATGGCCTGATGCTAGAGTACTTACCTGACTGGCAAGTACAAACCCTGACGGTGACTCTGTTGTTGCTGTTGCTGTTGTTGTTGCTGTTGCTGTTGTTGTTGTTGCTGCTGCTGCTGCTGCTGCTTCTGCTGCTGCTGCTGCTGTTTAAAGATTATGTTTGCAGCATTTTTCCAGCTTGGTTAGTGAAATTTCCTAGCTGTTCAGAATTTATAGCTTAAATTCTATACTTAGGAGAAGAATAGATTTTATTTGATTCACCCAGGCTATTCCCAAATGTCAGTCCTGCAGGGACCCCCACGTCCTCCAGCGCAGAGGATGCTGACTGAGTCCTCCTTTCTTGCTGGCCTTTTGCCTGCCTCCCAGGTGCACTGCTATTATGCTCTCTCCTTTTCTTCACAAAGGCGGAATAGAAACTTTCTCTGAATATGGTATGATACTGGAATGTGACCTCTGGAATCTGAGCGACAGTTTGTGTGCGACTGTATTTTCAGTGAGAACACCTCCGTGGGCACCGTCGTCTTGATGCCACAAGAAGAGAGGTGATAAAGGAACTCAAAGAAACCCAGTAGCCCTCAGGTTGAAAGGCAGTTAGTTCCCGAAGAGTCTATGAGGCCAGGCAGACTGGCAGGCAGTCTGTAGGAAGACCTCATTCTGAGCGGGAGTCAGTGTTGCGAATAGACCCCGGGCCAGCAAAACCTCAGCCAAGGAGTATGGGACGCTCTTCCAGCTCCTCCGGGACCTCCACTGCTTCAGATAAGAACGCATTTCAGTTAGTGATCTAGCGCTATGTGCTCGATTTGTCCCACGCTTACTGGTTTTAAACAGTGGTAGGCATGTCTCCTTCTCAGTTTCTGTGGGTTAGGCCAGCTGGGTGATCGCTGCTCTGAGTGTCCCGTGACATTGCAATGAGATTGTGACCCATGAGCAGTCTGAAGTCTTGGCTGTGGCTGGAGGATCCACTTCCCACTCCATCCCCCACCAGGTGAAAACCGACCAAAGCAGAGCAGCGATAGTTTGCACGACTTTCTAGGGCTCACCTTGTAGCTACTGGCTGACTGATTAGAAGCCACTCGCCAAATTCAACCCACACTCAGGGGGTGACAGGAGGGGGGTGATGGGGGGTGGGGGGGTATGAATTGGCTTGCCTTTTAAAGGAAAGAGTATTGCTTCTTTAAATTATCTGTATTATCTGTAGGCCCAGCTAGGGATCAATTAAGACACTTGTTATATTTTAAAATAGCCTTAGTTAACCTGGGGCAGGGCAGGTTTCAATCCTCTAAACTACTTACCGTAGTAGGGCCTCAGGCACGGGATCCCTGTCTCCATCCCATCCCATCTGTTTCTAATAACTTCTATCAAGTTACCTCCCATCCATAATCCCATATACTTGCTCATGTTCTTCACCTGGGCCGGATTCTCCATCCACACCAGCCATGTGCTTCTCCTCCAGCTAACCCATGGCGGCCTTCCTCTCTTCCCTTTAGATCTCTCTCCTTTCTCCTCATGGTGCTCCTTTCTTCTTCCCAGAATTCCTCTCTCTCCTAGCCCCACCTATCTCCTTTAGCCCTGCCTAGGTAGGATGGCTTTTTATTAAGCAAAAGGGTTACAGAGACAGCAAGCAGTAAGCATCAAAATACATCAGACCGTCCCCCAAGGAAAGACATAGAATTTACCGTTTTGCTTCTATTTAGGTGTACAGCTCAATAGTGCTGAGTATGTGTGTGTACATCGTCATAGAGTCCAGCATTTGTCTTTTGTAAACGGCTTGTTTTACTTAACATAGTGTCCTGCAGCCCCAGCTTGCAGTGTGAGGCACAATTGATTATTCCTGTTGAAGCTGAATGCCATCCTGACGTAGGCCACATTTCGATCGGTTGACAAACATCTGGGTTGCTTCCACCTCTTGGCTGTTGTGGCTAACACTGAATGAACACGGATGTAGAAATCTCTCTCTGGAGTACTGCTTTTGATTATTTTGGATCTATCTCCACACACACAGCAGCGCCAGCTCAGGTGGAACCTCCACGCTGTTTTCTATGGCTACACTATTTTAGATTCCTATAAATGGGGCACAGATGTTTCCGTTTCTCCACGTCCCTGCCAACACTTGCTCCTTCTGGTTTTTAAACAGCAGCTACCCTAATGGATGGGATATAATATGATATCTTGCTGCAATCTTGATTTGCATTTCTCCAGTGATTAATGACGTTCAGCATCTCTTCGTGTTTGTCAGCCATCTGTACATCACTGTCAAATGTCTGTTCAAGCCCTTTGTCTACTTTTTCAATCAGATTGTTTTTGATGCTGGTGTTGAGCTATGCAGGTATATTTTGTCATAACAGCTATCCTGTAAATTGCTGTGACAACTAAAAAAAAAAAGTATGAATCCAGGTCACATCATCTTCCACACAGAGCAATCACTCTGTGGCTTAGCCTCTCAGGAGCGTGCATTAAATAACGCCATGTTAATAGTACGCTCAGGCTGCCTTAAGATTATAAGTGTTATGCAAATATGAGTTCATACTAAACGTCCACGCACAAAAATGTTTTAACATTTTTCTCAGGGTTTCCACATTTAAATATATAAATCCTTTTCTCTTTAGACCACATTCTGCGTCTTAGCTGTAATCCCCCTTTTCTCATTTTATTTCAAGTTCTATCAGAAAAAAAAAAAGCAGGCAAAATGAATGAGTACAGGAGTAGAAACAATAGCTAATTTTACTAAGGCAAAATCAGAATAAGTCCTATTTAAAAATAATACAATGGGAGGGAACGCTGCGATGGATTACACTGCTGAGAGCTCCGTGCAGAACCAGACTTTCTGTTCCTTCTGAGAATATGAGAGATGCTGAAAGATTAATAACGTTTGGATAACATTAATTACAGTGATGTTATAAACTCTGGTGTGCTGGTTGCCATAGCAACCCACTATATGTTGGTTTCCTAATGACATTTCCAACAAGTGCTGAGGCGAACAGCATCACTTCAGAAACTCAGACTGCTGTCACTCAGTGATTCCTAAATTGAATTGTTTTGTTCTTAAAGAGGCAGAATATGTCACCATCTTCAAAAATATTCTCAAAATTATAGGGAGGAGATGATACACACGCCTATATGACTATGGAGTACGCAAGGAAAGAAAATATATTTTGTTTTTAATATAAAATTAACAGAGTCTTATAGGGAACAGAAGAGAAAAGGGGAGAAGGAAAGGGGGAAATTTGGGCTTTGTACTTTTTAGAAGACTTTTTCCCTCAGGGAATTATTTGACAATAAAACCCATCCTGGAATATTTGCTTTGATTGGTTATTTTTATCTTCTATCCATTCTCTCTTTTCTTTTTCCCTCCTTTCTTCCTTTGCATGGACTCTCAGAAGCTATGACCAGTCTACTCCCATCCTTTAGGCTAGGCATTGCCCGGCAGCTATAATGAAAGAGTGTTGACTACTGGCTTTTTTTTTTTTTTTGGATTAGATTTTAATATTCCTAGACTACGTTAAGCACATAATTTCATGCCACTGACAGAAAGCAAAGCATGATTCTAACAATTGTCTTTCTAAATTCTTGCTCAGCTTACAGGCCACTCTGCTCCTGTGGTCTACTGGCTCCCTACCCCCACCCATGAACATGAATCCCTAGTTGACTCAGAAGGGGCTACCAGGACCAATTTGCCCACAGCAAGCAAGTTGTACCATCAAATAGTCTCTTTCATACCCTCTTCCTCTCTCCCTCTTTCCCTGTCTCTCTGACTCTCTCTCTCTGTCTCCATCTCTCTCTCTCCCTCCCTCCCTGCCCCCTCCACTGTGTGTGTGTGTGTGTGTATGTGTGTGTGTGTGTGTGTATGCATGTGTGTGTCCCTCTCCACTAAGGCAAAAGCTGGACATCTGTATTGTAATAGCATTTAAAACAGAATGCTGATACCCTGTAGTCACACTGTGCTGCAAGACCCTGAAGGAAGGCCACCTGTCCCCACCTTTTCATTCTTCACCCATACTCCAAGAAGCATCTCAGCCTGTGGATGATTCCCAGACAGTGGAGCTGGTATCACTCCAGATAAAAGACATCCATCATCTATAAACCCTGGTCCTTATGCACTGCCCATGACTGCACATCAGCAAGGCACGCCAATGGCCCCATGGCCCCCTCCTCTGTCCCTCTCCGGTCCTCTCTGTTCTTACAACCTCTTGTCCCCACACAAATTATCCCCAGGGCTTTGATCTTACCATGTCAAAGTTTCCAGTCAAACCCTCAAAGGCTTCCCAGGGATCAGCAAAGTAGACCCAACCCAGGACCACCTCCCCCCATCCCCCATCCCCTGCCCCGCCCCCCCCCCCCAAGGAACCAGGGTTAGGAATCACAAAAACTAGCTTGCACACTAGCAACAGCTGTAGCTAGCAAAGGTGGAGGCGTTCAGCTCATTCTCGCCCAGTCTGGAGCAGCTGTGTTCCCTTCCCTTCAGTCCGGCTCTGTATCCTCCTCGCATCCTGATTTCCCCAGGCTAGCCAGGAGCAGGAAGACCAGCCTGCCTATCTTATTTGCCACCCTTACAATCCTCCTCTTTGCCTGAGGACACCGGTCCTCAGTTGGGTTCTGCCAATTAGGAATCCCTGACAGATGGGGGAGATGGGGAGCTAAGGGAGCTAGTCCTCTGGTTCTTCCTCTCTGGCTTGTCTTACATCATCTTGGCAGGATTGTCTCCGCCCAGCTCCCAGTCATGGATCCCTCCTGGCATCTACTGGAGCCCAGGAGTTATAACTGAACCCCGCTGTTCTTTACAGATGCCTTCCGTACAGCCACACCTTTGTAAACAGCCCATTTAATAAGTCAGCCTTCAATTATTCTGATGTGCCCGGCTCATCAGGTTTCCCGCTGGAATCCTGCTATAAAAGCCCTGAAGCGGTTGGCCATCCCTGTCTCCTCTTCCTATCTAGGGAGGCCTTGGGCTCCATCCTACCTCTCCCAGCGCTGCAAGATTTTTCTCCATAGCCGAACCAACAAGAGAGGCGTTAAGAGCAAGGTGGGTGGCGGAGTGTAGATTAGAAAGGCCAAGCCACTGTGGGCCTAGTCTAGGCAGGGGGAGGTCAGTGTGGAAGCAGGCTTCTCCAAGCCCTAGCTGGCAGGTGCTCAATCAGAGAAGGTGTGGGCTGAGCACCAAAAATCCTAAGAAGAACAAGCCAAAAGCAACAGGAGCAGAAACAAAGCTCAGACTCACGTGGGGAAGGGAAGGTCAGAGGCTACTGTCACGTGAGCACCAGCACATGCAGTGAGCTGATGGTCAGGAGGTCCAAGGTGACTGGGGACGGGGCGAGGGCGGTGAGGCAGTGAATCCAGAAGTGAAGCCATGATCAAATTAAGCAACCTCTTGGATGGCAATTTCCATCCAGACCTCCAGAGAACGCAGGTATTTAATGACACTGGGCTTAGATAAGCATTATTAAACTGCACCCAGGACAAACACTGGGAATTTCTCATTTGCAGGCCAATGACTCATCCATATGAACCCCTGCCTCTCTGAGGACATTCTCAGGCTATGGTTCATTTTGGAAAACAGACTGAGATGAAAGCAGATATTAGCACCTTGGCATTTTGACTCCAAGTACATGTTGAGCTGGCCACCAGGAAAAAGAAGAAAGAAAGAAAAAAAAAACTGGTCATAGTAGAAATAATTTGAACTAGCTGAAATTATGTGATAGTTTGGTATTATCAAGAAAACAAACAGTATAAGTTTGGACCCAGCAGTGCAAGTCTCTAATCCTGGTTACCAGGAAGAAGAAAGCTGACAGATTGAGAAAACAGGTCGAGCTTGAATAACTTAGTGAGACCCCCTCCTTCAAAATAAAAAGCAAAAAGAAGGCTTGGCTCAGGGCAAAGCATTTGCTGAACATACACGATGCCCTTGGTTCAATCTTTAGCACTGAAAAACAATAATAAATAAAAGAAATAAACTCACAATATAGCCCTTTGTAGACTATACTTTGCATTGATAACCAACTAAGACAAACAAAAGCAAAAAAACACCCAATGAAAAATGTGCTACTAACATGAAACCTTGGCTGAAAGATCAAATTCTTGTCAAAACTCACAACTAGCAGGGCGTAGCAGTGCACACCTTTAAGTACAGCACTCGGGAAGCAGAAGCAGGCAGATCTCTGTGAGTTCAAGACCAGCCTGGTCTACATAATGAGTTCTAGGACAGACAGAGCTGCACAGTGAGACCCTGTCTCGAAAATCAAAACAAACAACTAAACAAATAAAACCCTCACAACTGTAGAACCTGACCCAGAAAAATTAGTCTTGGCAGGAAATGTCCTCTAAAGATGACTCAGGGTTTTGGAACTAATGTTGGGTAATATAAGACAGAGTCGCTAATTAGAATTTCAGCTATGCCAGAAAATAAAAATATTGGAAGTCAAGTGACTATTCAAATGTGAAGCATGATCAAAGGATGATCACTCAAAAGAATTGTCTCCAGAAAATGATATTTAGGTGATAGTCTCAGGAATGTTAAAAAATGTTCGTATTCAACAAAAAATGTCCTCAGGAAGAGAACCCTGAGAAGAAAATTCCTTTGTGGGTTTCTGAGGCAGCCTCCGTGCTGCAGCTGGAGCTTCCAGGTGTAGCCCTGTTCTCTGTAGATTTAGGAACTTTTTTCTAAGGCTCTCAAAACTTGTCCACAACAAAATTACACATGTGTGGTGAGTGATCAGAGAGCCTCTTGTCCCTTTAAGGAAGACTAGTGAGGAAAAATAGGTCGAAATCGACCTATCCTTCCCTTGGGCTCACCAGAATGGCAACTATACCAAATATTAGGATGAGAAGGATGGGGAGAAATGGAAGCCATGGATATGTTTCATGAGGATGTAAAAATGATATAAAACCTACAGAAAATAGTGTGGAGGGGCTGGGAGAGACGGCTCAGTGGGTAAAGACGCTGGTGGCCATGCCTGATACTCTTGAGTTCCATCTCCAGAACCTACCAAGCAGAAAACCAACTCATACAAGTTGTCCTCTGACCTGCACACGTGTGCTGTGTGAACTCCTACATACACACACACACACACACACACACACACACACACACACACCAAATAAGTAAGGAAAAAAAATTTGTTGTTTTTGATTTGGTTTGGTTTGGTTTGGTTTGGTTTGGTTTGGTTTTTAAGAAACTAGCTGAGGGGGCTGGAGAGATGGTTCAGAGGTTAAGAATTCTGGCTGTTCTTCCAAAGGTCCTGAGTTCAATTCCCAGAAACCACATGGTGGCTCATGATCATCTATACTGAAACCGGGTGTCCTCTTCTGGCGTGCAGGTGTTACATGCGGGTAGAGCGCTATATACATAATATAAATCTTAGAAAGACAGAGAGAGGGAGGGAAAGAGGGAGAAACTAACTGAGACTCACAGCCAAACACTGGGCGATGCATAGAGAGTCTAGTGGGAAAAACAGGAGGCAGGGATCTGGAGGAGACAGGAGCTCTACAAGAAGACCAAGAGAGCCAACTAACGGGGACCCAGAGGGGCCTGATGAGAGTGAAGCATCACCCAAAGGCCCATGCATGGACTGGAAGGGGCCCCTTACAAACACGTAACTGATGGGCAGCTCAGGCTTCGTGTGGGTCCCCCAGTAAGGGGAGCGGGCACTTTCTCTGACATGGACTCTGTTGCCAGCTTTTTGATCACTTGTCCCTGGAGGGATTGCCTTGCCAGACTACAGGAGGACACACTCAGTCCTGATGCAACTTGAGGAGTTGGGGTGCATTGGAAGTGGGGCTCCCCTTTTCTGAGGAACAGGAGAGGGGGAAAGGGAGGAAAAGTGGGACTGGGAAGTGAGGAGGGATGGGCCATGATGTAAAACAATGTAAAAGGGATGTAAAAACGAATAAATACATAAACTTAAAAAATAGAAACTAGTTGCCGGGCGTGGTGGCGCACGCCTTTAATCCCAGCACTCAGGAGGCAGAGGCAGGCGGATCTCTGTGAGTTCGAGGCCAGCCTGGACTACAAAGCAAGTCTAGGACAGCCAAGACTACACAGAGAAACCCTGTCTCAAAAAACCAAAAAAAAGAAAAAAGAAAAAAAAAAAGAAAGAAAGAAAGAATGAAACTAGCATGGAAGTTATTTAAGAAATTCTAATTAGAACTGCCATCAGTGATCCAGTGCTTAGACAGAGCAGCAGTACCCACACCAGCCAGCAGGTGGCATCAACATCCAACTGCAGAAACAAGGTATATACAAATAACGGAATACTAGACTCAGAAGAAAAGGAATTCCTGTCATATGCTATGATACAGGCATTGAAGACATTATGTTAGATAAAACAACCCAGTCACAGAAAGACACATGTTGTATGATCCTATTTGTCCAAAGTATCTAAACTAATCAAATTCACAGAAACAGGAAATAGAATGCTGGCTGCCAGGGAGTGGCTTTGGGGAGAAAGGAGGAGTTTTTGAATAGGTTTAAGAGTTTCTGTTTTGCATTACACAAAAGTTTTCTAGATCTGTTTTTGTCATGATGTGAATGAATGTAGCATTGCTAAATTGCACACAGGACAATGCAAAATGGTGACTTCTGTTATGCTCCTTTGAGCACAATTTTAAAATATATTAAACATTAAATTAAACCCATGGGTCACATAAAATTTCATCCAAGGATAGGCCACATATATGACAGTGGTTCCGTAAGATTACAATGGGACAGAAAAGTTCCCATAGCCCAGTGATGCAGTGCCTTGTCACAATGTCTTAAGGGCTATGGGTGCAGTGCAACGGTAGAGTTCTTGTCTAGAATGTTCAAAGCCCTGAGTTCTGGCCTCAGAACTGCACACAGAAGTTTCCTATAAAGTATGCGGTGGGAGGATGAGAGATAGCTCGGTAGTTAGGAACACTTACTGCTTTTTTCAGAGGACCTGAGTTCAGCTCCCTGCACTCACAGCAGATGGTTCGCAATGCGCGTGACTCCATTTCCAGGAGAACTGACACCTCTTCTGGTTCCATGGATACCTGAATTCACATGAGGCCCATACAAACAAGCCAGCACACACACACACACACACACACACACACACACACACACACACACTTGGGGCTAGGTTCTCCTCCACTTTGAATCCCACCCCCCACATGACGGCTCACTGCCATCTATAACGCCAGTTCCCAGGGATCTGACGCCCTCTGTTGGCCTCCACAGGCCCTGCATGCACATGGTGTGCTGACACACAAGCAATTGAAATACCCATACACATTAAGTCAAATTTTAAAACTTAATAAATCGTCCAGACACACAATTTTCAGAAAGTGTCCCCTCATTAATCAGCACACAGACGTGTGTAGATGTATCCTGAGAGGAACCTAGGCTATACAAGGAAGCTGAGGCAAAAGTTTTAACACGGCAGTTCGGCAATTTGTCATGATTTTCCCTTCAGGGCAGAGAAACAGGAATCCAGCTGGTCTGATGCCCACGGCTAGGAGGAAAACCTTGTATTTTGTTGATAAATTATTTTGGTTACCATTTCCATAAGACCAAGGTTTATTTTCGTATAGAAACAGCATTTTAATTATCATCAAAGGGAAAAGTGTGTATTCCTTTGAGAGGGATTTCATGGTAGAATCACAGGGTTGCTAGGTGTTTATACCTAAGTGAGTACAAAGAAAATTACTTAACTCAACCAGCACAGAAAAGGCTGGCTAATCCTCCATCGTACAGGGAAAACATTTAAGGATGGAGAAATAGGTCAGTGGTTTGGAACACCCCATGCTCCTGCAGAGGACCCTGGGTTAGTCCCTGACACCCACAACCAAATCTCATACCCTCTTCTGGACTCCTGGGCACCAAGCATAAAGTGGTGTCCATACATACATGCAGGCAAAATGCTCAAAAATAAAATAAAATAAATAACTCTTAATTTGAAAGAAAATAAATTTTCTCCCCTCCCCACACCATTGATGATAAGGACATCCCACCAAGATAAATATCCTGTAGTTCTGCGCTATCTCCTGGCCTCTTAACACTACGGACACCCGAAGGTCGCACCAGATGCTCAGAGCCACAGAGCTTCAGACTGGAAACCTCGGAGGAAAGAAAGGCCCCCTTGCCCATTACTCTTAGCCAGTATCGAAGACAGAATTTCTGCTCACTCTTCTGAGAGGAGAGTCTGACGCTAAAGTTTAGGCACTGTTCATACTCAGAATTGGAAGGACCGTGGAACTACTTCCTGGAACCCCTTCTATGCCCCTGACTTCCAGACAAACTCCTGACGACGCCTCTAATGCTGCTGGAGCCCTTCCTCCCAGTGAGGCCATCTCAGGTCAGGTAAGGATCAGAGTGAAGCTCACATGGTCTCAGACGAGGTCCGAGAATAAGATCACTACCACTATTTAAAGCCAAATCGGAAGCAAGCTTTAATTACCAGCCAGGTGGAAGGGCTCTGGCCAGGTCCAGCGCAGCTTTTCGGAGAGTGGCCACGAGTCACGCCTCACGGACGCTTATAAAAGCAACCCCACTCGGCTACCGTATTTCCCACCCGGTCCAATCAGAGGCAAGCGTATACCGTGACGTATTTCCTCCCCACATCCAATCAAGGGTGAGTGTACATCCTGCCCTTGGTTGGATTTCCTGCCCGCCCGCGTACCTGCTGCCCGTAGGTGATCAAGGGCATCCGATGCTGCCGCAATGGGTCAAACAAATGTGTTTAACAGAGCGAAAACATAAACCGCCTCCAAGCATTTAACTTTGGTTCTCACACTGTGAGGATGGGCAGCAACGAGGAAGCACAGGGTCCACCTGGGCAGTTAGACTCCTGCTCAGTAGCACCCAGCCATAAGGAAGTGACAGCAGCTTTGAGTGAGTGCCACACCCTCAGTCCACACTCTTTAACCTCTGCCTTCCTCTCTACCAGCTTAACTGCTCCCTCCACTTTTTCCCCCCTAGATTAATTCTTTTTTTTTTTCCACTTTGTTTTTGCTTTTTGTTTTTGCTATGGCGTCTCTTGTAGCCCATCACTGATCTCCAGTGCTCTATGTAGCTGGGAATGACCTTGAACTCCTGTGTCTGTCCCCCAAGTGCTGGGATACCATGTATGCACCAACACACCAGCTTGCTTGCTTTCTACTTAGTTTCTGGGGTTTCCTGAGTTTCTCTTGTTGGCCGCTGTCTACGACACATCTGGTCGGATCTGTGAGTAGCCTTCCCTCCTGGGCAGATCTGTTCATTTAAATAACAACTGCCTTAGGCCAAGTTGTCCAATCACAGTCGAGTATCAGGGTCACGTGACAGGAGGCCTGGCAATTTATGTACGGAGGTGGGCTCTGCTGCTGGGCTTCTGAGGCAAACTCTGCATATGTCCACTGCTGCAGCTATCACAATAGAGCGCAACTGATTATTCATAGTCTAGTTCCCTGCAGGACACGAACCCTAGGCCAGTAACGGCATCTTCGGCTTGGCGCCCCCAGCACAAAACTGGTACCCCGTGGACTCTCAGTACAGTACGGCTCTGTCAAAGTTCGCCGAAGTGACGGCAAAACCAGAAAGCTGCATTTGAATGCCCGGGATGACATGTCTTTGCTGCTTCGCTAGGGCAAATGACCTGGCTTTTCCGAACCCCTTTCCTCTTGTGTAGAAAGGTCTTTGCTGCAAGCAGCCACGGAAACCCGTTGTTACAGAATTCTACCCAGAAAACGGAATATAAATAATGCACTTACAATTTTTAAAAAGGCCTTTGTGATAAATATTAAATGAAATGTAGGCGTCCACTTCCCCTCTCTGGTTGCACCTTGCCATGTATTTTAACTATGTGCAAGTATGTGTTCCTTCCTACCCTGTAGTTTTAAAGAATGCGGTCTGGGCCTCCCTAACTTCTGTAGCCCTGTCTCCTCCTATGCTAAAGCTCTGCATAAATTAATAGTGTGAAAGGCCAGCAGATTTATTGTTTGTACCTTAAATAGGCCTAGGTTAGTTCTTTGTTTTTGTTCTTTACAAATTAAAAACAGGCAGGACACATGAAGCATCGCGTACATTAAATTCAAATCTTATCTTCGACAGTTCTGAGTACTGAACAGTTAAGTTTCTCAGTGTGTGTCTCCATCTACTGCATTTCCAGGAGAGTTGCTCGCATTCTCGCTCAGAGTCTCTCCTGAGCATCTCCGAGAACAGCCAAGCTCCGCGCGCACGCGGGGGCCTCAGCCACCACTAGAGGGCAGGCTGGTGTCTCTTGCAGACCAGTTGCCCCCAAGGGCAGGAGAGTTTTGGAAACAGTAAGTAAACGCACCAGTTGCGACCCGGGTGTGTTTCCAAATGGAAAAATACATGCGGGCATGTCCAGATTTGCATTTCGTATTGCCTTCGTTAGTTATGCGATCCTTCGGCTCGCCTTTCCTTTTGTTATCCACTTCCTCCTTCCCTTTGGATTGCAACAAATAAGCCTTTTTTTTTTAACCTTTTGAGAAGCTTAACCCACAAAAACAAGTCAAGGAGGTAACACAAATAAACACTGTATAATTTAGTGAGGATCTGATGGCTGAGGTTTCATTTGGGTTTATCTTAAAATGATAAAGCCTGATTCTCTCAGTCTTGAGTGTATTAACAGCTAGCCAAGATGAGACGGGGAAAAAGATTTAAAGAAATAAAAATAAAACAACACACACACACACACACCAGGGATGGGAAGGGGGTGGGGCGCCCGTATGGAGGAAGGACGGAGAACAAACAGATGCTGAAAGCTGGCCTCAGAGCAGAAGTTGGTCTGAGGGTCCTATCGGTCCCTTCCAAGCTGTCCTGGGCATCAGCTCCAGAGAGACAGCTGCCAGGTGGTGGAACCTCAGCAATTTTCCGACAGCTGCTTCCTCATCCGCGATGAAAGCGATTTGGACTAGATAATCTTCAAATTTGAAAGCGGGTCTGTGCTGGAGGAGGGAAAGGGTGGAGTTGGCGTGTGAGGGAGGAGACCGTTAGGAGAGTCAGAGAGCAAGCAAACCAAGAAGCCAAGTGTGAGGCCAGAGGTATCTTCAAGCACACCAGATTGTAGAAACAGTAGGTACTCCTGTATAGAGCTCCACCCCTAGCTCCCCTTTGGTGGCCAGGCCTTTCAAGACTGGGCTGAGCCTGGCTACGACTGCAGATCCCACGGAGGAAGGTGCCCAAGCTCCAGGGTCAGCAGAACAGTTGCAGGAGCGGGGAGCTGGTGTAGGGAAATGTACACCCCTGGGGGGTGGCGGCTAAGCTGCTCTTCTGTCGTGGTGGTGGTGGTGGTTTTGGGGTGTTTGTTTGTTTGTTTGTTTGTTGAGCTGAGCTGCAGCAGTCCGTGTGGACTTTATATGACGTTTAGGAACAGCCAGTATCTTTCGATCTCGCCTACACACTTGCAATTACAGTCATTTCATAGCACCCTAATAATCAACTGGGCTGTGATTTCAAAGCTAATACTGTTCTCTAACATCACGATAACCAATTAATTACTATTTACCAAGTTCATATTTTCATGTTAATAATTCTGAGCGCTGGCTCCAGATAATCACTGGTCGTGAGGGGGTCCCACCCCTTAAAGCTAGCTTTACTTAGACAGCAGTCTCATAGATGTGATGTATTGTTATTTTTATACATAAAATATACATATGTGAAAACTCAACATAAAACTATTTTGCTTTGTCTGCAATTTCAAATAAGCACCACTAGGGGGTGGTGCTAACTATTTAAATGGTCACCCTCCGGCTCAATCCAAAATGTAGATTCCTAGGCCTTGCAGACTAAGGATTTTCTGAGTAGGAGATTGTAAAATCTGCCTTTTAAATAAATCTCCTGAGTGATTTTGAGGCATGCTGTCAGATACCAAAAACTAAACTCTTTTTAGCTGGTAGAACTGCCGTGATCTCTCTCTCTCTCTCTCTCTCTCTCTCTCTCTCTCTCTCTCTCTCTCTCTCTCTCTCTCTCTCTCTCCAGAAAAAATTACCATCAAAACAAAGTCCGCATTTCTTGCAGCAGGCCTCCAGTCCCTGTGAGAATAAGATTTAATCAGCTCTCTGGGCAACCCTGAGGCTCTTTTCTTGTTGTTCTTCAAAGAAACCTCAGGGGCTCAGAGCAAGTCATTTCACAGCTCTTGCCCCCATCCTTGGATGCTCCTGTCTTCCTTCATTTCTTTCATGTGTCTGGTCGCCTGTCACTTCTCCAGAGAAACTTTTACTCCTACCTGTTGTACATCCTGTCATCGTGGCAGCCGGTGGAAAGCAGGCCTGGGTTCCTAGGAAAAGCGAGAATGTTGCAGACCCTTTCACAGTCGCCAGGCAGAGGCTCGGTGTGTTTGCCGAACGAATTAATGAACAGACATAAGATAAAGCTAAGTAAACTGTGGAACCCTTTCTCTATTAGTTCAATTAATTGATGCTTTTCTAAATATTAATTTTTATTTTGGCTATATCAGTGTCTTTGCCTGCGTGTTTGTATGTGCACCTTGTGCGTGCAGTGCCCACAGAGGCCAGAAGAGGGCATTTGGATCCCCTGAGCCTAGAATTTAAAATGATTGTGAGGCATCATATGGGCACTGGGAACCAGTTCTGGGTTTTCTGGAGCAACAGCAAGTGCTCTTAATCACTGACCCATCTCTCTAGTCTGGTATTCAATGTTTTTTTGTTTGTTTTGTTTTTACTATGCTTTCCACATACAGATCTTCCCCCCCCCCCAGGTTTTTTGTTGTTGTTGTTTTGTTTATTGTTTTTCAAGACAGGGTTTCTCTGTGTAGCCTTGGTTGTCCTGGACTCACTTTGTAGACCAGGCTGGCCTCAAATTCACAGCTACCTGCCTGTCTCTGCCTCCTGAGTGCTGGGATTAAAGGGGTGGGCCACCACACCCGGCTTCCTCATACAGTTCTTACCAAATTCGTACAGGTTTGTGTGCCATGTTGTGTGCCAATCGCCAAAACGACAAGTTTCACAACACAAAAAGGAAGGTTTGTTCAATGCAGCCCAATGCCCAGTGGAAGGGCAAGACTCGTCCATCTTCCAGAGGACGACATTTAAGCTCCCTAGGATGAAGAAGCAAGGTGGCTTAAGGCACAGGGAAAGGTGATTGGAGGGAGGCAAATTAGCAATCTGAGCACACAAATGAAATTTCGTGGCATGATGTGAGCGTGGAGCTTTGGGCCTTCTAACATCAAAAAGTCACCTGTCAGACACCTGTACAAATGCTAACAAAGTTCGTGGTTTCAACAAATGCAGCATTCGAGTCCTGAAAAGTAACCAAGGCAACTTTAATCATAGTTACCTATGTACCAGAGGGTCCATCCGTGTCAAGGCCTGTGAGACTAGCAACATACCCTGCTCAGCCTCCAAAATTTAAAAAGTCTTCTAAAGGAAAGCAAGCCAAGCTACAAGGTTTAACCTTTCTCTTGGATTCAGGCGCACACTGCCTAATGGATTCAATCAATGACAGAACACACACACACACACACACACACCAGTGGTCTCATAAGACTATATCGCCTGGTAACACTGAAGCTGTCTTAGTTTGAGTATATTCTGTGATGTTTACACAATAGCGAGGTCTAAGGACACATCCCTGTCATTAGGCTGTGTGCCTATGCGCTCAACTTTCACATGGGCCACCTTTGCCTTGCCTCCTGGGAATAATTTTCAACAAGAGACTGAAGAGGGTGCGCCATAAGAAGGCACCTCCAAGTGTTCACCAAGGTATGAATTTAAAGCTGTGTGTCCAACATGTTTCATCATAATACTTAATTATCTCATGAACAATCATTTTAATAGTAGTATAGGTTTAAGAAAGACTGACAAAATCTTCCAGCAACACCTAAGGCTAATGTAGCAACACAATCCTTTTCCCTAGCATTGGAGATATTTGTTGTGCAGCCCTCAAGAGCGCCTCACTACCATGCTGGCCCTGTTGTCTAAGGCACTGACCTTAATGGATCAGAGCATGTGCATTTCCTTGGTCTCTGTCTTATTTGGAATTTGATCCATTGGAAGCTTCAGCCATAAATGAGAAAGTGAAAGAAAAGAGAAAGTGGGGTGTTATCACCCTCCACTCCCTCCCTGTGGAGGACCAGTGACCAAGCAGCTTTCTTTTTTTTAAGATTTATTATTTATTATTATGATTACAGTGTTCTGTCTGCATGTACAACAGTCCAGATCACATTATAGGTGGTTGTGAGCCACCATGTGGTTGCAGGGACTTGAACTCAGGACCTCCAGAAGAGCAGTCAGTGTGCTTAACCTCTGAACCATCTCTCCAGCCCAAGCAGCCTTCTCTTAACAGTCCTCTCCGGCCTCCAGCTCCTCACCTCTGCAGCCCTGAGCTCGGCACTGGCTCCCACGATTGCTAGCTCTAGGATGTTTTCTCGTGTTTCTCTCGGCCCTACCCACACCTCTATTCATCCTTCTTGAATCATGCCGTTTACTTGAGCAATAGTTACTACTTCCCTTGGCGTCCGAGAGGCTTGCTCGTATTGCTTTCTGATGATAAAGGGACTCAGAGGCACATGGTTTCTGGGGAGGCTGCTGTTATCCCATTTCCAATGGTAAATAGGTCGCTCCTATTTTGCATTAGCCCCCTCATTTCCAAAGCTTATCTCCACAGCTTCGCTAATTCTGAGGAGAGTCTGAGCCTCGCGGCACTCCCAGGAAGTCTTAGCATTCTGAAGGCTCTCTACTAAAAGGATCTAGGATCTTCTTTTAGGACACTTGTATTATAAGCATGCGGGGGTTTAAAAAAAAAAAAAGAACCAGCTACTAAATATTCCTAAAAGAGACTCTTCCATGCCACCTGTCACCCTATTTATTCTCGCCTCCCCGTGAGCGACGCTGCTTCAGGCAAGGCGGGTTGTGTGACCAAAATGTCAGCAACTGGGAAGCCCATAAATAGCAGCAGAGAGGACAGATAGGGTGACTCAGTAGAGCCCTTTGAGTCAGGCAGGGAGTTAATTACACAGCACTAACCCCTCATCTCTGCGGTCATCCCTGGACCATCTCATCCTCTGAACATGCACAGCCTTCCTCCTAGCTACCATCAGAAAGTGCAGGGCCAGGGCCAGACGGCTCCTTGTGAACTAATCACGGGTGTCCTCAGCAATTAGCCCCTTTCTGAGATTGGCAGGTGTTCACAATGTTAGCTAGTGTCTACCTAGATCCCGGCTTAGGGCACTTTTCTTCTGCAGGACAGGCACATCATTTCAGCCCACTGCATTTATCTCCAATGTCAAGAAGTCAATAAAACTTGTCTAGCTATAAGTGCTGTCATAAGGATCAAAATCAACTTGATATTGTATCAGTTTTATGATATCATGGAAAAGGGAAACTATGGAGAGGAAGATCAGTGGATCCCAGCTCTGGGATGAATAGCTGAAGTTCTGAGCACTGGGCGGAGGGAAAGAATTCCAAATGACACTACAATGGCTGACAATAACATTCGCATCAGTCATGGTCAATAAAGCTGTACAGAAGAGCAAACCCTCTTGCAGAATATGGATTTTAGGTATTTTTATTAGCATATATTAATTAAGCACAATCAGTTTCATTATGGTATTTTTATATGCATGTATAACTAATTTGAATCATATTTTCCCTCCATTACCTTTTCTTTTCCCACTCCATGAGTCCACTTCCCCTTCCCAATTATAGACTGTGGGTTTTAGCTAAGAATAGCATATCAACCATGGCTCATGAATTGTAACAAGCATACCAACACTTATGGGTAATGGTAACAGAAGGAACTGGGGAGCGAGAGGACACGAGTGAGGGAGCCCCTGTGCACTTTAGGTAAAGTGAAGCAAATTCTTTTTTTTTTTTTTTTTAAGATTTATTTATTATTATGTATACAGTGTTCTGTCTGCATATACACCTGCAGGCCAGAAGAGGGCACCAGATCTCATTGTAGATGGTTGTGAGCCACCATGTGGCTGCTGGGAATTGAACTCAGGACCTTTGGAAGAGCAGGCGGTGCTCTTAACCACTGAGCCATCTCTCCAGCCCCATGAAGCAAATTCTTTAAGCGGAAAATAAGTTTGGATAAGACTCATGAAAGTCCTTTTAAAAACCAACACCCAACGGGCTGGAGAGATGACTCAGGGGTTAAGAGCACTGTCTGCTCTTCCAAAGGACCTGGGTTCAAGTCCCTGCACCCACATGGAAGCTTACCATCTGCAACTCTAGTTCCAAGGGATCTGACACTCTTGCAACAATGCACATAATATAAAAGTAAATTAATTTTTTAAGAAACCCAACACCAAATGACCTTTCATTCAGAAGTTGGCTATGTGTCCTGCATCAGGTTACACGCTGATGACCTGTCACTGTAACTTAAGGTCTGTTTGAAATATGAAGTATAACATATGAAATATGTACCACACAACAGATATGATATGGAGAAGTTCATTATATGAGCATGGGAGAGCAGGAAGTGGGAGGGGCGCCCCAGAGAGAAAGAGAGGAACGGGAGAGAGGCTGGGAGTAAGAGGGTAAGAGAGAGGGATGAGGTGGGTTTGTCCTTTTATATACGCCTGGGCAAGGGCATGCGTAGTGGCAGGTAGGCAATGACATCATGGGTTGCTAGGCAGACTGGGGCAGTATGCTAACACCGTTAATGATTCCCACCTTCACTGACAATTGAAAAGATACCCACAATATTTAAGCCATGTTGTAAAACTGTCCAGAAGGGCTGGGGACATGGATCAGTTCATACAGGGCCTGCTGCACCTGAGTCCTGACCCAGTATCCGTGGACAAAAGCAGAGACATGTGCAAACAGGTCTGTAATCCTAGCACAAGAGAGATGGGTGTTGGTTCTCCCCAGAGCTTGTCAATCAATCCGTGAGTGCTGAGTTCACGGAGAAACTCTATCTCAAAAGATAAGAGCAACGCAAGAAGATGAAAGACATTGACTTCTGGCCTCCACCTGCATGTGCACTCACAGATCTCTCTCTCTCTGTCTCTCTGTCTCTCTGTCTCTCTCTCTCTCTCTCTCTCTCTCTCTCTCTCTCTCTCACACACACACACACACACACACACACACACACACACACACACACACACGAGCCCAGAAAATGTTATCCTACTATAGCCTTAAACTTTTAAATTCCCCATCACTGAGTCACACCCTGCCCTGTATTTAGCAGTTGCATTTGATTATTACGGTCACATTTTTCAGCAGTGACAAAGCTATGAGAAGATTTAGGTCAGGATTAGTGTCAGTTAGGTTGGAAAGAAACTTTCTTCCTTTTAAATTGGAGAGTGTCTGCAGTAGGCAGGGCTTCGTACAGTGTCTTGCTGGAGGAGTTTAGCAGGGGGAGGGTGACTGTGGCTGTGTCACCTCTGAGCTCTCTCCACCTCACATAACCCTGTGAGGTTCACAAGTTACAGGGCCAGAAAGAGGAGTAGTGGGGTCAAAATTCGCCACAGGAGCATAGCAGTGACAGCACAGGGGTTCACACTGAGAACACAGGAAGCTGGAAGTTGCTCTCAGGTCTTGCCGAATGAGACCAGGCCATCGAGTTCAGCCAGCTTATTCTTGGATAATGGTGGTCAATTGCATTCCTGCCTGGGTAATACATGTATTTTTGACAAGAGCCTTCAAAGCATTTGACAAAGACTTTCAGTGTTCCTGCACTGCAATTGTTGGAACTCTGTACTAGCAGCTATTAATAGACGTATACTGTGACATTAAAAAAAAATGCAGTCTGTGGTCAAATGGCTAGGAAATGCCGCACACGACAGACCCCTTTGTGAACAATTATAGTGCACACTCCATGGTAAAGGCTCTAGGCAGCTGCCACTAAGAAAACCACTTAGCTTCATTTAACTCCACCGTTGCCCCAGTTTATTTGAGTATTAAGCACTTTGCAGAGTATTCTTAGTAACATTTTTTTTCAATACTGGCATGAGAAAATTTGACTGCAATAAAAGAAGGAAGTTAACAGCCGCCGTGACATGATTCTGGGATGTTCACATGAAGCGTTGATCTCACAACAGTTTTCCCAATTCTCCATCAGTGAGTATCACGTGCGTTTCACAGGAGGACAGCGAACACAGTTGTCCATATCCCGTGTTCATAATCGCCCCACAGGATGGACATAGATCCTGGTATCGCTGGTTCCACTTTAACAGGACTCCCAGCCAAAGCCGTACACAGCATGGCTCTAAATCCTGAGCTAGAAAACAAAGAGAAGTAGAGGTTAGAAAGATCAGAACAGAGAACAGCATCTGATACACGGAGATACAGGGCTGCCATCTCTTGCCTGGTTCCCATTTATTCTGCCTGTAGACAGAGGCATCTGTGCGTTTAGACACTAAGGTCTCTAATGAGTGAGACTGGGAAGTAAAAGCACTTTGAACACTAGTCAGATGAACGAGGGACGCGGAGAAGAAAGTCATCTGTGCCACAAGCGGAAAGTGAGTGTGGATGTTGGGGTCTTTTAGTCTAAGAGTTGAGGTCACTTTTCAAAACCACTCCCCATTTCTGGATACAGACTGTCTGATCCACCACCGCCGCCCCCAAAGTCTAGCTAAGGAATGCAGACACTGGGTTTGCCACAGAGGATAAGAGCACGTTCTGTCTGGGAACCTGCGGGTCCCTACTCTGAGGGGCCCCACAGCTGTCCACTCTCGTGGCTAGGAGGGGAGCGTTAGCACGAAGGAGACCGCTATGATCAGAATGAGGCTGGGCTGCCACTCCCTTGGAGTCTAAATGAGGGTGAAGAATTTCTGAGGCATTTGAATAATAATCAAAAATAAATATTTACCTGCATTTTATGACCGCCAACTTCCACTGTCGGTTTAAATCGGATCCCAGCTGTCTGCACTTCTCACAATATATTCCCAAGGCACAGGGTTAGAGAAAAATGGACAAAGCCAGACCCTTGCTCCCTACCCCTCAGTGTCTCCTGTGCCACTGGAAACATAGGCTGGGGACCCCTCTGCACGCATGGCTGTCTCTAATTTCCCAGCCCACTTCACTTTGGTGTGCCATTGAAACATCCACAGCTGCAATCAGTCTGTGGGACAAAAGGGAAACACTCAAGGATATTTTTATAAAACACAGTTATAAGATCAATGAAACAGTTTTGAATGCACTTGCTTACTAGTGGGATTTTTTTTTTCACAAGGAGAAAATAAAAGAGAAATTGGCCCAAATTTCCCCAGACAGATGTTTTAAGGAAATCCAAACCTTCTAAAATGCTATAGACATGTTTTTCTAAGTTAAAAAAAAAAAACAACAGCAAAATTGTTCTTAGTTAAATATTTTGTTTGTTTGGTTTTTGGGTTTTTTTTTCTTTTGTTTTGGTTTGGTTTGGTTTGGTTTTTGGTTTTTCAAGACAGAGTTTCTCTGTGTAGCCTTGGTCGTAGACCAGGCTAGCCTCGAACTCACAGTGATCTACCTGCTTCTGCCTCCCAAGTGCTGGGATGCACGCCTGGCAGTTAAATGTTTAATGACCATTCTCACCGATATATTCATTTCAGAACAAATCTACACCACACTTGAGTTACATTTTGCATAGTGTATAAGTACATTTATCAGTCATCAGAATTCTGAATTAAAGTAGCAACACAGTAGGCTGATTTTATAAAAAGGAGGGGCCAGTTTTATCATTTTTATTATTTTATCAGAACCCTATATTGCCATGTCTTCCCTCAAATTATATTGTTTGGTATTTGACCAGATGCCCCTGACAAAAGAATATAACCTTTAATTAATACATTACGCCTTAAGAAATAACCACTGTCAATGATTCTGTTCCATCTCAGTTTGTAAGAGAACAGAGTGGACATAAGCCTGTTGGCCTTGAAGATGACATTTCCAAGAGAGTGAAGGGCTTTCTCTTTCTTTCCATCCCAGGCACTTGGGGAGCCAAGGGTTAGCTTGAAGGCATGGCCAAGTCCAAGAACCACGCCACACACAACTAGCCCTGGTTACCAAAAACACCTTGGTCACAAAGATATGAGTCTCTTAAGAGGGTCAACCTCAAAATTCCTCAGGAACATGCATTTTACCAAGAAGCACAAAAAGAGGCCGAGTGGGCTGGTAGAGATTGTGAAGGCCGCAGGCAGCACATGCTGAGGCCATCACGGCTCGTGAAGCCTAAAGAAGTTCAACCAAAGTTGGCCAGAGTCCCAACTGCAAGCTCCATCAGCTTTTGCTCATCCCAAGTTTGTAAATCAGATGTGGCTACATGGACAAAGGTCACAAGCTCTGTCAACCAAAGGCCAAGGCTCAAACCAAAGCCAAGCCTGGAGCTTCAGCTCAGGTGCCACAGAAAAAGCCTCTGTCTGCCGATGTGAGGACAGATGGACCGGTGACTCCTACATATACACTGTCTGTATATACTGTTTGCAAAAGGCTGGTGTCCTGTACTGCTTGTACAAACAACCTTGAGGCAGAACCTACTTTCTGTCTGTTGGTTGGTTGGTTTGAAAGGAGGGAAGGCTGGCACACAGTAGCCATTTGATGATTCAGTGCCACCAAAATCTGCTAAAGGAACACAAAGTGTGCCCTCAGAGTGCATGCTAATTTGTATAAATAGAATAGCATCAGCTGAAGAGGGCAGAGTGGAAGAGGAAGTTGCCTTCATTGTTCAGAAGGGGAAAAGGTGTTTTAAAATGCTGTTTGGTTTGGTTTTTTGGGGTTTTGTTTTTTGTTTTTGTTTTGAGATGGGGTTTCACTGTGTAACCCTGACTGTCCCTTAACTCACTCTGTAGACCAGTCTGGCCTCAAACTCACAGAGATTCACCTGCCTCTACCTCCCCAGTGCTGGGATTGAAGGTATGCACCACCATCACCTGTTTAGAGTGCTATTTTTGATCAAGGCAGGCTACCAGTATAATTAGACATAAAAAAATTTGGGGGTCGCAGACTATAGTAAACGGAACGTGAGTAGCACAAAATGCCGAGGGGCTCCAGTAAGTGCCATCTGGTCACTGAGTGGAAATATTTGACATCGTCCTTCTGTCTTTGCTAGTTTAGCTACACACTCTAGTTTTCACCTCAACATCATGACATGTTCATGCTCATTTTAGGGAAATCATGCACTAAGTGACATTTATCTGTAAAGCCCAAAACATTAGCATTTAGTATTAAACATCAGTGTTGTGTGGCCCACATTTAGACAGCAGCTACTGACATTTTCTCCAAAAAAAGAGGAGATGCCTGTTTGACTGAGCTCTCACTCCAAGGACAACTAAATATCAGTGGCTCTGAAGTCTCTGAAGCAAAGAGCTTAACTTTCTACTTTTGTGGTTTCTGTTTTGTTTTGCTTTTCAAGACAGGGTTTCTCTGTGTAACAGCCCTGACTGTCCTAGATTCGCTGTGTAGAGCAGGCTGGCCTTGAACTCACAGAGACCCACCTGCCTCTGCCTCCCTGAGTGCTGAGATTAAAGATGGGCGCCACCATGCCTGGCTGGGCTTCACTTTCTAAACCAGAACTCCTGCCAAACGTTAATTCTACCCTTTCTCGAAAAGCACCTCAGGCAATGCGTTAATGTTTGGTTCTAGACCTAGTCAGTCCTTAACAGCTTCTCCATCTCTCTGGCTTCAAATGTGGCAACCCAGCCATTGGGCAAAATGTCCTCCTTTCGTCTATAGACAGAATTCTGCCTAAAAATAGGCAACCTTGGATGCAGGCAGACTTGACAGCCAAACTCTGCCAAGACAGGGTAAGCAAGTCCTCAATAGTTCCTGCCTCACAAATATGTCTGTCAGATATACTGGGCCAGAAGGCTGAAGATGATGCTCCAACATTATAGAGAGTGCTGGGTGACTATTGAGGCAGCAAACTGTCTCTGTCATATTTTTCACTTTGGAAGCTGCTAACCTACACTTCCTGTTTACTCAGATAATTCATTTTATTCCTATCAAACCTCTGATGGGGTTGAAGACCAGATAGTTTAGTTTTATAATTAAGCTTTGTTGTTTAGGGCTTAAGATGTTTTTAGGTCTAGAGAGATGTTTTAAGTTGATAGAGATGGGATATGAGAGATATTGATTTACATTCAGCGTTTTAGATTCATCAGGATAGGAAATATGTTTTCTTCAAGGTTGCCAAATACAAAATAGTCAAAACACTATGAATGTAACATTAATATAATTCCTGATTGTTTCATGGTTCTTTTTCCTATATGTAGTTCTTTTTATATATGTGTAACAATATAAATATATACATTAAAATATTTCTTTTAAAAAGCTACAAGAAAATCCTGGGAGAAACCCAGTTGGATATGTAACAGACAAGCAGAACCCGGGTGGGGGGATCAGGGGGAGTAGAACACTGCAAAATCTTTGTTTTATTTTGGGTTTTTTCTCTCTCATTTGTAAATGTTTCATTGGCCTAGTATCTGCTTCATTTACAGGGCACATGCCAATCTAGCAAGGGTGTCACTACCATGGGGATTTATGTCTTAATATAGAGTAACAATCAATTTAGTACCATACAGAGCTTTGGTAGAACCCAAGGTTCTGAGAGTAAATAACAGCCACCCTATGTATGTTTTCATGTTTTTAAAATGTGTTTATAAGACCTGTGCTGAAAAACTTAGAATTTTCCTTTTCTAAAGCAGACTAAAAATAGTTAACTCACATCATGTCACATTTAAATATTTAACTCACACCCCCCACATAATTTATTAAGAATTTGCCTTCCACAGATGTGGTGGCACACACCTTTAATCCCAGCACTGGGGGGAAGCAGAGACAGGTGGGTTTCTGTGAGTTCAAGGCCAGCCTGGTCTACAAAGTGGGTCTCAGCCAACCAGGGCTACACAGAGAAACCCTGTGCTGAGAACCAAAACCAAACAAACAAGAATTTGCTTTTGTGGCTTTAATGGAATCAAACTCAATGATAGAGCCAATAGCCATTCTTAAATACACAAAACCACGTGATGCATTATACAGTGCACACACACCTTCCATTTTCATGCCGACTCTGAAATAGCTTAGCACAGCTCTGCCTCAGCCATGACCTCTGACCCCTGGCCTGACATACTTGAAGGGTTTTGTAAATGGCAGCAAAGCCTGCCCGATACCTGATAATATCTGACTCCTCAGGGCTCCTATTGCAGCTCCTTTGGGTGTTGTCTCTCTTTTCATAGGAAAGTATCGCTGTCAGGCTGACTTTTGCAGATAATGCCCCTGCAGGACAATAAAACAGAACTTACGTTCTCACAGCAGCCATTATAAATCTGCTACACACATCACTGATGCCCTAGGACTGCGTATGATCTTTCAAATCATAGACTGAGAGTTACTGTGCCCTGAATACTTCCACACTGTGCCATCTTTTGACAGCATCCCTTCAACAAACACCACTGAGGGTCACATCTCCATTAAATAAAGCGAACCATACCTGTGTTTGCAGTCATGTTAGTCAGCCTCAGAGCTTCCGAATATCACTGAAGGGTGTGCATTAACATACGAGGAGCCTTTTACTGCAGCAATAGCGTCATAGCAATACCTTAGACTTTTTGTGATGTTTGACTTACCATTTGGCCCTTTGAAAAATACTATAGATAGATGTTAGCTCTTCTAAAAGTTAATTAACAAACTTGGCAAGGAGCTTTTTTTGTGGTCTCAAGAGTAGCTAAGGATAACCTTGAATCCTCCTGCCTCTACCTCCCAAATGCTACAGCCCTGGACCACCATGATCAATATTTTTTAATCATTTTTTTTATTGTGATGATGATGATGGTGATGATGATGATGGTGGTGGTGATGATGATGGTGATGATGATGATGATGTAGGGGAGGATGGGTACATGTGTGGTCAGAAGACAACTTCCAGGAGTCTGTACTCTCCTTCCACGTTGGGATCTGAGGATCGAACCCAGGTCACCAAGTTTGTGCAGCAAGTGCTTTTTATACACTGAGCCATCCCGCTGGACCCACACCCAGGTTAATGCAGTGCTGGGCCTGGGGAGAGTTGGGAAGGCATCGTACATGTTCTACGGATGCTCCGAACTGAGCCACATCTACAGGCCACACATTTGTGCCCTGACCTGCATGGCTTTGGCTGGAGCAGCAGCAGGAGCAATAAGAAGGGTGCAGTGTGCTGTGGCGGAGCTGTACCAGCAGCTCAGACATGCAGTTCTCCTATTAAATACAGCTGGATGAGGCTGGTTGACTACTCCGGGCAGGGGTCCTCTGCGGGGGATCAGTCCCAGATGCAGGCATCTTAGAGGATGAACCTGTGGTTGACAGAGTCTGTCAACATCCATCCTTAGACCAGGGGAAGGCCTCGTCATTCTCATGGGTCTGAGATACTGGGTCCTTGACATAGCCATGCTCATATTTAATGGACTCATTCATTCAGGACTTCATCCTGTCCCTGAAAATTTGTACTTTTTATCCTGGTGATTGTTCCAGTCCTCTCATTTTTTTTTTTTTTTAATGAGACAGTTGATCCTAAAGCAGTGACAGCTCACACATTCAGTCATGCAGTACACGACTTCCATGCCAGGTCCAGTGTTCTTGCTACTTTACCATGCTGCCCCCTGCAGCTGGTGTGCTGCCCCCTGCAGCTGGTGTGCTGCCCCCTGCAGCTGGTGTGCAGCCCCCTGCAGCTGGTGTGCTGCCCCCTGCAGCTGGTGTGCTGCCCCCTGCAGCTGGTGTGCTGCCCCCTGCAGCTGGTGTGCAGCCTAGCAATGTAGGATTTCAGACAACAGGTGAAAACAGACAGAGCAGGGATAGAAGTTTGTAGGCCAGAAGGTCAAAAAGGCCAAAATGAATATAAAAGAATGTACTGAGGGAAAAATTACTTCCATAAAGGCCAACGGCAGTGGGTTACTCAGCCCCAACCACAGCAAGAGAGCTATGGGACGCCAGGCCTGCCGTGGTGGTATTTTGAATTATAGGGATCACAAGGCTAGAGGCAAAGGAACTACCAGCACAGACAAACATCAGAGCGTAGCCATGTTAACCAGAAATGAGAAAGATTAAGACACAAATACAACCTAAAAAGAGCCAAGAAACAGATCAATACCCAAGATAGATACCACTGAGAAGATACCGCCCCTCAAAAAAAAAAAAATCACAAGTAAAACAGATTACATGATTTCTTTAAAAACTCAGATTAAAGATGAAGCACTTTGGGTTTTGGTTTCTGTTTTGTTTTGTTTCTGAGCCAGGGTTTCTCTGTGTAGACTTGGCTGCCCTGGACTCCCTTTGTAGCCCAGGCTGGCCTTGAACTCACAGCGATCCACCTGCCTCTGCCTCCTGAGTGCTGGGATTAAAGGCACGTGCTGCCACGCCCTGCCTAGATGAAGCATTCTGGAGACGGATGTCAGTACTGGTTTCACAATATGAATGCTTAATGTTGCCGAATGACACACGTTAAAAAAAAATAATGGCTAGACCTGGAAGCAACATTACAAATATACTTAAAAGCACAATTTTAGAAACATCTTTTAAAAATCAAGAGATAACTCAGATTGACCCATTCTCTCAACCTCAGAAGCAAAACTTGCCAAACTGACAAAATTCTGGGAGTTAAGGATGCCACGGTGCTGAGCATAAGTGACAGTTAAATTCTTGGCCCTAAGTAGGGGAACGGCTCAGGAACAGTGAAGGACAGGGAAGGGGCCATGGCAGCCTTTGCAATCACAAACTGAACTCATAACAGCTGAGGTCACCTGCTCCAGGCCTGTATAAGACTGTCCCTGGCAACAGTCAGACATGGATGAAGAAAGGCCTTGCGGGACCCTACAGCTTCCTGCTGACCTGTTAGCTACTGACAGGTTCCGGGTGGGTGGGGAAGTTATTTCTTCTGTTGTATGCCCATCGGTGAACCCACCAGGCTCCAACTGATAGCTCCAAACTCATGGTCACATAGGTGGGACTGGCTGAACTCAGTGGACCATGAAACAAAACAAAAAGACGTGTGTGTGAAAGAAGGACCTAGAAGTGGGAATTGATAGGAGTGGGAGGCAGATAAGAGAGGACGCACGAGGATAATCAGAGTGAATTATATATATGTAT
This sequence comes from Acomys minous, assembly GCF_964271855.1. Classification (NCBI taxonomy): domain Eukaryota; kingdom Metazoa; phylum Chordata; class Mammalia; order Rodentia; family Muridae; genus Acomys; species Acomys minous. The sequence goes on along the minus strand of NC_140492.1, from coordinate 105,490,875 downwards.
GAAATGTTGAAAGAACAAACTTAATGAATAAAAACATGTGTAAACTTGATGATGAAATAGCATCTATTTTTATATATTTAGGATATATTTAATATATAAATAGCATATATTAACAAAGACAAAGTAAGCATTTACTAGCATAAGCTAGCATAAATAGCAATTAAATAAAACTTCAGGTGTTCTTTTTAATTTATGTTTAAAATAATAGGAAAAAAAGTCAAATAAGAGGACAGAAAAGGCCAGGCACAGTGCCACACGTCAGTAATCCTAACACTCAGGGAGGCAGAGACAGGTAGATCTCTATTGTTTTTAAATTATCTGTATTATCTGTATTATCAGTAGGCCTGGCTAGCGATCAATCAAGACACAGACACTTGTTACATTTTAAAATAGCCTTAGTTAACTTGGGGCAGGGCAGACATTAATCCTCTAAACCACTTCTCATAGTAGGCAGCCCAGTCCTCTGCCGTCTGTTTCCACCAACGTCTATCAAGCTAGTTCCCATCCATAATCCCAAATACTTGTTAATACTCTTCATCTGGGAAGAATTCCCCATCCCCGCCAGCCATGTGCTTCTCCTCCATCTAACCCATGGCAGCCTTCTCCTCCTTCTCCAGTCTTTCTCCTTCTTCCTCCTGGCGGTCCCCTTCCTCCTCCTCCTCCTCCTCCTCTTCCTCTTCCTCTTCTTCTCCTCAGGATTTCTCTCTCTCTCTCTCTCTCTCTCTCTCTCTCTCTCTCTCTCTCTCTCTCACCTTAGCCACACCTCTGCCCTGCCCAGGTGGGCTGGCTTTTTATTAATTAGCATCAAAATACATCATACCATCCTCCAACAGGTCTCTGAGTTCAAGACCAGCCTGGTCTACAAAATGAGTCCAGGACAGCCAAGGCTACATGGAGAAACCCTGCCTCAAACAGATAAAGAGAGAGAGAGAGAGAGAGAGAGAGAGAGAGAGAGAGAGAGAGAAGAGAACAGAAAATAAGCAAAACAAGAAATAAACAAATAAAACACACCACAGCTAAAATAACTCTACTCAAACAACTGTGTAACCGAAGAAGCTATAATAAGCATATATATTGATTGATAAGCAAGTCCGTATCTGCTAACTCAGACCTTTAATTGAGGTGAAGGTAAGGACCCTCCTAAGGGGACATTTTGAAATTTTGAAGCAGGCAAACAGAGGAGATATTTCAGCCTGGGAGCCCACTTGGTTTGGTTTATGCATAACCTCCCTGTTTTTAATAAGGCACTTAAAGGCTTTATTCTTTCACCTGCATGAACTATGCACGCACCTCTCTCCAAACCAGCAACTTCAGAACCTGGTAAGCCTCCTGTTGGAAGAAGCCTGCTGTTCCAGGTTGCAGTCTTCCCAGTCCAGATAGCCACTCTGAGCTCGGCTTAGGTGCAGGACTCCCTCTCCCCAGCAGGGCCTCCAGCTCTCTGCCTGACTCCATCTGGAGAGTCTTTGGACATAAGATGCCCCTAAGCACATTTGATATACGGCCCTTGACACAGCTCCCTGCTAGCTCTCCCCTCCCTGTTTCTATAGGATAATTAGGTACTGTGATCCTGTTCATATGATAGGAGCATGCTGCCAAATGCAAAACAAGCATCCTTAAAGTGCCTGGTTTCAGCCAATTATGTACACCTATCCTGGAAGGCCCCACCCACTCCCTGAGGGATATACAGCCTTTGTTCTCCCTGAGTAAAGTTGAACTAGCTCCTAAAGTGGTTCTCGGAATGTTCCATCTCTGTCCTGCTTATGGGCTTCCAGGCTCCACATCTCATCCTCTGCTCCTCCTATCTTGGTGAGCTGGTGGTCAACAGCCCCCCAAGGAAGAGGTGAACCACAGCCTCCCACCTGCATCAGTTACAAACCTCACATTTGAGCAATAGTGTAAGTCTCCCCACCCCTAGTCACAACCAAACGTAGGCAGCTTTTGTTAACTGCTTTTGTTCTTATCCAGGTATATAAACGACCAATCTGGCTTGAGGTGGTTTTGAGTGCATGCACAGCAAAACCAAATTGTGTGTTTTATTCATCTTTTTAGTGAGGACACAGTTTATCCTTTCATGCCTATGCATAAGTGGTCATGCATATAATTAAAATCAGATGCATTATGGGAAAGGACATGCACAGTAGGCAAAGTATGACCTAATCCATAAATCAAATTACAGAACCACCCAAGCTCTGGCCCTTTTTAAGCAGCCCCTCCTTCCTTTAGACTGTATTAAGGAAACCCTGAGCTGAAGCCTGGGACCCTTGAGCACTCTCCCTCATATGATGCAGTGTTGATCTTTACAGTGAATCCCTCTAAAATATATATTATCGCTTTGCTTCAAATAAAAGTATAACTTATTAGCAGTCAGGGAGGCAGAGGCAGGCAGAGCTCTGTGAGTTCTAGGCCAGCTTGGTCTACAATTAAAGTGTTGAGACTGCTAAAATGCATCTACATCTAGTGAGGACGTCTTGGAGTTCATAGCTGTTGGAACTTTCCTAACGGTTGGGACAATCTCTGTGTTCTCTTGTGGGCTAGAGATTATCCCTTCAGCACTGGCCTCCTCTATCCTTTCCTGCTGGTATCAAAGTCTAACTTTATCCAGGCAAGAAAAATACAGGGGGGGGGGAGGTGCTGGAGAGATGGCTCAGAGGTTAAGCTCTCTGATTGCTCTTCCAGAGGTCCTGAGTTCAATTCCCAGCAACCACATGGTGGCTCACTACCCTATGAGCATATACAGGGGGACCTCCTCCCCCTCAGTCTCAGTCATAGGGGAGGGGAGTAAGGGGAAAAGGGGAGGGAGGGAGGAATGGGAGGATACAAGGGATGGGATAACAATTGAGATGTAATATGAATAAATTAATAAAATATATTTTTTAAAAAAAGAAAAGTACAGGGGACTGGAGAGGTGGCTCAGCAGTGAAGAACAGTGGCCCCTCTTCCAGAAGACTTAGATTTGATTCCTACCATCATCAGGTGACTCACAACCATCCCTAACTCCCAGGGGTGAGAGGGGGGCGCAGTGATCTCTAGATGAACCTTCACAACCTCTCATCCTCCATGGGCATTCATGTGGGGTGCTGCCGTACATGTAGGCAAGATGCTCATATGCATAAAAATAAATGCATAAATCTTGTTTTTAAAGGAGAAATGCAGAGCATCTTTGCTGGGAAAGAAGGAGGGTTGGCTCTAGGAAGCTGGGCAAGGGTGGACAGAGTGGACAAGGCAGACATTAGCACAGCCTGTGGTCTGTAGAACTATAAAGAAGAGGGTAATGATCTGCAAAAACAAGACAGTCCATAACACACTTCTTATCCCCAATAGCAGCGTCTAAATTAAGGGAAAAATTTAAGCGGTGTATGCAAAAGATTCATGGTACGTAGTCAAACAGGAAGGTAGACTTAACTACAGTTGCCCTTATTTACAAGGCTGATCAATCCCTAAATCATTCCAGAGAGCTGATACCATTTTTACGCTCCCTTGGGAGGCATTGAGCAGTCATTAAAGCAAAGGAATCCCATTAAGGCATGTAGTCCCTGTCCTTGGTAAAAATGGAGGGACTCAACTCACGGATAATTTCCACACTTCCTTTGTAATAGCCATGCTAATTTTCTTTAGAATTATTTCCCTCCAGTATACATGTCCTTATACTTTTAAATGAAAGGAAACACGTATATTTCTTTCAGAGCACTTTCTACACAAACTTTTTTTTTTCATAATCATCTTTTAACAATACAGCATGCCCAAGTTTGAACTAATAAACTGCACTGTGGAAAAAGTCAACAGTTAATTAGGAAGTTTAAGTTGTAATTGCTTCATTGCAGTGTCTTTATAACAGTTAAATATTGATTAGAAGAGTGACTCAATGCTTAAGAACACTTGTTACTCTTCCAGAAGACCGATGTCAGTCCCTAGCTCCCACATCAGTGGCTCTCAGCCCCTGTAACTCCAGCTCCAGGAGGATCTGATGCCCCCTCTGTTCCCACTGCTGCATGTGGCAGATATAACTACACACATTCACAGGAACAAAAAGGAAATAAAAAATCTTTTAAGAGATTGGAAACAACTTAAATATTCTACAACAAGAACACAGATCAAAACAATAGTGTATTTATAAGTAGAAGTCTTCAACACCCAAACTGACCTTATAGAATTATCATTGCTCTTAGAAGATGAATAGAATATATTTAATTATGAAAGCATTACCCAACTTGATCTCAAAAAACCAAAAATCCTATTAGTGATATATACCCAACTTATTAGGATATATAGAGAGAGCTAGCCAGCTATATAGATATTCAGAAAAATACATATGCATATATATTCTGAATATACACACATACATATTTGCATATGCAAAATATATAAATGCACATATATTTACATATTCAGAATATATTTGTGTATATATGTTGAACTCTTCAATAAAAGTTCAACATGATTTCAATTTGCAAGTATCATTTGCTCTGAGATCACTGTGGGCTTTTTCCTAAGGTCGCAAAAAAAAAAAAACAAAAAACAAAAAAACAAAAAAACTAAGCAAGGACAGTGAGGTAAAAGAGCTAAGCTGGACTTCTTTGCCTACGGTGTTCTGCCTCCCCATCGACTGTCCCTAATGCACAAAGTGGTTCCTTGCCAGTGTCCACTGTCTTGTGAATGATATCGCTTAACTAGCTGTCCACACGTTTGTCATTTTAACCCCCTAAGCCAGGTGTCCAGCTCCACCTAAGGTTTCTCCAGCACAGCGCCCCAACATGACTCCTTCCCTCCCACTTTCACTACCTCTGCCCAATGGCTGCAGCTAGCCTCTGCCTGCCCTCGCTAACGCCAGTCTTGTCCTGGCTGACTTGCTCACACTGCTGTCCAAATGAGGTTCTTAACGTTCTCAGCTGCTGTTATCACTCTCTGCTTAAACTCCTCCCTGATCCTTCACCAACCCACGACAAGGGGGAACATCCGGAGCTTCCAACCTGACGCTTGCTTGTGGCTTCCAGCTCAGCCCCCATCATCCATCTCAGAGCTAATCCTCGCCTTCTGATACTTGGAAGTGCGCTCGCTCTCTCGCTCGCTCTCTCTCTCTCTCTCTCTCTCTCTCTCTCTCTCTCTCTCTCTCTCTCTCTCTATCTCTCTCTCTCTCTCTCTCTGTATCTATCTATCTATCTCTATCTCGTGCCCCTTGAACGTAATTTCTTCTGCCCCAAAATGTTTTTACAGTGCCTTACCTGACTCTTCCGTTCTTTAAAATGTTCCACTATCTCATACTGCCCCGAAAGCCTCTTCATCCAAGAAGCGCCTTCCGACTGCAAACTCCATGAGCTCAAGCTAAGCCACAGTGCATCTCTCCTGCTAGAGCGTAGTGGGAAAACCCACAGTCCAGAGTCACAGCAGCCTGGAGCTGTTAGGTGGTGCTGTCTGTCAAGATTGTGAGTCTGAGCCAGGAATGGCGGCGCACACCTTTAATCCTAGCACTCAGGAAGGCAGAGGCAGGTAGATCTCTGTGAGTTCGAGGCCAGCCTGGTCTACAAAGTGAATCCAGGACAGTCAAGGCTACTCAGCGAAACCCTGTCTCAACAAACAAAAAACAAAACAAAACAAAAAAAGATTGTGGGTTTGGGCAAAGTACTTTAACCAACACATCTCAGGTTGCCCATTGATAAAATGAGAGTAAAACTGCAACCCCGCCTCGCAGTTGTGGCGCTCGCCTTTAATCCCAGCACTTGGGAGGCAGAGGCAGGCAGATCTCTGTGAGTTCGAGGCCAGCTGGGTCTACAAAGTGAGTCCAGGACAGCCAGAGCTGTTACACAGAAAACCCTGTCTCCAAAAACCAAAACAACCAAATTGCAACCTCATGAGGTTGAGGTCAAAAGCTGCCACATTTTTAGCTATCTGTACAAACAGGACTCTTCCCACCCCACCTCCATGCTTTATCTCATTTTCCCCTTATTCTGCTCGGAGCTGGAGTCAGCCACCTCTTTCTCCTTTCTTTAGAATGCAGCATGATAGACATACGTGAACAGAAATGTGATTGTGGAGCTCCTATTCCCCTTACGGACCCAGAGTTTGTTGCCACCTCCAGAAAAACTTCCCCATGGCCCCACTCCATTCCTGGTCTCATGCAGATGAGTCCTGGTGTGCTTGCACACCTCAGCTTGCACACTTCAGCTTGTACACCTCAGCTTGCACACCTCAGCTCGCACACCTCAGCTTGTACACCTCACCTTGCACACCTCAGCTCGCACACTTCAGCTTGTACACCTCAGCTTGCACACCTCAGCTCGCACACCTCAGCTTGTACACCTCAGCTTGCACACCTCAGCTCGCACACCTCAGCTTGTATACCTCACCTTGCACACCTCAGCTCGCACACTTCAGCTTGTACACCTGGCAAAACAATTGTTTGCTTCTTTGGCTGCCTTTTCCATTCTTTTTCCTCAAGGGAATGAACCATGCCCTCTTTCACTTAACTTCCTTCTAGGTGTGTCTAAACTTTTGACATTGCAAACAGCACCACTATCTTCAAAGTGCATACCTGAGAATCACACAACCAAGTTAGCCACTCTCTCTCTCCAAAAAAAAAAATCACATATTTAAGGTTACAAGTTTCTGTTGGACCACATCCAGGGTTCTCCTGGGCCTTGTGTGGCCACATGCAATAAGCCACAGGTTAGACACTCCTGAGTTAGACCCTCCCTCCATAAGCGAGGGTGGTGGGGGGAGTGGCGAGCTGGCTCAGCAATTCGGAGTACTTGTTGCTCTCACAGAGGACCTACTCACCCAGAAGCTCTCAGTGGCTATAACTCCAGGATCCAACACCCTTTTCTAGTCCTCGTGGCACTACACTTACATGGGACGTGGACAGACATGCAGGCAAAACAGTGACACACATAAAATGAAAGTAAATAAATCTTTAAAAAAAAAACTAGGCAGAAGAGTGTTTCACGGAAGTTACAGAAAGTCCAGGGCCACTCTAAGCCTCACCTCATCTGTAATGCTTCACATTGTCCCAGCAGAATGGTAGCCTGCTTACTTCCAAACTCCTTCAGCACCCTGAATCTGTACCACTAATCTGACCACCGCTGCCTGTTACTGAGCATCTCTAGCCTTGGGGTTTGCTTCCTTATGTACAGTGAGTACCACCCCTCCATTGCTTCTGCATCGGCTTTATTCCTAGCCTGGGCTGATCTGCATGAATAGCCACACAGCACACACACCTGAGCACCCTGGTCTACGTTCTGAGCTTTTCTGTGCTTTCCCCTCCAGGTCATCTGTACCTTCCAACTTTGTTGTCAGGATTCTTTTGCCCTCTGGTATGAATTTTGGTTGAGCCAATAGTAAACACAACAGGAGGTGAACAGGTAGGGAGACAGAGGTTGGGAACTTGACCAGTTCTGCAGCGATCAAGACCTTCCAAGACTGCGGCATCTCTAGTGCCCCCTCTTCTAGGGCTTTACCTCTCTCCTAGGCTCCCCTAAATGTCATGTCTTCTTTCCCCTTTTCAGGGTTTGTATCTCAGTATCCTTTTTGATTCCCATGACTGAATCCACACATGTGCAAAACATCTCTTCCTTAGAGACTCTTCAGAATTTGAGTAGACTGAGCCTTCTCCTGTCGTCTGATTGACAGGGTTTTCAGTTTCCTTGGAATAAGACTAGAGCAATCCTGTCCATTACAATCATTCAAACCAAGGTGTTTCTAAGAGTAAAAGAGTGAACTGGGGCTGCAGAGATAGCTCAGTGGTTAAGAGCACCGCCTGTTCTTCCAAAGGTCCTGAGTTCAATTCCCAGCAGCCACATGTTGGCTCATAACCATCTATACTGAGATCTGATGCCTGCAGATGCATGTGCAGATAGAGGACTCATACATAAAATAAATATCTAGATATCTATTTAGATACATAGATAGATAGATGATAGATAGATAGATAGATAGATAGATAGATAGATAGATAGATTTTTAAAAATTAAAAAAAAAAGAGTGAAGGAGGCCTCGTTAACCCATCACAACAGGGAACAGGAACGGTCCCAGGCAATCTAGAATGACTGGACATTCAAGGTAAGTGAGACACATAAGAAGATACTTGTTATAATGAAGAGACAAGAAATGTCTCAAAGCTATGATATTACAAGACGGGTGCAGATAAGAGCTAAAGGGTGGAGTCAGCTTTCAGCGCTGCGCCATTCCAAGAAAAGAGCTCACTCCTCCCGGGAGCAGACATCTGAGATCAGTGAGTTGCTCAGAGCTCCCTTCCCGGTTAGATGAAGTCACACAGTCCACGTGCGCTTGGCCTGTTTTCCACATTTTTCTCCAAGGGATGCTGTTCCTGGTCTGAGCTCCCCTCCTCCACTCCCCCTACCCCAGGAGAACTTTTTACCCTGCCTTCCCATCACTCAACTCTAGGGTCTAAAGGAAATCAAAGTAAGTTAAATCTCAGCCAATCAAATCTTCTTTTCAAAACTATATCTAATGCACTCCTTGATTTAGCCATCACTATAGCTACCTGGCTTCCAACACACACACACACACACACACACACACACACACACACACACACACACACACTTTTTAAAGAACAATAGGACAAGTCCTTGCTCTGTGGTCCAGGCTTGCCTTGAACTTGTTAGGTAACTCAACCTTGCCTCAAATTCTTAACTGTCACCCGCCTTGTTTTCCCACATTCTGGATTACAGACACGGGGCACCGCCCCCAGCTCTCTTTCTGATTCTATAAACCATGCTTTAGCTGTGTCTTAGGAACTTATCTAGGAGGCTATCTATAAGCTTTACTCAGACATCCGCATTAACAATGACATGACGGCTAATAAGCAGCCTAGAAACCTGTGTTTGCTTTGCCTCCTAAAGGGACTGACCATGAGGCAACACTCTAAAGGCAGGTGTGCCCAGCCTTTTGACACTGCAGCATGGCATTGCCACCTACTAAGTTCATACTTGGGGACTGCCCCGAAACAAAAGCCAAAACCTATTTCTCACATTTGTAGTACATTTATGACTTTGTGTCAAGCTTCCTGCACACCTATCCTTGGCAACATGTGCCCCACGGGGAACACATCTTTTAGGGTATTAAGCCTGTCATTTCTAGCAAAGTGAACCCAGACTCCTTTCTCTCTGTCTCTCTGTCTCTCTCTCTCTCTCTCTCTCTCTCTGTCTCTCTCTCTCTCTCTCTCTTTCTCTGTGTCTCTCTGTGTGTCTCTCTCTCTGTCTTTCTCTCTCTGTCTCTCTCTGTCTCTGTCTCTGTCTCTGTCTCTGTCTGTTTCTCTCTGTCTCTCTGTCTCTGTCTCTGTCTCTCTCTGTCTCTCTCTGTCTCTGTCTTTCTCTGTCTGTCTCTGTCTCTGTCTCTCTGTCTCTGTCTCTGTCTCTCTCTCTCTCTCTCTCTCTCTCTCTCTCTCTCTCTCTCTCTCTCCACGTGACTCAAAACAACTTGGTTGGGGCAGGGCAGGAGCGACAGGACGATATGGACTCAGGACTCAGCACTGGACTGTTTCTAATCCTCCACTTGCTAGTAGGAGCAGGTTGCTATGAGCTCAGTGTGTGATTGCAAGCCTGCTAAATCATTGCTTTGTTGAGGCATTTCATACTCATGAGAATAGTTCATAAAAACAAATACGCCCACACCCCAACCCAGGATCAGACACCGCTGTCTGTCTGTACACGGGAGCAGCCAGAGTTGCTGTTCTACTCCTTCTCAAGCCAGGATTAGATTGATCAGCAGAGTTGGAGTTTGAAGGGTCCCTCTTCGGAAAGTCAAAAAGAACCCTACGAGGACAGGCAGACAGCAGAGAAAGGCAGTGACAAGATAAAATGCAAACGCACACATAGAAACCAGATGAAAGAAATAGTTCAAAGCAGACAGGTGGGAGCAAAGGGAAGCGGGGTGGAGAGAAAACACCGGGAAGGAATATAAGTGATGACCTCGTGGGCAGCCTCTTATTCCATGCTGGCAAGCCGTTAACATCTGCAAGGAGCAATGCATCCAGGGCGATTTTAGCAGGGTGCCAGCCACAGGCACAAGAAAGGAAAAGCAGGCACAGTGGCTTAGATGGCAGAAAAATTAGAAATGACCTAAGAGGTTTTACAAGTCTGTTCACATTCTTAAAAGGCACTTTGAGCCTCCCGCCTACCTATCACCGGGGAATAGCCCCAGCTGCCATCCTGATGGATTGAGGCAGCTTTCTCTCCAGTACTCGGACCGTACAGTGTTCTGTAGGAGGGACGGGAGCATGGAAACTCCCTGACGAGAACAATCTGGGTCCATATGGGGTGTAACATTCTATCAGCTTGTGAATTTTAAAAACTACCCTAAGGCCCAAAACTAATCCTTCCATTATGGGTGGCTGCCCGCTGTGCTTTGCATACATTATGTGAAATGGATTATAACTAATTTTTCAAAGTCAGCAGATTGTTATTTACCCATATGTTGACAATCCGTTTGCAGGGGTGGAAACTCTGTCAGGTCCTCCATGGAGATCAGACATTCTCCTTACTCAAAAGTCCCCACTAGCAACATCTTGACTTTTCCCTTTACAAATTGCCTTAAATCCCTTCATTACATATAAAATGTTATGTTATCTATAATTTAAATATCATTACTTTTATAGAACCTATAGTTTCTGTAGCTATAGAAATTTATATCTAAAATATAATAGAGTGTATAAAGTATATTGTAAAGTTTATATTACATAATTTATAAATTATATATTACATATAACAAATACTGTATTCCATAAAAACATATGAAACTGATTTTATATTATATATAATCTCCATATAATTTTATGTCACATATAACTTTTACAAAACAAATACCCTCATAACTTTTGAGAAAAGTCTTACTTTTTTTTTTTTCCTTAACTTTTATTTATTTTCTTGGGAAAGTGTGAACATGCTCCAATACAAGTGTAGAGGTCAGAGGATACAACTTGTGAGAGTGCAGTCTGGAGATGGAACTCAGGTCACAAGCCTTGATAGCAAGGGCCTTTGCACACTGAGACATCTCACTGCACCATACATAACCTTTAAAGTAAAAGCCAACAGATGTGAATGTTTATTTGTTTAATATATACCATTATTTTTTTCTAAAAGGTTCTTTTTAAAAGAGATTTATTTGAGATGTTATCTGAATAAATTAATAAAAAGGAAAAATATTTATTTATTTATTTATTACATATACAGTATTTTGCCTGCATGTACTCTTGCCCTCCTGAAGGGGGCACCAGATCTCATTATAGATGGTTGTGGCCACCATATGGTTGCTCGGAATTGAACTCAGGACCTTTGGAAGAACATACAGTGCTCTTAACCTCTGCGCCATCTTTCCATCCCTCTAAAAGGTTCTTGCAAAGCACTTATATAGAGAAATGTGCATGCACATTTTAGAAATCTATTAAAATGGTTCAGGAAAAACAACGGCACTCTGGCCAGGGAAACAGGTAGGCTAACTGCAGGCCTTCACCTGTTCCCTCTCCCCTCCAAATCCAAAGCCACAATCTTACCTCTAGCTCTGCAGCAGACATCCCACTGAGGCCTCATTTCTACCCACCCCCACCCCTCGCTCCCATCTCCAGTGGATCACAAAGATCCTCCCCTCCCAACCTCGCTCCCCCAACTCCAGCAGGCACTCCATGGGAACCCACAGGCCACTCCTACCTAGAAAGCAGGTAGGCCAGCTACAGATGTCCACCTCTCCTTATGAACGTACATGCAGAAATTCTTAATAAAATACTTGCCAACAAAAATCCAAGAACGCATCAAAAAGATCAGCCGCCATGATCAAGTATGCTTTTATCTCAGCGATACAGGCATGGTTCAACATATGTAAACTGGCAAATGTAATCCACCATATAAGCAAACGGAGAGACAGCAACCGCACAATCATTTCATTAGATGTAGAATAGGCCTTTGACAAAATCCAACACCTCTTCATGATAAATGTCCTGGGGAGATTAGGGATACAAGGGAAATAGAATACATCAACATAATAAAGAATAAAGGCAGTTTACAACAAGCCTGTAGCTGACATCAACTTAAATGGAGAGAAACTCAAAGCAGTTTCACTAAAATCAGGAAGAAGACAAGGTTGTCCACCTTCTCCATACCTCTTCAGTATATATCTTGAATTCTTGGCTAGAGCAATAAGACAACTGAAGGAATCAAGGGGATGCAATTTGGAAAGGAAGAAGTCAGCCTATCTTTATTTGCAGAGATGATAGTATGTAAAAGTGACCCTAAAAATTCCACCAGGAGATCGTTACATCTGATCAACACTTTCAGCAAAGTAGCTGGATAAAAAAATAACTCAAGGTGGCACTCAAAGAAAGAATAAGCAGGCTGCCAAGACATGACTTGATAGCCTATGACCATATAATAGGGAGGAGGCCCCCCTCAGTCATAGACCTAGGAGAGGGGAACAGGATGAAAGCAGGAGGGAGGGAGGAATGGGAGGATACAAGTGATGGGATAAGAATTGGGTTGTAATCTGAATAAATTAATAAAATTAAAAGTAAAAAGTAAAAAAAAAAAAACTCAAAAAATTCAGTAATCCTCCTACATACAAATGACAAATGATCTGAGAAAGAAATTAGAGAAACAACACATTTCAAAATAGCCTCAAATAATACAAAATACCTTGTGATAACCCTAAGCAAACATGTGAAAGACTTAGAAGCAGAGGAAATTGAAAAAATAGGAGAGAGGAGCTTATTGTTTTAGTAAACATTGACTATGTTTTAGTAAGCATTTTAATGAGAAATAAACTGGTTTTGGTATGTAATTAATTTAATACATTTTAATATATGGCACTTTGCTGTTAAACATCAGTGTATCTGGCCTCTCCATAGTAAGTAAAGTATATGTAATAAGGATAACAATTTACTATGTATTTATATATATTTTACCCTTACATATATGTACCATATTATATATATGTATATAGTCTATCCTCAAATGACGATAAAAGGTTAGTCCTTCACAACAGTAGAACTTCTTTAAAAGTGACTTGCTTTATGGGGGTCAAAGGTTGGGTTTTCTAGAAGCAGATGCCAAGCCGGAATATGAAACGTGAGATACTCAGAGGTCAGCACAAGGAAGAAGGAACAGAATTCTAGAATAAGAGCCGTTTGTCATACTGGGCCATAGCAGGCTGAAAAGTCTGGGGTTTTGTTCTCCCATCCCGGTCATTGGCTGTGACCGCGTGCGGAAGGCAAGGCATCTGCAGGCGGCTCACTGTAGCTGAGACAGACCTTCCTGGGCAAGCAGCAACAGCTGAAGTGACAGCCCACATCTGGGCCGCAAGCCCTACCTTGAAATAGGCCTGGGATGCACATACTGTTTCCACCTCCCAGGGCTGGCAGCCAGTGTCCAAAACACTCTGAGCTATGTGACGCTGAAAGGCCAGGGCCGCATCGAGCTCTGATGAGTGGCTATTGCAGTAGCTCCTATGCCAGCATTCTAAGCCATTTCTCTGTCATAAATATGAAACGACTTTAGTAGTGAAAATATATGTAACGCACTCTCATGTCATTTATGTCAGTATTAAAAACATGAAATAGACAGGACTGTTACAATAAAACAGCATTTGCTTTTGGAATTAAATAGTTGGAGTGGCAGATATATTTCACAACTGAAAGAAAAGGAGGAACAGATGCTGAAGGTATATGCGGTCAAGTGGCTGATATCTTCCACAGCATCTAAAAAGAAGTCACCTGGGTTTAGACGAGGAACCATTTAGTGCCACTTTTCAAAAGAAAAAAAAATTCTGTTATCGAACATAGCTGAGGAAAACAAATGAGGCAATTAATTTATATTTGGTTATACATTGCATTTATGCCACTTGACGTCTCCTCCTTTGCAAAACAAATTTTCCTGCGCTGGCTGTCGTTAGGTGCTGAGATAAAGCTGCCTCACTCACTATTCTGCATCTTTGATGAGGCGTGCCAGCAGCTGTCGGATCCCTGGCTCTGTTCTCACGGACAATGGGAGCATCAAAGACATCTGTGCTTTGCCCTAAAATTAGTGGCAGAGTTGGTCCTCTCTCCTGTCTGGTGTAGCCGGCTTCACTATTTGCATAAGCTGCAAAAGGAACCTGAATGCTTAGCGCCTGCGCCCAACTATCTTCCCACTAAAAGCAGACCTTGGACAGTGGCTGAAATGCGCTGTCCATCATAAGTCACACATGCGTGAGGGCGGAGTCTCAAAGACCTGGGACTCAGTCCTACAGTTTTACTGCCTATAACTTTGAGAAAATGAGTCAAAGTGCCAACAATACCACTTATCTTGGTAAAGTATAAAATAACAGTTTGCTCTTTTCTTTTCCTGGGCCCTAACTCAAGTCCTTTGGAGTTGTTGTTGTTGAGTGGGTGAAGGGTTGTTTTCGTTTTTCGGAACAGGGTGTCTCTGTGTAGCCTTGACTGTCCTGGACTTGCTTCATAGACCAGGCTGGCCTCGAATTCACAGAGATCCTCTTGCCTCTGCCTCCTAAGCGCTGGGATTAAAGGTGAGCGCCACCATGCCCAGCAACTCAGGTCCTTTGTACTTAGCAACACAGTATCAACAGCTGAGCCAAATCTTTTGCCTCCTTAACATTTTTTGGGTTTTTTTTTTTTTTTTTGAGACAGGGTTTCTCTGTGTAGCCTTGGCTGTCCTGGACTCGCTTTGTAGACCAGGCTGGCCTCGAACTCACAGTGATCCGCCGGCCTCTGCCTCCCGAGTGCTGGGATTAAAGGCGTGTGCCACCACACCCGGCTTTGTTTTGTTTTTAAAAGGATAATTAAGATCATGTTTGTAAAGCACTTCGCATATGATCAGGATCTAGACAGCATTCGTTAAATGTCAGCCATCTTTATAGCTTCACCTAGGACTCTTTTCTCAGCTTTATTAACTGCGATGTACTTAGAACATCCCTTGATGGAGCTCAGTTCACAGAGTACGCGTCAAGCACCCATGAAGCTCTGGGTTCAGTTCCTAGCACCTCATAAATCTAGACATGGTGGGGCCTGTCTGTATTCCCGCCATTTGGGAGACGGAGGCAGGAGGGTCAGAAGCTCCAAGTCAAGGAAGGCAGGTGGTTCGGTGGGTGAGGGTGCTTAATGCACATGCGTAAGGACCTGAGTTCAAATCCTGGGCACCCATGTAAGAGGTCACACATGCCTGTAACTCCAGCACTGATGGTCAGGGCTAGAGACAGGAAGGTCCCAAGAGGTTGCTCGACATCTGCTGTAGTGAAAACAGAGAGCTTCAGGTTCAGGGAGAGAGACCCTGTCCTCAGGGAATAGGGTGGAAAGTGATAGAGCAGGTCATTCAATAGTGGAATCTGTGAGCATGAACACACACACATGCATCCTCCCACACTCACCCTCAACACATGTTCACACACACCCTCACCCTCACACACAAATTCACACACACCCTCACCCTCATTCACACACTCACTTTCTATCTCCCTCACACACACACACTCACCCTCAACACATGTTCACACACACCCTCACCCTCACAAATTCACACATACCTTCACACTCATTCTCTCTCTCTCTCTCTCTCTCTCTCTCTCTCTCTCTCTCTCTCACACACACACACACACACACACACACACACACACACACACACACACAAAGGCTAATAATAAGTTTAAACAAGAAGTTCAGGGTCATCTTCAGCTACCTAGTGAGTTGAGAACACACTACAATAGTCTTATCTCATTAAAAAAAATTTTCACTCACTCTGGCTGGTAGCACACACCTTTAATCCCAGCACCCTGGGGGCAGAGGCAGGCAGAACCCTGAGTTTGAGGCCAGTGTGGTCTACAGAGTGAGTTCCAGAATAGCCAGTGCTACACAGAGAAATGGTCTCTTGAAAAAAAACAACAGCCAAGCATTCACTGCTAAAACAAAGAGTAACAATCCTTTGTCCTACTGTTTACAGTTCTATGACAGATTATCAACCTCGATGTCCTTCTTAAACCATGTACTTACTTTTGAGTCACACTAACAGTAACTTACAGGAACTCTTGTATGAAAATACCAGGTAGTCGGCCTTTAACTGCAGGTTACAGAAAGCTTGACCAGCCTGCCTTAAACAACAGACTTGATTATCTACATAAGCAGTCTGCTGCAGCTGGTGACTCAGCAGTCAAGCGCAGGTTCTTCTCAGCTCGTGCTTTATCATCCTCTGCACATGGACTTGGTTTTCCGGCTAGGTCTTACATGGTCCCAAAATGGCTGCCATACACAGTTACAGCCATTCGTCCTGTGCCTCTTTTTAAGAAGAAAGAAACCTATCTCAGGGGCCCACCAGCCTGTATTTTCTCAAGGGTCACAGAGTGGCCAGAGCAGAATCCCTGTGTGTGAACCAACCAATGGCAGTGACAGCAGATTCCCAACTGGCTCAGTGAAACACAGGGCACTGTGATAGGAGATGGCTCACCAGCAAGGCCGCTGTTTCACAGCCAAAGGGGCAGGTGGAACGCACGCTCACCCACAATACCTGAGTCGTTATACACAGCTATTTTTTAACTGAAAACTGAAAACCTGGTTTTCTCCAGCCTTCTAAAATCTAGTGCACTAATATTTATAGAAAAACAAATACTTATTTATAACAAGAAGAATGAATAAATTTCTCAAATCCCAGAGCCGATACTTAGTTGTTCACATCAATATGGCACAATGGCTGGTGTTTGTTCTAAAAGGGCTCATGTGTTATTCCACTAAATAATGGTGTCATCACTTCTGCATAAATTCATCAAACTTGGCCCCTTAGAAAAAGTACCTGGTTGCCCTTGTTTGGCACTATATCCTCTGCTGAACAGCAGCCAGCAGAAAGTAAATATTCAATAAATATTTGCTGAGCAAATAAAAGCAGTGTTGTAAAAATAGAAAAATAATAAGGCAGCTGGTGTACTACAGCAGGACCCCTACTCCCACAGTCTACTAGCATCACGTGAAGGGATGGCCTGAATCATGACACTGAACTAAACGCTATTATTTTTTTGTATTGAGACAGAGTTTCTCTGCATAGCCCTGACTGTCCTGGAATTCACTCTGTAGACTAGGTTGGCCTTGAACTCAGAGATCTGCCTGCCTCTGCCTCTCAAGTGCCAGGATTAAAGGCTCGGACCACTCCTACCCCACTCTAACCACTGTTCTGAACACAGGAGAGTAGGTGAAACTAAGCAAGACCTCACCAACATGCCTGAAAAACAAAGGGGGTTCGCTAATGGATGGCACTCATATCCGTCTCCCTAGTCACTAGTCTGACTATATTCAAGGGACTTAAGGTGTTAGGTAAGGGGGAATCAAGCTGATAGATTTTAACTGGGAATCAATGGAACATTCTACAGAATCTACCGGATACACAGAACCAGGTGGAAATAGTGCCTAACTTGTCTATCTTGTCAGGATTCTTTCAAGGAACATAACCAATAGAGTTAATATATATATTAAAAGAGGATGGATTATATTGTTTTACATGCTACAGCAATGTAGTCCAACAGTGGTTCTCTTCACAATAGAGTAGCTCCTTGGACCATGAGGCCATGAGGTTGCATGCTTCTGACATCCCAGTCTGGCACCTAAGGCCAGAAGGATTCCTGGAGAGCCACTGGCCTTCGGTCCACACTTCTCAGTCAGAGAAGTGGAGCTGTGACACCAGCAAAGAATAGCAGAGGTGACAGCAGCAATGACAGACACAGAATAGATGGACTTGGGAACTCCTCAGCGGGGAGACGCCAAGACAAGCAGGCAACTAGCTTTTCCCTCCTCAACCCTCCCTCTATGTGGGGCTGTGCAGAAGGTGCCACAGAAATTCAGCACGGGTCTTCTTGCTTTAGTTAATGTAAGCGTGGGAATGCCCACAGGTTGTTCTAGATAACCCCTCACAGATGTCTCCAGAAACTTGCCTCCTCAGAGATTCTAGACCCTGCCAAGTCAACAGTATCAACTATAACACTGTTATTGAAGATCTCTAGCCCTTCCTTTTTTTTTTTCTGGTGGGTTTTAGGGACTTCCTAAAGCTATTTCGAGGTATTTACTTTCTGTTCTCAGCGGCATCTTTGGGAGACGGAATATTTCAATCTCAGAGGAAACTGCCTGGTGGATGGAGACTGACCTTGTCCTGCAGCCCACTCAACTCTTCACATCTGCCACAGAATCCCGGAACAGCCTAAGAACTTAATGGGGCTGTTTCTTGCTCCTGTTTATCCGGAGCAATTCATTTTCTGTCATTTATCCTATCAATTCTCTACTGTCCTTGCTGCTGCCACCAGCACAGAAAACTACATCCGGGCCTTGATTGAAGCCATTATCTTTGGACCCTGCCTGTCTATTTCACCTCAAATCCTGCTTGGATTAATATTGACCTGTTATCTTTTTTTCTAGTGGTACTCACTGGCTTCTAAATTTCTGGCTTCTAAATCAGATTTGATTTTCAATCTCTCCTCTCTTCTCTTTTCTTCTTCTTCTTCTTTCTTCTTTCTTCTTCTTCTTCTTCTTCTTCTTCTTCTTCTTTTTCTTTCTCTCTCTCTCTCTCTCTCTCTCTCTCTCTCTCTCTCTCTCCCTCCCTCCCTCCCTCCCTTCTTAAGTAGAAATACATTGGATTTTCCTTCCCTATAACAGTCATGATATGTGATGTCACCAGATTCCCCTACACCCTAGCCATTTCTAAAACAGTTACTTTCTATCAGCCCACCCTCAACGCTGACTCTATATCTAACTTTTAAATACATCATTCTATTTTGAACCATATGATAGAATTCTTAGGTTGCCGTAAGAATTGTGTATGAATATATACAAAGAGATATGATGTATAATATTTAAGAATAAGATGGTGGTGACCTACGCTCTCTTCAGTTACAGTGTAAATCCTACATCTGTGACTCCAAATTCCTAAATTTTTCTTAAATGAACTGGGGGTTTTGCAATAGTTCTCTGCATCAGTTGCACTTTCATTCTCCCTAAGACAAAGAGGATAAGTCAGGGACCAATCACACCTCCTTCCAGCCTATGACTCAGCTGCAGATGTTGCTTCACGGCCCCCTGGACTCTCAGATGTCAAGTAGCGAACTGGGGCTCCATTTGCCTTTGCTTCAGCGGGCTCACATTCCGTTACCTTCCCTTCCCACTCAGGAGCAAGATTTAGTTTCTCATTAATTTTGAGAGGGTTTCCTAAGAGATACAAGGAAAGATTTCCTGGTGATGTGGGCTGACAGCTATGGAAGCACTAACAAGGGATGTCATAAAATCCCTTCCTTGGGAGTCTTTATGAAAAGCAAAGCCAATTGAGTCTTGTTGAAAAGCAACAGGAGTACATAGGAGACTCGAAAAGGGGTGAAGTGTCATATAATTCAATTAGTTAACCGCAACAGATGGGCTATTAATTTAAAATAAGAGGCAACATCCAATTAACAGCAGATTTGGTGATTCCCAAGTTCCACAGGTCTTTTAACTGTGAATTTGTGGAAACTGAACCCTCACCTTCTTGTTCAGCCTAAGTTTTGGTTGTGGGTTCACCGTTACACAAGCAGCACGCTGCCATTTCTACTCAATATCAGAAGAAACTGCCTTCCTCCTCCCACGTAGGTCTACTGTTTGGAATCACATGACGGTTCTCTGATGTGGATAGATTATGGGATGTGGGTTTTTTGATTGCTCAAGTCTGCCTCTGCTCGCCCCCTCTACTTCTCTTGTGCAGAAAGAGGATGAGCAACGAATACACGTTACCCAAGTCTCTTATTAGAACCAAAACAGAATTCAGCTTTGGCACCAACACAATCAGGTTCCATACTTGTCGACTACAGTGATTTCATTCTCCAACCAATGTTGTCAACCAGTGACCCTGGCAACCGTCCTCACCTTAAGCTGTGAGTTCAAATCCTATTTCATTTGTAGGTTCTGCACACGTGTTAATGGCAACCCTATCATTCCATGAACAAATATCCATGAAGAACACACACCACGCTTTCCTTAGGAAGTACATTTAAAGTGCTAGGTTTACGGAGTGTGGCTTATAGAAGGTTCAAACAACGGAAGTTTTTCACGAGGTAACTACTGAGACAAGCCAAGTGAAGGCTCCAGTGCTGTATTCCATAGTCATCTCCTTCCCTGGTCCCTTCACAGACCTCTTCTCAGGGATGCAACAGATACATTGTTATTCACTGCAGACTGAAGATGTTTGTTTTAAGGTGCCAAGTAATGTAATGTTCACTGATTGAGCACTGAATTTATGCTAATAATATTCACATGCTTTGCTTATATTATCTCATTTCAATCTCCTACCAATACTATAAGATACTGATACTCCTGTCGCCAAGTAGGAACAAAGAGATAGAGTGACGTACTTGAAGCCACCAGGGAGGGAATATTAGGTTCAGGATTTGTACTTAGATGGTAGACATAGGTCTTTGCTGTTCTCAGCCTTAACCAGAGAATCAAATTTCTGTAGTGGGCAGCAGCTAATGAGGTGACTCACTGACTGTTGAGGCTGAGCCTTGGAAAGGAGGATGACATACTGGGGTATCCTGAAAGTGATACAGGGGAATGGAGAGTGGGTGTGGTCAAGATACATTGTATACATGTACTAAACTGCCAACGATGTTACAAAAATACATTAAATAAATAAAAGATACTCTAAAAGTTAAAAAAAAAAAAAGCTTTCCCCTAAGCAATTTTATAAATCTAATAGATCAGATATTTAAATTGGGAAGCTTAAATCCATTTAAGGCCAGGATGCAAACAATTTATAAAAGTGAGTTGATTACGTATTTAATTGTTGATCTTGTTCTTAAATACAAATTGTGGGCTGGGGTGCAGCTCAGTTGGCAGAGTGCTTAACTAGTGTTCTTGGATTTGATCCCCCAGCACAGCTTAACACCACGTACGCTGGCCCATGTCTAGAATCCCCAGAGACCAGGAGGTAGAGAGGTGAAGGTCAGCAGTTCACAGTTGCCCTGGCTTCCACAACAAGTACAGAGTCAATCCAGAGCACATAAAACCGCGTCCCCCCACCCCCACCCCATAAAAATATTTTTAGAGATTGCTAAATGATAGGTTTTTGATTTATCAGTTCATTGCTTTCGTGTCTTTTTGAGGTCATAAAGGCATACACACAGACTGGAGCGTCATAGCTCCCCCTGAGAGCACGGCCCAGGCTTCTCAGTGGAGCATGGGGTCATCCTCCAAACTAATGCAGTCAACAGTAAGCTAGGCCAGATCTCCACGTCTGCACTTCTAAGCCTGTGCCCTTCCTGATCGAATGACTATGTGAGTTTCCATTTCTTATAATCCTGTGATTTTTTTTTTCCAAAATACCTCTTTTTTTTTCTTTTTTCTTTTTTCTTTTTTTTTTTTTTTTTTAATGTTGGGGACTTTCCAGGATACCAGGTTTTGATTCCCTTTCAAACTGTACACTGTCTCATTTAGCTCTGGGTAAGTAATACTGGCATTTTATTTTATTTTATTGGTTGGTTTTTTGTTTTTTGTTTTGTTTTGTTTTTCAAGACAAGGTCTCTCTGTGTTAGTATTGGCTGTCCTGGACTTACTTTGTAGACCAGACTGTCCTCAAACTCACAGCAATCCGCCTGCCTCTGCCTCCCGAGTGCTGGGATTAAAGGCATGTGCCACCACACCCGACCAATAGTTGTGTTTTAAATCTATTATTTCACCCCAGACTTCCATTTCCTTTTTTTTTTTTTCTTCATCATCAAATACCATTTTATGGCTACACTTCCCCTTCTCTGGACATCATGAAAGTGCCCCAAACGTCACGGGCTCCTTCCCCATGACTACATAGAGTCAGGCGGTTATACAAAGGCATATAGCCCTGGGTGTCTCAAGAACCATCTCCGACTTGTCCAGAAATGAATCATTATATTTGCTTTCTTTTTCGTCCCACCATGCAATATTTGCCTACCTTTTCGTCCCACCATGCAACCTCTTGAGATCGACACCAAATTCCACCCTGTCCACTATCCAGACATTCAACATGATCTACAGTAGTCTTCGCACCACAAAGTTAGGGCTGGCTGTACTAAGTTGTACCTCATTTAAGTTTTCCAAAGATCTCCCGCAACAAAAAATTATCAAACAAGAACACACACACACACACACACACACACACACACACACACACACACAGACACACACACTGTAGTTGTTTGAATGTAAATGTCCCCATGTGCTCACGTGCTTGAATATTTGGTCTCCAACTGGTGGCAACTGTTTTGAATGGTTATTGAACCGTTCGGAGGCGGAGCCTCGCCGGAGGAAGTGAGTCACTGCGGGGAAGGCTTTGAGGTTTACAGCCCAGCTCCACCTCTTTTCAGGTGCTTCCTGAGTGTGGAAGCAGCAAGACTATCTGGTACCTACCCCTGCCACCACGCCTTCCCCACAGGGATGGGCTGTGTTATGAACAATAACACCAAATAAACCCTTCGATCCTTAGGTGCCCTTCTCAGCTGTTTTGTCACAGTATTGAGACAAATAACTACACAAGAGCAAGGGAGGTGGGGAGAAAGAATAAATACTGGATTTCTTAAGACAAATAGAAGAAAATAAAAATTTCAAAAGAATTCTTTTTTAAAGTGTGGTGTTGATAGTGTTTATTAAATGCTGTTTGGATTCACTACATCAGACTCTACTGTTTAAGAATTTCTATACCGGACAGTGGTGGCGTACGCCTTTAATCCCAGCACTCCGGAGGCGGAGGCAGGTGGATCGCTGTAAGTTCGAGGCCAGCCTGGTCTACAAAGCGAGTCCAGGACAGCCAGGGCTACACAGAGAAACCCTGTCTCGAAAAACAAAGCAACAAAAACAAAAAAGAATTTTTCTGCGTCCACGGCCCAGACAAGTCAGGCTTTAAACAAGGCTTGCCGAGGACTGCACACTGACGGTGGAGAGCTACCTCTCTGAGGGCAGCTTCAACTGTAACATTTGTGGTACCGAGGGCAAGATATCTGCACTCCAGCACCATCCTGTACCTCAAGGTGTCCTCTGGTGGTCCCTCCACGTTGGTCTTAATCCTAGGCGTGTTCTCAATAAATCAGTAAAGAAGCCTGCAACCGGGAAATGGGGCAGAATAGAGACCCACGTCCTTTTTCTACGGGGAAAGAGCTGGGGAGACACACCTTTCCTAAGAAATTACTTCACAGTGTTGCTCCATCACACGCATCCACTCCTGATTTAAGTAGTTTCTCTACCGCCAAGAGGAACGAGAAAACATTTTAATTTGCTTTGCAGTTGTGCTTTACCCAAAACAGAAGAACCATCTGTCTCAGAGGTAAGTTCACAATGATAAAATAGTGCAGCCATCAAAGTTAAAAAAAAAAAAACTGAATTGTGGACAATAGCACCCCATTCCCTGAACTTTCAGTGATATGAAGCCTTGGTATTATTGATGTTCAGGGCAAACATCAGGCTCTCCAGCAAAGGACGGCAGGAATCTTACAGTATGTAACTTCTTCTAACTCATTGCTAATGCTCTCAAAATTCTCCCTGTACGGAGAATGGGAGTTTCCTGAGTGACGGTCCTGGTTCGCTGTTCCCTTGATAATCCTCTGCCTAGCCTCTGGGTATTGCCTGTCAGCGGATGTCACCACAGCGCCATATATAGGGTTTTCCTACCCAGACCTTGTTCTGGTCGGATCATTTCCCTCACCTTGGAGCGTTTCCTAGAAACCAAGTTTGTGTTATATAACCTTGCATCCTTGGCAACAGTTGCTTTGGCTGGAGACACCTGGCTCCAGCTGGGTCAGCTTTCATTTGCTGCACTGGGAATCTGGACTTGGAAGACAGAAAAATGCTTCTCTGTCTAGTTGAGCTTGAAATATGCAAAGTTCAGGTTGTGATCAGGCACGAATTCTGTGTGGGTTGGAAACCAAAGAAACCCATCTTCACACGGATAAGGGAACAGATGTTCAGAGACGACAGGAAATGTTTCCTGTATTCCAACAGCAACTGAATTTCTGGCTGTCAGTTCTGTGGCTCATCCCTGAGATTTTTAATAAATTCCTCTGGTAGGGCTTGAGTTGACTCAAAAAGGGGTTTCCCCCTTCCTTCTCTCTCTCTCTCTCTCTCTCTCTCTCTCTCTCTCTCTCTCTCTCTCTCTCTCTCTCCCTCCCTCCCTCCCTCCCTCCCTCCCTCCCTCCCTCTCTCTCTCTCTCTCTCTCTCTCTCTCTCTCTCTCTCTTTCTTGGCGGCCCAGGACTTGCTTTGTAGACTAGGCTGGCCTCAAACTCACAGAGATCCGCTTGCCTCTACCTCTGCCTTTTGAGTGCTGGGATTAAAGGTGTGCGCCACCACTGCCCAGCTGTTTGTTTGTTTTTGAGACACAAGATCTCCCTGTGTAGCCTGGCTGTCCTGGAATTCACTAAGTAGAGTAGGCTGTCCTGGAACTCACAGAAATCCCCCTGTCTCTATACTCAGCATATTGTGCTTTTTAAATGTGGGTTCTGGGGATCAAATTCAAATATTTATGCTCGTGTGTAGTGAGCACTTTATTGCTGAACTGTCTCCTCAGCGCCTTGTGTTCCATTTTCTTTTCCATGTGTACCTACATGTTGGCATGTATGTCTGCACGTTTGCATGTGTGTGGATGTACATGTGCGTAGGTGCATATGCACATATGTACACATGTGTGTGGGGGCCTGAAGTTGACCTCCACATCTTCCTTAATCGTTCTCCGGATTTTATTTATTAAGGTGAGTTCCCTGCTGAGCCCAGAACCCATCGATTTGTCTAGTTTAGCTAGCCAACTTCCCTTGCAGACCCCAGCTTTGCCTCCCCAGTTCTCAGCTTGCTAGTGGCCACCATGCCCACCTTGCTTTTATGTGGTTTGTGGAGACCCAAACTCTAGTCCTTAGACTTGTAGGGTAAGCATATTTTCCACTGAGCCATCTCCTATAAGTCTGTCTGTCTCTGTCTTTGTTTCTCTGTCTCTGTCTCTCTGTCCCTGTCTCTGTCTCTGTCTCTGTCTCTGTCTCTGTCTCTCTCTCTCTCTCTGTGTGTGTGTGTGTGTGTGTGTGTGTGTTAGTGCATGTGTGTATGTGTGTGTACCTGTGTGTGTACCTGAAGAAGCCAGATGATTCCTTCACAATGAAGCTATAGGTGTTTGTAAGCCACCCTGCATGTCTGCTGGAATTCTACCTCTGGTCCTCATGACCAGAAAGGTCTGTTGATTGCTAAGCCATTTCTCCAGCCCCTGTTCTTTTTTTTTTTTTTTTTTTTTTTAGTTTTTTTGAGACAGGGTTTTCTGGGTAGCCTTGAGTGTCCTAAACTCACTCTGTACACCAGGCTGGTCTCGAATTCACAGAGCTCCACCTGCCTCTGCCTACCGAGTGCTGGGATTAAAGGCATGCACCATCACCACCTGGCTCTTTTTTTTTTTTAAGATTTATTTATTTATTATTATGTATACAATGCTCTGCCTACATGTACACTTGCATGCCAAAAGAGGGCATCAGATCACACCATAGATGGTTGTGAGCCACCATGTGGTTGCTGGGAACCGAACTCAAGACCTCAGAAGAGCAGCCAGTGCCCTCAACCTCTGAGCCATCTCTCCAGCCCAATGCAAAAATCTTAGGGAACAGCCGGACGGTGGTGGCACAGGCCTTTAATTCCAGCACTTGAGAGGCAGAGGCAGGTGGATCACTGTGAGTTCAAGGCCAGGCTGGTCTACAAAGTTAATTCAGGGCAGCCAAGGCTACACAGAGAAACCTTGTCTTGAAAAACTAAAAAAAAAAAAAAAAAAAAAAATCTTAAAAAATCTAGGAACTTTTTGAGGTTGGTGAGCAAAGACAATGCCCCAATTAGGTGAAGCTGGACATCAAGGTGACTAATTTCTATTTTCTATTTTTATTATTATTATAATTTATTCACATTACATCCTGATTATAATCCTCTCGCTCTTATCTTTCTGCCCCACCCTCCCTCCCTTTTTTTGTTCTACTCCCCCGCCTCTAGACCTCTAACAGGTGGGGTCCTCTTCTCAACTGAAGAATGGATAAAGAAACTCTGGGACATTTACACAATGGAATACTATTCAGCTATCAAAAATGAGGAAATCTTGAAATTTGCAGACAAATGGATGGAACTAGAAAGGATCATCCCGAGTGAGGTAACGCAGACCTAGAAAGACATGCATGGTATATACTCACTTATAAGTGGATATTAGCCCAACATAGATGTCCTCTGAAAGACTCCACCCAGCGGGGGATTGGGACAGATGCTGGGAATCATAGCTAGACTCTGGGCAAAGAGCTATGAGTTGTATGGAAGAATTGGTGGATGGAAGGAGGGGGAGGGCTTTGTCAGGAGCTCCACTAGGGGACTGTTAAGATTGGCGGATCTGGACCCAGAGGGTCCTGCACAAAGTGATACCAACCAAGAACACTGCAAGCAGAGGACCTAGACCCCCCTGTTCAGGTGACTAATTTCTTATGCTTATTTTTGCCCTCAGCTTCCTAATATGATTTAATTTTAAAAATCCTAATGAGTAGATGAGCACCTTTAGGACTTAAAGGAAAAAATGGCTGATTGTTTTTTACATAGAAGTTTAGATTTGTGATTCTTTTAAGATCTTTATAAGATTCCTTTTTAAGATAGTTGATTCTACCTCTGTAACTACAAATTGCAGCCTGCCAGTAAAGAAAAGCTGGCTGAGAAATTACATTGCTTGCTTATTCTCTGTTAATATGTAGCAAGTTGCTTAGTTACAAATGTATATGGGTTCTTGGAAATAATCTAATTTTCATATTTGTTTCTTACCCATAATATGTAAAACATCTGATCATGTGAAGGTATTGAGGAACATGTTTTTCTTACATATCCTTATTGTAATCATTCACTTGAAGAAAAATAGAATGTAAACACATTGTAAATTTTTTACTGCTTGAAAGATCTTGGGATATATAAGCTGTGAGAGAAATAATAAAGTTGTTGGCATCTTTTTCCATCCACAAAGATGTGTGTATGTGTATAAGGTTGTTGGAACTCTCTCTTTGGAGTTTGTTCACCAAAGTGTATATGTATATGTATATGTATATATATATGTATATGTATATGTATATGTATACTCTTATATCAGAAAGAAAGAACAAAAATAACAATTGTGTTATAATCTTTTAAACGTATAATTTAACCTACTGTGCTATCTTAGCGTATGTTATTTTGGTAGTGAATTTGAACATGTTGACTCCACTGAAGCAGTGCTGTGTTTTTCAAAACTCTTCATAACATATTGTATATAAACATGGAATGACACCATAGGCTATTAGCTGGCACTTAGGGTAGCTTAGCTATAAGGACAAATCTGAACTGCTGATATAAGAGAGGTACATGTCAATAGACCAAATGTTCGTTGGACACAGGACTGATAAATGATTAGAAAGGTCAGTGTTGGGACAGAGAAACAAGACACAGAGCCACACAAGACTTTTATAATAGCTAATTAACTGAAATCAGAAGTCTATTATAATGTGTCCTTTGTAACCAAAGTTAGGGCTCTGTAATCTTTTTCATAGGTTTTTTTTCTTTCAATTGGAACAACTATGACCACATATGAAATATTGCCTTTAGTATTTGATGCACATATTGCATTCAGATGGTTAATCATTAAAATGTAAACAAATCCATTTTATGCATAATATTTAAATAAAAGAACAAAATATTTCTTTATTCTTTAGTGATTTTGATTAGCATATACTAACTGCCATCTTCCCACACATGTATATAATGAATTTCAGTCATTTTTATCACACATAACACTCTCTTGCTTTCTCCAATTATTTATCCTTTTATGGGCTTCTGATATGCCAGACTTAAAACAATGACTTACACTGAATTAAAACATTCTTTCCTTGAATACAAAGTCAGGTGACAAAATATTAAAAACATTTACTGTGTGCTTAAAGATAATCAGCATTTCTAGGAGTAAAGTTTAATGCTATAGTCCAAGGAGAAATATAGTTATTTTCATTCTTAAAAAACTTGGCCAGTAGGCAAATTTTTGACATAGTAATGTTAAAAGTGCGCTACCTGACACACAATGTTTACGCTGAGTCCTGAGAATGCCTGTGCAACAGGCCTACCATTTGTGTCTTCAAGATACAATGAGAAAAGATGTCTAAAGTGCAGTTTTATTGTAGTGTTAAAATAAAGTTTCAGGATATTTTAAAGTAGTAACATATCTTTAGTTAAGCATGTTGATTATCTTGCGACAGCTGGTATTTTCTAATCCTATTTCCCACGTACATAAGCTTCTTCAGTGTACAATTTCTGCTAAAATTGAGAGTCAAGAAAGAATCACACTTCTGCTTCCTGCTGATAACTTGAACCCAAAATAGCAACCAGTGAAGGCAAACATCTGTGAAGGCTCAGGCAGAGCGTAGTCACTAGCAATGGCACGAGTAGAGTGCCCCTGTGTTTACTTCAGGAAGAGCTGACTTGCTTCTTTGGTAGTCTGGCCAACATCCTCTGATGCCTCAACCAGTCCTCTAGGCAAACAATACACACTGAGAAACAGCTTCCTTCAGTTGATGTGGGAGCTAAGACAGCAAGCGAAGGGTATGAGAAGTCACCAGTGCAGACATTTTTTTTTATATAGTTTGCTCACGCCAACGACTCCCAGAAGAAGTTTCATGTGATGAAGTCTTGGTTCTTAGGGAGGAGATCTTTGACAGTTATTCAATCATGTGACCTCTGACATAATTAACAATTAAATCATTGATGGATTCATAATTTGATGGCATTACTAAGAGGGGAAGCTTTGGGTGGGGCAGCAGGTCCCCAGAGGTATGCCTTTGAAAGCTGTGTCTTGTCTCTCTTCTCTCTCTCTCTCTCTCTCTCTCTCTCTCTCTCTCTCTCTCTCTCTCTCTCTCTCTCTCTCTCTCCTCCCCCCCCCCCGCCTCTGTGTGTGTGTGTGTGTGTGTGTGTGTGTGTGTGTGTGTGTGTGTTTGTGTAAAAGACAAAAGCCAACCTCAAATGTCTTCCTCTTTCCTTTTTTTGTTTGTTTGTTTTTCGAGACAGGGTTTCTCTGTAGAGCCCTGTCTATCCTGCACTCACTCTGTAGACTAGGCTGCCCTCAAACTCACATAGAATTGTCTGCTTCTGCCTCCCAAGTGCTGGGATTAAAGGCGTGTGCCACCACCGCCGAGACAGGATCACTCAGTGATTCTGTACCTCATGAATTGACCAGATTATTCCACAGCTCTGGGATTACAGATGTGTGCTCATCTGTTGTTGTTACTGTTGTTCTGTTTTTAATTCAGATGTTAGGGATCCCAACCCAAATCCTCCTCATGCTTGGGCAGCAAGCATATTACTGACTGAACCACGCCCCCAGCTCCATTATTTCTTCTTAGTTTTAAGGATATGGATGCAAAGGTTGAGTGCAGAAGAAATGACAATAATTCTTCCTTGTAAGTTTTTTTTTCAGAGAAAATAAATTTAACTATGAACTACATCACATGTTCTAACATAGATTCTGAATAGAAATAAAAATTCCTTCCAAAAATACATTTGCAAAATTGGGTGTGGCAGTGCATGCCTCTTCCAAAAATACGTTTGCAAACTTGGGCAGGTTGGGGCCTGGATGTAATCCCAATACTCTGAAAGTGGAGGTAGGAGGATTAGCCATTCAAAGTCATCCTCAGACACATAGCAAACTCAAGGCCAGCCTGGGCTACAAGACAGCCTGTCTCAAAAAAAAAAATCTACGCAGGTTCCAACTTTGTCATAACATCTGTGGAATTCATTCACTCATTCATTCAGCAAATACTTATTGTGCAATTGCATTGTTACTATTGTTTTTTAAATGTTGTAGGAAATCTTTCTGCCAACCCTTGTAAAATTTACAACTGGATCTGGTTTCTTTCTTGTGCTTCTAGTCCACATACTAATAGCATTACAAATATTTATTCTACTAGAGAATTTATTTCCCTAAAGACCTGAAGTTATACATTCAATTTCAATATCTCAGCAATATTGAGAGCCTCCAGAACTTAAATAGTAAATACTCTTAGCTGTGCTTGTTTGATCTTTGTTGCTTTTGTTCATGGTGGTGGGCACAGGATGGCTCATGTAGACAAGGCTTGCCTCAAGTTGACAATGTAGCCACAGATGACCTTGTGCTCTGATTCTTCCACCTTCACCTCCCGAATATTGGAGTTATAGCGAGTGCATCAAAGGCACGGTGGCGCATGTCTGTGATCCCAGCACTCTGGGAGGCAGATGGAGCCCTGTGAGTTCGAGGCCAGCCTGATCTACAAAGTGAGGCAAGGACAGCCAAGGTTACATAGAGAAACCCTGTCTCTGGGGGAGATGGGGAGAGACACAAGGTTTATAAAAGCCTGATAATCAAATCAGGACTTTGTGCATGCTGGGTAAGAGGTCTTTGTGCTCAGAGATAAGCACTGGAGAAGCCAAAAATGGTAAACACACAGGCTTGCCTCTTCAGAGGAAGGAGGTATTTACTAGTCCTTCTTCCTAGACCTTTACCTTACCGTCATGAAGGAAGCCAGATGTACTTTGAAAAGAGTTTCCATGTAAACATGTGCTAAGTTTTTTTTTATACTTGGAACCGTGTTGTCAGCAGAAAACTTTTTCCAAAGCCATGCTGTACTTAAATATGGCTAAAATAAAACAACTGATGTCAGATTTCTGTAGTTTGAACCAGCACCAACTAAGTCAGGCTGAACTGAGTTTAATTGTGATCTCACCTGGATGGCTCTCCTGCCAGCTGTGATGCTTGCCAAGGGCCCCACACCTCTGAACTACATCAGCAGCCTCAGAGAGTTGTTTTGATGCATTCTGCATGATAAAGTCCATCAGTATCCATTCTGTACAGAACCTCAGGCTCATATAATTGAATCTGCTAAGAATGAATCTGCAAAGAAGGCTAAGAATGTGGATGTTAACACTCTCGGTTTGACATATTTTCGAGCCCTCAGTCTGTGGAATGTACATGTTCTATTCTATGGACCCATTTCAAATAACTTTTTATTTTAGATAGAACTTTTGTGTGTGTTTTATTATAATTTATTCACATTACATCCAGATTGCAATCTCCTCTCTCATCTTTCTATTCCCACTCTACTCCTCCACCCCTGATCTATTCCCCTCCTCTAGGTGTCTGACAGGTGGGATCCTCCTCCCTCCCCCTGCCCTGAGCACAGCCTGTCAGGTTATTCCTTCAGTGACACTCTTTAGTTAACAGACAATAACTTTACCCCGTAGCTAACTCTGGGCTCTGGCTCTGTTGGTTTCTGGTATGTAAGCTGAAATTCTCTTGTCACATTCTAGTGAAGATCCGTCTTGGTGGTAAGCATGGCGTCTAGGTGCAGAGGTCTCTCTTTTGGCAGCTTTAATCCCAATTCCTTAGTCCCTGTTGAGGTTTTGGCTGGATAGCAAGGCCAGTGAGAGGCTGTGGGAAGGCTTGGGTTTTGTCAACAGATGCTTACTGGCCTATGAGTGGATTACCAGTGCCAGACATTTGCCAGCTCTGTTGGTGTCTTGGGCTGTTTTGGGAGGTAGGCAGCCTGGCATCCTTGTTACCTGGGGCAGGCTTCTTGTCTTCCTAAGGCCCAGGCTCTAGAGGCTGTTATCCTAAGGTTCCAGACATGGCCAGAACATCTACCCTGCTTGGTCTGAAGGAAGAGGGAGCTGCCCTCTACACAGAATCTAGTTGAACAGTGGTTCTGACCATCACTTTTCCTGACATGGATCAGGTGGTCAAGGTGATATGACTTGCAGATGTTGCTTTTCTTATGAGACCTGGTTTCTTAGTTAGCTGGTGCCTCACTAGATGTAGCCCTTCCCTGAACTCACCCCCAGGTAGCAGTCTGTGACTGAGACCATGGAGAAAACAACTGCTTGTGACAACTACTTTTTAAATCCTAATTCACTGACTATTAAGCCAAGTAAACTCAGATCCCAGAAGATTTGCTGGTTTCTCACTGAACTCCTCCTCTTCAGCCACGTTCTAGAAGTCAGACAGGACAAGAGAGACTTGTCCACCCCCGTGGCTGTATCGCTTCTCAGAATTCCTGCAGGTCAAGGTTGGTTTGCAGCAGGTGTAGGCCTGTGAGTGTAAACACAATGCCAGGTTCTTACCACAGGTGATATGTCATGATTCCTGAGGTCCGTCAGGGAAAACAGCTCCACCTCATCAGGGAAAAAGGGTGCCCTTGAGAGGGTGTTGGGCAGATCCCCTAGGTACAGGTCTTGTTGGTATGTGGAAGGGTTTCTGCCTTTGTCCCCTTCTAACACACGAGGAACCAGAACCTCACTCACTGCGCTTACTGCTCGTCATGTCTCTATTGTCAGATGCTAAAACGTCTTTCTAAGTCATCACGAGCCAGGCTGCATAGGTATGTCATGTGACTCAAACTGTGGAATTGGTCAGACTGGAGGAGCATGGTGTGCTGGTAGTCATGGTGACTGTCAGCCAGATGGCCACTGACACACATGCACTACACTGGGGGGCCTTGTATCAGAGGCTTTTATTTAAAATATAAATAAAAACCAAATAAACAAAAACTCTGAAAGGTGTGTGTGTGTGTGTGTCTGTGTGTGTGTCTCTGCAGGCACATAGGCACACATGGGCAGAGGTCAACCCTGGTGTTGTTCCTTAGGGTTTATTCATCTTGTTTTTTGTGACAGGGTCTCTTGCTGGGATGTGGGACTTGCTGATTAAGCTAGTCTGGCCAGTAAGCCCCAGGGATCTGCCTATGTCCACTTCCTCAGTGCTGATTGTGGGCAAGTGGGCACACACCACTTCCATATTTGGCTTTTTTTTCCCCATGGGTGCTAGAGATGGCTCTCATGTCCTCATGCTTGCACGGAAGACACTCCACCAACTAAGCATCTCCCCAGCACCAAAGGGTCAACTTTTTGAGAGACTTTGAAAGCCTCTGGACACAGAGTTGCTTTACAGTCCAGTGTCACAGACTAACTGCTACCAATATAAAGATGGCGGAGCAACCTTTGCATAAACATTGGCACCAAAAGAAATTTCAAATATTTTAATAGCATCACAGTTGCTACAGACTCTTCAGAATACACTAGTGATTCAAAGTTACAATTTGGGAACATGAGATTTTATTTTATTTAATAAATGATAAAGAAGTCTATGTACTACTTTGTCTTCATTTTAAAAAATATTTTCATGTTTTTCCTTTGCAATCCTATATATTTTATTGTATTCATTGAAATGTTGTTCTAAGGAGCAGTCAAGATGTTTATTAGAGTTTACTCTGTTCAAACCACAAATGCCAGCCGGGCGTGGTGGCACACGCCTTTAATCCCAGCACTTGGGAGGCAGAGGCAGGTGGATCGCTGTGAGTTCGAGGCCAGCCTGGTCTACAAAGTGAGCCCAGGACAACCGAGGCTACACAGAGAAACCCTGTCTTGAAAAACAAACAAACCACAAATGCCTAACTTTATACTTGGGAATGAGGTATGGGAAGGAGATGTAGACCATATTAAGAAGATATTAATTTAAATCACAACAGATAGGCCATAAAAATAATGAGGAAAAGAAAGCTGTGAGCGTGGAAGAACTCTGGTTGAAAGGTTTCCTAGTGCTATGTAATTTTTCACTGTTGCTATTCGGATGGCTCTATAATCAGGCTGACAAATGAGTAGTACAGGGCAGATCCAAACAAGTGAATTCTGTGTTTCTTTGGAACTCTATCTCCTCCTCCTTGCACAAAGTCTTGTGGAATTTTTTTTTTTTTTTGGTTTTTCGAGACAGGGTCTCTCTGTGTAGCCTTGGCTGTCCTGGACTCGCTTTTGTAGACCAGGGACTGGGTGTAGTAAATTGCCCAGAAACCTAGAGAACATTTATTTTCTCTATCATTCCTTTTTAAAAAATTGTCTTCACAACCATCACAAGCACACTGACTTATAAATATATAGCATTTTGAAAATAAAGTACGGTACCTAAAATGAAAGAGAAGTCAGAAAATATTTAAATCTGGCAAAATGTACTAAACTTAACCCTTGTATGTTGACCACTGATTATTTAACGGCATGTAATTGCAATAATAAGAATATTTAATAATGATATTGAGATTGGTAGGAGAGATTAGGTCACAATTTGAACCTCAAAGTAGAAATGAACCGAATGAATGACAAGACCTCAGGTGAAGGCCAGTCCACAACAGGGGGCTAATGGCATGACTCTCACACCTACCTGCATGAAAAGCCTAGCCTGCAGCAACTGTCAGCCTTCCAAATGCTGCAACCCCTTAACGCAATTCCTCATGCTGTGGTGACCCCCAGCCACGAAATTAGTTCATTGCTACTTCATAACTTTAATTTTGCTACTATTATGAATTGTCATATAATCTGATATGCAGGATATCTGATATGCAACCCCGACCTCCAAAAGGGTGGAGACCCAAAAGTTAAGGCCCACAGGTTGAGCGGGGTTTGTGGTGGCACATGCTTTTAATCCCAGCACTCGGGAGGCAGAGGCAGGCAGATCGCTGTGAGTTCGAGACCAGCCTGGTCTACAAAGTGAGGCCAGGACAACCAAGGCTATACTGAGAAACCCTGTCTCAAAAACCAAAACTAAAACTAAAAATACAAAATGAAACAAACCAAAAAAAAACCCCCCACAGGTTGAGAATCACTGGCCTAGAGCCAGGGACCATGAAAAGCCTATAAGTAAACAGAGGGAGATGACCCAATAGGCAGCAGGGGAAACTAGCATTGTTTCCTCTTTCTGCAGACCCTTGTGATGATGAAATGGTGAGAGAACACTGCGGTTGGGGAGGTCACATTTCCCCTGTTTCTAACACGGGATTCCCCAGACTGCTCTGAACCACGTGGTTCAGTACATTAGGAACAGTGGAATGCATCTTTTGGATCTGAGAGCAGTGAAGATGAAAACTCCTCAATCTTTCTAACCCCTCCCCAGCCACACAATCCGCTGTCTCCTCGGGTTACTAGCCACTTACCCAATGGCAACACGTTCAGAGATAAATCTACTCTGATCATAATTTTTCTTCCTTCCAAAAAAGTAGGTCCTTCCATACTTTGACTCTCGGTAGTTTTTTGTTCAGTATTTCACTGTACAATACAAACATTTGAAATCACAGTCTATACACACTCAACACGAAACAAATCAAACCAAACAGCCCCTCCCCAAAAAAAGAGTCGGTAGCATTTTAAAAAATGATGCGTAGCTCTCTTTCCGGTGTGGGAGTCTGGCACCTTGCAAGGGGAAGGAAAAGAAGAACAAGTCATCAGCCTTGGACCCCAAGTGGCTGAGGAGAGAATGTATTTGGTGTCTGTCACATCTTTGCATTCTTCCATTGTCCATGTTACTGATCTTTCTGGCAAGGAAGCCATCTGCCGAGTGACTGGTGGGATGAAGGTAAAGGCTGACCGAGATGAGTCCTCTCCATATGCAGCCATGTTGGCTGCCCAGGATGTGGCCCGGAGATGCAAGGAGCTGGGCATCACTGCCCTGCACATCAAACTCCCAGCCATAGGAGGAAACAGGACCAACATTCCTAGACCTGGAGCCCAGTCAGCCCTCAGAGCTCTTGCTCGCTCAGGGATGAAAATGGGCGGATTGAGGATGTCACTCCCATCCCTTCTGACAGCACTGGAAGGAAGGGAGGGCGTGTGGTTGGAGTCTGTGAACAGGACTTCTCAAGTTACTTTCTGTTAATAAATTGCCTTGTGTAAAAAAAAAATGATATGTAGCTCACATCTGTAATGCAGTATCTCCCAAGCACAGAGCCCTGGGCTCGGGGCACAGGCACAGTGCCACATATGCCAGACATGGTGACGTGTGTCTGTAATCCTCACACTGGGGAAGCAGAGAAGGATTAGCAGATCAAGATCCTCCCAGTGAATTCCAGGCCATTTTGGACTACATAAGATCTTCCCTTAAATTAAGAGAAGGTGAGAAAGTGTGTGTGTGTGTGTGTGTGTGTGTGTGTGTGTGTATGTGTGTGTGTGTGTGTAAACAGGCATTCATCTAGGTTTATTGCTGCATTCTTTGAAATAGTTGGGAAATGGAAGCAGCCTCCATGTCTATCTACATATCAATGGATAAAGAAAACACACACACACACACACACACACACACACACACACACACACACACACACTAGCATTTCATGCAGCCATAAAGAAAAGTAATATGACGACATTTGGAATTGGAAATCATTATGTCACATGAAATAAGCCAGACTCAGAAAAACAAACAATGTATGTTTTCAGTTATATAAAGAAACCAAAGTTAGATGTACCTGTGTGTGTTTTTATATATACATGAGGGGGTCACAAAACTAGGAAAGGGATCGTGAGAGTGGAGGATCGGATCTTAAGGGAAGTGGAAAGCGAGTCAGCCATGGGTGACATCTGATAAGAAAGCAAAGGGGAGGCTAGTCGGGGAAGACAGAAACCAGCTGCAGAAGGGAGCTGGGGAAGAGGAGGCCAGTGGGCATGGGAACAAATAAAATCAAACTATAATGATACCTATTATGAAGCTATCATGACGAAACCCATTACTTTGTATGCTCCCCTAAAAATTAATTGCAAACATAGAAGCATGAGCGCCAGCTCCCAGATGCTGAACTCAGCTATTAGCAAATCTACTACGGCTGTCACCAAGCCCTTAAGGGGGTAGGTGCTAGGAAAACCATCTGAATCCTCTTTGAAGAGCTGCATGGTGTAGTTGAAGCTATAATCCCATTTATCTCTTTGAAACCTTCCCTAACATGTCAGCAAAGGAAATTAAAATCTTAATTAAGCCCTTTTCATTAGATGTAGCAATGAACACAGTACTGTCACCCTAGCCAGAATAATGTAAGAAAATAACCAAAGCACAGGAAACAGCGCCCTGTCTCAGTACAGGAGTTGTAGCCAGTCACTTCTTACAGTGGCACCTGGAATACCCCATGATCCCTTGCCAAAATCCAGAGGTTATTGTTGGGCTTAGAACAACCCACGGGCTTTATTGTGACTATGTCACGCCTTATCTAATCCTTCATCGAACTGATTGTTCTGCCTACCTGGCAACTATTTTCCAGGAATTGCCTCACCTCATTGCCTAAGCTGCCCGGCTGCTGAAGATTTGCAAACTTCCTATGTGACCCCGCCCTAAGTCAGGATTAATCTGTCTGAGGGTGAGGACTTGACCTTATCTGGTATAGTGTTCCCTTCCTCTTGAGTGCTTATATTTGTTTGTTTATTTGGTTGGTTTCGTTTTCTGAGACAGAGTTTCTCTGTGTAGCCTTGGTTGACCTGGACTCACTTTGTAGACCAGGCTGGCCTCGAATTCACAGGAATCCACCTGCCTTTGCGTCCCAGAGTGCTGGGATTACAGGCATGCGCCACCATGTCTAGCTCTACCTTTCATGTGTGTAAAACACTTCCTGCCATTACACTGAATGGGGCTGATGTATTTTTGGGGGGGTGATCCTAGCCTCTAACTGCTGAGCCATTTCAACAGCCCTGACATTAAGGAGAAGCAGAAGATGAGGACAACCATGGCTTGGCTATTAAGACATTACATTTCTACCTTGCTTTTTAGATTGCTCACTCTAGAGCAGTGGTTCTCAACCCTTGGGTCGTGACCCCTTTGACTCATTCACGATGGTCACTTAAGACTCTTGGAAAACACCGATATTTACGCCATGATTCATAGCAGCAGCAAAACTATAGTTATGAAGTAGCAACAAAAATAATTTTACAGTTGGAGTCACCACAACATGAGGAACTCTACTAAAGGGTCACAGCATTAGGACGGTTGAGAAGCACTGCTCTAGGGGAAATCAGACACCGTCTCATGTATACACTCAGGACATCTTATGAATAGCCTCATGGTGAGGAACTGAGGCTTCCACACCCATCAGGAACTACCAGGGAGTAGTTTTAGGGACAGATCCTACAACTTCACCTAAGACCTCTTCACAAACCCACCCAGTTCACCTGCTCCTAAATACATTCTGACAGAGATTGTATGAAATAGTAAGTGTTTGTTGTGTTATTTAAAGCTCCTAGGTTTTGGGGAAGGGGTAATCTGTTATACAGGAGCAGATAACTAATAGCACATTCCACTCTGCAGCGCTGTTTAATTGGTCCAAGAATAAGCAAGTAACCCAATTTAGGGAAGTGAGTAATTTCTCAGTGTATGTGTGTGTGTGTAAAGACCAATTCTCATGCAGCCCAGGCTGGCTTCAAACATGCTTTGTACCTGAAGATTGACATTGACATTGGCTTTGTTTTGTTTTTGATGAACTGTTGCATAGAGCATAATTATTGTTTCTATCGAGAGGCTAAATACATAAAATTTATATCCCATAAGTGAACGTGTCTCTACTGAATGAAGGAAGCCATTTGGAAGTGAAAGAAGTAGTTAATGCAGAAAGAAACTGAAAGGCAGAAGAAGGCATGCTAATAGTGCCAGGGTACTCAATTCCAACATCCCTGAGACTCAGCTGGATCATGCCTTCTGCTTAGGAGCCTTTTCCAGAGTTCCCCATCTTAAGGCTGTTGCTTCAAGGCCTTCATATATCCCATCCATCTCTCAGGGACCACGGCAGCCCAATCTCTTCCTTACATGTGCATACATTCAATGCGAGAGAGACAGAGACAGAGACAGACAGAAAGACAGAGACAGAGAGCCTGCATGCGCGCGTGTGCGCACACGCACACACACACACACACAAAAGCGTGCATGCATGCATGTGAGATTCTTAAGATGCAAGTTGGCGTATATAACAGATATTATTTATGAGATTCCAATAAAGATTTGAAGGATAAATAGTTTTTTTATCAGATAGAAGTCAGCTGGGTGAGAAAAATGCTCCAAGCTAAGGAACAATAAAGCCAAAGTAGTATGATATGATCCATTAGAAAAATTTGTTTTTCTTAGAACACATTCTGGAAAGATAATTGTAGGATGAAAACTTAAAATGATATTAGAGCCGGGCGGTGGTGGCGCACACCTTTAATCCCAGAACTCTGGAGGCAAAGGCAGGTGGATCCCTATGAGTCTGAGGCCAGCCTGGTCTACAATGCCAGTCCAAGACAGGCAAGTCTACACAGAGAAACCCTATCTCAAAAAACCAAAACAAAAAACAAGATACAGTCCAGGACAGCCAAGGCTACACAGAAAAACTCTGTCCAAAAAAACCAAAACTAAAACAAAAAACAAGATATTAGAAGTGAAATTTTAAAAAAATTTTTTTTATGTGCATCGGTGTGAGGGTGTTAGCCATTGGAATTGGAGTTACAGGCAGTTGTGAGCGGCCATGTGGGTGCTGGGAATTGAACCCGGGTCCTTTGGAAGGGCAGACAGTGCTCTTAACCACTGAGCCATCTCTCCAGCCCAAGAAGCAAAATATTGAAAGGTTTTATACACCCCCACAAAAAAGCTTAGACTTTAATCTTATAAGCAAGCATTCACACACACACAATAATTTGTTTGGCAAATTCTCTTCTAAGACTACAAGTTCAAAATGTAGACTCCAAAGTCCCAGCCCCACTCAAAGTGCATTAAGTCTGTGACAGGGCATACTAATTTGCATTTTTAACACACCAGCATAATGATATAGGTCAAAGGTGAGTTAAGAAATGCACTTTCATGGCTGGAGAGATGGCTCAGAGGTTAAGAGCACTGTCTGTTCTTCCAAAGGTCCTGAGTTTAATTCCCGGCAAGCACATGGTGGCTCACAACCATCTATAATGGGATGTGGTGCCCTCTTCTGAAGGGCAGGCACACATGTGGGCAGAATATTGTATAAATAATAAATAGAATAAATAAATCTTAAAAAAAAATTCACTTTGCTGAACAGTGTGGTATGACTGGAGCCAGCAGAGGCGTACAAGCACGAGGGCCCTCTGATAAGATCTGAGTCTCCAGAGCATTGCTCTACCTGCAATGCATAAAAAGAGTCGGAAGGAAGGGAAACCGGAACGCGGACTTATTATCATAATCACATAAACGAGAGGTAGTGGCAGTGTTGATGAAGGCTGAACAAAGTTACCCAGAGAGGTAGCACTTAGGAAGTAAACGCTATGTAGCCACGAGGCTCCTGAACGCCTATCCTCCTGCCTTTGTCCCCGTGCGCTGTGGTTACATTTTATTTACTGTGTTGGCACATGACACACACGGAGGTCAGAAGACGACTCTCTGGCCTCACCGTATGGATTCCAAGAATCAAACTGAGATTGTGGATCTTCGCCAATTGCTTTTGCCTGCTAAGCCACCTCACCAACCCTCTCCTCATTATTTTAATGAATTATCACAGAGAGTTTCTTAGCGCGGAGAGGCATCTGGTAGGTGGCTATGGGGGAATAAGTTGAAGTATGTATAGCTCATCCCATTCTTACCTCCTCCTTTGAGATCTCCAGCCAAGAGACTGTAAATGTGAATGTATGCAAATCCAGAATACTGAAGGAGGCTAGAGGGCAAGACAGAAACGGAGAAGAGTGGTTTTCCTCAGAATCAGAAACGCAGAAAAGGCTAACCTGAAATTCTCAAGTGTGGGGATCCAGGACATCTTGCTGGGTGACATTAGTGGGTACGGTTACTTCTAACAGGGCCTGTCTGTTCTCAAGCACAATCCTTTGCACCCGAGTTGCTGGAAGCTTTGCTGTGCTTCATGTTGCCGGCTTCTGAAGGAGGTCAGCATGGGTGAGGTGTCAAGAGGTGCCCTTTCATGTCTGCAGTCACTGAACATGAGCCAGATTAACCGAGCTCCCATGGAGTTGGCCTGGGGATATTACTTTTGTAGTTTTGAGTTCTCAGGGGGGCCTTCCTATCCAGGGGAAGTCCCCTCACTTTTTATTAGTAAAGGTTATGTAAATGTCACTATCTGAATTAGAAAGTCAATTATCTTATTATAACAGAGTGTAACACAAGCCAGTCATTTGTATTAAGTAAAAATAATTCCAACATTATTTATAAACATATTGTAAACATTATTTAAAAATAATGACCTAACTATAATGTTTTTATCATTATTGACTAATTAGTAGTTTCTAATAAATTTAAAATATTAGGCTTAAATTTTTTTTAATTTATTTTTTGTTTTTGTTTTTTTGAGACAAGTTTTCTCTGTGTCATCCTGGCTGTCTTGGACTAACTTTGTAGACCGTGCTGGCCTCGAACTTACAGAGATCTGCCTGCCTCTGCCTCCTGAGTGCTGGGATTAAAGGCGTGCGCCACCACTGCCCATTTTAGGCTTAAAATTTAAATGAAACACTTATCTTTTGATAAATTTCAAATTTATCTTTGAACAACTTCTTAAAAATTCTTTCAACATATTGTTCTATGGCAAATAATAAAGATTCATTAAGAAAAACAGTCTTCTTTAAAATGCATTAATAAAGCCGGGCGTGGTGGCGCATGCCTTTAATCCCAGCACTCGGGAGGCAGAGGCAGGTGGATCGCTGTGAGTTCAAGGCCAGCCTGGTCTACAAAGCGAGTCCAGGACAGCCAAGGTTACACAGAGAAACCCTGTCTTGAAACCGCCCCCCAAAAAAAACAAAATAAATGAAATGCATTAATATGAAGCAAATTTTGAAAACCTCAGTGCACCCATTTTGAGTCTGTGGCTTTTTTCTGGCCTCCAACTGGTTCTCAGTAGAACCTGGTTGTTGTTATCACCAAATGGGCAACCATTTGATTGTGGACCTTCCAGCTGTTTGTAGTTGACGAAACTGGTCTTTCCTTATGGATGAGTTCGCCCTTGTCTCCAACAATTCTCTTGCTTCCTCCATAATTTGTCTTCAAGTGTCTTTTTTTTTTTTTCAACAGGGTCTCTCTGGGTAGCCTCGGCTGTCCTGGACTTGCTTTGTAGCCCAGGCTGGCCTCGAACTCACAGCGATCCACCTGCCTCTGCCTCCCGAGTGCTGGGATTAAAGGCGTGTGCTACCACCACCCGACTCAGGTGTCTTGATATTAATATTCTTTTCAAACTCTTGGCCTCAGCAGTCTCTTATAAACATAAGTAGCTCTCTGCTCTATTTATAGAAGAGTACTATTAGCCAATGAGATAGCTCCATAGGTCAGGGCATGCGCTGATAAACCCAAAGACCTGACATTGCCTCCTGGGATCCACATGCTGAAAGGAGACAATCAACTTCCACAAATTGTCTTCTGACCTCCACACACATCCCCTTCAACATACAGACATACCACAAATAAACAAAAACTTTTAAGTTGAAGGTACCTTACCACTTACAAATCAGCTTCTGTGGTCTTCCTGAAATGGATGTGCCCTGCACTGCACAGACCCACCCTTGAGACTAAAGCACTGATGTCCTTAGCCATGGCACTTTAGTGTCTGAGGGCTCAGAGGTGGATGAGGAGGAGGAATTATTCCATTCCTTGCCCCACGAGTTCCCATATCCAAAACCTGGCCCACACGCAGGAGAACTATGGCCTCACATCTCAAATTGAGACATGTCTCAAAAGAACACCCAAGCTCTAGAGCTCCCCTTTGAACTGGCAGGGACCTCTGACATCACGCAGTCTGACTCAAAAGCCAACTCCCCGTAACTGCACTCTAGTCTCCATTTCAGAGTTTTCCTCCTAAGAAGGATGCTTGATCCGTGAGGAATATTTCTGTCTCAAACCACTACTTCAGTCATCTAAAAAAATCTCATCTTAAAGATCTAAAATGTTCATAGTGACTTGTGTATTACTCATGGCACTTCAACCTCTGTAATAAACACTCTCAGCATGCTTAGCGACTCGACCCAGTAAACTTTGGCGTCATAGTCATGCCATGGTGCACTGCATTCCAATGGGAGGGGCT
This sequence comes from Acomys minous, assembly GCF_964271855.1. Classification (NCBI taxonomy): domain Eukaryota; kingdom Metazoa; phylum Chordata; class Mammalia; order Rodentia; family Muridae; genus Acomys; species Acomys minous. The sequence continues at coordinate 105,448,093 of NC_140492.1, read as the reverse complement.
TGACGCCTGTCACTCAGGACCTGCCCTTTTCCAAGAACCTGTCATTCTGACAGACCAGGAAAGAAAATGGGGGGGGGGGGGGCGCGGGGAAGTCTCCAGAAGGCTGGATGGGTTGGAAGGGTGTGTGCTGTGTGGATTCTGCTGATTTCCCATTGGGAGGAAGCACTCAGTCACAGAGCCATTCGAAATCAAGCAAGGCTGAAGAACACCCTCAGTCTCTGCTTCACATGTATAAACTTTTGAGATTTTTACATATTCCATTAACCATGACCTATGACTTACTGCACTTTTTACCATCCATCAATTTGCAGGATTTGAAAATTCCATCTTTATCAAAAAATTTAAGAGTTGTGATCTCTCTGCCTCCAGAGGGTTTGGGGGTCTCCTTTACTTACTGTTATAGAGTCTGTGTCTTTTACAATTTTTTTTTTTTAAAGAAAAGGAACATAGCATTATCCTACTTAATGGAAATAATTCTTTAATGTATGTAGTACTGTGTTCACATACTTCTCTGATTACTCTTCCTACATCTCCCCCTTCCTGTAATTCTCCTAATTTAGACATTGGTTGGCATTTCTGTCATGCCCCTCCTGCACAAGGCATGGCACCACTCCATCTTCCAAAACCCAAGTGTCTTAGTCCATTTTCTGCTGCTCTAGCAGAATATCTGAAGTTAAGCAACTTATAAAGACAGAGAATTCTTTCTCACAGTTCTGGAGGCTGAGACATACCAGAGCTTAGGGCTGGTATCCTGGCGGGGGCCTCCCTGCTGCTTCGGAACACGGCTGAGGGTAATCACATGGTACCGAGACAGGCAAGACAGTATGAGATGAGCTTCTCTTCCTTGTAGGCTTTGCGCTTATGGAAATGTGAACTCTCAGAATAATTTTTGTGACCATATACTTTTTTAGCTTTTGTGGGCTGTGGATGTAGCGCTGTAGTAGAATGCTTGCCTAACTTAGACAAAGTTCCTGAGTTTATTCCCAGCTTTACACATTGTGGGGGTGGGCAAAACAAAAAGAGAAAGCGGGGGAGGGAAGGGGAGGAGGAAAGGGAAGGGAAGGGGGAGGGGACGGGAGAGGAGAGAAGGGGAGGGAAGGGAAGGCTTTGGAAGATCATCTGTCAGGTAAAAACTCTAGCCATGCACCCTTGCTGAGCTGAAATCAAACCTTGGAATCCATGTAAAAAGCTAAATGAGGCTGCGCACACCTGTCGTCCCAACTAGGCCATAGCAAAACCAAAAGCGCCCCTGCCTCAGCATGGTGAAAGGGAAACCCCGCTCACACATGTACATAGAGAAATAGTTCTGTATGGCCGAGAAGTTCTTACAGAGACAGGCGGTGGTGGCGCACACTTTTAATCCCAGCCCTCGGGAGGCAAATCCCTGGGAGTTCAAGGCCCGCCTGGTCTACAAAGTGAGTCCAGGGCAGCCAGGGCTCCACAGAGAAAGCCGGTCTTGAAAAAAAAATTCTTATAGATAATAAATGTGATTATAAAATTTCATATTATTTGCTGTTAGCAATTATAGTAACAATTTAAAAACCTCCACCTGCTCTCGTATCTTTAACTACTACTCTAAAGTACCATCATATCATACATTTACTCCCATTTTGCTGGTTGTAGTTTGCAACATACATTCTATAGTGATGCTAATATAGACTCCTTCCTGCTTTGCATAATTGTACACCAAAAACTTTCAACACTCGCACAGGACACTCGAGTTTTTAACAATCAGAGTGCTGAATGCATCACTTTCTGTTATCCTTTTCCCTCCTCTGTCACATGCATGCAGTTCCCATTACTCCGTCTCTCTCAAGTTTTTGGTGCTTGGTACTACTCATCGCCCCCATCTTATTCAAACGTCAATCATTTCCTGCCTGACTCCTCAGCCATCTCCTTGTCACTATGGTCCAGATGCAAAGCTCCCCTCTGTTGACCCTACTTGGCAAAAGACTTCTCTGTTAACATCAATTACGCCAACCACTTTTCAAGGGCTTGCTCCAAGGCAAATGCTCCATAATTTTGACACGGCTCTAATTATTCTCCTTTTGGGGTGGTGTGTGCGTGTGTGCGCGCGCGCGTGCATCTGTGTAGGCCAAAGGACAACTTCAGCTGTTGTTCCCTGGACACGATTCACCTGTTTTCATTCACCTCTTACGAGGCCTGGAGCTCACCAGAACTGACTGTTCAGTGTACCCCCTGTTTCCACCCATTTCCCAGGCCTCCCCAGCCTGTCGTGCTTGGCGTTTTTATGTAGGATCTGTGGTTTGTCTACAGGACAAGTGCTTTATCAACTGAAATATCACCCCAGCACCTATAATCCCCATTTTATAGGTGAAAACACCGAGCCCAAGAAAAGTCAGTGACTTGCTCGGAGCCACACAGAAGCAGCAGCAAAACTGGTACTGGCAGCCAGGTCAGCGCCACTCCGAAGCCTGTGGTCCCTTCACCGCATCATACTTCCATGACGTCATGTGATGTCTTGCCTTCAAGGCGTTCCCCGCCCCCGTCCCGAGGACGCTCTTATCAAGAGCAAGCATCTCTCTTTGGCTTCCCGGCCCTGCCATGACCACACCATAGCTAAGGATTTCTGGAGCTACTCAACCTATGATGAACAATGCTCATCAGATGTGTCTCTCCAACGTCCCTCCTGTAAACCACATCACTCCATCACACTATATTTTGTTTAAAAAATGTGATTTTTAAAAAAGTATCTACACTAAGCTAAATGTCAGTTAACATAAAAGTACTAAAGTAGGAAAGCAGTCCATATTTGGACTAAGCTTTAGGACTAAGCATTTGATCATGGCTATCTGGTTTACACGTTTTTTATTTAGAAGGAAAATTAGTTTTTTCACTTTGATTAGGTATCTTAGGCTTGCATCAGAATGGTCACATCAGAGTGATCATGTAAAAATACCCTCTTTTAGATTTCTTACTTGGTTTTGTTTTTTTGTGTCTGCCCATTTAGATTCCAGCCATGCTCGGGAGCCTGGCAGAAGCCACAGGATTGCCAGCTTTTTTCTTTTTTTTTTTAAATTGGGATTCTTCATTACTCACAAACAGAAAACATAAAGAGCATTTACAGGCTTTAGCACCAAGAAATCTTCCCCGAGTCTTCTGGTTCTCATTGGTTTTCTCCCAGCATATACTTACAGTCAGAACCACACAATCAACATTTAATTACAGTGTTTGCATTGTTTGTTCCAAATGTTAGAGTAGGTGACAAGGATGTGGGTGGAATTGGATTATGGGGATCTTGGGCAGTGCGCGGCAGAGTTGGTGAGTACAAGAACAGCAAAGGAAACAGCTAAGTCTGAGGAATTACAGAAAATGGTATTGGGAACTCAGAGCATTGGTCTGGGAAGAAATCTTGAGATAGAATTTATTCATGAGCCTTAAGTCAAAGCAAAGCAGTATGTGAAGGCCAAGAATTTGGTTAAAAATTGTCTCAGTCTATTTTTCACAGCCATAACAAAATGGCTGAGGCTCTGTGCTTCCTTAAAAAAAAAAAGGTACTATAGTTTAGATGTGGACCATCCCGCATGGTGCCCGTATTTAAACTTTTGTTTGGGAAGGTTATAAAACCTTTAGGAGACAGAACCTTGAGGAGGAAGTGGACCGCTGGAGGCAGGTCTTGAGGTTTCATAGCCTTGCATCATTTCCTGTTTTTCCCCCTCTATTTATTTATTTATTATTATGTATACAGTGTTCTGCCTGCATGTACACATGCCCGCATTATCACATTATAGATGGCTGTGAGCCACCATGTGGTTGCTGGGAATTGATCTCAGGACCTTTGGAGGAGCTTTTAACCTCTGAACCATCTCTCCAGACCTTCCCTCTCTTATTGGCATATTGTTTAGCTCTTTTTTTTTTTTTTTTTTTTTTTTTTGGCTTTTCAAGACAGGGTCTCTCTGTGTGGCCTTGGCTGTCCTAGACTAACTTTGTAGACCAGGCTGGCCTCGAACTCACAACGATCCCCCTGCCTCTGCCTCCTGAGTGCTGGGATTAAAAGTGTGTGCCACCACGTCCAGCTTTGTTTAGCTCTTTTATTGGGTTCTTCTTGTTTATTTATTTTGGTTTTTGGAGACAGGGTTTCTCTGTGTAGCCTTGGTTGTCCTGGTCTCACTTTGTAGGCCAGGCTGACCTCGAACTCACAGAGATCTACCTGCCTCTGCCTCCCAAGTTCTGGGATTAAAGGGGTGCACCATTATGCCTGGCCCCTTTTATTGGGTTCCTATATCTACCTTCCTTCCAACCCTATTCCACTCTAATCCCTCCCAAACTCCCAACACTAGGTAGGAGAGAAAAAAGGTTAGAGGGGAAAAGAGGGCGTAGACCTCTTTAGATTGCTTCCTGCTGATTAGGGGTAAAGTGTTTCTAGGGGCAAGGCCAATCTGTGTAGTCAGAATACCCAGCAATCCAGCAATCTGCAGGAGCAAACACAGAAGCAGGAACCATCAGGGACCATCATCCGGGCAGCAGCAGGGGAGCAGCAGTCACCACAGGCCCCCCTGGGGCTCTCCAGAGTCCTCAGAAATAAACTATCTGCAGCTGGCAAAAGTCACGCCCCTGCTAGTGCAGGAAGCAAACCATAATCGCTTGCTGTGAAGCAGCCTCATATTCTACACCTGGGATTAAAGCAGATACATTTCACATAACATAACTGGGATTTTAAAGAAACCAAAACTCTCACTACACTCTCTACTTCCTGAGTGCAGGTGCACTGCGACCAGCAGCCATACATTTCCGCCCTCATGAGTCCTCCAGGATGGTGCATTGCTGTGTCTCATACTGTGAGCCAAAATAAACCCTTCCTCATTCAAGTTGCTTCTTTACAGCTATTTTATGACAGCAATAAGAAAAGAAACTAATATACTTGGCATGTAACTCTTGTGGGTAGAAAGTCCAAGTAGCATGGTTCCTGCTTCTGGTGAGAAAAACTCCACATGCATCATAGCCAGGAAGGAAAAGAAATGCATGTGATGGCTTTGCTGTCTGCTCTCAAGGTCACATAAAACCTGACCTACTCTCTGCAGAGGGTTGTTCATCTTTTTGAGGGTGATATTCTCAAGATGCAGTCGTCTCCTGTCAGGTCCCAGCTCAGAATTCCAACCAGCGCCATGCCTTTAGTTTGGGGACCAACCTTCACTCACATGAATCTTTGTAGGGAGTGACAGCAACAACAATACACATTCAAACCGTAGCAGAGACACCGAGGGTATGATAGACAAAAACCAAAACCAAACCAAAGCAATCCCCCCAAACTAACACCAATAACAGAACCCCAAAGTGAAAAACCAAACCCAAGCAAAATGATTTACTATGCTTAGCTCAAATACTATGTGAAATATCTGGTGTGCGGCCTTAAGGTAAGTCACCCACAGTGGCACGTGGATGTAATGAGACCATGTGGGAGACGGAGACAGGAGAAATAGGAATTCCTAGTTGTCTTCATCTACATATTGAGGTCACCTTGGGCTACATAAGATCCCATGTCAAAAAGCCATCAAACCCTAGCGATGAACAAAATGGTAACAAAATAAATCCAAAAAGCAAAAATGAAAAACCAACAAGTATAAATTTCTTCACATAGTGGTGGTGAGAGAAAGTTGCCTTATACATGTTTCATGTTCTTTTGCAATAAAGAAATTTTAATGATATCAGATAAATATGATGAGTATTATGCAAAACATCCATGCAGTTTACTTCCTTAATAGAAAGTAATACAAATGAAGTCAAGCAAAAAACTCAGACTTCTAACAGAGAACTAAATCCACATAAATGTTTAAATACATTTATACTACTGTTAAAAACATGTTACTTTATGCAACCTATGTTCCATTGGCATTACAAAACTCCTATATTCAGCCGGGCGTGGTGGCGCATGCCTTTAATCCCAGCATTCGGGAGGCAGAGGCAGGCGGATCCCTGTGAGTTCGAGGCCAGCCTGGTCTACAAAGCGAGTCCAGGACAGCCAAGGCTACACAGAGAGACCCTGTCTTGAAAAACCAAAAAAAAAACAACAAAAAAAAAACAACAACAAAAAAACCCCCACAAAACTCCTATTTTCATCTTAAACAAGGAGTATAAACAGCCATAGTATTTGTATGGAACCCTCTAGAATATGGGGCCTAGATGGTAGACATAGACCAATGGGGTAAGCCTTGGGGCTCCAGTCCTATTCTCTGCTCTCTGATCTCCCAACATGTAAGATACACACTCCCACTGACATGCCTGTCTCACCACAATGGATTTTATCTCCTGAAAGTTCTGTGGAGATGGCCCAGTGATTAAGAGCACAGGCAGCTTTTCCAAAGGTCCTGAGTTCAATTCCCAGCAGTGTATAATTGTGGTTACATGGGATCTGATGCCATCGTCTGGTGTGTGTACGACTAGACAAAACACTCACATTCATAAAATACATAAATAACTCAATTTAAAGGACACATAGGATATATGTGTATATATAGCTGTATATCATGCATGGAATATTTACAAAGTGATGATTATCACTTTGCAAGAATTTCTAAGCTGGATTGGGTAGAGCAGGTTTTACAATAAAAGCTGACTTTCAGGGCTAGGAATGTAGCTCACTTGGTAGAACAATTGCTTGTCTTAGTTACTTTTTTTTTTTTTTAAGATTTATTTGTTATGTATACAGTGCTCTGCCTGCATCAGATCACATTATAGATGGTTGTGAGCCACCGTGTTGTTTCTGGGAGTTGAACTCAGGACCTTTGGAAAAGCAGACAGTGCTCTTAGCTGCTGAGCCATCTCTCCAGCCCCTTAGTTACTTTTCTATTGCTGTGCTAAGACACCATGACCAAAACAATCCATGAAACAGAGTGTTTAGTCACGCTATGGTCTCCTAGGTTCGGAGTCCATTCATGATGGCGGAGCAAAGGCAGGAACCTCTGAGAGCTCTCACCTTGATGTGCAAGGAGGAGGTCTAGAGCGCTGACATGAAATGGTATGAGTCTTCTGAACCCCGGAGCCTGCTCCTAGTTAAACCCTTCCTCTAACAAGGGCATACTTCCTTACTTCCTTAACCTTCCCAAATAGTTCCAACAATGGGGGCAAGATCCTCAGACACATGAACCATTCATATTCAGACACCACATTGCTCATCATGTACAATGCCTGGATTTGATCCCCAGCACCACATAAACCAGAAGTGATGGCCCACACCAGTGAGGAGTTCAAGACCATCCTCAATACACAGCGTGCTCAAGGCCAGCTTGGGTTAAATGAGACCCTATCTACATAATACGTAAATAACACATGGCGGACATAGGAAGGCAGGGGGAAAAGGGGAAGGTCAGACCATCCTAGTTCATCGGGGAAGATGAACAACTAAAGATGCAGGAATGGGCAAGCAGGGAAGCACCCAGGAGGGAAGAGTAGGTGAGTCATTCTAGAAAGAACTGAACAACACATAAAGCTGGTAGAGCTTACACTTCAGCTGCTAACTACACAGTAATCGCAGCCTTTTGGCTTTCAAGAATACAATTCAGTGGAGGAATCAAGTCAAAATTAGGGGGTAGGAAATGTGTGGGTGATGGGAAAGGCAGTGGGCAGTTAGTCCACTGGTGGCCAAAGGTCTCCTCTAACACTCATGTTAAGATTTAATTGCCAATGTCTCAGCACTAAGAGATAGCAACAGAGGCCCTCAGGGCTATTTTTATGGAAGTGGGTTAGTTATGGGAGAAGTAAGTTTCTGGATTTTAATTAAGAAGAATGTAGTCCTGCTTCTTTTCTCTGTCTCCTCCTATTTTCACTTGTCCTTCTGTCACCTTAGGGTGCAGTGTTGAGGCCTCTGTCAGATACTGGCACTGTTTTCTTGAATCCTTGGCATTTAGAACTATTTTTTAAAAAGCTTAGAACAATAAATCACCCAGTCTTAGGTATTGTTATAGCAACACAAATGAACCCATTTGAGAATTTGGCAGAGAAAGGACTTTTTTTTTTTTTTTAAAGAGAGTGGAATTTAAATAGGAAGATCAAAAGATCTTGCTTTGTGTCAGGCGGCCTTTAATCCCAGCACTCAGAAGGCAGAGGCAGGCAGATCATTGTGAGTTCAAGGCCAGCCTGGTCTACAAAGTGAGTCCAGGACAGCCAAGGCTACACAGAGAAACCCTGTCTTGAAAAAACAGAACAAAACAAACAAACAACAACAACAACAACAAAGATTTTGTTTTGTAAAAGCAGAGGGTCAACATTTACAGGACAAGGTAGGAATCCAACAGAGGAGAAGGAATGTTTTAGAGGAGGAAAACTTGGATTTGTGTCTCCCACGTGATTAAAAACGGCTTAAGAAGTAAACTACAATGAGATTACACTAGCTTAAAGTGACATGGGAAGGGAACTGTGGAGTCTCCCACACAGAGCAGGGCAAATGGCGCATCCTAAAAGCAGTTTCTGCAAATCCTAACTACTAGACTTTCTTCAACTTTCTTCACTTGATCCCAAGTCCACAAGCATCGTCAAAGTTACTCAGAATAGACGGAGAAACCAAATGTAAAAGCTTAGTATCAGAGGATAAACACACACACACACACACACACACACACACACACACACACACACAGCTACACAATGCGTTTCTGCCTTCAAACAGAAGTAGTGCCTTAGTCATTGTTCTGTTGCTGTGAAGGGACACGGCGACCAAGGCAACCTATAAAAGAAAGCTTTTAATTTGGGCCTTGATTATAGTTCCCAGCCTGAGTCCAGGACCGTCATGGCGGGGAGCTGACAGCAGGTTAGCTGGCATTTCCCTGGAGCAGGAGCTAAGGGCTCATATTTTATCCACAAGTTGGAGGCAGAGAGGGAGAGAGAGAGATTGGGAATGGCACTGGTATTTAAAACCTCAAGGGCCATCGCCTAGTGACACACTTCTTCCCACAAGGCCATACCACCTGTTCCTTCTGAAAAACAGTTCCATGGGACCAAGCATTCAAATGCATGAGCCTGCGGGTGGGGGATTCTCACTCAAACTGGCACTAGTAGGTAACAGGTTAAGGTGTCACCTTTGGCTTGAAACGTCATTCACTAGCTTAGCAACCTTTTCCTTGGATGATTTTGTTTTGTTTTGTTTGCTTTTTGTTTTTTTTGTTTTTGTTTTTTGAGACAGGGTTTCTCTGTGTTTCCTGGACTCACTCTGTAGACCAAGCTGACCTCACACTCACAGAGATCCGCCTGCCTCTGCTTCTTGAGTGCTGGGATTCAAGGCGTGAGCCACCACACCCGGCAAATCTTAAGGTTATTTACAAACAATACTAAAATATACACTGTTTTACATCTACGAATACTAAGATAATTAATTGGCTTGGTTGTTTTATAGTTACTGGAATTTTTAAAAATGGTTTCAATAGGTCAGAATTGGCAGTCCAACAGCAGTTACTCTTCACAGGACTTGACCTGAAAGGAACAATCCTTGAACAAGTCTTCCCTATCCCCACTCCCCCACCTGTGTCGTTTCAGGATAGTTTGGCCAAAGTAGACAGATTTATATAGCTGGAATCATTTTCTTATCCCCAAACAGTAAGGGCCAGTGTCAAATTGATAGTATACTTCATTTTGCATTACTAGATATACAATCCTAGTTAATGATTTTTTAAAAATGCGCTTAAAAAAATAGAATGGTGTTAGTTTAAAAAAAAAAAACCTTGGGAGCTGGAGAGATGGCTCAGAGGTTAAGAGCACTGACTGCTCTTCCAAAGGTCGTGAGTTCAATTCCCAGCAACCACATGGTGGCTCACAACCATCTGTAACGATATCTGGTACTCTCTTCTGATGTGCAGGTAGAATGCTGTATACATAATAAATAAATAAAATTAAATTAAAAAAAAAACCTTGTGTTAAATTTAGACATCAATAGCATTCTCCCATTTTATGTCACTTATACTCATAAAAAAAAATTCCAAGTTGCTTAAATGAGTAACTAAGCAGATGAAGACGCTAGGCCACGGAACAAATGTCAGAGTATTTACTATATAATCCTAACCAGAATAGCAATTTTTACTAGCTAACTTATTTTTGTTTTATATTTTGAGACAGTCTCACCATATAGCTTTAGCTGGCCTGAACTTACCATGTAGACCAGGCTAGCCTCACAGAGGTCTACTCCCTGCTTTCCAAGTGCTGGATTTAAAGGCATATGCCAACATGCCCAGCAAGAGTCTGTATCATAGAGATTTGTTATTAGTTGTTTAATCTAGTAGTTCTAGTTAGAATCATAGTTTTTGCTAGTGGCTGCATCTGAATCCTTGCTCCTCCAGGGCGGTGATGGAAACTGCATATTTTATGGCCATTTGTTCTGAAGAACTCTTGGACATAAAGCTCACAATGGTAACTTTGGTTAAATAGGTATGCTAGACCAAGCTACACCAAATGAGCCTGTTGGGTATGCTTTATCCAGAAGTCTTTGTGTTTGGTTTGTCAAATGTCTCAGCCCTTTTTATGCATCAAGATGATGTGTGTGTATTTTTTTTTAATGTGTGTATTTTTAGAATACCTTTGTAATACGGATTAAAGGTTAAGACTTGATTACATAACCAACAGGATGCAAGGTATGTGTCAGCAATCATAATAAGGCAGTATATTATGAGGCAACTTTAAATTTAGCAGCTGCTGGGTGGTGGCGGCAGCGGGGCGCAGGCCTTTGATCTCTGCACTTGAGAGGCAGAGGCAGGTAAATCCCTGAGTTCGAGGCCAGCCTGGTCTACAGAGTGAGTTCCCGGGCAGCCAGGGCTGCACAGAGAAACCCTGTCTCAAAAAAACAAAACAAACAAATAAACAAAAGGCAGCTGTATCTTTGGATTTCTTCGCTTTCCTGAAAGAATTTGCAAGCAGATAACGAGGGACTTTATACCTCTGTCACAGAAAGGTTAAGGGAATGAGCCCTACAGTTGTGTAAAACTATTAGTACAGAGAAGCAAAAACAAAGCAGAAACAGAACCTTCATTTGGTCCAACCTTGTTTTGAAACAGAAGTCCTGACCTATGATGTCATTCCTGGAACAGAAAAAGCAGAAGTCATTTTCTACATTGTTTATCCCCCCCCCACCCCCGCCCCCTTTTCTTGGCATGGTTTTAAGAAGCTTAGAGACCATCTTTTTAAGGAGTCTCTTAAACTAACTGCCTTTTGTTAGGTTGGAAACGCTAAGCACACACACAAAAAATGCATTTACACGTATATATCTGGCTTCCCTTTTTTTTTTTAAATCTTAAGACTGTATTTTTAGTCATCATAGGCAGTTAAAGAATGACTAAAGGACATAATGAAAATGTGTTCCTTCCATATCAAGTCCCAATAATACTAGTCAGCCTCAGGTTTGTAGCATTTTATAGGGTGTTGTAAAGTTTCCAATGGTCTCTTGACCACTAGCTCCTCTGCTTGGCAGGGGCAGACATTGGCACTCAGCCCAGTCACATGACTGCAGAAGAGCCTCCTCATTCAATCTTATTCAAGTCCGTGATCTGACTTTGAGTCACAGCTGCTGGCGTTCTAGACCAGAGCAAATAAGTCTTGAACTGTACAGTAGCCAACAGCAGGACAGGCCCGCTGGATCTGCAGGGCAAGTTAAGAGGTTGACAAGCGGGGCTTCGCTTTGAACCGCAGTGAGCAGGGAAGTTCAGGGCAATGGAAGGTCTTTATTCCTCCTTAGGGTGGAGGACACCCTTTCTTTCCTCCATAACTGGCTGGGAAGCCTGAACCAGGCATGCCTGGCCTTAGGAAGGTTCCCTGGGGACCGGCCACCTCGGAGTGGCAAAGCTGTCTGACACGCGCATAAAGACACCGAAGCAGCCATGTAATCGGCCGGACCGGCCCCTTTCAGCCCGGCTCTCGGGAAGGCTCGACACCACGTGGCCCTCAGCCCATCCCCGCTGCGGCGTCCACGCGAAGCCCGAGCCGGTCGTTTCCCGCGCCTCGGGTAGGCCGCCCGCAGAATCAAACGCCGCGCGGGCACGCACCGGGCCGGGCTGCGCGCGCTCCCGCGCCGCGGACGGTTCAGAGCTCCGCCGCCGCCGCCGCCGCCAGGCCGCAGAGGAGCTGGGCGGGGCCGCCTGCAGCCGGAGCGCGCGGGCGCCAGGCAGAAAGACGCGGGCGGGCGGGTGTGCGCAGGCGCACGGCGCCCCGCCTCCCCACCGTCGGTCCGGGCGGGCGGCGCGAGCCCTCCTACTCTTTCCCCCCCACACACCCCCGCGTCGCCTCACGGCTGCGGCCTTCGCTTCACCCCGACGCCTGGCGTGCGCGCCCGTCCGTCCGTCCGTCCGCCCTTCCCTCCCGCAAGGCCCGGGGAGGAGTCTCTGCCCGCTCGTCCGCTCGCCGCTCGCCCGCGGCCCTAGCTCGCGTCCACGCTGCCTCCCGGGCCGGCGCGGCCGCGGGCCACCGCTGCCCCTCCCGCCGCCACCCCGCCCCCTCCCCGGCTGTTCCGTCCGCTTGCCGCCGCCGCCGCCGCCGCTCCGGATGAGGTGATGGCAGCGGCCAACTTCGGCAAGATCCAGATCGGGATTTACGTGGAAATCAAGCGCAGCGATGGTGAGCGGCGCCAGGCCGGCCTCCCCTTTGATTGCTCCGGCGGGCTGTGGGGGCGGGAAGGCGGCGGCCCGGCGCTTTTGTGTGCGGCGTTGTGTGCGGGTGAGGCGGGCGTGGGGTCCGCCCGGGCGACGCTGCAGTGCGGGGCCCCGGCCGCAGGGCGGGGACCGCTCCCCGATCCTCCCCCGGGGGAGGGAGACTCCGTTAGGGATGACCGAGCCTCGCGCTCCCCCTCCCCGGCTCTTGTTGCCTTGTAGCGGTCTCCCGCATCTGTGGCGTGGCGAGGGTGGGAGCGGGAAGATCGGGGGGTTCGGTACCGAGAGAGCCGACTGCCGGCCAGAGGCCGATGGGGAGCCATCCGGTTGTTTCTATTTATTTATTTATTTATTTTAAACTGCCATCCGGTTGTCAGGCCTCTTTGCCTCTCCTCCTCAAAGCATGCTGCTCTTGCTTTTGCTCGTCCCTTCCCTGGGTGGGAGAAAGGTTCAGAGAACGCTGCACTCGGCCATGAAAAGGGGGTGGGGGAGCACCCGGAAAGAAACACCGGATTTGCTTCTCCAAGGTGATGGTGGTACTCAAAGGGAGGGAGAGGATGGAGAACAGTCCACACGAGACACTACTGAGAGGCTGGGGGTGGGCGACCGGATGTTGATATTTTCACACCCTCGGGAGGTAACTGAGAAAAGTGTAAGGCGAGGTGAAGACACATGTTTAATTCCAAAAAAAAAATAAATTTTTTTTTTAAAGACCCGTAGGCTTAGGAGTGTTTCTATGTGTTTCTCTGGGGGGAGAAATGTTTTATGTCACTAGCCTTTTAAGTGTAAAGCGGAAATCATTTATATTGTAAAGGAAATAATGCATATAAAGGGATGAATGAAAATTACAGATGCAGCTGTTACAAGTTGATTCTTGATTGCATCTCTCCTGTACCCAATTCCTTTTACTTATTTTGGCCTGTTCACCATCCTTTACCCTAATTAGTAAGGGTATGGCTGTGACACCCACTTCTTGGTTTCTGCTAATTTAACCAACTTAGCTCAATAGGCGTGATGGGGGTGGGGTGTTGTTCTTTCTTTTATTTATGATGTATTGGACGACCGTATATGGTTAATGATTTTTCCCCCTCTGTCTTTGCACCTGAGGTAATTTGATAACTAGAAGGCATTATTTTGTGTATGAGAAAATGAATTACAACTTGTAGAGCTTTAGAAGTTACCAAATGGGAAAAGGCTGCTTTCTTTAGTTGGATAGGTGTTTGCAGATACTTTTCTTGTAATCATTATTCTGTTTAACACCTGTGTGTGTGCGTGTGGGTGTGTGAATGTGGGTTGGCTGTATATCAACAAATGTAGTATTAACGCGTTAGTTTAAAACCTGAAGCAGAAAATGTAAGTTCTTCACAGACTTACAAGTCTTAAGTATGGCCATTAAATGACATGGTTACAAAAACAAGGAAGCATGCAAGAGGTTTCTGTTACAATTTTTCTGAGATGCCTTTTAAAAGGTTATTATTTAATTGTATTGGACTTGAAGTAATTTTGGTTCCTGGGTGATTCTAGGACATAGTCTTACAATGTTCTTTCAGCCTTTAGCTGCAGCCTATAGCAGTAACCTAGATAACGTTTTTCAGAAGTATTTTCTTGCCACGACGTAGTGGAAGTCAGTACAGTCTATATTGTCCTAACCGGAAGCTGTAAATACTTAAGTGCCTTGGATGTAAGAGCGCCTAAGTAGGTAGCTTTTTAAAAACATTTATAATCTCTTATTTTTTTTTTTTTTGGAGCCCTTATGATCTCAGGTTGGCCTTGAACTTGCTTTGTAGCTGAGGACCTTGAACAACAACTGCCTCTACCTTCTGAGTGCCAGTGTATGGGGTTCAGGGGATTCAGCATTCAACAGTGGAGCTTCGTCCTCAGCACTGAAGAGTGGGTAACTTGTCGGAAGTAGTTAGAATTGAAAGTGTTTGACAGTGGAATTCATGTCTAGGAGGTTTCCCCAGGCATTCCCTCTTCTCAATTTAAAGAGGCAGTCTTTGCTTCCTTCCTTCTATAGCAGATCTGTGGCTGGAGAAAACACGAGTGGTTATTGTAAAAAACAAAATTAAGTGAATAAAACTTGTGGTCGAATAAACACTGATATCCCGAGACCTAAAATCACAGGAGTAAATAAAGGCAGTCAGGCCACTTCAGCCTGCTCCTAACCAGGCGGTAGGTACTGCGATGCTTGTGTGATCCTTGTCCCTGGCCAGCTCTTCCTATCAATCATAGTCATATATTAAAAGATTCCAAAGTCCAGTCAGAACCTAGAAGATCCTGCAGAAATGCTCATCCTCTAAGTCCTCACCGATGATTAAAAGTAGATTACCAGTGGCCTTCTGAATTCCTCAGCCATCCTTTCACATTCATGAGGCAGCACATTTCCTTAAGCATTGATGCTCAGAACCATACTGCTTAATATGTTTTCAAACTGTGTGGCTAAAGTAATTACTGGATTTAGAGCGGTGGTTCTCAACCTGTGGGGGTTACATATCAGATACCCTGCATGTCAGCTACTTACATTACAACTCCTCACAGCAGAATTGCAGTTAGGACGCAGCAAAGGAATACTTTTCTGGTTGGAAGACAGCACAACAGGAGGACCTGTATTGAAAGCTTGAGAACCACTGGTCTAGAGAAAGCAGTGGAGGCCCGTGAAGATACCCACACATACCACCTGAGAGCCAGGATGTTACAGGATTCAAGTATTTAATGGCCTTAGGAGTTGCTTGAATACACCTGTATATCACCCTACACACACACACACACTCTCTCTCTCTCTCTCTCTCTCTCTCTCTCTCTCTCTCTCTCTCTCTCTCTGGAAACAATTGAATGGATTGCTCATTATTGCATTTTGTTTCCAAACATTGTTTTAGGGCTGGTAAAAAGATTCAGCCTAGTGACCTGAGTTCATTCTCTAGGACATTCATGATGGGACAAGAGAACCAACCCAACCCCTGCAAGTTCTTTGACACACACCCCCCCCCCCTCTCTCTCTCTCTCTCTCACACACACACACACACACACACACACACACACACACACACGAATAAATGTAATTAATAATTTTTTAAAGCACCCCTTTAGCCAACCCAACTCGAATTTTATCAGGAAGCGAAACCCCATCAGTCCATCTTCATTTTGTACCGCCTTCCCGCTGTGGATCCACTTCCCCGTGGGCCTCTTAGGTCAAGGTTCTTAGAGATAACTGAAATGGAGTGATGTAAGGTTAGGCGGTTTTCTTTGTTTTTGTTTTGTGTATCTCTCTCCTATTACCCGCCCCCCTCCCCTCTCCCCCGCCCCCAGTAGTCTAAGTTCAGATATTGCAGGACTTTGACTTGGACTCTAGAGATTGCTGTCAGTCACAGGTAAACTGGTATGAAATTGGAATGGTTTCTTAAAATAGACACCTACATTTTTACGCATATGTCTTACTGTTACTTACTTGATTCAGGTTCATTTTAGAGTCCAGTGACTCTAAACACTACAGTTACACAGATGCATAGCTAGATAACTTTAAGTATTTTTAAAGCTGCACTATTAAAACAAAAGTTGTGCGCTATCAGTGCTTCCTTCCTCTTTAGGGGCCGGGGACATAGGTGAGAAATAGTGATTCTTGTAAAGTCCAGCTGAGGTGCACTGGCCTTTCTTTGGAAGTCTCTTAGTTGATGTGTTATCTGGTGGGAAGTTTAAAATTTTCATCTCAGAAACTCTTGGAAGATTATGTGATTCTCGTTTTGTACAAATGGGACCTAAGTCACAGGTCGGCATGAGTAACTGACCTGTCTAGATGGCACAGCTTGTCAGTCATGGCAGTTAACCTGCTTTGCCTCACATAGAAGCCGGACTGTCAAGATGACAGTGCAAAAGGGGGCGTCTCTGTTCCCTCAAAAGGATATATACAGCTTCCTGCAGCCTGGTCAGAGCAGGTTGTGTCTCACTCATGGAAACAGCATTAGAGAGCATTGCGTAGAGCCACCGTGTGATAAATAATAGCTATTAGAGGGTCACAAGACTCAACGCTGGGGGAGAAAAAGATTCCTGTTTCTTAGTTAAACACCGAGAAAACTCTCTTCATTAAAGCATCTGAAAAGCAAAGGAGATGGGGATTTCAAGGGCCATCGGGAATGTGGGAACTTGGGGCAGACAAGTGACCCAGTTCACTTTGCCATTTGTTATTCTCCTAGTTCATCCATACATGCCATTTATAGGCTTCTAATGAATAGAGTTACAGTTTAAACAATAAAAATGGACAACATGAGAGTACAATTGTAATTACGTGACTGTGTGGGCATAGGATAGAGTGTGTGCTTCTGTAGATCACTAATGTCCTTTTGCAGGTGACTAAGATGGTAGTGCTTTGGTGTTGTGTTTATTGGGCGTAGTTTTCCGTGAGCGTCTAAACATATTACCTGGTTGAACTCTCACAGGGGCCATATGAAGTAATAAGCAGGGTAGGAAGACAGCAGATGCAACATTTTATGGGTGCAGAAGCAGAATTTGCCAAACTCACATGGTTCAGAAAGGACACAGCTGGGTCAAATGCTAATTAGTCACTACTGCATGCTAGCAAATGTTGTTATTGATGACAGGAAGCTTTATACTTTGTGAATATTAATTTTCTTTTTCAGACACACAAGACCCTGTAATAGAATTCCTCCACTACCACCAAAGAAGCTTAGACAAGCTATCAGTTTGTAATATAGTTTAAATTTGTCAAATTGATGAAATCAAATTCTAACATTTTGTAGTTCATAAAGGGAAAAAGTTAACAAGCGAAGGATTTTAAAAGTCACTTTTGCTTCCACCATTATCACAAGAGGTGTCTGTCTTAGCTGTCTATCTTATCTACCTGCCTACCTATTCATTGCCTAACCACTCCTTTCCAAAACAGATTTGTAGGTGAAATTGTATATTTCATTGTCAAGTGTGTCTGACTTTTTATTTTTGGAGGAAGCAGGAAAGGGCCAGTTAAACTTGCTTTTGCTGAAACACAGAAAAACAAACTAGTGTAGAAACCCAGAATAGCACAAAGCCCTCAGGATGCATTCTTTCTAGTCACAAGTATACTTGCCATTTGTATTAAATTGACCATCTTTGTGGTGGTGTTGCTTATTAATCTCTAGCGTACAGCACTCCAGAGGGAAGCTGAGGCAAGAGGATCTCAGCAAGTATGAGGCCAGCCTTGCTGTGTGGAGAAGCCTGTCTCAAAACACAAGCTGCAGCAACAAAATTATGTTAACATTTGCAAAGCTCAATTCTTTTTTTATTTTATTTTATTTTATTTTATTTTATTGTGTAGTGTTCTGCCTGCATGTTTGCTACAGGCCAGAAGAGGGCACCAGATCTCATTACAGATGGTTGTGAGCCACCATGTGGTTGCTGGGAATTGAACTCAGGACCTTCAGAAGAGCAGCCACTGCTCTTAACATCTGAGCCATCTCTCCAGCCCGCGAAGCTAAATTCTTAAAATCATTTTCTGATTTCATGTCTTCTACTTTGTAACCTAAAGTAATTGCTTAAGATACTTGCTTGTTTTGAGGTCAAAAGCAAATTCTTAGTTTAAAGAATAGACATACACTTTAAACTCTGGATGAAAGTAAGTTTTACTCTTCTGGTCGACTTGTGGAAAAAATTGGGTTTTCTGACACACACCAGCTTTTAAAAGTTTCAGCTAAAATAACGTTACAGGTGGAGCAGCTCTAATATAAGAGTCTGCAGTCTGAAACTGGAAAACCTGAAGCTTTGACTCCTTGATGTGATGTCACAAGCTGAAAATTGATGCATGGTCTTATGTGAAGAGTTGTGGTCAAAACACAGGCACATTAAAAATAACTTCACTTTGTGTGTATAAGGGGTGTGTGTGTGTGTGTGTGTTTCAAATGAACATAAGATAGGGTCTTATCTTCAATATACCTCATTTTGTGTGTACACATGAGCATTTCCAGTGAGACACACTAAACCTGTTTGGTGCAACACTGAAAGAGACATGAGAGAGAGAGAACAGCCAAGCGCTCTTGGGTTCAACTCATAGCACCCACATGGCAGCTCATGCTGGCCTCCAGAGGCACCAGGAATGCTTGGAGTACACGGACATACATGCGGGCAAAACACCCTTACACATGCCATATACACAAAGGTAAATTTTTGGTTTTGTTTTTGAGACACAGTTTTTCTGGGTAGCCTTGGCTGTCTTGGACTCATGCTGTAGAACAGGCTGGCCTCGAATTCACAGAGATCCACCTGCCTCAGCCTCTGCCTTCCGAGTGCTGGGATTAAAGGCATGCGCTACCACCATCTGGCACACAAAGGTAAATTTTTTAAAAAATTAAATAAAAATCTTTTAAAAAATAGACATTTGTTTTCTCATGCTAAATATCTAAGTGCTTAGGAATGCATAGCTGCTCTGAATGCTGTGCCACATAGATAATATATAGAGCAAAATAGATTGAAGTGCATGGCCACTGAGATGTGGTCTAATGAAAACAAAATGAAATGCTGTATTAACTTTCTGTTGGTTAATTGTTTTGTTTTGTTTTTCGAGACAGGGTTTCTCTGTGTAGTCTTGGCTGTCCTGGACTCATTTTGTAGACCAGGCTGGCCTCAAACTCACAGGGATCCACCTGCCTCTGCCTCCCGAGTGCTGGGATTAAAGGCATGTGCCACCACGCCCAGCCTCTGTTGGTTCATTGTATTAGCATTTTGTTGTATTCAAAAAGTAAAATGGGGAACAGATGTCTCTCTTAAAAGTTATACTTCATCTGGGAATCTAGCTTAGTGGTAGAGTAAGTGCAAGTCCTTGGGTTCAGTCATAAGCACTGATCTGTTTAAAATAAAAGTCACATTTCCAGGACTGTGAGTATAGCTCACTGGTAGAGCTTTGCAGGGACATGGGTCCAGTTTCCCAACAGTTGAATATAGACCTTAAATGATTATGGCATATCAAAATAATGAAATAGCCTATTTCTCTTTGCTGTGACATTCCATTACACTATTATATATCATACACTCAGAGATATGTAGAGACTCCATGAATAAAATTCTAACAAGAACTAAATCATTTTATTGTATGACTAGTCCTCATAGAGGTGCTTTTTTAGAGTTGGGCTCTGAGGTAACACTTCTTGTGTCCCTCGTCTGTGCTTTCCTCCAGGACAGCTTAATACAGCACTGTCATTCTTGATAACTCAGGCCAGTTAGGTGGGTTGGCATTGCTTGCTTCTAGTGATCTACTATTCTTTATTTTCTAAGTTTTAACCTTTGTTCTAATTTCAAAAGGTGTATAAACTGTACTCCAGTTTTAGGCTCTGGCAGACCATCATCAGCTCCTGACAGCTGGTTTTTCTTTAGCGACCCTGGGTTGGAGTCCTCAGGGACACAGACCGAGGAAGTAGGACGTGGGAACTGGTAGAGCGTCCTATCAGCTGTCCATACTTATGTGATGTGAGAGTAGGCCCTCCTCACAGTGTAGCCAAGTACTCACTCCCCTTTTATATTTTATTTACTTTAAAAGATTCCCCCTCTTTATTTAGGTTTTGACATTAGTTATTTTTAGCATGCCATCTCTGTAAAATTATTTTTTAAGATAAGATCAAGAAGGATATATGTGTATGGTTACATCTGTTGAGCATGTTAAGAATAACCCTTTAAGCTGGGCATGGTGGCGCACGCCTTTAATCCCAGCACTCGGGAGGCAGAGGCAGGCGGATCGTTGTGAGTTTGAGGCCAGCCTGGTCTACAAAGCGAGTCCAGGACAGCCAAGGCTACACAGAGATACCCTGTCTCAAAAGACAAAACAAACAAACAAACAAACAAAAAAAGAATAACCCTTTAGAACTGGGTGTGGTGGCGCATGCCTTTAATCCCAGCATCAGGAGGCAGAGGCTGGCGAATCTCTTGAGTTCAAGGCCAGCCTGGTCTACAAAATGAGTCTAGGACAGCCAGGGCTGTTACACAGAGAAACCCTGTCTCAAAAAACAAAACAACAGCAACAGCAAAATCCAGAACAAAATAAACCATTTTGATTGTAATGTTTGGTGAACTGTCTACCTAGTAGGTTATGTTTTCCACACTTGCTGTTTAACTTCAATTTCTTTCTTAAAAAGTTAATCCAAATGGAGGGTCACTGCAAATTGGCTATAAAATGAGACCCTATGTCAAAGAGTTTTTAAAAGTCACCCGTTACTTTGATATCTGAAGACATTTAACATCCATGCTCTTTGCTAAATATGTAACATACATTATTTGATTTTCACAACTACCTATATGATAGACAGTAGGAACTAAGCCTCACATAGATTCTAGTGTGGGCCGGGATTGTGACCCATTATTGTCAAAACAGTTGGATGTGCTAATGAAAGAGGCCTGGCTAGACTTCCTGGAGTGTGACGTGTAAATGGTGGAGGGCGGCTGCCTTGAGGGCTGGAGGAGGCACAAGGTGGGAGACGCTCCTGAGCTGGAAACACAGGGCTGTTGGTAAAGGGAATGTAAAACAGGGTGGAAGGGTGAGAGATGGAGATGAGGAGGAGGAGGGAGGGGGAACCTAGAGCACCTTGCACTGCAAACAAACAGGTTGACTTGGAAACAAAGGTAAGGTAAGGATCTTGGAATTCGTTTCTAGGACACTTGGAAAGTACAGTAGGACTTAATCTCCTGAGATCAGTAATAGGAGTTAGCCAGCGATTAGGGAGAGATTGGAGACAGAGCTACAGCGAAGAGTCAGCTTGGATAAGAGTGCCTCAGTCTAGGAGGGTGAGCAGTTCCTCAGAAGCAGATGAGATGAGAACGTGGCAGAAAGAGCCTTTGTTGTGTGCTGGTATCACTTGTGCTAATGAGTTGGGAAGGAACTTTGCATTTGAAGTCTTGAGTGTAGCTTATAAAACTCCTTAGTTCTGTTTAATCAGGCTAATCCTCTTCATGAATACAATATAGAGTATTATAAAACTTGGGTATGTTGTAACATCAGCGACCAACTCTGGCTGCTTTTTTACCATTGATAACTTAAAAGTAACTGAATTTCAGATATGGGACACGTCCAATAAATGTCTAAAGGTAATAAGCTTTAACAAATGGCTTTGTCTTAAGACGGGGCCACAACTCAATTCATGGAATGGAAAGGAAGAATTATAGCAAAGAACTTGATTTTATTTCCTTAAAAAGAGAAACTGTTGTCTAATTACTTTATTTTATGTCTATGGATGTTTTGTCTGCCTGTATGTCTGGATACCAGAAGAGGGCGTAGGAGCCCATGGAACTACAGTTAGAGATTGTTGTGAGCTGTTAGGTGCGGAATTCAACCAGCGACTGTTAGGGGATGGGCTGATGTATTTAGTGGTCTTAACTGTTGAGCCATCTTTTCAGACACTACAAGATAAAATATTTTGATTCTTGAAATGGGACTGGAGTTCAGCTCAGTTTCAGAGTTTGTCCTTGGCACCCGTAGATTCTATGACTGAAGTCCCCTTCTATTGTCATGCATTCACTGGCTGCTTTCTTTTACCTTTGTTCTTATTTTTGGCCTGTATTTTTCTGTGCTGGCATTTACAAGATTCTGAATACCTGTTCAGTGGTTAGAATGTATTAATTGCTATTTGGAACAACTTTGAAAGGGGTAGATGGGTAGGCAGAGCACAAAGCATTTGGGGGTAGTAAAATTATTTTGGATAAGAGAAAATTTCTAAAATCTGTAGAAGTTATATCACTAGGAATAAATCCTACTACAAGCAAGATAATGCTGTGTGATTGTAGATTAACAAATGTGTCTCATGCAGGATATTGATAGTGGAGGGTATATGGGAAAGGGAGGCTTATGGGAAATCTTTGTGAACTTAAAAAGGGGAAAGGGATGGGAAAACTTCGTCTAGGCCTCTTGAAATAATGGACCAATTAATGGTAATCTTTAATACTTTAAGAATGAAGATGAATTAAACCATAGAATTCATGGTTGTTGCTGATGTTGTTTTAAATGAATCTCATGTATGCTAGGCTGTCTTTGCCTGAACTCATTATGTTATGGGGGATGACCTTGATTTTAAAATCCTCTTGCCTCCCCCTCCCAGTGGGATTATAGATATGTGCTACCACACCCTGTTTATTCAAACTGGGGATTGAACCCAAGGCTTTGTGTTTGCTAGGCCATTGCTTTGCTGAATTTTATACATGCTATGCAGTTACTCTATTTACTGAGCACCAGTTTTTGTTGTTGTTTTGTTTTTTAAAATCACACTTAGTCTTTTGGCTAATATAAGAGAGTTGAGTTTGCTAACAAAGATAATACTAAATGAATTATGTAGTGCAGTGGGAAATAATTCAGATAATGTTTGACAACTGGAATAAATAAATTTTTGATTTCAGCCGGTGGACATAGTGGGTTTATAGTTCAGATACTATGGTGAATGCGCAAGCTTTGTGTCTTGAAGCTTTGTCTTTGACGGCCAATATTGAGTATAAAATGGCTGAACAATAGCTGATCTTACTGCAGATCTCTACAGTAAGGTACAAGCACATTAAATCTGTTTTCTGTTTAAGTTTGGAGTGCAAACAGCTTTAAAGTTGTTTTGGTTTTGAGGTTAATAGTTTTACAGGTAAAAAGCCTATAATTTAGTGTTGGGCACTAAAGAGAAGTGGCTGTGAGGATTACCTGTGTTATGTTTAGGAAATGAAAACATTAGAGGCTCTATTAGATAAATCTTGAAATTTAGTCACAAACAGCTCTTAGAAATACTGTTTTTAGGCTGGGCATGGTGCCCACGCCCTTAATCCCAGCACTCAGGAGATAGAGGCAGGTGGATCGCTGTGAGTTCCAGGTCAGCCTGCTCTACAAAGGGAGTCCAGGACAGCCAAGGCTACACAGAGAGACCCTGTCTAAAACATACAAATAAACAAACAAACAAAATCCCACTGTTTTTGATTGTCTTAGTTAGAATTTTATTGCTGTGAAGAGACACCATGACCAAGGCAACTCTTACAAAAGACAACACTTAGTTGGGGCTGGCTTACAGTTTCAAAGGTCTGGTCCATTATCATCATGGTGGGAAGCATGGCAGCAGGCAGGCAGACTTGGTGCTGGAGAAGGAGCTGAGAGTCCTCCGTCTTATCTGCAAGCAACAGAAGAGCGCCAAGTTGGGCACGGCTTGCACTTCCCAGACCTCAAAGCCTACCTATCCCCTAGTGACACACCTTTTCCAACAAAGTCACATCTACTTCAACACCTCTTAGTAGTGCCACTTCCTGTGACCAAGCATTCAAACATGAGTCTTATGGGGACCATCTCATTGGTCAGAACTTGTTTGTACTGTTTCAATAAAAACATTGTCTTGTCCAAGGTCATCTATAGATTAACAAATAGATGCTTAGCAATGGATTGCCTCTAAAAGTTCTACAGTTAAGGTCCTTTTAAGAGTGCTTTATATGCCGTGGCTATATTAGGCATCAAAAGTCCAATCGTTATATGTGATACTTCCTTTATCTTCTTCGGGTTTAGTTTGCCTTGCCTTTGGTGGTGGTGGTGGTGGTGGGCGGCCGGTCAGGGAGTTTCTGTTGTTTGTTTTGTTTTCAGTTAATCCAACTAGTATTTGCTGAGTGACTTGAATGAAGGGAAAGGGCTTTCAGAAAAGGTTACCATGTCCGCAGCAACAGCATACTAAACAGCTGTTGTGCTTATTTAAATGTTATCTGGCTGTATACCTTCTTTCAAAGATGGGCTGATAATGTCCAGTCAGTGCCCTTTAGGCCTTCCTGTACACAGCACTCCAAGGTTTAGGCAAGAGGATATTCTCTCATATGAGAGATTCTCTTTATCACAGGAGTATACTCAGTTACACAGAGTGCTGATAGAATTGGTCAGTTTGGGTCCCTGTCCAGCTTGCGTGGTCTTCAGGTTTATAAGCCTGTTGTTTTGAGATTGCATGTGGATTGTTGATGCTTTCTCCCCATACAAAACTCTCCAAAAAGCAGGTATTGTCTATGTTCTTTAAGTTGCAATTTTATTTTGAGTGGTACATTGCTTTTAACCTTTATATTCCTATACCTTTATTAAGAGCCATTATTTAAAGTAAGTACAGTTTCCTGTTTTCCTATCTGTTTCTTTTCCCATCCGTTTCTTCCTCTACCTTTAAGGATGCTTTATCATTCTCTTAGAGATGGCGTACCTCAGGTTTTGGTCCTAAACCTAAAGTATTTCTCACATAGTTCACTGTATAGGTAGAGTGAATTCTCTCTTCAGCTTATATAGGGTGGTTCCAGGCACTGAGCATTTGTATGTTATCTAATGGATTATAAGTATCTCTACTTGAATGTTTCATAAACACCTCAACTTTAGGAAGCTCATAATTGAACCAATCCGTACATGTAGATGTATGTCATTACTTACTCTTTTTCCTAACTCTGAAACCTAGTTGTCTTGATTGGCTCTTGGTCTTGAACCTTACATCCTGTCCTGGCTGTCTTAATTAGCTGCTCAGGTACTCTTTACCTTTCTACCCCTGCACTGACTTGGATCAGGTTAGTAATTTGTCTCATCTGTGTTGCTGCTACAGTTTCCTGGAAGGTGTCTCCACCTTTGCTTAGTTACTGTTTCTTAGTGAGCCTGAGCAGTCTGCCCCACCTGCTGTCATCTTCTTGCCGCTTTGTCCTTCCAGCAGGCAGTGTTGCCAGCTTCTTGTTTAGTGCAGAGCTTTTTTTTTTTTTAATCTTTCAAGAAAATGTGTGTCTGTCTGTCTGTCTATATATCTATATGCAGGATATATATGTGTAATTATGTACCTCCCTACACAATAACTATATAAAATGATTACAATTTAGTTTAGTGTTTTGAACCAGAATCATTACTGTGCTGTATACCTCAAGCTGGCCTACAAGTTGTGATAGACTCTTTGCCTCAGTCTCACTCTGTGCTAGGAGACAGAGAGACAGAGAGACAGAGAGAGAGAGAGAGGGGGAGAGAGGAGAGAGGAGAGAGAGACTGACTATGTACCACCCACCCCCATCGTGCATTTGAGCAAATAGTGTCATTCTTTTTCATGATTACATTTGTAGTAACTGAAGATACCAGTTTTATTTACTCATCCCTTATTGATATGTACACTTGTATCTTATTTGCGATTACTGTATGGAGGGAGTATATGGTGTGCCATGACACGCATGTGGAAGTCAGGAGACAGATTGTGGAAATTGGTTCTGTCCTTCCGCTGTGTAGGTCCTGCAGTTCTAACTCAGGTGTCAGGCATGGTGGCAAATACTTTGCTTTTATCCACTTTATCCATCTTGCTGGCCCTTTCTTTTTTAATTAAAAGAGATTAAATCAGTAAGGATTAAAATCCTTGAAGTAGAATCAATGTTCAAAGAATTATTTTCAGTTTGCCTTCCATAAAGCAGGAATTTACCTTGCTATATATACAAAGTGCCCGCTTTCACCTCCAGGCATTGTTCTTGGGCTGGGAGCAGAACTCCCCTCTGCTTTTCAAATGCCTTCCTCAGTTGTGTTCTAGGGCTAAGACGAGTAGATTTTCCTTTTCTCTGGCAACCTCTGGGTCCACGGTACTGCCACCATTAGTTACCTCACGACAAATTGAAACCTAGGGAGTCTATACTCGCTCTGTATCATATTTAGCCTTTAAATGCTGTGTGTATCAGTGTTTTTACAAGTGTTGTTGTTATTATTATTATTACTATTATTTAACCCCAAAAGCCTTTTTGACATTTTATCCCTGGTCAACCCCCTTCCTCCTAGTGAAAATTTAATACCACAGATACCTGTGCATTTGTTTGTGTGTGGCACTTAGGAGTGCCACAGTCTGATAAAGCTTTTCCCAAGAGCCACATTTTCACCCCCTTTACAACATTATCCTAATAGTGAGAAACTGAGGTGTGTTGAGAAACTTTTCTATAGATACCATATGTTTAGAACGATAAAACACATCTGACCATAAGACACACCCCCACTTTTGGAGGGGAAAGTGTGTCTTATGATCTGAAAAATATGGTAACCTCAAACTTGATAAGTATAAAACGATACTCAATAGCTTGACTTTAAGGGCTTTCTGTCCACACTGAGCTTCTGTGAGTCTATCTAGACATGCAGAATTTTGTATTCAACATTTTACCCCAACTGTTTAAGAACTTGAAAGAATGGCTCTTGTCTCAATTTGTCAGACATTGAAAGCAGAAATTTTGAGAAAATTGCTTAGCCACCACTACCACAGGTTTCCTTGGTGGTGTAGATGGACTGTGATGAGAAATTGCTGGGGAAGTAGTAACTGTATACTTAATGTTAAAAATACTACTCAGGGCTCTGAATCTTGTGTTAGGATGTGTTTAAGTACAAGAGAAGATGCCTCGGGCTGGAGAAATGGCTCAGTGGTTAAGGGCACCGCCTGCTCTTCCAGAGGTCCTGAGTTCAATTCCCAGCAACCACATGGTGGCTCACAACCATCTATAATGTTATCTGTTGCCCTCTTCTGCAGATAAAGCACTCATATACAATAAATACAATAAATAAATCTTTAGAGGGAGGAAGGGAGGGAGGAAGGGAGGGAGGGAACCAGGGAGCCATAGGTAAGATAGCTCAGTATACTCAGTAGAACATCCTTGAGGACAACTCTTCAGATTTTTGAGCCATCAGCAGAATGCTGAACTTAGGTGTGCAAAAAGTGTGATGTTTTAGAGAACAAATCTTTTTTCTGAATGGAGATATATTTTGGATATTTTACAGTGACAGACATGTGAAGATGTCCTTTAAAGCTCCTAAGTGTTTAGCTTTACTTGGTTAATAAACCTTACTTAGCTTGGAAGCTACATGAATTAAGTTTTTAGATTTTTATGTGTTGTGTGTATAGTCCAGTGTGTGCTAGGCGTGCTTGTAGAGGTCAGAGTTTTGTGGCCTGTGTTCTCTCCTTCCATCTTTAGGGATGTTGTGGAAGTGGAGCTGAGGGTGTCATGCTTTGTGGTCAGCACATTAAGTGGACATTTTAGTTGTTTTTTTAAAGTACCCCCCCCCATTTCAGCTGTAATCATAATCATTCTGGAAATTGAACTTTTATATTCCCTTTACAATGGAATTTTGGTGTTTTACAATCTTCACTTACCCAACTCCAAATATTCAAAACCTTAGGGAACCACAGTGATGTATTTAATACCTTTGTGTAAAGGCTTTATAGTGAACTCTTCCTAATGATGATTCTGCTGTAGTGTGGTTCATTATCTCAGGGCAACAGGAAGTAAGCCCACACAGACCCTCAGCTTTCGTGCTGCCCCGGAGGAACTGAGCAATAGTAGTTTGGTTTTTGGGGGGCATGGAGTGGGGTAGGTTTGAAACAGGGTTTCTCTGCGTAGCCTGGGCTGTCCTGGACTTGCTTAGTAGATCACTCTGGCCTTGAACTCTGTCTGCCCTCCCCAACCCCAAGTGCTGGGATTAAAGGCGCCTGGTGCAATGTTAGTTTTTATATCCCTTTTCAAGACAGTGGACTGATGATGAGAAAAGATTGGGAAAAATTTTGTATGTAGTATGGGTAAAAGTGTATCTCATTTTAAAGTTACCTTTTCTTCATGAAAATCTAAGCTATGTTGTGCCGTGTGTCTCTCCTCTGCCCAGTCAGATGTCAGGTTTATGTTTAAAGCCTAAGAAAGACTATGCTAGAGCTTTTAAATTTGGTAATGACAGCAACATAAGTGTGATGAGCCAAAATAGAAAGAACTCTGTTTGGCAAACTCCCATTCCCTAGGGATTTATTAAATAGCAACAGTACAGTTACCAGTGTCAGCTGACACATTATTTTGCCCTTCTGTAATGGTGCCTTCTTCAGCAAAGCTGTTGATGGTGTATTGCTTAAAGTAGTCCTGACTAAGGATTCTCTTCGTCACTGCTTAGATAAGTTAACAAAATCTGTATGTCTGTTTGGGAGTTTGACTTATGCTAGACCTGCCTCTTCATCGGTGCTTGTATAATCTCTGAAAATTTAGCTGATACCTTTCTGGCCCTTTACTTTAATAGTAATAAATCTGTATTTTCTGTGTAAACAGCTGTTGGCAGTTGCATGGCTATTACTATGTACTTAACAATGTCTTTCATTTTCTAAATAATGTTTCTCATAGCAACTTTGATGGTTTTGGTCTTTCTGTTCTAAGATAATATTTGGTAATCTCTATTTTTCCAACATTCTGTCATTGCATAGTTAATGATAGTAGGCTATTGTATTGAACTTTATTAGCAACAGGTTATCATTATGTTCCTTAAGGAGCATGCTTTTTAGAATCCTTTGAAGAAAGGAATTTTATCTCTTAAAAAAAAAATCTTGAGCCAGCACCATGGCACATGCACTCAGGAGGCAGAGGCAGGTAGCTCTCTGTGAGTTCAAAGCCAGCCTGGTCTACAAAGCAAGTCCAGGACAGCCAAGGCTACACAGAGAAATCCTGTCTTGAAAAACCAAATAAATAAATAAAATAAAAATCTAATATAAAATATTTTGTGATGACTGGATTATTTGAAATATAACCTGAATATCTGAATTTATATTCCACTCTGACAGTTGGTCTTGTAACTAAATATAAAATTGATTAGAACCAATGTAATATGCAAAGCCAGACATGATAATAAGTACATGTCATCCCAAAACTCAGGAGGCTGTGGCAGGAAGATTTCATGCTCAAGCATCCGTCACTATGTATTAAAAAACAGTAAGATAAGGGGAAGAGGAGAGAAAGGAAGAGCTCTGAGTGAGGCCCGTGCTCTAGGAGAGGCTCCTGGCCTCACTGGGGGGAGTGGAAATAAGTTTTCCACTGAGTGTTACAGTTAGCTCTTTTAAAATGAGATTGCTTTAAAAAAAAAAAATGAGATTGCTGGTATCCGACTATAGTGGAGACTCAGGAGTTCCAGAAGCCTGTGATGGTACCAAGTGTTGTAGCCCTTTGTTAAGCTGCCATGCTAAGATGGCAGAGAAAGTGGTGGGTGCGTGTTTGAAACCTTCAGGAAGGCAGGTCTGGTGAGAGGCAGGCCCAGCGGGTGCTTCGAGCTTGCCACAATGAAGTGGGCATGGGCTTCAATGGCTGCCAAGGCAGTTATGCCATCGATGCCCAAACCCCTGGTGTCTAGCAGAGATTCATCCCCTAGAATAAACTATGAGGCTCAGACAGTGAGTGGAGTGGAGGAGTGGAGTGAGAGAGCCAGCCAATCCTTATTTGAGAATCAGGGATTTATAAACCTTGGTCATTGAGTGAGGAGGGGTTCGAGGGTGAATGTGTCTGACTCGCTGGGGCTAGAGATGCCAGGGATACTTAATCTGCGTGTAACAAAACAGCCCTATCATAAATAGGAAAACACTATTTAATTATCCTGTGGGCTGGGGGGAATCTCCAGGTACAGTTAAAAGGTCATTGGTTGAAAGCCAAGACACCAAGACATCTTTTTAGCATAGAGCGGGAATCCCCAGGTGCTGAACAGGTTCTATCAGGAAAAGGTCAGACCTGTAATCTTCCCTGAGGGCCATGTGACACTCCTTAGGGGATCTAGGGTTCCCCAGATCAGGCGAAGAGGGGACCCCACTAAGAAAGGGAGTCCATTGTTCCTGTACCAAGCTCAGGCTATCTCAAAACGCCAGACTTCAACATTACAGTGGGGACCCACAACAACTCTTTTTATTTTACTAATAATTTATTAACTTTTACATATCACCTGTATTTTGTATGACTTTTACCTATTATTTAGATAGTAAGGTGTTAGTAAATGAGAGAGGAGGAAATTTTATAGAAGTATTTCAAGAATTACTGATAAAATACTGTTTGTTCACTTTTGGGGAAGACTTGTCATTGTATACTCAATTATGCCTCAGCCCTATAGTTTGAATAATTACACACAAAAACGTTGCGTTTGTAATCCTAGGGATCCATAATAAACAGCTGCAACTTTCTTAAAACCTGCTTGAATCTGAAAGGAATTGATTTTTTCACGTTTGTCCTTTTTAAAATAAAGTACACATACCTGCTACATATTAAGTATTCTGATTTTTGAATGCTTGTAATGCAGTTTTGTTAGTACTCTTGATTAATTTATTTTGGCTCTTGTCTCCAGCATTTGCAACCAAATTATACTTTAAATGCTAGACAAGGTTTGTTCTAGCCTAATTGGTTGCTGGCATTTCTTAGCTTCACAGCTGCTGTGAATTGAGCTGTAAACTAGGAAACATAAAATAGGGGCCTATTCTCAGAGACCAAAAGGCATTTGTCAACATGTGAAACTTGTTTTTGACGGTTCAGTAAATATATGAACTTTTTAAAATTAAGGATCACTAATACCTACTTGAAGTAATCATAATTGATTTTTAAGTAGAAAGCCTTGAAATTAATGTATTTCAAGTCAAAGTGACTTGAATTGGAGTGGCACTCTTTTTTTAAAACAAAGATCATCTGTTCTTATTAGTAGATATTTGGAAGTTGAACTCTAAACTGCTTATTATACTGTGACAAAAACTTGAACATGACAAGAAGTTGAAAACCTGTAGAGATTTTAAATAGGCCGAACATAAAATGACATTGAAAAGAGGCTGTGATTTCAAAATATTATATATTTATTTAGCCAGTCATATTTTTATGTTATTTAACTTGTGGAATTTACTTTTCCATTAGATTCAATCATGAAGTTGCCTGTTTGCCTTCCTTCTTTTCTTTTATCTATTATTGGAATCTGGGCTAGGGAGATGGCTGAATTGGTACAAGCGTGAGGACTGAGTTTTAGTCCCAGAACCCATGTGAAACAAAAAAGTGGTGCCTACTTGTAATCCTAACACTGGGGACGGCAAAGACAGGTAGACCTGCTGGAGCTGCTGGCCTGCCAGCTTACCTTGCTTAATGAATTTCAGGCAACTGAGAGACCCTGGCTCAACAGAAGGTGAGTAGCTCCTAGGGATTACACCAGTGGCTAGCCTCTAGCATATACACACATGCTCACATTTGGATTTTGACTTTGTAATATTTCATCTGAGAATGATTAGTTGAATGTATGTGAAAATGTTATTGGTTCTCAACAGAAATATATGAGGAGTTCATTTTTAGGCAGTGCATAGGCATGACCCATTGGAGGCCAGTGAGCTTTTCATGTATGTATGAAAATGCTGATGGGGAAACTACTTTTACTTTAAATGGGAAGAAAATGTGTATTAATCATGAACCCAAGTTGTCACCAACTTGAGCAGTGTAGCTGCTACAGTGAGCCAGTCACTTGTATTTAAAAAGCACAGTACTGGAGTGTTTGGACAGTGAGAGTCTTAGGTTACTGTCCGTGTGACAAAACACCATGACCAAAAGCAAATTGGGGAGGAACGGGTTTATTTGGCTTCCATTTCCATATTGTAGCCCATCGTTGGAAGGAAGTCAGGACAGAAATGAAGCAGGGCAGGAACCTGGAGGCAGGAGCTGGTGCAGAGGCCATGGAGGGGGCTGCTTACTGGATTCTTCCTCATGGCTTGCTCAGCCTTTCTTGTAGAACCCAGGACCACTAGCCCAGGGGATGGCAGCACCTACAATGGGCTGGACCCTCACCCATCAATCAGTAATTAAGAAAATGCGCTACAGCTGGATCTTATGGAGGGATTTCTCAATTGAGATTCTGTCTTTTCAGTTAAATCCAGCTTGTGTCAAGTTGACCTAAAACTAGCCAGCACAATGAGCAATAAGTAAGATCAAATTAGATTTACATGCAGTGTTTTTCTTATAGTTGCTCTCTGCACAATCACTGTATTTTCTCCAACATTTCCTTAGATGCTTTAGTGCTTGTTCAATGCTAAGCTGAACAAGGTGGTCAATAAGTCTGTTAGAGGCTTTGAAAATGCGTCGAGGGCCTGTATGTCCTGCTAGAAAATGTTTAACCTTGAATATGATTAAAGCGTTGTTGTAGTTCACTCTCACTATAACAGAGTACCCAAGACTAACAGAATCGATTAAAAAGGTTTAGTTAATTCACATTTCTGGAGGCTTGAAAGGCCAGTATTGTGTGGATTCATCTATCCAGGTTCTGATCGACTTAGCATAGCTGATGAGTCCCAGGTCTCAGTGAGAGACTACATCTCAAAAACAAGGTATATGCCGCCTGAGGAGTTACCCCATTGATACTTAGCCTTAAAAATAAACACACAAACTGACAATCTGCAAATTATATCGTTACATTTTTTCCATACACTTTTGTTTAAAATGTTAAATGATACAGATATGATAGTGGTTTACATTCAGAATTTCAGACACACCAAGATAGGAAAGATGTTCTCTTCAAGGCTGCCAAATACAAATAGCCCAAACATTTATATAATTCCTGATTGTTTCATGGTTCTTCTTGCTGTAGGTAGTTTATTGTACATATATGTAATAATATAAATGTATATGTAAAAAATAAAAATATTTAATAACAAGTGTTAAATGAAATACTTCTTTATGCATGGAGGAGAAACAGAAGGGAAAGTGGGTGCAAGAGCGGGAGGCTGCGCTTGATTCCTCCTCAGTTCCAGTAACAACTAATCTCGTTAAGCGAGAGTGTGAGCTCCTACAGGTGGCTTTAAATTATTAGCACTCTAGTTTCCTTGTTGGCGCCCAGATGCTTCCCACTGGATTCTCTACCCTGAATGCCCTGCTTTAAGGAATTAAGCCTCAACGTGAGCTTTGGGAGATGAGAAGAGAAACCATATGTAGATGGTAACATTTCACATCTGGCTACTCGTTCCTGCCCCTTGAACACGCACACAAGAACAGTCATCCCATCTCAGTCCCAGGAACATCAAACAAGCTATCCACTTGCAAGGCAGAACAGTGGGCCAGGTCACAAGGCAATACTCTCATTGTAGGGGAGCTGCAGAAAAGACAGCAAGCTCCAGACTCAGGCTCCCAAAGCACTAGGGTAAAGGGCCTCAGGCAGCCTTGCCTCCAGACCCAGATGCTCTCCCAGTGCCTGCAGCGTTCTCAGGTGGTGGGTGCTGCTGGGAGCCATGGTTGTTCTGGGCTCCTATGTAGGACTGATCCCACTTCAATGCGTCTAGTAGGTGTTGCCCTCGTGCAGACTCTCCTTAGTAGTCCTGTCCTGCCTGGGCTCTCACGTATACGTTTTCTTTTGAAATTTGAAAATCAGCATTTGTTGCAATGCTTACATTTTCTGCACACCTGCATGAGACACCACAAAGGATTATGGCCTATGCTCTTGAGAGTTGGGGCCTGAACTACACTTGGGTATTTAGGCCATCACTAAGATCCTGGTGCTGGGATTGCACAGCAAAGGCAGCTCTCAGCACCCTCACATGAACTTTGTGATGGAAAAAGCATGGCAGCAAGGTCATCTTTGGAAAGCTTTTTTTCTTTTGTATCAACCAGTCTTTTGTCACTGTGACAAAATACTTGAAATAATGAAGGAAAGGTGTTGTTGTTGTTGTTGTTTACTCTTTCAAGGTTTCAATCCATGGTCACCTGGCTTTGTTACTTCTTAACCCATGTTTTATAAGACAGATAGATCATTATGACAGGGAGGGTGAGGGATGTTGGGCAAAGTGACTCAATTCAAGGTAAACCAAAGGCAGGCGGGGAAGATAAGGTGAGAGGTTCCTGAACCGGTAGTGTCATCAGCTTTGGGGTTGGGGGCTATTTTATATCTAACCTACAACATCCATTGTCCTGAGGAGTAGTATTTGGCTTCCTTTTTTGGAGCTAGTTTGTTTAGCTCAACTGTACTCTTAGATACTTCATGTGACTAAGCTGCAAATTTTTCAATTTTTTGTTTTCTTTTTACCATTTCCTTGCTTTCAAGTCAGTGTTAACAGTATGATGACACAGTCCCCTTTGTTTCTGGTTTAGAAATTAGTTTCACACTATGATCATGGACATGATACATTCAGGTCCTTCACAATGGATATATAATAAGGGTGGGATCAGGGCTAAATAAGAGGGGTGGGCAAGGTGGCTCCGTTGATAAAGTCGCTACTGTGTAAGCAGGAGAGCCTTGAAGCATCCCCAGCATGCACATGAGAACCAAGCCATGGTAATAGATGTTTGTAATCCCAGCTTTGAGAAGGCAGAGACAAGCAGATCCTGGCGTTTGCTGGCCTAGTCTAACAGTTGAGTCCCAGGTCCCAGTGAGAGACCCTATCTCAAAAACTAGGTGGATGCCTCCTGAGGACTTGTCCCATTATAATTAGCCTTAAAAATGGATACAGACATGTACACACACACAACTGCAAATTATATCAATACAATTTTTTTCATATACTTTTGTTTAAAATGTTAATTGCTTTGCCAGGCATGGTACACCCCTTTAATCCCAACACTCAGGAGGCAAAGGCAGGTGGATCTTTCAGTGTGAGGCCAGCCTGCTCTATAGGACAGCTAGAACTACACAGGAAAACCCTGTTTTAAAAGCAAAACAGAGAAGTTAATTGATTTGACATTCCTAACTGCAGATCTTCTCCTTAAAAGCCTAACTTTGGGTACTAACAATTAGGAGACATGCTATTGGGAATGGTCTTCTACAGTGAAAAACAACTCAGCAGGAATATTTTCTTCAGGTAACTTGGAATAAAGCTGAAAACTTGGTGGATTTTATGAAATATTAAACAATTTTCTGTGAATATGACTGGAAGATGAGTAAAATATTCTAGTTGGAAACAGAATGATAATGTTTGCGTGTCAGCATCAGTCTGCAT
Organism: Acomys minous; assembly: GCF_964271855.1. Lineage (NCBI taxonomy): Eukaryota > Metazoa > Chordata > Mammalia > Rodentia > Muridae > Acomys > Acomys minous. The sequence goes on along the minus strand of NC_140492.1, from coordinate 105,412,854 downwards.
GAGACATAGATGAGAACGCCGGGTGTGGTAGTGCACGCCTTTAATCCCAGCACTCGGGAGGCAGAGGCAGGCGGATCGCTGTGAGGCCAGCCTGGTCTACAGAGGAAGTCCAGGACATAGAGACTGTCTCGAAAAACCTTAAAAAAAAAAAAAAAAAAAAAAAAAAAAAAACAGCTGAGCTCAAGATAACGCCAGCCAATAGAAATGGTTTGAAGTGCTAACCGGATGAGTCTGGGTTAGATGGTCTTGGCAAAAAGCCTTTGCTGGACATGGTAGCATGTGCCTAATCCCAGGGCGTGAGGCATACATAGCAGGATGCTGTCTCTAAAACTAAATTGATTAACTGAATAGATTGAAAATGGCTCCAGATTTCTTTTTCTTAACTACGATTATAGAAAATTTTTGTTCCAAGGGAAAGCAGTCTAAGATAACAAAGGTTGAAAATACTCTTGTGCACTGGGAAATCCATATAATTGTTTGTGACTTTTGTCTCTTCTCTTTAGTCAGATGTCATACCTTTAGAACTCATTAACAGACTATCCCAGAGCTGCCATGTATTTAACAGTTTAAGAAATATTTAGGGGGCTGGAGACATGGCTCAGAGGTTAAAAGCACTGCCTGCTCTTCCAGAGGTCTTGTGTTCAATTCCCAGCAACCACATGGTGGCTCACAACCATCTAGAATAAGATCTGGTACCCTCTTCTGGCCTGCGGGTGTATACTATATACATAATAAATAAATCTTAAAGAAATACTTGTAGAAAACACATGAGGCAACCAGTCACAGGGAAATTTCGAACAATAACAAAAACATTGCATGGAAGAACTCACTGGATGTTAAAGCAGTTCTTGAAGAGAAATAGGTAGCTTTAACTGCTGTGAGAAAATAAGGAAATGTGAAAGATGAACAAGCTAAATGGTCTTTTTAAAAATGCACTAAGAGCCATGAAATGACTGTGGATAAGGGCGTTTGCTGCCAAGCCTGACAACCTGATTGAACCCCAAGTCCCACATGGTAGAAGAAAAGAACCGACACCTACAAGTTGACCTCTGATCTCCACAGGCTGTGGCATGAATATACTTCACCCCTCCCTCCCTGTCTGTCTCTCTCCCTCTCCCTCCCTCCCTCCTTCCCTTCCCTTGCTCTCCCCACACCCCAGTCAATCTATTCTATTAAAGTTATCCAAAGTCAGAAGTAACATCATAAGCCATTTGAAGAATGCTTGTTAAATACTATAAAGGTTCAAATAATTGTGATTTTAATACTAGGTGGTGGTTGTTATTGTTGTTCTGTTTTGTTTGGAAACTGGGTCTGATGTAAGCTACCTGACCTCTAACTTGCCTAATAGCCAAGGATGACCTTGAACCTCTTGATTTCCTACCACCACCTACAGGTACTTGGATTTCAAGTGTGAGCCACTATGCCCATTTTATGATTTCCCCCCCAATTTTTTCCAGAGAATAGGAAGGAAAAATATGCCGTTAAAAATCATTTTATGAGCCAATGAGGTGACCTAGTACTACGGCCAAGCCTAACAGTTGAATTTGATCTCTGAGACCTACATGGTAGAAACAGAGAACCAACTCCTGCACGTTGTCCTCTGATGTCCACATGTATGTTCTAGCGCATGTGCATCCGCAGGCACAAATAAGTTGATGTGAGAAAGGAAAATTGTTGACCTCTGTCCAAAATAATATTCAGGTCATTTACAACCAGATTTCTTAACCGTTTGATACTATTAATTTACTTTTTGGAATAGAAAAACTGATTTTACTATTTATACAAGCAAACAAAAAGGCAAAGATCATAAAACAGACTCTTAGGAGAAGTAAGGTGGGAGAGACTGTTTCAGAGGTAAGCGAAGCTCTCCTGACAGTGTACAGTGGGTTCAGAGATGAGGAAGTAGACGCATGCATATGTGCTTCAGCTATGAGGAAGTAGTGCTGCAGACAGGGAGAAAGTACGCTTCCGGAAGCGCTGCTGAGCATGTTGGTTTTCATAAGGGCAGGGAAGGAAGCTGGTTACCATACACACTGAGTGCCAACGGATTAAGGACACCATGAAAGAGTATGTTACACTTTTGAAGAAGCTGTAATCTCAGACTGACCTGGAGCTTGCCAAATAGGTCTCCGTTGTAGCACTGCCCCTGCCTCTGATTTCTAAGCCCATTGTGCCCATCGGGGTGGGGTTTATTCTTGGGGGTATCTGGTATTCAGGCACACTTTCCTGGGGCTCGGATGGTCTTTCTTTCTTTCTTTCTTTCTTTTTTTTTTTTTTGTTTGTTTTGGTTTTGGTTTTTTTGAGACAGGGTTTCTCTGTGTAGCCTTGGCTGTCCTAGATTCCCTTTGTTAACCAGGCTGGCCTCGAAGTCACAGTGATCCACTTGCCTATCAAGTGCTGGGATTAAAGGTGTGCGCCACCACCGCCCGGCCGGATGTTTGTCAAAGTCTCTTACCTTTCCCGGAACAAGTTACTGTGATCTTCTTGTCCCGATTAGTGGTTATTACTGTGGTGAGATTACCAGGGATGGTACGCGCAGGGGTAGCTGCTGTGTCGGCCTGTGCTCGTGTTTGATAAAACAGTGATAGGTCCTGCCAGAGCCCCAGCAGGGCTTCTCAGGCTGCTCTTCAGACCGTTCTTCATTCTCATAATCTTAAATGTAGGCCCCCTGCCTCAGCATCACTACAAAGGAGCGTCTTCCTTTGCGTTCGTCAGGATCTCCACAGCCCTTATCTTTTAGCTGAGCATTTAGAATTTCTTGGGAAGCCTTTGCCCGCTGACAAAGCAGGCATAGGTGCTGGTGTGCCTGTTTTGGCCAGGGCAGGACTCCTCTAGAGGGTGTTAGTTGTTGTGGCGCTCCCTCCTGCACTGACCACAACCCTGTTTGATGAGCAGGAAGGTCTGAGGCGTCCTCTGTTTAATGCTGCAGTGGATCAGTAACCAGACCTGCATCAGGGTCCAGGTTTTCCATGCCGAATCGTCCTCTTCTCTTTGTCTTTCACAGTAAATGTCCTGTACTTTTCTTAATGTGCCTCTCAGAGGATCCAACCAGTACATCCCTAGTTATTTACCTACTTTCATCTGATTGCAATGGGATTTTTTATTTTTCTTTTTGAGACAGGATTTCTCTGTGTAGCTTTGGCTGTCCTGGACTCACTTTGTAAATCAAGCTGGCCTTGAACTCACAGCGATCTGCCTGACTCTGTCTCCCTGAGTGCTGGGATTACAAGCACCACTGCCCCCGGGTTTTGCAATGAGGATTTTTAAATTTTTTTAATTGCATTTGTATTTGCAGGGAGGCAATTTGTGGGAGTTCTTCTTTGTAGTTTGTGGGCCCCAGGACATCAGGGTTGTTGGCAAGTGCTTTAACATGCTGAGCCATCTCCTACAATACGAATTCTTTTTTTATTTAAAAAACCGTTTCTATTTTATTCTTCCCATTATTTCATAGTGAATTGTCTTCTTTCATCTGGGTACTATGCTGCTTTTTTTAGTGTCCACCTGTTGCTGAGAATGACAGTATTTACTCAGTTGTTTTCACATCTTTGGCATTTTTTTTTTTTTAAGTGCAAAATTTTTCAGTAAGAATTTTTTTCTTTTAAAAATTTTTTTTATTATTTTTTACATATACATTTATATTACACATATATACAGTAAATTACCTACAGCAAGAAGAACCATGAAATAACCAGGAATTATATGTATACACACACACACACACACACACACACGTGTGTGTGTGTGTGTGTGTGTGTGTGTGTGTGTGTTACATTCATAGTGTTTTGGCTGTTTGTATTTGGCAACCTTGAAGAAAACATCTTTCCTATCTTGGTAATTAATTTTGTTCCTTCTCAAGTCTCTGATGGGGTTGAAGACCAGATAGTCTAGTTTTGCAATTAAGCTTAGTTGTTTAGGGGTTAAGATGTTTTTAGGTCTAAATAGATGTTTTAAGTTGATAATGACAGGATATGGTAGATACTGATTTATATTCAGAATTTTAGACTCATCTTTGATATTTAATTTCTTCACCTTTAATCCCAATACTTGGGAAGCAGAAGCAGGCAGGTCTCTGAGTTTGAGGCCAGCCTGGTCTGCATAGCAAGTACCAGACCAGCCACAGCGCTACTTAGTAAGACCCTGTCTTGTTTGTCAATCAGTTAACTATTTGATAAATTTATGTTTAGTCCTTTACTTAGAATGGGTATTACTGGAAGACTTTTGAGCAAAATGTGACTAGGTGGGGGTGGGGGTGGAGGTGGGGTGTGTGTGCCACACAGTAGAATTGATGATGGTAATGTAAAGAAAGTGGAGAAGATGTCACCCTGCACTTACTCCTCTAAGACAAGGTCTCTCTGAGCCTGGCCCTGAGATGGGGTTCAGCAGGCCTGCCACCCCTCCACAGGCGTGTGACAACGCCTGGGCTCTGAGGGTTTGCACTCAGGTCCTCAGGCTTGTGCAGCAAGCGCTCTTCCTGGCTGGCCTGGAACTACTATGTAGCTCAGGCTGTTCTCAAACTTGCAGTAGCCCTCATGCCTCAGTTTCCCTAGTGCTGATATTACAAACGTGGGCTACCATATTTGCTGTAACTTATTTCAAACCAGGATCCTGTGGCTGATAGAGAACAGAGTGAAGGTTACAATGCTGGAAACAGGCAGTGGCTGAGAGAATATTGCACAGTCACGCTGTGATGCAAATCCGTCTCTGCCTTTGGTTTTTGGCAACATCATGCATGTGTGCAGTGAGTTTTGGTCATTGTCTGCTCTCCTGTCCCCTCCTCTGCTGTTTCAATCATTCTTCTCAGCAGTCCCCAGCCCCTTTGTTTCCATGGTGTGTGTGTGTGTGTGTGTGTGTGTGTGTGTGTGTGTGTGTGTGAGAGAGAGAGAGAGAGAGAGAGAGAGAGAGAGAGAGAGAGAGAGAGAGAGAGAGACTGAGTTAACTAGCACTGTAAGAAAACATAGCTATCTTGTAACAAGGGGTAGAGTTTGTGTAAAGAAGGACCTGGCTGTGAAATAGCTTAGAAAATAATTAAGATTAATGCTCAGTATTGGCATTAGAAAAGAATTAAGTCTTGCAGTTGGAAACCTATTGTTGTGTTTACTTTTTATTATTTGCATGTATTGAGTGCATTGTAACACACACATGAGCACATATAAAAGTTCGTTGGATTCCCTGGAGTGGGAATTACATATAGTCTTGAGCCACCTGGTATGGGTGTTGCAAGTGCTCTTAACTGCTGAGCCTTCTCTACAGCCCTTAATTACACTTAATAAAGGAGTATCTAAATCCATGCTGTCTGTGGAACTGTTGAAATTAATAGCCTAGCTAAAATTAATGTATATGGTGTCATGGAAGCAGCAGCGTGTGTGTGTGTGTGTGTGTGTGTGTGTGTGTGTGTGTGTGTGTGTGTTTAAAAAAGGAAAATATGTTTACACATTGCTGTAATCCTAGCATTTAAGAGGTACAAAAGGGACATCAGATGTTGAAAGTCATCCTGAACTACATAATAAGTTCAAATACCCTGTCTTGATCAGCATATCAGTTGCTAGTACTAAATACTCTCAGGATTTGATTATTGGTTGATTGCTTTACAGGTATGGTTTTATGTAGCTCAGGCAGAACTTGAATTCACTGTGGAGTTGAAGATGGCTTTGAACCCTTGACTTCTAGCTTCTACCTTCCAAATACTGAGCTTATATAAGAATTCTTCAAATTTTTGTGTAGAGTGTGTGTTTGTGTGTGTGTGTGTCTGTGTGTTTATGTGTGTATATGTGAGTGAAAATAATTTTGTACATAAAATATCAATGATGCTTTGATCTTTAATACAGTATTAGCATTTCAGCTATATGTTTTTGTTTTATGTATTTAAAATGTTGTAAATTATCTTAAATACCCTAAGGGTTTCATGTAAGAAACACATGTTAAAATTCCTTATGTTCAATATTTTATTAGGTAATATATAGATGTGTAAAATAGTTTCAGTACTTGACTAATAATCAAATGGAATGAAGACATGAAATAATCAGTAAATATATGGTGGATACATATATCTGTGAATCTGATTCTAGGAGTTTGACTTAAGGAAATAAGTGGCAGGTGTATAATGGCAGATACAGTGTCATAGCTGTTTACAATATTGAAAATGTAACCTCAGAGAGACTACTGTAAATTACAATAAACGGAATGTTATACAATAGTTTTAAATAATGATTAAGCTTTTTAGTTATTGACTGGTAACGTCCACAGTCCACTAAAAGGGAAGGGAAACAAGTTTTGAGCATTATGTATCATAGTCTGTCTGTTGATGGCAAGATTACACCATCAGAAAGTTAAGTATAGATATGGGCAGTCAACATACAGGAAAGGACATTTAGATTAGTATTTCTTAGTGTTTGAGGAGTATCGTTTCTTTCTATGTGCAAAGATAATGTCTTTACTTTGTACTTATATGATTTAAAGTGTGATTCCCATATAAATGGTCTATTAGTATAGTATAACAGTTAATCTTAGGAATCTTTGTTTTGTGTCCCACAGTGTAAGTTTGGAATCATAGCAAGTTAACTTCCTAATCATTAGAACTGTTAAATGGCCTAAGTTTAGTAATCTGTCAGTATGGCTGTTTATCAAGTAGACTTGTTCTTAACAAATACTCTGAGTTTCTGGACTTGTTCTTAGGAATCTAATGGACAAAGTGTATTTTTGTGAAAATTCCTTGTAAGAATGGCCAGGCCATACATATTATTGGATATGTATGTGCATATATGTATGTATGTGTGTGGGGATTATTAAGTTGTAGTTAGCCATATTGTAAGAATTCTGTCTTTCATTCCTTTTAAAATATATGTTTTATTTCCACTTAGGCCGAATACACCAAGCGATGGTAACATCTTTAAATGAAGACAATGAAAGTGTAACTGTTGAGTGGATAGAAAATGGAGATACAAAAGGCAAAGAGGTACGATTGCTGAGTTAAACATCATCTCTAGTCAGGATTCTGAATACAAAACAGAACAGAAAAAGATATAATTTTATGGACGTAGCTGTTCTGTATAATTCCTTTAAGAACTTTCAAATAGGAGCTAGAAAGATGACTATTAAGACCAATGGCTGCTCTTCCAGAGGACCCTGGTTTAACTTTCAGCCCCAACATAGTGGTTCCCAGCCATCTGTAACTAGTTCTGGGGGATCCAACATTTTTCTGGTGTCGTAGAGCACCAAGCATGGACATAATACACAGATATTCATGCACACAAAACACCTACACATACACACACACACACACACACACACACACACACACACACACAAAAGAAAAATCTAATGAGTTTAAAAAATTAACTCAAAAGAAGAAAATCTCTATATATCATCTGTTCCTTAGTGAAATGCATAAAGTTTGAAAATTGCTGTATATAAATAACAGTTATGTAGTTTTGATGGTCACATTTAGTATAAAATATAGTGGGTTATTGTTCTAAACAATCTAGTTTGCATAGTAATGTTGTCATTAAGTGTCATTTAAGAGTCAATTTGCTTTATACCTTACACGTGTTTGTTTAAACAGATTGATTTGGAAAGCATCTTTTCGCTTAACCCTGACCTTGTACCTGATGAAGAGATTGAACCGAGTCCGGAAATACCTCCACCCTCATCATCTTCAAAAGTGAACAAAATTGTAAAGGTTAGTTAGGCGAACACACACGTGTGCTCTTGAGACTAGTACACTGAAGAGTATGTACAGTATGTGTCAAGTATTAATTGGTTTACATTTTTAAAGAGTTCTTTCCACCATCTGTGTTCATGCATATACGTACATACTGTAATGAGTCAGGGTTGTCCAGTTCACAACTCAAGACAATCAGATAATAAAAATTCCTTATCTAATTAGGATTTTTAAGCTTCACAAGAAATGAGTCCAAAGCTAATCTCTTGTCAATGTTGAACGAACAACTACTGACTGACAAAATAGTTTCGTGGTTTTTTTAAATCAAGAATAAGTATTCTAGTAGTCTTTTAAAAATTTTTGGTTTTTGTTTTTAATTGTAAAATGATGGGCGATGGTAAGAGCAGTTTAGCTACCTGTATATTGCCAGTGAAGAGAAACTTTGGAGAAATGCTGCATCCTGTGGAATAGCCATGGCTCTGTGTGGCTCTGCTGGGCACTGTGTCACACGCCTGTAATCCCAGCACTCAGGAGGCAAAGGCAGGCGGATCTTTGAGTTCGAGGCCAGCCTGGTCTACAAAGTGAGTTCCAGGATAGCCAAGGCTACACAGAGAAATTCTGTCTCAAAACAAACAAACAAACAAATAAATAAATAAAATAAATGGAAAGGAAAGGGAAAAAAAACATTTATTTTATGAAACACAACCGGAGGGTCCTGTCAAACCTTTACTTCTTAATGTTTGATTCAACAGCATTTATTGATTTTCTGCCTTGTGTAGACACTGTTAGAATACACAGATGGATATGCTATGGCTTGCAAGCCTATAGGAACTCTATATTATACAAGGAAATCATGCATAATATGCAAGTGTATTATAGAGACTTAACATTTACAAAATATTCTGCTTTTAAATTATGTATATGAATATAAGTCAGAGTTTCAGTTTTTATAACTTAAGCAAAGTGAGAGTCACTGCTTAAAGGTCTTTAATACATATGGACCGTTTCCATACCCAGCTTCAAAGCCCTAATGGCCTGGCATAGTTTTATCTACGCCCTCTTATCCCATCTTGAAGTCAAGCCCAGTGTCTCTCCTTTGCCTTTGCATCCTCCCAGCAAGCTCCATATATTCCCAGGCCTTAGAGTGTTGTTAACCTTTACTTTCCATTAAAACCACTTGATGGAGTTTAAAATACTGATTTCTGGGCTCCTCTTTGGGAGATGATGCCACTATCCAAGTAATACCTAATGTAATTTGAATGTGGGGTTGAATATAACAAAGTTATTTGCTGAGGACTTGATTTTAAGGGAATTCACTCATAGGAGCTATACAAATAGGACCAGAGTTGACTGCCTTAATCTTGCAGTAGCCAAGCCTTTGAAACCTCTAATGAAACCTTTTTAGGATAACTGGCTGCTTTTTTTTTTCATAATACTTTGGTTCTTCAGTTTAATAAAGGAGTCAATACTGTATTGCCTTCTAAGATCCAAAGATGTGATTTACTACCAGTCTGTCAATCCAAGATCAGAAGTGCTCTGAAATGCAAGGTTTCAGTTTTTATTTGCTAGTTTTATTCATTGAGTGTGTGTGAGTGTAGGTCTGTGGAGGACAGGTTGCAGCAGCTGGTTCCCACTTCCCACTTTGTTGAACCAGAGCCTCTTGTTGCTGATGTACTGTACTCTGGACTCTTGTCTTGTTGGAGGAGTATTGGGATTACAGGAACACGCAACCACATCCGGCTTTTTCTTTTCTTTTTTTCTTTCTCGTGGGGTTTAGGATTGACTCAGGTTAGACTTGTGCAGCAAGTTCCTTTACCCACTGAGCCATCTTGCCAGCCCCAAATGCAAGTTTTTTTTTGAGAACAAACATCACACCACAGAAAAGAAATTCTATATACATGATGAATTTCAGTCAGAATGAAGCTACACCAGAAGTATTATTATTACACAGTTATCTTCAAGGAGGTTGGATGTTCCTGGGAAAGAGCATTTTTACTACTGTTGTTGGATTCCAGTCCGCATATTAGCGTACACCTAATTTAAAAAAGCAGCTGTGACTGGCACTCCACACACTTGTAACTACAGCTCTGGGGGAGGCAGAGACTGAAGGGTCGCTGGGGCTTGCTGGCCGTTTCAGGTTCAGTGAGAGACCCTGACTCCAGGGAATAAGGTGGAGCATGACAGCAGGTCCCAGATGTCCTCCTCTGGGTTTTAAACACACATGCATGCACGCATACACACACGTCTTGAGGCTGTGTGTGTGTATAAGATATATATGGAACATACATGAATTTTCACTTCAAGTTGAATCCTATTATCAAAAAATCCAATTTTACACACATGAGTGCACAGACAAAAATATTCCAAGACATGAAGAAATGTAGAGTATTTCTGGTCTGGTGCTTTTCAGATAAAAGATAGTTATCCTTTACACAGTTTCATAGATGAAGTATAATGTAGTTACTTAGCCTCACTTCAGATTCTCCTCTGGAGAGGCGGTGATAATAAGATGGTTTTTGAGACCTGCTTGGACTGTAGTGAATCAATAACAGAAATAGCCAAACCTGAGCATCAGAGGACCTTTCCTGTCTGCGGGATGCATGATCTCATAGTTCTGAGAAGCAAAACTATAACATTTTCTTCCCCTACTCCTCTGTCTTTTTCTCTTTTTATGTAGTGTGTGTGTGTGTGTGTGTGTGTGTGTGTGTGTGTGTGTGTGTGTGTGTGTATGCGTGTGCACATTTTTATTTCTGGGTTATAAATGAAAAATTGTGTTTCTGAACTTTGTAAATATGAAGATTTCTACACTTGACCTGAGCTCAGTATTAAGAAAATAATGGCTCCATAGAGTTGTGTAAAACTGAAATAAATAAGGTCTTTATCTTTCTCATATTCCTTAATATATGGGGAATTTGGATATATGCCTCTGAAAGGAGCTTGACTATTGATAAATTAGCACTTTTTTGGTTATGTATTTTTCCTCAGTTTGGTTTTATGCTACTATTGTCTGTTTGTTTTTATTTAATTAAAAGAAGCTGAGGAATGAAGAAAAAAAATACCATAAATATTTTTTTTTCTGTAGAACCGACGGACTGTGGCATCTATTAAGAATGACCCTCCCCCAAGAGATAATAGAGGTGAAGTAAACCTTTATCCATCAATCTTTCCTACAGAGTTTGGGGGTTGTTTTGTTGTTGTTGTTTTTGTTTTGTTTTGTTTTTTGAGATAGGGTTTTCCCATGTATCCTTGGTTGTCTTGGAACTCACTCTGTAGACCAAGATGGTCTCGAACCCAGATCTCTGCCTGCCTCTGCCTCCCAGGTACTGGGATAAAAGTCCTGTGCTACCATCACTTAGTTCTGTACTGACTTTTTAGCATGGCTTTAATGAGGAACATCAAAAATAAACATTGCCCTTGGTGTTAATTGCTTAAACAATACATGGCTAATCTTAATGTTAGTGTTCCTGATCTGCTAATGTCCCAATAGCACTAATAACCTTTCTCTAGTGTAAAGATAAGAGCTGGTCATGGTGAGGCAGGCCTGTGACTCGAGCACTCAGGAGGCAAAGGCAGGAGACCCTGCACGTGGGAAGCCAATTTAGTCTACGTAGAAGATTCTAGGCCAAAAGGCTACACAGCAAGACTCCCAGAAAATAAAACAAAAAGTTTAAGCTGTATGTGCAGAGTACGTACTGTTTATTCATCTCGCTCAGTTTTGAACATTTGAGGAGGACATTATAGAGAGGAGTGAGGGAGGAGCCAAATGGAGATGGGTCCAGGGATGCGTTTCTTTATCACTGCTTTGGCCATAATTTTTGACTAAGGGGCTTGAATGGGTATAAACAGTAATTGACTTTAAGTTTCATAGACTTTGAGCTGGGGCATGTAGATAGGTAAGAATACTGTACAAGGCGGGGCGTGATGGCGCACACCTTTAATCCCAGCACTCAGGAGGCAGAGGCAGGTGGATCGCTGTGAGTTCGAGGCCAGCCTGGTCTACAAAGGAAGTCCAGGACAGCCCAGGCTACACAGAGAAACCCTGTCTCAAAAACCCAAAATAAATAAATAAATAAAAATAAAAAAACCCAAAGAATACTGTACAGTTGTATTTCTCTGTACGCATGGATGGTAGTAGAAGATGGGCCAGAAGTACCAGAGAGGAGACTAGAAGGAGAGAGGAGAAAGTCCTTCAAATCCTTTAGGAAGTTATGCAACTTGGTGAATTCTTGAGCCTTGGTGCCTGTGTACGTGCCTAGGCTGTATGGGGAAACATAGATTTGTTTCCTAAGTATCTGAATCATGTATACTTTTTTAGAAATGAGAGTGTGTTTATATTACATATGAAGTGTCTAGTGAAGTGTCTGTGCATTCTGAAATTCTAAGACTTGCGTTTCATGTGTATCTTTAAAAGTGACTATTAAAAGATAGCTCAGTGCTGAGCGTGGTGGCGCACGTCTTTAATCCCTGCACTTGGGAGGCAGAGGCAGGCGGATCTCTGTGAGTTCGAGGCCAGCCTGGTCTACAAAGTGAGTCCAGGACAGCCAAGGCTACACAGAGAAACCCTGTCTTGGACCCCTCTTCCCTCCCCCCCAAAAAAAAGTCAGTTTAGCTTTAGTTTTTAGGTATTCAGTTTTGTAGCTAAAGTCACACTGGAGGAAGTTTGCATGTTTCTGTTTGTATATTTGTCCTTACTATGAAATCCATGCTGGCCACAAACTCAGATCTGCCTGCCTCTTTCCTAATGTAAATATTACTTTAAAAATATCTTTTAATTGTGTCAATTTATTGAGTAGATTGATTACTTTTAGTAGCTTATAGAGCATTTATAGAAAAGTTTGGCAGTTTGCTAAATGTAATTTATTTATTCATTGATTTTTAAGATAGGCTTTCTCTGTGTAGCCCTGGGTGTCCTGGAATTCACTCTGTAGTCCAGACTGTCCTCTAACTCAAGAGATCTGGTTGCCTCTGCCTCCCAACTGCTGGGATTAAAGGTGCAGGCCACTACTGCCTGGTATTTATTGAATTGTTTTGAGACAGGGTTTCATTATACCTAGGCTTGCCTCAAACATGTATTGATCTTCCTCCCTCAGCCTACCAAGAGCTGGGATTTATAGGTCTGAACCATTGTGCCTGGCAAGAGTGCAATGTTTGTATCAGATTTGACATGGGGATGTATTTTTCTTTTACCACCGTTAGCTTTTAATACTTTCCTGAATTAAATTTGTTTTCTAGTGGTTGGTTCAGCACGCGCACGGCCTAGTCAGCTTCCTGAGCAGTCGTCTTCTGCACAACAGAATGGTAGCGTTTCAGATATCTCTCCAGTTCAAGCTGCAAAAAAGGAGTTTGGACCTCCTTGTATGTAAACACTGTATCAAGGACTCAGTCATTTTAGGCCTACGTGTAGTCTCTCTTGGTCAGCCTTATACATGCCTAAGTAGTAAGCATTCCAATACAAACTTGGCTAAAGATTTCATTTTGCCAACAAACTAATTTGTTTATAGTTTATAACAATGGTTCAATTGTTCTGAATTTAAAATTCTAGCTAGGTTTTATTTATTTTTTTTATTTAGAAGAAAGTTATCCTTTTTGATCCTTTCAATTCAGAGGCCTGTGATTCTAAACCAAGAGATGACATGTGTCAGTGTGTTGGAGTTCTGTCCCTGACTCATCTGTATGATGTCCTGTTGTGCTTGTTAAAGCAGCTCATAAGCTGCCCAGTACACTTGCTGCGCTTCATCACTGTGGACTTTGTGATTGTGTGCTGAAATTACTCATATGTTGTATAAGTCTATAAAAAGAAAACTATGCTTCTGCAGCTCTTTTTCTTTTCTTTTAGCACGTAGAAAATCTAACTGTGTGAAAGAAGTAGAAAAATTGCAAGAAAAACGAGAAAAAAGGAGATTGCAACAGCAAGAACTTAGAGAAAAAAGAGCCCAGGTTTGTAACATAAATTCGTAAGTGTTTATTGTTCTGAGAAAAGATTAGTTTATATCAGTGAAAATACTTGATTTAAAAATAATTTTAAGAAATTCCTTAAATTGGTATATAAAAATGATATAAAGTTTTAAAAAATAGATTACTGCTACAGATTTTTTATTGCATTCACTTTTTTATAGCTTAGTGTTATATGTTAGCCTTAAAATTTGTCCTTTTTTTTTTAAAGTAAGCCTTTGTGTGTAGAATCATAAATTACATGTTATAATATTGAAAAATTGTAGGTTTTCTATTTAGAAAGATATGAAAATAGAATGACTTGGAAAACTACGCACAACAGATAAGATTACATAAAAGTTAAAGTTATTGTTCTTTTGATATGGCTTGGTTCAGCTAGGTATGGTGAGATGGAAGAAATAATTTTGTATTTTGATTTATTATAGATCTAGAGAATGAGTATTGTGTTGCTCTTTTATTCTCATCAGATGAAAGCAAATATTTAATAATATTCGAAAATCTTTACATATGAGGCATTTTGTTATTAACCTGTATCACATTCATTGTTTGTATTGTTTTTATTTAATCTTAGAATTTGTTTCCTGTATCGTAAACACAAATGTTTTTTTAATAATGTGTTCAAGTACCTTTAATTGTGTTAAGTCTACAATTTATGTTTTAGTGTAGAATTATAAACCTGATAAAGTATTCAACCTGAATAAATTGGTTTTACCTGAAAGTTACCTGAGAATATATCTACTTGAAATAAATAATATGAAGCTAGGCTTGGTGGTATAACATCTATATTCCCAACACTTGAATTGGTAAAGGTCGGAGGGTTACAAGTTCAATGCCTCTTTGCAGCTACGTAGTGAGTTTGAAGCCAGCTGTGGGTACAGGGGACCCTAACTCTAGGGAAAATGAAAAAGGAAGAGTACCCAGAATAAGCTTAGTGACACTTAGCATAAGCGCTACCTGGTGTTTCTTGGGGGTGCTCCATAATATAACACCTAAGTGTCCCGCGGAGCTCCTGGTCACAGTCTGCTTCCACCGGACAGGTTGGCATCCTTTTATAAAGATTAGCTGAAGAGTACAGAGCGCAGTGTCTGTCACACTCCTTTAATCCCCGCAGAGGCAGGCGGATCACTGAGTTTAAGGCCAGCCTAGTCTACAAAGCGAATCCAGGACAGCCAAGGCTATACAGAGAAACCCTGTCTTGAAACCGCCCCCAAAATGAAAAAAAACCCTGATTTCAATATTAATGATTTACTATTCGTTGCAGGAAGGCTATTGACTGTTGTTATTTATAATTTAAATCAAAACCATTCCAATGTTGAATTTAAAACGGATTGCAGTCAGAATTCAATATATATATATGTATGTATATATAAAACATTTTAAATATTATCTTGGTTTTGAGCTGCTTGGCCTGCAAGCACCTGGGAGGTAGAGGCAGGAGGACAAAAGTTCAAGGTCAGCCTGAACTACATGAAATCCTGATTCCAAAATTATCTCCCTTTGTGCAACAAACATTATCTGAGAACATTATATATAAGATAACAATTACGTTCTGTGTTGTATTGCTTTTTGGTGGTTGTGTTACATCCTGGCTATCTTAGCGTTAACAGAGAGGAGAAGTAGATGTAATTAAGACTATACTTAAAAACAGGGCACTTATGTCTAACTAAACAGCATGCTTACACCTGTAGGCCACACTTTAAAGAATCCTTTAATGTTTTGACAATAGCACTGGATAGGCAGAGGGGAAGTAGTGCTGTGGGAAGATCAGTGAGCAGGTAGGTAAAGGAGGCTCCTCAAGGATGCGGCTGCAGGGACCTCTTGGTGACGTGTGCAGAGTTGATGGTACCTAGACTGTGGAAACACTAGAGGAGGCAGTTAGTTCTCAGAGGTCCCCGTTTCAGCCTGTCGGGGATTCTTCACCACTGGTGTGGAGTGCTCTTCCCCTCGCTGCATTTTCTGGCATACTAAATGCATTATAGGTGTTTGTTTTAAAAGCAGTTAAAGGGTAGTTTTATTACGGAAACTTTGGAAAGTGAAAAGTGATTCTGAACATATTAACCTGAACTTGGTAATTATACCAGTTTGAGTTTGATTAACAAATGCCAGTGTCTGAATTGCAATTTTCAAACTATATGTAACACATGAGGTGGAACTGTATTAACCATCAAGCCCTGTTTTCAATAGGATGTTGATGCTACAAATCCAAATTATGAAATTATGTGTATGATCAGAGACTTCAGAGGAAGCTTGGACTACAGACCCCTAACAACAGCCGATCCTGTAAGATCTTCGTAAATTACTACAGTGAGGATGTCATACTATAAATAAAAACATTCATACTTACTAATTGTATTTTTATTCACCTGTATGGTTTTATCTTTCCTTAATGAGGTTCAGTTCCTACATTTTGAGAAAATCATAATTTGTGTACTGTTTTTGTTCATCTTCCACAGCTTTAATAGTGGAGGTGCTGCCCGCATAGCGGCTCTCTGCACGCACAGCCTCCTTCCTTGTCTGAGCTCGCAAGAGCAAAAGCAGACCTCGTTTCTTTGTTGACCTCCCCTGGGGCTTTGATCTCAGTTCCAGCTTTATTTTCACTTTGGTTTGGACCATGTATCCCACCCTCATCTAATTTATTATTAACTAATTTGTTACCTTTAAATACACACTACTTTGGCTTTAGCAGTAATAATGGTTTTTACGGGCTGTAATAGGCCCGATTTCCAGTGCTGAAAAGTATTCTGCAGTTTCATTATCTGCTACAGAAGGAAAATACTTTTCCAAGGAAAAATTATAATCTGACTAACATATGTAGGATGTTTGGTTGGTTATCCAAAATGTTTGTGTTAGGTGATGCTTATAGGTCCTAGTAGATTTCTTATTCATAAACTTGCATTCCAATATATTTAGGCCTTGCTACACTGCCAGATGTTTCACATGTTGTATTTGAACTCATGTTTTAGATCAGGTAATTTGTCAAACTCTATAAATCTGATGATAGGAAGTTTATTTATTCGAATAAAGCATTATTGGATGTAAGTTTTATCTTTAAATTTTTACTAAGATTTGTCTTAATTGGCCTAAAAGGTGGCTCAGTGCGAGGACACATTTTGGATTCTCAGTATTTTCAGCAGCACACATTCAGGCCCATCTACCTGTACCTCCAGCTCAGGGGAACCCAGCATTACATGCACATAACCATATACAGGCACATAATTAAAAATAAACATTTTTTAATTGCCATTCATAGAATGGTGATAGTTATTTTGCTTAGTAATTATGAAAACCCTGGGTTTTTTTGTTTTATTTTGTTTTGCCTGTTAGTGGCCTTTGACAATAACTTTACCTACAGTCAACATGAAAAAAAAAAGCCAATTTGTAGAATAGAAACTTTTACTTTTATTGTATACAACAAGTCTTGAAATGAATGGGAGGTACCTTTTTAACAAGGTCTTAATGCTAAGAATAGTGGTACTTCTAAAAATTTTATTTACTAAGTAATGGCTTATCAAAAATAAAGTTTCCACGGTGCTCAGGATTTTAATAATACTGTTTTGCACAACCACTAAAATCTATGCAATGCTAATTTGTTTTTAAAAGATTAACCACAATATTTATGTTAAGAAAATATTTCTTAAAAACATAATTTATTTTCCATTGTTTTTCATAGCACTTTTAAGTCAATGAGATAATACGTTTTTTATTCCTAGATTGATGAGCATAGAATATGTGTTTGTGTAAGAAAACGACCACTCAATAAAAAAGGTATGATGCTTTGTAGAGAGTTGAATTTAGAAACGAGTCATGGTAATGCATTCCTGCAATCTCAACATTTGGGAGCCTGAGGGAGATGGACTGTGAGTTCTAGGGCAGCATTGTAAAGACTTTATCTCAAAAACATACTGAGATGGTTTAGCTGGTAAAGGTGCCTGCTGCCAATCCTGGTACCTGAGGTTGATCCCTGGGACCCACATGGGGGAGGGGAGGATTGACGCTTACAGGTTTTCCTTTCATTGCCACATACCACACCCTGGTGTATGCATACCTTCATACACAGAATTAAAATCAGTTCTTTAGACCTCAAATCATTTTTTAAGTTTGGTTTCTTAGATCAAATGCTGTGAAAATTAGTGAACATTGATTTTTGTTCATTCTTTTAGAAACCCAAATGAAAGATCTTGATGTAATCACAATCCCTAGTAAAGATGTTGTGATGGTCCACGAACCCAAACAAAAAGTAGACTTGACAAGGTACTTAGAAAATCAGACATTTCGTTTTGATTATGCCTTTGATGACTCAGCTCCTAATGAAATGGTTTACAGGTAAGTGAATTTGTTTTAAATTAAAATTACCTCCTTATAATTTTATTACTTCCTTGACAACTTAATGTTGTTCTTAGTGTAGCTTTCCAGGGATGGAATATGCTTTCTTATTCCAACATTAATTGAAGAAAATGTAATATACTCTAGGAGTTTTAACATGTAATCTCTTTACTACTTCAAGAAATTAGTTTTTGTTGTATTTTGTCTTTCTCTGGGTGTGGTAGCTCTGAGGAGACAGAGGCAAGTGGGTCTCTGAATTTGAGGCTGGCCTGGTGTACATAGCAAGCTCCAAGACTATGTACAGTCTTCAGACATTGTCTCAAAAAACCAAAAATTATTTTTTATGCAATTGATAGTTAATTTACACATATATAATATATATGACACACATATTTCTTGAGAGGAGTTAGAGAGATGGTTCAGCATTGAGAACACTAGCTATTCTTCCAGAAGACCTAAGTGTATTTTCCAGTGCCCATGTTGGCGCCTCACAGCCACCTGTAAGTGCAGCCTCAGGTTGTCTGCCATATGCTTCTGTGCTGCGCTCAGATGGTGCACAGACATCCGGCAGGCAGAACACCTGTACAATAAAATAAAAGGAAAGAAAATATTCTGGGAAATACTAAGATAGGTAATGAGAAGTGATGTATAGAAAACAAGAATTTTTCCATTTTTATCCTCGTACTAATAAATTTGAAATACTTCATATGCATTGGTTACTAATTAGTCCAAATCTTTACCTAATGTATGTTTCTAAATAAAAGTTAAGAATTTCTGTAAATGTACTTACATTTGCTTAATTTTTTTTTATTTTTTCCTTAATTTTTTTATCATCTATATGTTTGACAGTCATTTTAGTACATGAAAATTTTAGTTTACATTCAGCTTACAGAAGTCAGATTTGCACATATTAAATGCACATACTAAATTTTTATATTATGTAGATTATGACATTATTTTATAAATATACTTATTCTAATAGTTATAACATACTTTTATAGCATTGCTGTTGTATTCCACATAGAAATATCTTTGCATTTATTTGCTGTAATTTCTTTCCTAACTTCATTTTATAAAAATTCCCAGGAAGCAGAATATTAGAGCTAATAAGAATCTAAGAATTGAAAATGTTACCAATGAAATACTATTACACCATCTTCATGAATCTTAGGCCTGTAAACGGGGAGAGATTAAGGAACGTTGGGATACTAAGTAGTTACACTTTGAGGTATCTATTAAAAATGGGAATTATAATCATAATTGGCAATTGTCTTTTAGCTTTCTTAAAAAAATTCTTCCCCTCCACAATTCATTAAGTACAGGCTTGTAATAGTTTTTGAATACTGATAGAGGTATGTTGTATGATAGAGTTAGCAGACATTTGAGCTTGACTCTGTTTATACTTCATCAATACACAACCCTTATCCTCTGTTTTGCCAGTAAGGACTGAGGGAATCACACTTTTTTCCCCCTGGTCATTCTTCAGATTTATTCATAGTTCCATTAGACTAGAACTTTTTCCTGCTCTTGTTATTCTGTGCCTCCTTCAGATTTGCATTGAAAAAAAAAACTAGCAAAGGTGTCGTATTTGTTTTTTAGCATGCCGCTTAGTGTTCTCAATACAGAAATATTTCTTATTCCTTCCTACTTGAAAATTTTTAATTATACCAGTGAATTTTATCTATATATTAAAAAAGAGCTGTAAATTTTTTTTTTTGCCATTTTTAAGACTATCCACTCAAAGTTTAGTGTTCCATAGTTAATGTATATTCTTTTCCTCATTTATAAATCAATTGTCCTTGTTCAGCTTTTTTTTGATCTTTTGATCTCTCTTACCCTATGCAACAATGGGTTGTTTTCAAGCTGATTATGACCTGTGACAACAAGTGGGTTGTGTTCAAAGACCCAGTTCAGTGGTCGGACCAAGAACCAGCTCCCCTGTACTCCCAAGTCCAAACTTGGACCCAGTGTTGTGGACTACTGCTTGCTTGCTTGCTTTCTTTCTTTCTTTCTTTTTTTCTTTCTTTCTTTTTTTGGTTTTGATTTTGATTTTGGTTTTTTGAAACAGGATCTCTTTGTGTTAGCCTTGGTTGTCCTGGACTCACTTTGTAGACCAGGCTGGCCTCTAACTCACAGTGATCCACCTGCCTCTGCCTCCCGAGTGCTGGGGTTAAAGGCGTGCGCCACCACGCCCGGCTGTACTACTGCTTTCTGCATCCTGGGGAGACCATTGCATGTGAGAAGCTGCTCAGCAAACTGATGAGATACACTGAAGCGGCAGTGTCTGCAGCTGCAGAGGTCAATAGGAGGGGTCCCCAGTTCTCTGTTACCCCTGACGCACTGATGAACACTGAGTAGTTGGGAAAATTGGGCTACAGAGTTTCCTCACCACCGTATTCACCTGGCTTCTTGTCAACCAACTACCACCTTTTCGAGCATCTTGACAAATTACTGCAAGGAAATGAGCAGAATGCAGAAAGTACTTGCCTGGAGTTTGTACAATCTCAAAGCACGGATTTTAACATTGTAGGAAAAGATAGAAAATGGCTCCAAAATGTGTTCATCATAGTGGCTCCTACTTTTCTTTATAGAAATATTTGGATTTAAAATTCATACTCTAAAGTAACAGTTCTTTTCTGTTTTAAATTTCAAAACTAAAGATCTGTTTAACTTCCTGCTGTTCTCTGTTAATGAGATGCGCTTTGCAGTACTCAGTACTTTGGTTGCTTGTCTAACTTACATGTGTGTGACACACTTTTTCATTTTCCTTTAAAGATTTACGGCTAGACCACTAGTGGAAACAATATTTGAAAGAGGCATGGCTACATGCTTTGCTTACGGGCAGACTGGAAGTGGGAAAACTCATGTAAGTAATAAGGCCTGTGAGCATTAGAATGCAGCCCCAGGGCCCTTTGCTGATGCCGGCCACTCTGTTTTTTGAGATAAAGTCTCTCATCGGCCTGGAACTACCCTTGGCTGGCTGTCCAGGAAACCTTGGGCTTCTCTCTGTCTCTGCCTTCCTTTCTCTGGGATTACAGTCATGTACTATTGTGCTTGAATTATTTTACTGGAAGATAGAACTCAAGGCCTCATATTTGTGTGGCAAGCACTTTATGTACTAGGTTATAAGTTATCACCCGAACTCTAAGACCTAAATTCTTAAAATGTATTCCTGAATAATGCCTACTGTTCTTTATTTTCTTCCCAAATGTAGACTATGGGTGGTGACTTTTCAGGAAAGAACCAGGATTGTTCTAAGGGGATTTATGCATTAGCAGGTAAGTGTTCTTTGTGTACGTAGTTTATGATAGTCTTAAATATGACTCAGGTCTCTTGGAATAAGGCTTTTTATTGTCTAGCTCCGTTTTCAGAGTATTTGAAAAGAAATGCAAGATCGTGGTCAGACATGGTGGCACATACCTGTAGTCCTAGTGCTTAGGATGTGGAAGCACGATCATCTTCATCAGCTCTATAGCAAATTTGAGGCCAACCTTGCTATGTGAGACCCTCTCTCAAAAAAAAAAAAAAAGTCAGCCAGGCAGTGGTGGTGCAACCTTTAATCCCAGCACTCGGGAGGCAGAGGCAGGCAGATCACTGTGAGTTTGAGGCTCGCCTGGTCTACAAAGTGAGTCCAGGACAATCAGGGTCACATAGAGAAAAACCCTGTCTCAAAAAACAAAAATGAAAAAGAAAAAGTCATAAAAGAAATGTAAGATTAAGTTCTTGGTGACAAAAAAAGTCTTGATTTTTTTGGGTCACTGTAATGTGGCATGCTATTAGAAATGTCTGTAAATTATCTAGTGACTAATTGTTATTGGAAAAAACCACACACACACACACAGAGTTTTTGAGGTAGGTGCTCATTATTCCAAGGTGATCTCTTATATTTTTGGTTGTGAGACTAGCCTTGAACGGCTGAGCCATCTCTCCAGCCCCTAAGGTGATGTCAGTCTTCCTGTGTAGCTAAGGAGAACCTTGAATTTCTGTTCCT
Source organism: Acomys minous (assembly GCF_964271855.1). Classification (NCBI taxonomy): domain Eukaryota; kingdom Metazoa; phylum Chordata; class Mammalia; order Rodentia; family Muridae; genus Acomys; species Acomys minous. The sequence continues at coordinate 105,390,931 of NC_140492.1, read as the reverse complement.
CTTGCCTCTACCATCTGATGTGGGGACTTTAGGAGTGTACTGCTGTGCCTGGTGTATGCAGTGCTGCAGACTGAACCCTGGGCTCCTTGTGCTTGCTAGGCAGACACTGCCACCTGAGCTACATGTTGAGCCCCCTTCAAGGATAAGCAGTATTGTCCTTTCGTGCATATGAAAGAACGGCTTCTTTTACAACTTTATTTTTCAAATTAGTGCTTTAATATTATTTTTATTGATACTATTAACCTAATATTAACTGATTCTTTGAAAAATAGGAAAGATACTTTAAAAATTCATTGCATCTTAACAAACTTCACATGTGGAATTTTTGACAGCTCGGGATGTCTTTTTAATGCTGAAGAAGCCAAACTATAAGAAACTAGAACTTCAAGTATATGCAACATTTTTTGAAATTTATAGTGGAAAGGTACGTGAGAAGGTTTATTTTTCCTTTGTGTATGGGGCTGGGTATGTGGGTACACATGTGTGAGTGAGTATGTGTGCATCTGCACATGTGTACATGTAGCTAGAGGCCAGCAGTAAGCCTCAGGTTTTTTTCTCAGGAGCGTCCATCCTGTGTTTTTCAGACTGGACTTTATCGTGCCCTGTGGCTGGGCGATTAGGTCGGGCTAGCTGGCCTTTGTGCCCCAGGGTCTCCACTTCCCCAGTGCTGTTTTTTTTCTGGGGTTCAAGTTCAGGTTCAAGTGCAAGCACTTTACCAACTGAGCTGTCTTCCAATCTACAGACCTTTTTTTAAAAAAAAATGTGGTTTTAACTGGGTGAGGTGGTGCACACCTGTAATCTCAGCACTTGCTGAGACAGGTGGATCTTTGTGAATTGGAGGCTAGCCTGATCTACAAAGCTAGACCAGGACAGCCAAGGCTACACAGAGAAATCCTGTCTTGAACCAACCCCCCAAAGTAGTTTTATATATAGTTATATATGTAATATATTTATGCTATTTTATATAAGATAGATTAACATGGGTATATTATATATTAGCTTTTTTATATATTAGCCATTTTTAAGTGTACAATTTAGTGGCCTCCAATATATTGCTTTGTTTTATGACCTCCACTACCACAAGATTTATATGCATGTAAATATAATAGTTGATGCTTTTTTAAGCTTTCAGTGTCAAGCTTGTTCTGAAAATAGTCTTATTTTTAGATTCATTTTTGTACAGCCGGGTTTTTAAAGCTACCTTTCTAATTCAAATAGTTGTTTTCTATAGGTGTTTGACTTATTAAATAGGAAGACAAAATTAAGAGTACTAGAAGATGGAAAACAGCAGGTGCAAGTGGTAGGATTACAGGAACGGGAGGTCAAATGCGTGGAAGATGTACTGAAACTCATTGACATAGGCAACAGCTGCAGGTGAGTTGTAAAGGGAAACTTCTGTTTCAGATCCTGTGGGGTAGCATACCAGCAAAGCCAAGATGTTAACTGAAATCTTACGGATGACATGTAAATAAAAGTTGTAATGTGCCAATATGTCCTTAATCACATTGTAGAACATCTGGGCAAACATCTGCAAATGCACATTCATCTCGGAGTCATGCAGTCTTTCAGATCATTCTTAGAAGGAAGGGGAAACTACACGGCAAATTTTCTCTCATTGACTTGGCTGGGAACGAAAGAGGAGCTGACACTTCTAGCGCAGACAGGCAAACAAGGCTTGAAGGTGCTGAAATTAATAAAAGCCTTTTAGCACTCAAGGTAAGTAAACTGTATTCAGTTAAAGAATGAAAGCTCTTTTGCTTCTGACCTTGAGTTTGCCTACTTGGTTGTAAAAAACTGGTTCACCTTATAAGAGAAAAGGTTTACAAACTGTCATATTTGAAAAGTTACAGATGTTATTGTATGTAGAATTTTTCCATGCATGTATTTTTTTTTTAACTTGTTTTTAAACAAGTTAAAGGAAACTTGGCTAGATTCCAGGAGGGCCACAATCAGCCTGGCTTTCTTAGGCGGGCAGAAACTATGGAATTGAGCTAAGAAATGTTTTTTTCCATCTATAACTCCAGACAGGATCCGAGGAGGAGGTGTAGAGTTGTCCTGGGTTTTATGGAGAGCTTCTTTTCCCTGCGGTGTTAGTCAGACAGGATCCGAGGAGGAGGTGTAGAGTGTCCTGGGTTTTATGGAGAGCTTCTTTTCCCTGCTGTGTTAGTCTCTTCAAGTTCCGCCATGACTTTGAAGAGGACAGTAAAGGGCGTAAAATGGTTTCTTAAAAAACAAAAAACAGAGTACTGTTTTAAAAAAAACAAAAGTTGGGCCAAGAAAATTTACAGGATTATTGTATTTTTCCTCTTACTAGAAAATCAGAAATTGGAAGCATCACAATAAATCAGCCACAGCTTTTGGGATTCTATTTTGAATTTTCAACTGCTTAGAATCTTTGCTTTTGCTGCCTGAACTTTTGAACACTGATCGTGTTTTCAGATTTTTGTTTTAGAATCATTACAATTTGTTTTTGTGGTTACTAATTTTACTGAATTACTATTTATGAAACCATCAGTAAGTACTAAAGATCTTTTTTTTTTTTTCAGAGCTCATTAGTCCTTAGATGTTTTGTTATTTTATTTCTTGCTTTTTTGTTTTGTTTTTTGTGTTTTGAGACAGGGTGTCTCTTTGTAGCCTTGGTTGTCCTGGACTCGCTTTGTAGACCAGGCTGACCTCTAACTCACAGTGATCCACCTGCCTCTGACTCCAGAGTGCTGGGATTAAAAGCGTGCGCCACCACGCCTGGCTTAGTCCTTAGATGTTAGCAAGTAAGAAACCTTTAAAATATTGCTTTCAATGATTGTTATAAAACCTAATTACTAAGAAACATTTTCTTACATTTTAGGAGTGCATCAGAGCCTTAGGTAGAAATAAGCCCCACACTCCTTTCCGAGCAAGTAAACTCACTCAGGTGTTGAGAGATTCATTCATAGGTGAAAATTCTCGTACTTGCATGGTAAGTTGGCTTTGTTGTTGTTGTTCCTTGGTAAATATCTATGGAAGTTTTAGTCTTTTGCTAATTATAATTAATTACTCTTCTGTTTTAGGAGATTATGTTTAATATGCAGTCCCTTCCAATTTGGTGGAAAGTATTATATTGCAACTATAATGCTTTTTTAAAAATTTAAAATTACTTTTAGGTACATTTGGTGTTTGGTATACATATATGTCTTTGTGAGAGAGTCAGATCCACTAGAGTTTGAGTTATAGTCCAGACAGTTGCAAGCTGCCATGTGGGTGCTGGGAATTGAACCAGAATCCTCTGGAAGAGCAGCCAATTATCTTAAGCGCTGAGCCGTCTCTCCAGCCCCAATGCTTTTACATTTTAACATCTGAATGCTTCATTTAGCAGACATTAATTTACTCTCAAGTTCTTTTTTCCCCGGTGGGGAGGGTAACAAATATCTTTTCATGCACTTCACTGTGTTGCTTACAATTGGTTGTATTTATGGCAAGCTAGGGAGTCACCAACAATTTGTGCAGTCACGAGTACAATTTGAGTTTCTCCCTCCGTCTTCCTCTTTCTTTATAGGACAGATTATGTTTTCAGCTGTTAGGCTCTCCACTCCCAAACTGCCTTTTACCTAAAGATTCTCCCATATGACATTAGTGGGTCATTGTCTCTAGAAGACTACTATTCCATTAATAATAGCAAAACAAACAAATAATGGTAAAAATAGGGCAGTCTGTGTTGTCTCTTTTACTAAATGTTTGCCTTCAGTTTCAGCTGGATTTTCAATGACTTTCTGGTTCCTTCAGAAAATATTTTATAAAGCAAATATTTTATAGTTGTAACTAGATTTTATAATGATTATATCATAGAGGTCAGATACCAGTATAAATATTTTAAAGTAGATTGTAAGATTAGGCCTTACTGAACTATTTGTCAGAATTATTGTGTTGATCATTTATGATTTTATCTTTGCTTCTCCATCTCCCCTTTTATAGATTGCCACAATCTCTCCAGGGATGGCGTCCTGTGAAAATACTCTTAATACGTTAAGATACGCAAATAGGTATGAAATCTATTCCTACATTTTAAACTGAAATCTAAACTATGAGAGCAGCATGTAGTGTGATTGGATGTGTGCTAGGGAAACGAGGCTTTGCGGCACACACCTGTGGTTGTAGCTCTTGATGGTGAGGGAGAGGGATCACCAGCCCCATGCTGTTCTCATCTCCAACATGAGGTCTGTACCACAGCCAACAGAAAACCTCATAGGGCAAACCTCATTTGTCATTATTCAAAAAAAATTTTTTTAAAGAAGATTTATTATTATGTATACAGTGCTCTGCCTGTACACCTGCAGGCCAGAAGAGGGCAGCAGATCACAATATAGGTGGCTGTGAGCCACCGTGTGGTTCCTGGGAACTGAACTCAGGCCCTCTGTAAGAGCAGTCAGTGCTCTTAACCTCTGAGCCATCTCTCCAGCCCCATTATTAAAATTTCAAAATAAAGTTTTCCATGCTCTTTAAAGTGACATTATTTAGAATTGTTTATAAAATTGGAAAAAATGAGTAGAAAGTGCTATATAGATAAAACTGACATCTTTATTAAAATATTTCAGTGATGCAGTTTCTTATATTATTGAGACTAAAGTAGAGGTTAGGGAATCTACAGTGGGCTTGAATTATTCCTGATGAAACTTACACACACACACACACACACACACACACACACACACTCGTGCGCGTGTGCACACATTATCACTTAAGTTATCACAGTTTTTTCTGGTGCTGTGGATGGATGGTATATTATTTACATCTGCAGTGTTTCCAACTTCAGTAAACAACTGAGTTGTTACATACAGACAAACTACACTAGAAACTGAAAGCTTATGCTTTACCATTATGAATAGTTTCAGCTGCCCGTGGAACTCTTGAGCATATGTTTTGTAAACCCAGTGCGCACATACTCTCTGCTTATTTTGAGTGATTGTTTACATAATTTTACATTGTATTTGTGAACTCTACGAATACAGTATTTTGATGAAAATCACTGATGCTCAGTCCTAGCTCCTCTGGATCTACTCCTTGAAGTGGTAAATGTCTGCAATCTTGCTATACTTACAGTCTTAGCCTACAGATAAAATTCTCCTCTATAACCTACTTACAGTGTGGAGATTGCCTTAATTTTCTTAAAAAAAAAACCACATTCTTTTTTGTTTTAGTCGAAATGGAGACTTCCCCCCATTTTTTTTAAAGTAAAAAATTCATAAACATCAAAAAGTACCTAAAAACTGGCCAAGCAGTAGTGGCAGCACTCAGCTTTAATCCCAGCACTGAGGAAGCATTCAAGGCCAGCCAGGTCTATATAGGTAGTTCAGGACAGCTAGGGCTGTTGCACAGAGAAGCCCTGTCTCAAACCCCCTCACAAAGAAAAATACCTAAAAGCAAGCTATGCAGTGTAACTAAGTGCGTAAGCTCTCGTCACACAATCCTGAATAACTGAAGAAAATCCCCCGATCTCATGGTGCAAGGACAAAACCCCATTCTGCACAGTTGTCGTCTGACCTCTGCACGCACTGGTGTGTGTGTGTGTGTGTGTGTGTGTGTGTGTGTGTGTGTGCGCGCGCGCGATGATAATAATAAATTTTTTAAAAAGTTTAAGTCCTTAATAACAAGTAAGCAATTTAGTTATTACAATGTTTACTGTCACTTAACGGTCTCCTCAGTTGAAGCCAGATGGTGGTGGGACATGCCTGTAGTTCCAGCACTCAGGAGGCAGAAGCAGAGGGATCTCTCAGCCAGGGTTATCTTATCTCGAAAGATGTCCACCCCGACCCCGCTCCCCACCTGGGAGCAGGCTCTTAACAAGCTTCCAGAAGAGTTCCAATGTTTTCCTTCAGGACGTTGAGGGAGGCTGTTGGAGAGTGGGAATACTTCAGAACAGAAAACTGCTCAAACCTATGACTCTCTCTCTATCTTGAGGTCTCTACCTCGAGTCCTTTAAAATAACTTTATTTTTAGTTAAAAATTGATTTCATATCTATAATTGTATCTTTGAGTACCGTTAGGTAACTATATTTTGGTTATCCTTTTCATTTTTCATGTTGTGCTGCTTTGGTTTCAGCTGGAGAGGTTTCGTTGATGATAAGCATTGCTAGGAAGCACTAGCCGCCCGGCCTAGGGTGTGGCTCAGTGGCCATGCCGGCTAAACATGGAGTGGGCCCTGAGTGCTGGTCCCGTTCTGTGGGGGAGGGGGGAAGCTACAAAAGTACACAATATAAAAGCTACATAAAAAACAAAATATAATAGCTACTTAAACATATAATATACCTTTAAAATGTGAACTATGAACTCCTAGACAACAGACATTACTATTGTCTTTTAATTAATTTTCTTAGTATGTAAGAGTCTTTAAGAATGATTTAGATGCTTTATTTTCCCAGAGTTACTCGAGGAGGGGTAGGGAATGACTTGTTGTGATGGATTCTTATTACAGAATCAAAAACACTGTTGGAGAATGCTATCTGAGAGAATTGAGACTAGCCCCTCCATGTCTAAAACCTCCAGGCAATGAAGATCCCTGAAACTACTTAGGTAGACTGAGATCACAAGGCATTCAGGTTCTGACCACATAGATGGGTGGTTGAGGCACATGACATACAGCAACCCAGACTGGCCTTCCAACTCACGCTGTCCTTGAGGATGACCTTAAATTCCCGATCTTGTCTTTACCTTCCAGTTGCTTAATAGTGATGCATGGTTAGATACGTAGGAGTTCCACTCTGTTCTGTGCACTAGAGACTGCACTAGAGACTGTATGTGGCATTTGCCTATAATCCTAGCATGTCAGGTAGGTACAGAAGGATCAGGAATTTAAGGTCATCGTAGCTGCACAGAAGTTTCCAGATACCCTGGGCATCTTAAATCTTGTCTCAAAACAAAAAAGAAAGAAGTATGGAGATGAAAGAATAAAGGAGGAGTGGCCATCCCAAGAAGAAAAGCTGTGCCTAGCTGCCTGTCAAACAGTTTTCTGAAGCAGAGGGTATGGCTCTGGGTAATGGCAAAGGCACAGTGATTGAAAAATAGAATAGTTATTGAAAGCTTGCCTTTTGGTTTTAATTTATCATTTTTAGTGTCATTTTAGGAAAAGTGTTACTTAGTATCGTTGGGCTTGTACAAGAGGATATGTAAGAGAGAAAATGATGTGTGATACTAATGCTGTAGGGAAGACATTCCGAACCATACAAGACATAAGTCAAAAAAAGTCACAGACAGAGGGAGAGAAACCGGGCGCCGTGGTGGCGCACGCCTTTAATCCTGGCACTCAGGAGGCAGAGGCAGGTGGATTTCTGTGAGTTCTAGGCCAGCCTGGACTACAAAGCAAGTCTAGAACAGCCAAGGCTACACAGTGAAACCCTGTCTCAAACAAACAAACAAGTCTAGGAGTAATAAAGTTAACTTCCATATTCACAATTCACAATTCACATTTATGAACTTTCCAAAGTGATTATCTTGAAGAATAAAGGGCAGAGTTCAGATTTAGTGGTGCATGCTTGTAGTTCTAGCACTTAAGAGGTTGAGGTAGAAGGCTCTCAAGATCGAGGAACACACACACGCATACATAGATAATATACTATGCCTTTCACAGTGGATAGATTACAAGTAGAAATATATGTGTGTATTCATTTGATCTGTGTGAAATTAATGATATTTGACTGGGTCTTGGCTTATGAAGAAAGATAACTTCATTTAGTTCAACCTAAGATAAATAGAATTCAGATAGTATCTTTATTTTATTTTATTTTTCAAGTCAGGGTTTCTCTGTAGCCCTGGCTGTCCTGAATTCACCTTGTAGACCAGGCTGGCCTTGTACTTACAGAGACCTGCCTGGCCAAGTGCTGGGATTACAGGTGTGTGCTGCTGTGCCCAGCTCAGATAGTATCTTAAGCGGTATAAAAATGATACCGTCTAGAGTAAGCTTGTCCTTTAGTGACGCCACATTCTTCTTGAATAACCTCAAATGAGATATTTGATTTATGCAAGTCAGTTTTCTCATCTGTGAAATGAAGGTAATCGATATATTTCTTACCAGGCTTATAAAATATAATGCCTAGAAATTAATAATTCTAGTACTTGAAAAATAATTGCCTACTCTAAAAAGCCATGAGGCAAGATGAGAAAAGTTATGATTCAGTTATATGTACCTGTTGTAGTCATTAGGAAAAACATTTCTCAATTCATTCTTAAAACTTCCCACATTCATAGTTAGAATTACCAACCACAAAACTTAAACTTTTTCAGTCATATGGAAGTTTTATAGTTGATACAATTCTAAATGGGTAAATTAGAGTTAACTCATTACAAACAGTGCATACCCTGTGGCGTTAGAATTTCATTCATATTATCTGGTCTGTGAAGAACTGCACAAGGTGAGGACCCAGGTCTGGGCGATGGTCAGATGGGGAAGTGCTTGGTACCTAAGCACTAAGAGCTGAGGTCAGACCTCTGGCGTGTATGTAAAAAAGCTGAGCACAGCGGCACACAGCTGTAACCCCAGTTCTAGGGTGGTGGAGACAGGAGGAACACAGGCCAGCTAGTCTAGCTAAATTGTTGAGCATCCGGTTGGATTAAGACCTAGTCTCAGAAAATAAAGTGTACAACATTGAGGAAGATAGTCCATACCAACTTTTGACATCTGGTGTATAAGTGTGCATATAACACTGACACACATAAAATGGTGATTTATTAAGGCTGATAAAATATTCTGGTTGCTGTCCACATGAAGAAATTAGATTGAGTGGGTCATGTAGTTAAAGCAGGAACCTTATGAGAAAACAGAAGTAAACCAGAAAGAAAAGATTCAGGTGTGGTTTTTTTTGTTTTGTTTTTTTCTTTTTCCTTTCTTTTTTGGAAATCTATTAAATAATATTCTAAAATACACTTATAACAATGTGGATATTCTTTCCTAAACAAATGTTTAACTGTGCATTGCTATCTTTACCAAGAGCTCTCTTAATTTTCACTGTTTTGGTACTGCAGAGTAAAGGAGTTTGGAATTAGTCCTTCAGACATCCCCTTTTCCCAGGGTAGTGGCAGCCGCCCTGATCTCTCTCCTTCTTACGATTATGACGACTTTTCTCCTTCGATTACCAGGTCTTGCTTCATTCTGTACATGAGATTTTTCTTTGATTAGCTCGTTTTGAATTGTGCTGCGTATGAACATTTCATTTATTTCTTTTGTTCTAAGCCATTTTTCATTTTCACTTCATTTAGCAGGTGGTGGTTATATTGCATGATCTGCATTTTTATGTCCTTTATTAATTTGCTTTAAAAGGTTTATTTAGAATGTAAGCTCCATATTTTTCTTTGTTTTTTTAAAGATGATGTCACTTTTGCATATTTATCTTTATTATGTGATAAAGTTCCTTGTCTACAAGAAGATAATGATACTTGTGATTCAGAGAGTATGTCCTTTTTAAACATGTATACTTGGTTAAGTTTCCCTGATTAAGAACAGTAATTATACTTGAAATAAAGTTGTTTAAGTAAAATAACATTTTAAAAATCCATAGACTTCAGATAAATTTGACCTATGAAGTGACATCATCAACCTTATTATGCTAATTAAATTGCTTTTGTATTGAATAGGTTGGTATTGTTTCTCTGCATGAATCTTTCATAATTTTAGATACTTTTATGTATTTATAGGGTGAAAGAATTGACTGTAGATCCAACTGCTGCTGGTGATGTCCGTCCAATAATGCACCATCCACCGAGCCAGATTGATGACTTAGAGACACAGTGGGGTGTGGGGAGTTCCCCTCAGAGAGATGATCTAAAACTTCTATGTGAACAAAATGTGAGTGACATAATCTTATTGTTACTGACCTAACCTTAGTTTGTTTCCTCAATAGCAGAACTTTATTGAACACTGTCACCTAAAGCAGGGAACAGCAAGTCCACCCTGTGGCCTAATCAGATAGGTACAGCTTTACTGGAATATAACCATGCTCTTCTGGCTGTTTTCTTACCACAGTAGCAGTGTCAGAATACATGGCTCATGAATCCTAAATAAGGATTACTAGCCACTCTGATAATAGCCTTCAGATTTTATGTCTACATTAAAATTTCAGCAACTAATGGTTAAAGATTTTATATATCAGTACATCATATATACATTTTTGTTTAAAAAAAAAACTTGTCAACACAGTTATGCGTTTAAACAGGTAAAGGAATTATTAAAAATCACAGTGATCCCCAGCAACACCCCAAAACAAAAAGAGAAACAAACAAAACTACAAAAATGCCAGCTCCATTAAATTTTTTTTTAGTTTGAAATGTCTAAAAATTTTAGAATTTCAAATTACAATATATATACATACACATACATACACACATACACTATAAGGATAGGCACATATTAAAAAGGAGAAAGCATGTGATCTAGACATGTAGCACAAACCTACAGTCGTAGGCCAAGGCAGGATGATTGCTGCAAATCTGAGGCCATAGTAAATTCCAGGTTAGCAAGGGCTGCAGTGAAATGTTCTGTCAAGAAAAAGCATGGAGTGACCCAGTAAAGAGCTTGCTGTCTGAGTGGGAAGAACACAGCATAGGATGAAAACCGAGGTCCTGTCAGTCCGTCCTCCCAAATTTTGAAAGATGTTATGATTGTTCTTAAACTCTCAAAGGAAGCCATGATCTGATACCCCTGAAGATACAGAAAGCCGGTGTAAGACAGGCACTCCCTGTAGGACATCTTGCATCTGATTAGACTTACACAGGCCAGGATTTCTTTAAGATTTATTTTCATGTGTATGAGTGTTCGCCTACATGTATATGTGTGCCCCATGTGCACACATTCCTGGAAGAGGCTAGAACAGTACACGAGATCCTAAAGCTCGAGTTAGAGATGGTTGTAAGCCGCCATCTGCATGCTGGGAACCAAACTCAGGTCCTTTGGAAGGACAGCCAGTGTTTTAACCTCCGAGCTATCACTCTGGTCTCAAGCCAAGGTTTTTAAAATATTATATCAGCTTTTAAATACCGTATGTTTCAGAATGTCCAAATTTTTTAACTTTGCTACCACCAGGGCACTTACCTTGAGATTATTCAGCAGTATCATTACATTGTTAGTGCTTATGTACATGTTCTTACAATATGCTCAGCAAAGGAGATTGGAAGGAAAGAGTCTAAAATACGTCCTTGAGAGAAAACTAATACATTTTATTTGAGATAGCGTCTCTCTGTGTAGTCTTGGCTGTCCTGGCCTCGCTTTGTACCCCAGGCTGGCCTCGAACTCAGAGATCTGCCTGCCTCTGCCTCCCGAGTGCTGGGAAACAAATGTTAAGTAGGTGGGTAGTGAAGTGTATTAGAATTCCAAAAGCACATTTCTACAGAGAAACATGTTTGGGAGTGAACTGTGTGTAGTGTAGGAATTTGCATAGTTTCTGGTCCTGAACAGGAAGTAGCCGGGGTGGAATGGGGGTGTTGTTGAGTATATAGTCATGACAGAGAGCGTGAGACATTTTTAGCATGTTTTAATAAAAGCAAATGTACTTATTTCCACAGAAAAGATAAAAAACTCTTTACTAACTTGATTATGCAAATGTTTAAGCATGATAGCTTATTGATGAAAGTCAAATGTCCATTTAAATTATTTTCGTACATTTATAATCGTGAATTTTTTTAAATTAGTTTTTGTTTTTTTGTTTGTTTTTTATTGGGTTTTTTGAGAAAGGTTTCTTTGTATAGCCTTGACTGTCTTGGACATGCTTTGTAGACCAGGCTGTCCTCGAACTCACTGAGATCTGTCTGCCTCTGCATCGGAGTGCTGTGATTAAAGGCTTGTGCCACCAGCACTCAAATGATTTTTTTTTTTAATTTATTTATTTACTAAGTACACACTGTTTTGCCTGCATGTACACCAGAAGAGGGCACCAGATCTCATAGATGATTGTGATGGTTCTGCTAACCAGGCCCTCTGGAAGAGCAGCCAGTGCTCTTTTAACATCTGAGCTATCTCTCCAGCCCATGATTTTTTTTTTATGCCATTTTTATTCACATGTTAAAACAGTTTGTATGTAGACTTCTACATCTTGTCTTCCTCACTAAAGCCACATTTTGAGAAAACAGAGTGAGGTAATAAAACAGACTTAGGCTGGGGACTCAAAATAAAGCTAAACCAGTTGAATTTTGAGTTGATGTAACAATCAAAATAAAGCTAAAGCAGGAGGATTCCTGAGACTTTGGTGGTAGCCTGGACTACATATTTACTACCAGGCTAGCCAGTAAGGCTTACAAATCAAAAACTGCACCCAGACTCCTGTCGGTCCAGCGGGATGGCTAAGTCTAGCAGTTGGAGGCTTATCCTGTGCAGCACACAGAGATCTCTGTTTCTTTTCAAGCAAAATTGGTGTATTTTTTTACTGTAAAAATTAGTAAATTATTTGTATACCATAAATAAAAATTATGGTTTGGTTTTAAAAAATAATTTAGTCCTTAAAAATACTAATTTTGATAGTCACTGTGAAATATATTGTACCAGTCAAAGTTTGTGTTCTTACGTCTTTCCTTTCAAGAGAAGAAACTTAATCTGGGCATGGTGGCACACACTTGCATTCTCAGCACTTGGGAGCCAGGCTGCCTGGGCTCCATAGTATCAGGCCAGCCAGGGTACAGAGCAAGACCCTGCCTCAAAAAAGAAAAATTAAAGTATGGTCTCTGTGTGCATGTTGCTTTCATAAAGTTGTGTATATGTGAAGTAAATTGTAAATGAAGAGAAACCAACTTAAACTAGTAAAACCTGAAATAAACTGGAAAGGCTGGACTGTTCCCAAAAGCAATATTCAAAGAATAATAAATTCTGATGTGAAAATTACTTATTCCTTGTGAATAGATTGTCTTACTTAGATTCACATTATTTTGACCCAGAGAAAGAAATTGTGGCTTTTCTTCTTATATGTATTTAATAGTTTTTTTCCATTTGTCTCCAAAGTCTAATTTGCCTTTTTATACAAAACTACTTTATGAGACTGGGCTTATATCTCAGTGGTATAACATACGTTTTTTTTGGGGGGGGGGGCATATGCCATTTTTAAAATCACTAAGTTCCTGGGTGGGCTCCAAGGAGGGAAGAAAAATAAAAACAAAACTTAATGACATTTAAAATATAAGCTTTAGGTCATATTTTTAAACTTTGTGTTTTAAGGAAGAAGAAGTTTCTCCACAATTGTTTACTTTCCATGAAGCTGTCTCCCAGATGGTAGAAATGGAAGAACAGGTTGTGGAAGATCACAGGGCAGTATTCCAGGTATGTAAGAAAAGGCCTTCTGGCAAATAGGCATTAATCAAACCTTTCAGAATTCTTGGAACGAACACTATACTCTTAAAATTACTTAGTTGTGTATGTGCGTATTCTTAGGGTATGTGGTAGCAAATATCTCCCCACAGTATTTTCTTTCCTTTTTTTTTTTTTAAAGATTTAGATTGATTTTATTATGTATACAGTATTCTGCCTGCATGTGTGCCTGCAGGCCAGAAGAGGGCACCAGATCTCATAGATGGTTGTGAGCCACCATGTGGTTGATGGGAATTGAACTCAGGACCTTTGGAAGAACAGGCAATGCTCTTAACCTCTGAGCCATCTCTCCAGTCCCCTCCCTGCAGTATTTTCTTTTTTAATTTAGGAAACAGGCTGTGGTGGCCCACACTTCGTATCCCAGCACTCAAGAGGTAGAGGCTTGAACTCTTGAGTTCGAGGACAGTTAGGACTACAAGGAGAAACCCTTCCTTAAAAAAACAAAACAAAACATAATTTAAAAAAAAAATCTGAGTAATAATAATAGTAATGATAATAAAATTAATGAATAGGTCTTGAGGTTGTAGTTCAGTGGCAGGATGCCAAACTACCATTCAGAAAGCAGCATACCCTAGTAAAGGAAAAAAGAAGTTAAGTCTATGAAATTATTTAATCTCACTGTCAGTAAAGATGTGTGTCTACTGATATCTTGAGAATACCAGTTTAAGTGTGTGTGACTTGGAGCTCATGGTATATATATCAGTCTGATCTGATGTTTGTAAAACCTAACACTTTATAGTCATATTTGTTGGGTGTTTACCACTAGGAATCGATTCGCTGGATAGAGGATGAGAAGGCTCTCCTAGAGATGACTGAAGAAGTGGACTATGATGTGGACTCATACGCTACACAACTTGAAGCTATTCTTGAGCAAAAAATAGATATTTTAACTGAGTTACGAGGTAATTTATTTTTCATCTTAGTATTTGTTGTGAAATTTACATGGTATTAGGATGTGTAGTAATGAGGTTTTGTGTGATGACATACAAATGAAGATTGTTATAGATAATTTTAGCACCTTTATTCAAAACATATAAAGACAAACCGATCATTGTTTCTCTTAAAACAACAAAAATGACAAGGTTTGGGGATGGCTCAGCAGGTAGTTACTTGCTTTTCTGTGAGAACGGAAGTTTGGGTCCCCACAGCCATGTATAGGCTAGGTGTCGTCACGCACATCTGCTGTCTCCATGCTCCTTTGGTAAGGTGGGAAGTAGAGACATAAGAATCCTGGCAGCTCCAGCTATTCTAGGATAACCTGGGCAGTGGTAAACAACAGAGATCCTCTACGTTATGGCTGCAGAGGAGAGCCGAGGCTGATTGACAGGAGCATTTCAGGGATTGACAGCAGCATTTCAGGGATATGGACAAGTGGGAATGTTGCAGCTCCTGAGTCTAATGATGCTTTCTCTAACCCATAGTGAAGAGCCAGTCCTCTTTCACGTCTGTGTTGGATCTAACTTTCTGTAGCAGATAAAGGCAGACATAATATCTTGATAAACAGATAAAAACATTTAGAATATATTAAGAAAACCTATTAAGCCATCTGTAATCCCAGCACTCTGGAAGACAAAGGCAGGTAGATCTCTGTGAGTTTGAGGCCAGCCTGGTCTACAAAGTGAGTCCAGGACAGCCAAGGCTGTACAGAGAGACTCTGTCTCAAAAAACCAAAACAAACAAACAAAAACCAATTAAAAGATTAGTTATTAGCATTTGAGGCTGGCAGCTGAGTTTCTCTGTGGCTGAAACCCACCTCTGATGTTTCTACCATTTTAAAATGGTTTTTAAAAATTGTGTTCTAAAAATATTTTTATTTATGACTTTCCTTGTTCTATAAAGCCTTCATAAAATTATTTGTCCTTGATCTGTGTTCCTAGGCCATTGCCACTCATATTTAGCTCCAGAATACATATCTTCTGATGTGTGTTTTTTTTTCTCCTGGAAATACATGCATTCAATTTGCCTGACTCCTTTCCTTGGTTGTCTCGGATTCCATGTCAGACATCTGTGGAGGGAGTTACCGTAGAAATACTGTAGTATAGATTTTTTTTTTAGCCATCCAGAGATACTTTAGAGTAATAAAAGAGAGTAAGCTTATGATCTACCAGCATCCTTTGGGTACGCTGAAGGGGTCCTATGACTCCCAGTACTGTAGGCAGCGTACGATGATGCATTCGTGAGACTACTAAGTTTGTGGAAAATCTTATTCTTCATCTGAATGACATTTTGGTTTTGTGAAATGCTCCATCTACAAAACGTTTTAGTCCAAGTGGCACAAGTCCTTATTTTCAAAATTTTAGTTTTGTAAAACAGTGTACTTCTAAAAAGAAACTTGAGCTTAACCATTTTTTCACATGCGGGTCAAACCACATGGTTTCTGTGGTGATGATTTTATGATGATTGAACCCAGGGCCTTATGCATACTACTGAGCTACATTTTGGCCTGAAGTAGATTTACATAACTGCTGTCACTATTTGGAGCTTGTGTGTTGTTTGAGGGGCTCTGTCCTGTGCAAAGTAAAATGTTTGAGCATTCTTGCTTACAAGCATTTTCCCCTAGTGGACAGCGCCATACCAGTTGTGATAATTAGAATACCTGTAGACATAAAACATGTTCCTAGAGCAAACAATCCCTTCCATTTGCGCAGCACGGCTGTAGATGTAGGTCTTATTTCCAAGGCTCCTTATCATTTACCTGACAGTTTACAAACCTATTGATAAACTGGTCAGTACAGTGTAGTAGACTATGTAAGAGCAAGTAAGTGTTGTCCTGTTATCCTCTCACTATTTTTCTTTAATTCAGGTGGAGTGGAAATGTCATATTAAAGGAATATTGTTTTATATCTATATCCTCCCTCTTAGATAGGACTACATATTTAAACATTTAAAGCCTTCCCCAAAGAATAGAAACAGGCTAAAATTCAATAATATAAAATGTGTAAAGAGAAACTGTTTGAAAAAATAAGTTTCTATTAGGCACATGAGACTGTTATGGTTGAGCATAGTGTGAGGTTCTGTGACATAGATCAGAGACATGCTGAGTTTTTGTTACAAGAAGCACTGACCTGATAGTCGGTAAGAGTCGTACACTGTTGCTTGTTCTACAGTACTTACACTCCCTTGTTCTTGTCTTACTCCAAGATAAAGTGAAATCTTTTCGGGCAGCACTACAAGAGGAAGAACAAGCCAGCAAGCAAATTAACCCCAAGAGACCCCGGGCCCTCTAAGTTGGTATTGCTACTAAAGGATCCCCAGTACTAACAACAAATGGTGGTTCAAACTGTAAAGGCCACTTGAACGTTTTTGAAATCTTAAGTGTGTGGAAAATATCTTATCCTTCATCTGATTGACATTTCAATTTTGTGAAACACTCCTTTGTCTACAAAACGCTTCTAGTCCAAGAGGCACAACTAACAATTGGAATTAGTGAAGTATTTTGTTTCATTTACCCAAATAGTGATTGCTTTTGGATATCCTTGCCAATTTTATGTAAAGATTGTGGAAGTAATCCAGAAGTGGAGACTAGGGGAAGCCACAGAATTTCCTTTAGCTCAGATGGATTTCATAGCAAGACTGGGCAGTTTTGAATACCGTGCGTGCATGCATACCTCATCAGTGATTGTACATACCCCGCCTACTCCTAGAGACAGCTGTGCGTACTCATCTTCTGTGCCTTGACCGAGGCTACTGACCCTAGATTTCTGAAGCACAGCCAAGATAAATTACATTCCTTATTTGTAATTGTAAATTACCTTTATTGTGTGTACATTTTTACTGTATTTGAAACATTTTTGTGTGTGACTAGTTAATTTTGCAGGATGTGCCATATCAATTGAACGGAACTGAAGTCTGTGACAGTGGACATAGCTGCTGGACCATTCCATCTTATATGTAAAGAAATCTGGAATTATGATTTTAATACCATGACATGTGATTATAATTTTCCTAGCATTTTCTTTGTAAAAAAAAAAAAACCTAAAGTATAAACTAGTTGGTGTAAAATAAAAAGTAAAGAAGTTCTGAGAGGAGTTTTATCTTAGGATAATACATATATATGCAGTGTGTGTGCCAGTGGTGTTAACAAGACTAATAGTGTAATTTGATCTTATCAACACTATTATTTAAGTTGAAGTGTTTATTAGCTCACCAAAATTTAACGTACTGTTAACGGAAATTGGCTTCTGATGCATGAACATTTGTATGTACATGGAAAGTAGTCCATAATACAAGTTAGATAAACCAAGTGTAGGCAGTATGTAACTCCTAAGAAGTATTGATGCCTTACAAGGCAGATTATACCAAGCTCCATCTAATACCTAGTATGTGATGGTTTGTTACTTGGTGAGAATCAGACCTCACCCATAGATTGCTGGTAAAGTAGGCTACTCTTTAAAAAATGGCAGCACTCATTTTTACAGCTGCTAATCTAAGAAAGAAAACTGGCTAATTTTCA
This sequence comes from Acomys minous, assembly GCF_964271855.1. Lineage (NCBI taxonomy): Eukaryota > Metazoa > Chordata > Mammalia > Rodentia > Muridae > Acomys > Acomys minous. Next base: position 105,373,169 of record NC_140492.1, on the reverse strand, counting down.
TGTAAATATTGTTTAAAGATTTATATATATATATATCTCTAGGAGTTTTCCCTTGGTTCCCAGGATATAGTCAGGTAGGTTAACCAAAGAACCTCCCACGGATCTCGTGATAACACTAGGGAACCGACCGATTCACTCCTGAGCCAAGGGGGAAATGTATGAATAGAGTCAACAAGCCAGCTTCTTGACTTCACTAGTCATGGGGGGAACCTTGAGCAACCCCAGCACCACCACGGTGGAAGTGGAAAGCTCTGTAAACATGAAATCTAAGTCAAAGGTAGATTTTTTTCAAAATATGCTTATTAATAAATGAAATTTATGAAACAAATATAGAAATAATGTACTTCAATATAATCACCTTTGTTTTGGAAGGAACTCAGGTTTTCTTGGCAGTTGTAAGATATATGCTTTTGTGCTTGTTTTATTAAAGACAAGAAAGAAAGGAGAGCTACTTCTGTTGATCTTACAGAAGCTGTTTCAGAAGGTAATTTTTGCTGACATGGTGGCACACGCCTTTAATCTCAGCAGACGCAGGTGGATTTCTGAATTCAAGGCCAGCCTGGTTACAGAACAGCCAGAACTATGTACAGAAACCTTGACTCCCAGTTTTTGAGGGTGCCCCATATGTAGCGGGCAATACAGACAGGAACTTGCTCATTTTAAGCACAACAATTTACTAGTCTTAGACTGGTACTGTCTTTGAAGGTCTTTATAGATACATGTTGACTAATCTGTAGTCAAGAGTATTTGAAAACTAGTACCAGTAAACATCTTGAGAGGTAAAATGTTATCAGCTATACAGAGGGAAAACTGAAGACCAGTAAAAGGGACTAAAGCTCATCAGTTGCTGAGAGTAGAGGCAAAGAAGCTGAGAGGCCTAGGTAACCAGAATTGTCTAAGGTCGAGACGGTACAAGTGAACTCTGTCAAACTGTTCTGTGTTACTGTTCATGTGACTAAAGTTGCTTCTGCAGCTACATTTTTTTTTTCTAGATTAAATGTTCTTTAGAAAATTCTCAAACTAAATGCTCACTATTCATAGCTAGCTATTTATGGTCATAATGGTATTTACTATATGACTTTGAAGCCAGATTTTGAGTGGAATATCTGTAGGCAAACAATTTGTATTTTTAAGTTTACTTAGAACACTTTTTCTAAATTAACTCGAAATATTACTTTTATGCTTTAGGTATAAAGAGAATCAAATATTTAATGAAAATAATTTAGTCTCCTTATATAAATAAAACAATTAATTTATTAAAGTATATAAGCAGCATTTGCCCATTAAAAATACCAGGCACTAAAATCTGAATTGTCCAGAAGTCAGGAATATGCTGTAGCTGTAGGAAAATGGCTGTTTCTTTAAAAGTTGAAAGCTGAAACTGGCAAACTTACTTTGAAGTCACACTTAGTGAAGCCACACAAATGCAATCCTAGCATTTAGAAGGCTGAGGCAAGATCTGAAATAAAGGTCATCCTCAAAAGAGACCCTCTCATTCAAGAAAAACAATCAAATTAGCGAAACATATTTGACTTATAAGACCCTCTAGATTTCTTATAAGCCTGAAATTTGTAGAAGTTGTCTCCCTCAAGAAAATACGTGATTTGACATTTTAGTTTTTGTGTTTCCTCTAAACTTTGGCATTCACAGGTATAGGACATGCTTGCACTGTATAACTGCAGCCGACTCTAGCTTACGAAGAACTGTGATGTTGTATTACAACAGGACAGCTGACAAGGAAGGCAGTAAACACAGGACTATATAGGATGGAAAGGGTGTGTGAGAACAAGTTACACTAAGTAACTTACAGTATGAGGGGAGGATGGGGGGGATGTGGGACTAAGTGAGCGGCAGGCCTAAGTGGGCCTCACAATCCAAAACACCGTGAATAAAAAAGTAACATCTTTATATAATAAATTGTTAGAAAAGTTTAGCTACATGGTTGTGCGTATCTGCGGCTTTCGAACTTGAAAGAAGACAATCATATTTAATATTTAACCCTGCCCTTTGTAGTTTACTTAAAACACTAAAACCAAAACAGAAAAAGTAACACGTACACATCCCCGACCACTTTTAACATACAAGATAATACATGACACAAAAGTATTATTAAATAATTTTTTAAAAGTAAATGAGGTCCTGTAGAACAAAAGCAGTGGTGCTCTCATACTAGAAACATATTTCTTTTTTTCTCCTTGGTCTTGAAAAAATTGTTTTCAAATGGCTAGGAGAAGTGGATACCTTCTGCATTGAATCCATGTAGCAACCTAAAGAAGGGGAGGAAAAAAAAAAAAAGGAATGGTGTTAAACCAAAAAGCCCACTCCTGACACACAGTGTCGCTGCTCCATAGACTAATTCTAACATATGACACATCAGCAAGCCGGGCGTGGCGGCGAACGCCTGTGATCCCAGCACTCAGGGAGGCAGAGGCAGGCGGATCTCTTTGTGTTTGAGGCCAGTCTGGTCTACAAGTCCAGAACAGCCAACAAAACCCCCACACATCAAGATACTTGCACACATCATTAAGGAAACTTTATTCTCCAAATAAATTGACAAAGCGTACCTTAGTTAAAACCATTGCATGTTTATGTCTTGTTGTAACCTACTGTTCTAAATTACATTGGATCTGACTAAACTTACTTTTAAGGACCAGACAGCCCTGACCTCAGCTCATTAGCACTTGTTCTGGTCCAGCATGATCAGCTGAAAGAGAAACTAGCTGGATTTTTGAAGCAGAGAGAGATGATGCTCTGCCTATTAGCTAGAGTGTACTGAAGTTTAATGAAACAAACATTACTCCTTTTTGTGGCTATGTGATATCTGACTGGTTAGAAAGCTGTACTCGGAGCAAGTTAAGAATGGCGGTTTTAAAATAATGTATTTCGACCTGAGGTTATTTTTCAGGATAGCCTACAGGAAGAGGTCCATATGGAGTAAATAAATTGTCTGGAAAAGTAAAGTATAGGTACTTACGACTAGCATTTAACTATTAGGATTAACTTCCCTTGAAGACTCAGGACTCTTGCTAACCAGTCAATAAAATAGTAACTCTATGTTAGTTCTAGAGTGTTCTACTGAAAAGAGCAAACTAATGTCTTAAGCATTCTATCCTCATTTTTTAAGAGTCCAGTCTCTAGAACACCAATGCATTAAAAGTAAACTAGCTAAAAGCGGGAACATATCCTTAAAGTAGAGTACTTGTCTAGCTATGCAAGGCCCTAGGTGCAGTCCTCAGCAATGTAAGAAAATAATAAACAAAATGTCCAGGAGTTTCTGGAAAATTAAGTGTTTGTGAGTAAAAACAATATAAGTTAGCACAACTGGGTAATTAACTGAAACTTGCTTAGTAGGAAGTAAAGCAGATTTTGGTCCAAATTGCCCAAACAACTGTGGCACCCTTCAGCTTAAGGTGCAGAATTTGCCTCAGGCTACATAACTGGTATTAAATGGATAATTAGATGTGGTTATAACTGACATTGCATGCTTATCATCTGTGTGACAGTAGCTATTCTAAGTAAGGAAATAATGGATCATCAAATCCAATTACATGTGTTAAGATGACTTTTCTACCTAAAGGGCTACTGTGAAGAGGTAAGCACAAGTTATTAAGATCATGGCTGAGTTCAGGGTTGGAGCAGGTGGAAATAAAACACACAGCACACATAAATCCAGGTCATGTTCTGGCACAGACTGTTCTTTTTACTGCTCACGAGACATACATTCTGCTGCAGCTAACAAGCTGCCATCTTTTACACCAGTGGTTCTCAACTTGTGGGTCGTTGACCCTTTGGGGTCATATGACTCTTTCATAGGGGTTGTTTTAAGATCGCTGGTATTTTCCAATTCATAGCATTAGCAAAATTAAAGTGATTAGGTAGCAATGAAAATAATTTCATGGTTGGAGGTCACCACTACATGAGGAACTGTACTAAAGGGTTGTAGCATTAGGAAGGTTGAGAACCGCTGCTTTACACCAAATACTGTTCTCCACACCATGAAAGTGCTATGCAATAACTCAGCCAGGTAGCACCTTATGCCGCTTAAAAGCCTTTGATCTCTAATCTGAAGATAATACAGTAAATGTAAGCATTTATAATAACAACAAATGTAATTACCTGATAAAGTCATCTATGTCCATGGAACGGGCCCGTTTGTCGCTAAAGCCTGTGTTGGTTAGGATTTGCTGTACTTTATCTGCTATACTGAAATTTTCTGGTATTACCTATCAATACAAGATTCAGAATAAATAAGCACCATATCTTTAATGAAGATACCATGACTCTTTTTTTTTTTTTTTAAGTTTAGTAATTATAGTTACCTTTAATAGATCTGTATATGACAGCTAGGAAAACCTGACAGTTTGGCTGACTTTCTGACCCAATACTTAGAATACTTGAGGTACCATGCACATATTGCCACCACCTTTAAAATGTGAAAGGTTAGGTTTGATTTCACAAAGTGAATGAAGTTTTAAAGCAATCACTGATCTTTTAAGGATAATTCATACAGCCGGGTGTGGTGGCGCACGCCTGTAATCCCAGCACTCGGGGAGGCAGAGGCAGGGGGATCGCTGTGAGTTTGAGGCCAGTCTGGTCTACAAAGTGAGTCCAGGCCAGTCAAGGCTACACAGAGAAACCCTGTCTGGAGAAACAAACAAGCAAACAAACCAAAACCAAAAACAATTAATTAATAATTCGTGCATTCTTGACATATAGTAATTATTCTCAGGAGTGACTTCTCTGTTAAGTATATTACATGTTGCTAGGTGTAATAGTTTGCCTACTAGCACTTGGGAGGCAGGAGGAGTGACCCAAATTCAGGTCAAGGCTGTGCTACAGAGTAAGACTGTCTCAAACCAACAAAACAGTGATTTTTACTTGATTCACATCATTTATGCAAAGACCTTTAAAAATCCAACTTAATTTTAAAAATCAGGCTCATATATTGTAGCTTTTTTCCATATTAGAGAATGGAGACAGTACTATGGTATATCAAAGCATAACAGAGTCTGGGCCATAAATAATACGAAGGAAGAGCCCAGGCAGTGACAGTGCACGCCTTTCATCCCGCGTTAGGGAGGCTGAGGAAGGGGTATCTCTTGAGTCCAGGCCCCTGGTCTACAGAGCTAGTTCCAGGAGAGCCAAGGCTACACAAAGAAACTCTGTCTACAAAAGCAAAAAGAAATAAGCTTAATATGTCTGCTTTGTTAAATAAACCCTTAAATCCCTGAAAATGCAACAAACTTAGCATATACCCACAATGTGTATGCGTGAGGACCTCTACATTTGAATTCAGATCAAACTGCTAAGAGGCATGAGGCACAGAACCAGAACAAAATTCACCAAAATGATTCATACTTACAGTATTGTGTACTGAACAGTGAATTCGGTAATTTCTTTCCAACAGCTGTTGTACTGCACTTGATCTGGAAATTATGTGACAATTATAAAATCAGAATTATACATAATATAAATTTAGACAAGATATAATCTATGTTCAGGGCCTGAGATGTTTCAGTGGTAAAGGCGCTTGCTACCATGCCGAGCAACCTGAAACCAAGCCCTAGAACCCACATGGATGAAGAGGACGGCTCTTTCAGTTGTTCTCTGAGCCCCCAACCCCCAACATACACATACCCCACATGTAAAAAAAAGTTAATGTATGTTTGATTTGGTGAAATTCAGGAATGTATAGAGTATGGAATATTTAAATGTACAAAGCTAAGACTAGTCCTAGTAAACATCTCCTATGTCAATAAGAATCAAATTCCACACTGCGCTTTTTAAAAAAACACAGACTTTCATTTCCCAAGCTGCCTCAAACTCCAGTGCTCTAGTGACAATACCATTTTAGCTTCCCAAATGCCTGAGCTACACGTACCTGCACAATTCTAAACAGTTCTTAGACACTCCACAAAACATCTTCTTAAAAACACACTTTCTGGGCCTGGTAGCAATGGCCTATAGTAATATTAGCTGCTACAAAGTCTGAGGCAGGGGAAATTGCAAGTTCAAGGCCAGTCTGGAACTCAAAGGTTAACAAGGTCTGAAGGAATCCTTGAGTGGTAAAGAGTACTCACTCAGCAGGCTTAAGACCACAGGCTCAGTCCTGTGGCCAGGAAAAACCATTCACGCTCTCTCATAGCAAACCTCACCTCTTTTACTCTTGCAGACCCGCAAGTTGTGTTTGATCTTTCAACTTCATAAAGACTAGGAGGTGGCTGAGCTATAAAGGCACTTGCTGTGCAGGCCAAATAACCTGACTTCCATCCCCCTGAACACATGTAAAAGTAGGTCAAAGCTATCTTTTGACCTCCACGTGTGCACCATGACACATGTCCACACTACCCCAAAGCAAAAATTTGACAAATGTGTCATTAAATTATTGTTTTTTCTGCTTCGCAAAAAAAAAAAAAAAAAACAAAAAAACCAAGACCTAATTTGGTTCCCAATTACAATTTTCTTTATTACATTTTGCCTCTTTTATTTTAAAAGGTGAAGTCTGACATGAATAGTCTTTGTACTTTAGGAGCTGTTCTTGCGTAAAGGACCAAATGCTATGACTACCTGGAAAACTGCAGCATTACAAAATAACAGGCTACTTACTTGAATGCAGCAGACAGTGTCTTGTTTTTCCGAACAAAAGTGATCCTTACTAAGCCGTCCCATTCCTGAAATACAAGATGATTATTTTCTTCAGAATACTCAACTTTTTATCTATGCCCTGCTAGCTGTGATTATTTTTAATACACAAGGCCAGAGGGAATGAAAGTGGCCTACATGTTTTTTTCCCCTACATCTTGATCTAGCTGGCTCATATGCAAAAAAAGACACTTCTGCACTTGTGTGAATCTCACTGGATATATTACTGTTTTTTAATTGGAGGGAAAAGTAGTCACCATACATAATATGGTATTAGGATCACTTTCAAAATGGATGCAAGCTCGGCACAGTGGCACATAGCTATGATCCCAGCACGGAGTTGAAGGTCATTCAGTACACAGGGAATTTGAACCCAGCCTTGAACCACATGAGACCATACTTCAAAAAGCTAAAAGATCAAATCAAAACATAATTTCGGATGTAGCTTGTACAACAAATTTTTCTCTAATTCATTAAATTTTATATCAAACAGCCTAGCTTTTTTCCTGATCACAAAAGCAGTACTTTGAATTAAAAAATGTTTCCCACAATGTCTAAGGTACAGTTCAGTGGCAGCACACTTGCTTTGGCAGGCGTAAGGCATTAGGTTTTACCCCCAGCACCACCAAAGAGAAAGTGTTACCACAGTATTGCTCATAGGACTATTTTAATTTTCCAAGTTTTATTCAAACAGGTGTTTCCTGCAACTGTACTCTTAAGTTATGAAATGGAACTGTATTCTAGTCATTTTGCCCACCCCCCAACCCTCCAAGCAGGGTTTCTCTGTGTAGCCTCAGTTGTCCTGGACTCACTTTGTAGACTAGGCTGGCCTTGAACGCACATTGATCTGCCTGACTCTACCTCCAGAGTGCTGGGAATAAAGGTGTGCACCACCACACCCAGCAGTGCCATTTTGCCTTTCACAAACATTGTCCGTGTTTCTGTGTGGTCTTCACAAGTACGTTGCATCCAATCACTCCTCGTTCCTGTCTTCCTGCTTGGGTAGTTAGGCTGACTCAGTATTGTTTTGCTGCTTTACAACGACACGTTCCAAACTGGATTTCTTGCCTTAATGACCTAGTATTTAGCCTCACCTGGAAATTGATAGGTGGTGGCGGATTCTTAGGTTCTATCCTTACAACACTGGACTCCACCTTGGGGGGCGGTCTGAAGTTATTCTTCCCCACCTATTAATCAGAAAAAGTTTAGTACTTTCAGAAGAAAACTTTTTGATTGAGACAGGGTCTCACCATGAAGGTCTGACTAGCCTGGAACTCACAGAGATTGACCCCTCCGCCTCCTGGTTGCTGGGGTTAAAGGTGTATGCCACCATACCTGACAAGCGTAACTTTAAGTTGGTAATCAAAGATGTTCTGCTGGCCAGGTAATTCCAGCATTTAGGAAGCTGAAGTTCCAAGCTAGCCTGAGTTAAAGAACAAGACCCTGCCTCAAAATGGGGTGGGGCAGGGTAGGGTCTCAGAGAGCAAGGAAATGTGCTCCAGGATGAATTAAAACTAGATTATTAATGATTAAAATGACAAAAAACCCTACATACCTTCATTAGATGGTCCACGCGTGCTAAAAGCTGTGTATTAATGGAGAGTCTGCAGTATAATTTATCCCCAGGTTTTGCAACTAAGCGAAGAGCAAATTCTCTTTGAAACATAAGTATAGCACATCTGAAAAGGAAGTAGAAAGGAACAACAACAAAAAATTGTTCATTTTCAATTATAACCACATTTTAAGTTAAAAATTTGTTGCCTGGTGGTGGTGATGCACAAGCCTTTAATCCCAGCACTCGGGTGGCAGAGGCCAGTGGGTCTCTGAGTTCCAGGACAGCCAAGGCTACACAGAGAAACCCTGTCTGAAAAAAGTCGTTTTTACTTTATGTATCTGAGTGTTTTGCTTGCATGTATGTATTTGCACTGTGTGAAATTGGTGCCCATGAAGGTCAGAACTGGACACTGAATCCTAAGAACAGGAGTTACAGCAGTTGTTAGCTGCCCCATGGGTTGCTGGGAATAGAATCCCCGTCCTCTGCAAGAGCAACACAAGCTCGTAGCCTCTGAGCAATATCTCTATAGTGTTCATCGTGGTGTTTTTAACGACAGTGAATTGTCCTGGGAGGACCTGTGATGAGTGTGATCAGACGGTGGAACACTTTTAGCCTTAATGTTACTGCCACAAAACAGACTAACCCCACAGAGACGGCTTCCCAAAATGGGTGCCACAAAACAGACTAACCCCACAGAGACGGCTTCCCAACACGGGTGCCACAAAACAGACTAACCCCACAGAGACGGCTTCCCAACATGGGTCAAATGAACAACTACTTTGACCTCTGTTATGTATTAGTCCATGATGCCTTCTGAAAAAAAAAACAGTCAAGTTGATTCCACAGGAGAACTGTACTTGTGGTGTAGTTGGAATTATATCTGAGGTACGGCCTGGTAGGCTACATACAAGGTCCCGTGTTTCCTTGGCTTAACAATTTCAAGTATGTGGACTTTTTGTTCTGTAAGCAATGGGGACATTCTTAAAGGTTAGTGAAGAGAAGAACATCTCCAAAACTCTTATTGACTTTTTGCATGTGGTGAACTGGAAACTGAAGCAAAGGCCTTGTGCATACAGGCAATGTAACTGAGCTATAGCTCCTGTCCTTCTGCTTGTTATTTTGAGACCAGGTCTTACAAAGTTGCCCAAGCAGGTCTTAAATTCACAATCCTCTAGCAGGCTACCAAGAAGAGACTTGATACCCTATGAGCATATACAGGGGGAGGAGGTCCCCCTCAGTCACAGTCATAGGGGAGGGGAGCAAGGGGAAAATGGGAGGGAGGGAGGAATGGGAGGATACAAGGGATGGGATATCCATTGAGATGTAATATGAATAAATTAATAAAATATTTTTTAAAAATTAAAAAAAATTATTCACACTCCTCCTACCTCAGCCTCCAGAGTATATTCATGTATGTCTGCATATGTGAATCAAACCATTTATAATACTGTATGCAGCTGTGCATGTTACTAAGCCTGATGACTTAAATTTAATCTCTGAGATCCTGTAAGCTCTGACTTCTGTAAGTGCATGGGCACACAAGCACACACACACAAGTTTTAAAAAGAATGGTTATGGTTCCCATAATTTATAAATTTATTTATTTATTTATTTATTTTGTTTATTTGTTTTTGTTTTTCGAGACAGGGTTTCTCTGTAGCCTTGGCTGTCCTGGACTCACTTTGTAGACCAGGCTGGCCTCGAACTCACAGCGATCCGCCTGCCTCTGTCTCCCGAGTGCTGGGATTAAAGGTGTGTGCCACCACGCCCGGCTATAAATTTATTTTATAAACACTGAGCAGGTATGTTTCAAAACCACTGGTATAAAACATAACTGTTTTAACAGCCGGTTAAGAAGTTACAGCAAGTGTCTAAATATAATGTGAGAAAATGTGTCTGTTTTTATTGAAGAGGACTAGAAAGTAGAATGGCATGCATATGCATTTACCATCCCAAGTAAATTACCAACTAACAATCCTCCTGGAAACCAGCATTACTTTTATGTGCATGTGTCTGGGAGGCAGGGAACCATGTAACCTAGACTGGCCCTAACCTAGCTATACAGCCAAAGAGGAATATGCAGTGATACTCCTGCTGGTTACCAAGGGCTGGGCTTACAGACACTCACCAGCATGCGGAGTTGTGTGTGGTGCTGGAGACTGAACGTGGGGCTTTCTGACGCTAATAAGCACCCCAGTCCATCACCTGAGCTACATTTCTGTCCCAGACACCGCTCTTTCCTACAGACATCCGCCGGAGGTTTTTTTTACTTGTGTTTATTTGGAGCTGCGCTCCTGGTCTAAACTATCAGTCTAAAAATTACCAACAACTTTTTCACAAACCTGAAAAATGGTCGGTGGAGCAATAACTTGAAGACAAAAGGAGAAGAGATCTGAAAGAGAATTACTAGTTAGCTCTGAGGAGAGACGTGCCAGAGGAATGCTTAGTTTGAGCACTACGAGGGATACCTGATAAGGCAAGTTTGCCACACAAGCGTCAAAGAACGGCAAATCCGATTTTAACACATCTCCCACCAGGACCTGGAGTTTGCTGGCCAGAGGCCTGAAAATAAGGACAGACCTTTTAAGACAATGTTGTTTCATGAGATGAAGATGTACTGTAATTATTACATATACTCACGTGCCCTGCACTCGTTTGTGAAGCTCAGCTACCAGCCTTGGGTCAAGTTCACAGGCAACTACCTACATTGACAGTAACAAAAAAAGCTTGGTTGTGGAGTATAAATCTTTTACCATCCAAATAATAACTCATACAATTGACATGATTTAAGGTTTTCCAATCTTAACATCAACAACCCCTCAAACCTCGTTCTACCCCTTCAGAAACATCCTGTGCCATCTGTGTCCATGCTTTGTCACTGAACAGACGATGAAAAGAACGCACTTTATGTAGTCAGTGTTTTTAGACAGCAGATATGGGACCTACTCCCACAAGTACTCTCACCAGCTGCCATCCAGACTAGAAGGCGTAACACTGCAAATGAATCAAAGTGGCTGAAGCTGACAATTCTGTACTGCAGCGTTCGCAGAGGCTTCACTGAGTTTCGTAACTGTCTACAGGATAGATGCTTGTGATGCTAGATCATTCTTCATCAGTTTACTAGTCTCTTCTGAACTTAGTAACTTTTAACTTTATTTGGCTTGTTCCTCCAGGCTTCCTGATGGTTAGCTGCTCCTTGCAGTTAGTTTTGGGTTATCTCAGTGTTGCTATATTACTTTCTTCTTTAATAAACATGTAATACATTCCTATTTTAAATCCCTTAACCAAGTGTACACTTTGTTTTCTTGATAAAAAACATCTCATGCTAGGTGCGGTGGCGCACATCTTTAATCCCAGTACTCGGAGGCAGAGGCAGACGAATCGCTGTGAGTTCTAGGCCAGCCTGGTCTACAAGGCAAGTCCAGGACAACCAAAGCTAACACAGAACCTGTTTCGAAAAACAAACAAAACAAAACAAACCATATTCTCATATCCCCTCCCCCCCTCTTTCAGAGACAGGGTTTCTCTCTATAGCCCTGCCTGTCCTGGACTCGTTTTATAAACCTGGCTGGCCTCGAACTCACAGAGATCTACCTCCTGAGTGAACATCTCATTTTCAGAGATAATATTTCTTAATTTCTTCTTTGTCTTTTAATTCCCGAGACAGGGTTTCTTGGTGTAGCCTTGGCTATCCTGGAACTTGCTCTGTAGACCAGGCTAGCCTTGAAGTCTCAGAGTCACCTGCCTCTGATTTTCAAGTGCTGGGACTAAGGGCGTCCCACCACTGTCCAGCCCTAGGGATAACATTTCTAAGGGTTCACCAATTACTATTGAAACAATGGGAATTAATTAAAACATTGGCATTTGCAAACCAGCTGAGCTTATCAGATAGCGACACGATAACCCCCCTTTTTACCTTTTTGGCCTTTTCTAACAGCTTGACAGTCATGTTGCCAGTCCCCGGCCCAACTTCCAGCACCACATCGGTAGGTCTTAAAGCAGCCTACGAGCAAGCACAGCTCCTTTAGCTCCTGGCCCTCCTGAACTCAAAGTTTACAAGTGACTGTTTTCTGTTCATCAATGTACGGTTAAAGAGATTTTACTCTAGTTTCAAATTTTTTTTTCCCTAGGATATATGTGGTTAAACAGTAGCACCTCAAGAGCATCACATAGAAGTAAAAATCTACATTTCTTAACCTAGGGGAATATACTCAACTTCTGGATTAAAAACAAAAACAAAAAACAAAAAACAAAAAACAAAAAAGCAGGGCAGTTCCACTAATGGGTTCCTGCTTTTTACCCTGGCAATAATTCCAAAGTGTAACTACCTTTTCCTTTCAATAAGTTCAAAAGGGAAAGACTGAAAAATGAGCTTGCCTAAGAATCTGCATGTGGGAGCAAGATTTCCCAATTATTAACCATTGTGTGGTTTTAAGACTATCATAACCACACAAAACTGTGTATGTGTACACATACACACCAAGTAGAATATTCTGTGAGACTACATTAACTGCACATTTTCCATGGCTCCGGGATGTTTCCCTTGTCAGCACAGAAGTAATTTATACCATCTATATTTTGGCTTCTGGCACTCAATCATCCATAACCATAACACATACAGAAGGAATCTTCTATATAATTTATATGCAGTACCTTATTTTTTTCTGGGGGAAAAACTCACTCTGTGACTTAAACATAAGATTAACTTCTGGAATAAAAAATAAGTAAAGTGATTGTGCTTTGAAAGTGATCAGAATTATATATACTTGGAAAGTAAAGTCAGGAAGACCAGAAAGTTTAAGACTAGCTTTGTCTAAATATTATGTTGGAGGCTAGCCTGGGTTACATGACACCCAGTCTCAAAAACAAGCAAACATAAACTGGAAATTAACAGACAAAAAAAAAAAAGTACAATAGCAAAGTAGACAATTCAAAGAAAGAGGGCTTGAAAATCAGCAGAAATAGACTCTGAATGAAACATGCAGAAGACATCATGTGGGGGGCTAGAGAGATGGCTCAGCGGTTAAGACCGCAGACTGTTCTAAAGGACCCGGGTTCAATTCCTGGGACCCACATGGCTGCTCACAGCTGTCACCCTCACACAGACATACATGCAGGTAAAATATCAATGCACATAAAATTAATGGAAAAAAAGAGGCAGTATGTGAATCCTGACAATTCATAACTCATTAAACAAAAACAGAGCACCTACTTTACGTCAGGCGTAAAGTCTTTATTTTTGTTAGTCTCACTATGTAGCGTAGGCTGGCTTTGAACACTTCACCCTGCCTCAGCTTCCCCAAGTGCTGGGCTAAGGACACACAACATAACCAGGTATTAAGTACTCCGAAATAGGTTAATGACACACGAGCGCTCTGCCTTTCCTCTTCTACACCCACCTTATCGATAATGCTGTTAACAATTAGAGGATTTTTCAAAATGTGCTGTCCAATTCCTGTGTTGAACATGAGCCCTAGAATAAAACACGAAGCAGCCTTAATTTCCCAGCGTGTCAAAAATCGACTCCCAGGCCGTCCCAGAGAACTAGCAGGATGGATGGGGACGACTTCTGCACCACTGAAGCCACAAGCGCCCCGCTCACGGCTGGGTTTGGGATGCAGCTTTTAAATCCATCCATCCCTCCAGCTGGCATGAAGACCAGTCGCCGAGAAAGGAGCGCGGGCCGCAGCAGGCCTTCCCCGCCGCGGGTCGGTCCGCAACAAGACGAGGTCGGCCCCCAGCTACCTCCACGCCGCACCTCCGGCTCGCTTCAGCTCCCGGCGCTGCTCCTGCCGCTCGCGCCGGCGGCCACTCGCCGCAGACTTGGCCTTCGGCATCTTTTCGAGAGTCCCGGGAGAGACGAAAGCAGGAAGGCACCGCGTGGAAGTCGCCGCCAGTGACGTCACGACAAGGCGCACGCGAGGACCACTTCCCCTCTCGCTGAGATCTTGAAGGCCCCCAGTCAGTAGCAGGCTGGGGCCCAGTGGCCTCTGGGAATTGTAGTTCCTTCCTCCCTAGGCAAAGCCTACTCGCGCCCCAGTGGCTGCCGGGAATTGGAGTCTGGGCAAGGAGCAACGCCTTCCGCATGAGCCGGAGTTCCCATAAGACACCGCGCCGCTCAACCAGGCAGATCGGATTGGCTGGTTCCAGGTTAGCAAACTTGTTGCTTCATTCGACCTGGTCCTGTGGCCTCCGATTTCCCCAGAAAGGTCTCCCACGTGTCTCTTTCCTGTCTTCTCGCAGGTTACGGGGCCTAAGCTTGATGGATGCGGAGCTTCTTGGCTTAGGGTAGTGCGTCTCTCGGCTGCTCGCACTGTGGAAAGGAGTTCGGAGAGTAAAATTAGCTCTCATTCCACTATGGCGCTTCCTGGTTACTTTCCTCTGACTCTTCCTTCATTCTCTCCTCGTTTACTGAGTTCCAGCTCTGGGCTGCCAGAGTTTTGTTTTGGTGGATTTTTTTGTTTTGTTTTGCTTTTTAATGCTGATTTCAGTGTTTACGTATTGAAAGATACAGGCCATGAAAATTTCCAAACCCTGTAAATGTGATTGATTATAGGTATGTATTAGATACTGTGATGGGACCATTTACTAAGCTGTAAGCTCCGTAAAAAAGACTATTGGCTCTTTTCCCTTCCGGTTTAATGTCTCTCTGTTTTAATTTTTCTCTATGTACTCTGAAGAAGGTTTTTGTTACCAACCACCAAAGCTGACGGCTAAGAAACTGTGTTCCCAAGCCTTGGTTTTACTCTTTCCTTTCTTTGCTGTAACTTGAACTCGGGAAAAATTCTAAATTTCCTAATATTAAGATTATTATGTATATTATCCGGGAGTGGTGGCGCACGCCTTTAATCCCAGCGCTCAGAAAGCAGAGGCAGGAGGATCACTGTGAGTTCGAGGCCAGCCTGGTCTACAAAAGCTAGTCCAGGAAAGCCAGAACTGTTAAACAGAGAAACCCTGTCTCAAAACACCTTAAATAAATAAAAAAGGAAAGAAAAGATATTATATATTGATAGAATGTCTAAGTTCTACTGTTATAGGCCTCACACCAAAAAAGACCACTCAGACACTGCCTATGAGCCAATTAAGACTTTAATCCGGCTAGCTGGTGACTACAGCTGCATATTCAGGACTGAAGTGCAGCCCCAAGCCTGGAAAGTCCCAAGGTTCCCATCCCAAGACAGCAAGATAAATAGACTTACAAAAGCCAAAATATGTGATTAGCAAAATAAAAAAAATAGGGAGATGTTTTTCTTCCAGGAATTGTGTTTCTTAAGCTTGCCTTTACAGTTACTGGCGCTTCACTCAGCAAGACAAAGTTTATCCGATGTACTGAAATAGAGTCACTACAGTCAACTTACAGCCATTGACGCTTATGTCATCCCATTCGTTATTAATGTGCACAGTTCTGGAGAGTACAGTATGCCAGTCACTGCCCTGTTTGTATGGAAATGATAAACATGGCACCACCTCTGCGCTTTAAAATAGTTTATTCTTTAAAGGGGAAGGGTAGTGTCTGATGCACCTATGGGTGTACCAGACTCCTGGGCTGCCTCCCTGGGGCATGGCACTAGGCTCCTCTTCACTATGGCAGCAGCTGCACATGCTGGTGACACCGTTCTGAAAGGCCTTCTCCCATTTTCCAGAAGCCGGATAATGGGGGTCACTGCACACCTGGCAGGACCACAGCCATTTATCAACCTATGTACACAAAAATGGCAGCTTGCCAGTTTGAGAATTTATCCCCAGGGACTGGTGTTGGTGAACCTTTGGCATTACGGCAGTCATGAACAAGACAAACAGGAAAATGACAGGTTTTTGTTTTTTTTTTTTTTAAACAAAATAGAAGAACAAAAAGTGAAAGAAATGAATCAGGACAGCACTTGGCAGGTGGAACATTTACCACCCAGAGTTCAAGGTGAGGCCATGGACAGATACTAGCCGATTTCAGATGAGCATCGTGTTGAATAGGACGCAGATGAAGTGGACTATCAGGAAGATTCGACTTATCAAAACATTCAGATTCTAATGAAAGAAAGAAGGAAAGAAAGAAAAAAAGAAAGAAAGGAAAACATTCAAGATTCTACACTCAAAGCAGTTTGGAAATATTCTCATTCTTAGAGTGGGTGTTAGCTTGGCAGACAGTGACTTAAATACCCAGGCCATCATGGACAGTGGGGAAGAAGACTACACTGGGGAAAATGAACTGCCTCTGGGAGGTGGGGGTGGGGCATATTATATAAAACAAACAAACAAACAAACAAACAAACCACAAACTGAAACCAAAGATGGTCACTGTGGCAGACACTGATGGGCTGGTGACTGACAGATTTAAGAAATACATATAAAGGGCTGGGCATGGATACTGCTTCACTGAAATTGCAAAAGAAAAAAAAAAGTACCCAAGGGATCACTTAGCAGGTAAAAACACTAGCTGGAACCATAGGAGAAGGAAATGACCTACTTCTGAAGCTAGTCCTCTCCTTCCCACACACGCGAGCCCCCTTCTCCACCCCCAGCCACCACACACACAAATAAAAAATTTTGGGAGGGGTTGGAAGGTTGAGAGAGAGAGTGACGTGTGTGATAATTGCACTACCCCGTTTACACCCCAGCTACTACCTAAGTACGTTATTACCCTTACTAACCCTTCCACACAGCTCTGTGAGGTGGACAATATATCCTTTGTAGCTGAAGAAAACGAAGGGCGAACATTTATAGTATCCTACTCTCGATAGTGTGCTAAATGACAGCTGTGGCTTGAAATGAGACCGGGTTTTTGAAGTCTTGGTGCCTTAAAAGTATATTATAGAGCCTTAGCTGGTATTTGAGGAGAGTGGAAGCTGTGTCCAAAATGCAGCATTTGAAACTGAACATGGTGGCACAGCCTTCCAATCCCAGCACTTGGGAGGCTGAGACAGGAGGATTACTGAGAATTCAGAGCCACCATGCACAATACACTAAGTTTCAGGCCACGTAAGTGAGCTCCGGTTTGAGGGAAAAAAAAATCAAAGGACAGCCAGAAGTGAGAAACTACATAGGGACCACACCCATGCAGAAAACATGAAGGGGGCTGGAAAGATGACTCAGCAGTTAAGGGCACTGGCTGCTCATTCCAAAGTCCTGAGTTCAATTCCCGGCAACTGTATGGTGGCTCACAACCATCTATAATGAGATCTGATGTCCTCTTCTGTCTGGTAATGCAGGCATAGAGTGCTTAATAAATAAATAAATAAATAAAAAATAAATAAATCTTTTTTAAAAACATGAAATAACCAAGAAAGTACATAATAGTATGTAGGAAACCTAGTGAGCCCTACAACTTGTTGCCCCTAACACAAAGAGTGCAACTCCTTTGCACTTTTTTCTTCACAAATCTATAATTTCTTTGTCTAGAAGTTTAAAATTTTTATTTCTAGTTTACTGTTTAAGAGCACTTGTTGCTCTTACTGAGGGCCCACATTAGATTCCCAGCACTCACAAGACAACTCACAGCTGTCTGTAGCTCCAGTCCCAGGGGATCGTGTGCCGTCTTCTGACCTCTGTGGGCACCAGTCACAGAAGGGAAAATACTCGCGCACGGTCCACAGACATGTAGGGGAAAACACTCATACACATACAATTGTAATATAAATAGATCTAAAATTTGCTTTGTGTTTTGATATTATATTAGGTCTTCTGGTGTTTTTAACAAAATCTCCATCATTCCATTTTACCAATAAAGACTTGTGAGCCAGACACTGGGGTGAAAGCCTGCTAGCTCAAAGAGGCAGAGAAAGCACTTAGCTGACCTTCTGCTTCCCCCCAACATCCCTGAAGGACTTCCACAGTGTCTCAAAAAACGTCCTTCAAACTTCCTAAGCCTCTATCTGTCCTCCTGATTTCCTCTTTCCTCTCTGTGGTTTTTTTCTTAATAATCTTATGTTCACTTCCTGTAAGCTGGTTGCTTGCTCTACCTCTTTATTTTTTTAATATTTTATTTTATTCTTATAAATACTTTATTTTATGTGTGTTGATGTTTTTGCCTGCATGTGTGACTGTGTGAGAGTTTCAGATCCTCCGGAACCGGAGTTACAGGCAATTGCGGGTGCTGGGAATTGAACCCAGGCCCTCTGGAAGAATAGCCAGTGCTCTTAACTGAAGAGTCATCTCTCCACTTGCTCCACCTCTTGACCTGTGATTGACTTTAATTAATCCACTGCAGTACCTTTCCTTCCACGGCTAAGCCTGGGAAGGACCCTGCCTTGGAATGGATCCCGTACAACATTGTAAGTGGCTCTTATGACAATAGGTGGTTGACAGTGGCTGAGTATAAGGTTCTCCATGCCTTGTAAATTGTCCAGATTTTGTAATTAAAAATGTGAATATTTATTCCTGTCTGTGGAAAGACTTTGCAATAGAAGCTAACAGGCAAATGTTGGTGGACTGTTTTTTACTTTATGAAGAGTCCCCAGTTGTCAATTCACCAAGAAATAAGATACTCATAGTTAGGGTATAATTTGGTTCAATATTGGTCAGGTTTGCATGCACAGAAATGAAATTACCAGCAGTCACAGACATGTTCTTTGTTCCTGTCCCCATTGGAAATTAGCTGCCTTTCTAGTAACCCTGTAGAGGGATTTTATAATAATCTGAAAATATGGTATGTGATTTTTGTTTTGTTTTGTTTTTTAAGACAGGGTCTCTCTGTGTTAGCCTTGGCTGTCCTGGACTTGATTTGTAGACCTGTCTGGCCTCGAACTCATAACGATCTGCCTTCCTCTGCCTCCCGAATGCTGGGATTAAAGGCGTGCACCACCACGCCCTGCCTGGTATGTGTTTTTTATGTCTGATAAGTGAAAGGTATTTGTTAGATTTATACGTTAGTTTGGACTGAATGACCAAGCAGTCTGATGAGCTATCACCTCGCCTTGTTCGGGAGATCTCTCCTGTTTCAGTCTAATCTTTATCAATCTTGATGGTACCCACAGCTTTTCTTCTCCTGTGGAAACAAAGGCAAAACTTCTTCCCAGCATAGCACATGCCTCGGTTTCCCTTCTGAGGTCAACACATCTTTAAAGAATACAGGGTGATTTAATTCAGCAGTTTTTTTCTATTTTCCAGTGTCTCTCTGCAGCTGTCATTCCTTTCTAATTAGCATTAAAAATTTTAAAGTTAATAAAGTACTGTGTAATCTATCTCTGGGGGTCTTTATTACCCTTTCTGTTTATTAAGCATATCTTTTAAAAGTGTGATTAGACCCTTCTATAACTGCTCGTCCTGTAGGGTTGTGTGGTAAACCTGTAATATGCTTTATGTTGTAATATGCAAAAAACTGTTTCATTTTACTAGAGACATACGCTGGAGCACTGGCAATCTTAGTTTGTACAAATATTCCCATAAGAGCCATAACTAATAAATGTATATTTACGGAATCAGCCTTTTCAGAACTTAAAGCAATTGCCCATTCTAATCCTGCATATTTATCTATGGTACAGTGCACATACTTTAATTTTCCAAACTCTTCAAAATGAAAAACATTCAATTGCTAAATTTCATTTCCTTGGGTACCTTTTGGGTAACTTCCTTTAGGTAATGGAATTTGGTTATACAAAGAACAAGTAGGGACATTTCCTTATAATTGCCTGAGCTTGTTGCCAAGTGATAGAAAAATCTTTTTTCAAGCCTTTGCTGTTAACATGGTTTCTTATGAAATTCTGAGGCTTCTAGCACATTTCCTGCTAACAGCTGATCGATTTCATCAGTATCTTGGGCTAGACGACCTGGGAGACCCATATGGGATCTGATATGTGTATATATAATGGATGATTTCTGTTTCTGATTACTTTCTGTAGTTGAATAAATAGTGATGTTAATTGTGAATCCTCTGGAGTAAGTTCAGTGGTTTCAATATGTAAAACAACTCTTTCTACATAGTGAGAGTCAGTAACTAACTATATTAAAAGATTCAGGAAAATCTAATAATACCATAAGAATGTCATACAGCTCTGCTTTTGGAACTGAATCACCAGGGCTTTGAGCCCTTTACTTATTTTTCCTGATGTATAACCTGCCTTTTCTGATTTATTTGTGTTTATTTATTTATTTGAATTTAGGGGCTCCAGAAGTTAGTGTCCCTTTTAATATGTGAAGGAGAATCCAGTTAATTCCTTTTATAAACTGAAGTTTCTTGCTTTTGGGATATTTCTTGTTACTCTCCCCCCCCAAAAATTACTGCAAACTCTTTGCCAATGTTCATTTTTTGCCCACTATGAGGCATTTTTAGCATTAGACAGGGACACCACAATTTCTCCTGGGTCTATTCCTGCTAATTGACAAAGTTTCGTTTTTCCTTTCAGAATCAATTCAGAAAACTTTTCTATATAGGTATTTAATTCTTTCACTCTGTGTTTTAAAAATATCCCTTCTAAGGTGTTATCTTCTCTGTCCATAAGAATTCACAAGGGAGAATGATTAAAACGCAAAATAAGTAAAATAAAATCACACTTTGGACTGAAATAATCCATACCCTGTAATTTCTTTTCTATCATGGCCAATTCTCTCTCTCAGACTCAGCTAATGATTTTCTTGGACTACTTTAAGTCCTTATCACCTTGTAAGATTTGAAATAAATCACTTAGCTGTTGAGTAATTAATTCAATTATGGGTCATAGCCAGTTAATATCTCCCAACAATTTTTGCAAATCATTTAGAGTTTGTAATTGATCTCTTCTGATTTGTACTTTCTATGGTCGAATTTTCTGTAAAACTATCTTATATCCTAGATAATTGGTAAAATCTTCTCTTTGTATTTTTTCAGAAGCAATTTGTAATCCCTATTGTTTAAAAAAAAATCATCTGTATTACCAATATTATCTGTAGGCCCAGCAAGCAATCAATTAAGACACAGACACTTGTTATATTTTAAAATAGCCTTATTTAACCTGGGGCAGGGCAGATATCAATTCTCTAAACTACCTCCCATAGTGCAGCAGGCATGGGATCCCTGTCTCAATCCCATGCCATCTGTTTCCAGTATCTTCTATCAACTACCTCCCATCCATAACCCCAGATACTTGCTGATGTTCTTCATCTGGATTCTCCATCCACACTGCTGGCCATGTGCTTCTCCTCCAGCTAACCCATGGCGGCCTTCCTCTCTTCACTTCAGGTCTGCTTCTTTTCTCCTGGTGGCGGTCCTTCTTCCCAGAATTCCTCCCTCTCTAAGCCCACCTATCTCCTGCCCTGCCCAGCTGGGATGGCCTTTTTATTAAGCAAAAGGTGGGTCAGACAGCAAACAGTAATTAGCATCAAAATACATCAGATTATCCCCCAACAAGTCCCCAGCAAGGCAACCTTCTCTTTACTTCATCATTTTCTCTAGGTATCTGCATCTAAATTAGGCAGTAAGATATCATTCATGTCATGATAAATTTTAGATTGAGGAGGCTTTATGAATTATTTTCAATGACTGTTGTACAAACTATTGACACAAGGTGAGGCTGTTTAACAGAACAACTTTCCACTGATACCTTTTAACAGGTTGAGAATTATTATATGTAGGCACTGTGAAGGAAGAGTGAAAAAGCAATCTGTGATCAGTCACTATCACAGACCATCCCCTAGATAATAAAGGGAAGGGAATTCCAGGCTGTAAAGAGCCCATTGGCTGAATCACCTTATTTATGCCTCTTCAGTCTGTTAACATTCTCTATTCTCCAGATTTCTATTTAATGATAAATATAGGGGAAGCCCAAGGACTGGTTGATTCTTCAATGTGGTGAGCACTTAGCTGCTCCTGCACCAGTTGTCCTAGTGTCTGTAATTTCTCTGATGTTCCACTCCCACAGGTTTGTCAGTTAACCATTTTAAAAGTAGGGTGGTTAGTACCTTTGAAAGACCAACAGCTGTTTTGTCCTGAATATGTACAACCTGAACAGTCGGTGACTGTTCTTGACAAAACCCTTTGATGTTTTTCTCAGAAGCATTCTTTAGTAGTTTGTTTCTGAGATTGGAGGAATGTTAATCTTTTTTTCCCCATTGCTTCAACAAATCATGTCCCATAAACTCATGGCTATATTAGCCACATATGGCTTCATTTTTCCTATATTGTCTTTCTGGCTCTATACACTCGACTCATCTTGTACTTTGTTTTACCTGAGATAAAGTTTCAATCCCTAAAAGCTCAGTATTTACCTCCGGAAGAGGCTAATCTGGATGCCAAGATTTTGGTAAAATTATTGTTACATCTCTTCATGTGTCTACTGAACTTTCAGTTTCAATATCATTTAATTGTATTTTTAGCTTTGCCCTCTGGTCATTGATAGCAGTTTGCCAAAATACTTGTTTTCTGGTCTCTCCTGAATTTTTTTTTGTTTTATCTACTAACGCTCTTCTGTCCTTGATTACCTCCAGAGCAGTATTGTTCTTAACAACAGACATTAAGTCTTTTAATCACTGTAGATGAGTTTCTCTAACACTGATAGGGAAGGACTGAGTCAAATTTAATACTGGGGCCTAAGGGAGACTTCCTAAGGCATTTCCCAATGGCCATGGGGCCTGTCCCTTGTTGATCTGGATTCATTAGTCCAAAGCTGACCTTTGCCGTACCTTCTGTAAACTTCAGAAGGCTGGGGTCTTCTTTTTGCATTCTCTCTCTAAAAAAACTGTTCAAGGCTGGAGAGATGGCTCAGAGGTTAAGAGCACTGTCTGCTCTTCCAAAGGTCCTGAGTTCAATTCCCAGCTAAACACATGGTGACCACAACCATCTATAATGAAATCTGGTGCCCTCTTCTGGCCTGCAATAACACATGCAGGCACAACAGTATAAAAATAAAGTTTAAAAAAAGAAAAAAATTGTTCCTAGGAATGCCTTGCCTGCAATCCCTTTTCAAATGACCTTGCTTACCACAACCAAAAACATCTGACATTTGGATATTTCTTTAAACTTTTAGATATTAAATTTCCTATAAGAGTAGCATCATAAATGTGAGATCCAATATCAGCTGTATTTCTAATCCATTCATCTTTTTTACTACAAGCCTCAACGCTTGCATTTACTAGCCGTTGAACTGTAGTCACGTTATCTTGTGTTTCAGTTTCTTCTTCTTCAAAATGAACATTATAATGCATCTACCTCACAGGATCGTCCTGGGGGTTAAAATAGGGCATTCAACCTGAAGATCTTGAGAGTGTATTGTGCACATCTTAAACAATCAACAAATGTTTATTAGTATTTATGAACAGCTAATTTTCCTCACAAGCTCGCTCTTTAAAAACAAGAAAACTTAAACTAATTAGCAGGGGTAGGCAGCACTGGTCCTTTGAAATCTTTTTACCCTTGATACTGCTGTGGAGTAGAGCACTCACCAAGTTCAGGAACTGAAAAAATGTCGGTCTTGGGAGACTATATGCACGTAACTCTAACATTTGGGTAGTGGAGGAGTCATGACTGTTAGGATTCTGCTTCAGTTAGCCTACCTGTGATGTCTTTCCCTCTGTCTGTCTGTCTGTCTGTCTGTCTCTCTCCTCCCTCCTTTCCTCCCTTTCCTTCTCCCCCAATGTTCACCTAATAAACTCTGTATAACATAATATCTGCCTGGTACCTCGTATTCTATCATTGCTCTTTAATTTTTATATGTAAGAAGGACTTGATGGTTATCCTCATCTACAAAAAGCATGGAGTCGTGAGACACAGTCTTAAACCCCTGCGGACAAAATAACACAAACAAACGAACGCAAAGGTCGTCAGAACGGGGAGTAATACCTATGGTGGCAGGGTTCATTAATGGGATTCTCTTGTTAACCGTCCTCTGCCATGACAGACCCATGAAACACTATATTTAGAATAGTGAAGATCAAATGGTTTTGACCATTTCAATCAGCTCAAGGAGACAATCGATTTCCCAGACCTACGGTTTCCATAGTTACAGGGCCTCCTACCCCGCCCCTCTCCCCTCCCTCACCGCCTGCGCGAGGCTCCAGGTACCACGCAAGCGCACACAGGCTGCTGCGCGCCTTCGGTTCAAACAAGAGCCCCTCCCTTCCCTCCCTCCGCCGTCCTATCGCCTCCTTCCTAGGCCTTTCCGGGGCGTGCTGGGAACCCGTGACGTCATTTTAGCGCGCCCGCGTCGTTTGGAGTGGCGACACGGAACATGGCGCATTCCTAGAAGCCGTTTTCGGCATCTGTAGGCGGCGGCGTGTGGACTAGCAGCGTGGGGCGCGGAAGCAACCAACGCCTCTTCGTGTGGACAGGTGGAAAGGGGGCGGGCCGGGCTATTCCGGACCGAATCACACGGTGAGGCCTGGCGGCAAGGCGCGCGAGTGGAAGGAAGGGAGGAGTGGGCTGGGCAGCGAGACCCCACGCCGAGGGCGGAACGCCGGTCCAGCTGAGGTGTGCGCCGCGGCCCCGGGCCTTGGTGGCCCCGGAGGAGCACGGGCTCCTGGGGTGCGGGAAGCCTGACAGTGCTGGGTCCACGGTGCAGTGTGGCAGGGTCTGAGTGACAGGCTAAGCAAAGCCGAGGGTATCCATTGTGTCCCCTGTCGCCGGCCAGGGGGTGTCTATTTGTCCTTAGAGGCTTGGGTTTGCATAGTGCAAGAGAACGTGTTTTTCTCACCAAATCCAGTGTATGGTGTTAAGTGCACGCACGCCCTTGCTGTGGGAGCAGTGCTGGGAAAGCATTCAACATAGACCTTTCCTTCTCGTAAGGAAAAAGTGAAGGGACTTAAACATTTTTTTTTCCTGAGAGGAGATTCATGCTGAGGTATGGCCGCCCGTGCTCATCTCAGCGACTCTCGCCGCTGTACATTTGGGAATATTTGTGATTCAGCAAAATTATTTCGAAGTCCCTAGCATTTGCTCTTTCCCCCTTAATTCTCTTGCTGCGTGGTGAATGAGAGAATATTACAGCAAAGTGATTTGCGTAAATAGCAAAGCCTGGAGATTTGGCTCCCGGTGCCAGGGTTGTAATCAGCATACCTCTCTTGTATGCGATAGCGCCTTTAAGATTGCTTGTTATTTTGGAGGAAGCAGGGAAGAGCAGTTTGCAACCATTTTTTAACCTCCCTGTGGATAGGAATTTATTTTTTCCATTTCGACAGTATTTCGTATTTCTCTACTTTGATTAAAGGCAGAATGACTTCATTCTATGCGCTACTTATGCATGGCTTGATGGCGTTCCTACATCATTTATTACACGGAGGAAAATTTTAGTAAAATTAGAAAATTTCTCCCTGATGTGGTAGGATTGTAGACGTTTTTTTTTTCCCCTTGATGGTATATAACACAGGGGCTGGTGCAAACACTTAATAACGGCAGCGTTTTGTGGACATGTGTCATGTGTGTCATAGCTGCAGGGCAGGAGGGCATCCCTTTGCCCTGATCACACTTCTTGAAGCCAAAAGAGCATTCTCTGAGGAATTTGGAGGTAGTAATATGATTGGAGGTTCTAAATCAGTGTGCAAAAATTATTTGATAATTAAACAGAAGTCTATAGATTTCTGTGATATTATGGATGTATTTACATTCAGAACCAAACTATAAGGCAGAATAATGCTTGTAGTATTTGGATTTAAAATATACTGAAGATGTTACTCCAGAATAGAAATATTCATATTTAGGGAAAAGTAATGTTTGATTTTTTTTTTTTTTCGAGACAGGGTTTCTCTGTGTTAACCTCGGCTGTCCTGGTCTCGCTTTGTAGACCAGGCTGGCCTCGAACTCACAGCGATCCTCCTGCCTCTGCCTCCCGAGTGCTGGGATTAGAGGCGTGCGCCACCACACCCAGCTATTGGTTTTCTTTTTTAAAAAGATGTGTCTTTTAAAGAATCTTCATGTGTGATCTTGTCACTGTATGTATGTTTATGCCGTGAGTGTACTGTGTGCTGGCACAGGTAGAAGAGAGTGTTGGATCTTCTAGTAGTGGGATTACATACAGGCTGTTGTGAGGACCTGACCTGCGTCTGGGAACCAAACCTGGGTCCTCTGGGAGAACAGCAAGTGCTCTTAACTTCCAAGCTGTCTCTCCAGCACTGATTAGTTGATTCATGACTTTTGTGGTGCATTGGCATATGTATATGCTTGATCTTCCTTTTAATTTGTTATTATTATTATCATTATTATTTTTAATACAGGCTTTCACGATACAGCTTTGGTTGGTATGGAACTCCATGTGTGTAGACTAGGCTAGCCTTAAACCCACAGGGATCTGTGTGCCTTTTTCTCCCCAGTGCTGGGTGTGTGCTGCCACATTGGGCTTAATTTAGTATTGACATAGATAATTTTAATTTTTAAAAATCCTTATTGTATTTTTGCAGTGTTGGGTTTGGATCCAGAGCATTGCACATGTTCTATCACTAAGCTATTTCTGCATCTTCGTTTTTATCTGTCAGTTTGGTGGTGTTAGAGGCACCTGCAATGCAAGCCCTTTACCACTGTGTTATACTCCCCTAGCCGTGTTCCTTTTTCTGACTGTGCATGATTGGAATCACCAGTGAATTTCAGGGTGTTTTACACAGTGGTGGATCACGTCTCTTGCAGGTGTGCTTCTGCGGTGTCTTTTGTTTGATTTTTAAAGATGAGACTGACTACCAGCAAGCCTCCATTTACCAGCATTGTAGAGCACAGGCTCGATTCGTGTTCTGCATCCTTGCTCCTCACAATGTGGTTGTCCCCTGCGAATTACTGACACAGCATCTACGTATTGTGCTATTTTTAAAACATGATTTTATTTACACATATTATATACAATTATAGGTTTTGTTATGGCTCTTTCTTTCTTTCTTTCTTTCTTTCTTTCTTTCTTTCTTTCTTTCTTTCTTTCTTCCGAGACAAGGTTTCTCTGTGTGGCCTTGGCTGTCCTAGACTCTCTTTGTAGACCAGGAACTCAAAACAATCCACCTGCCTCTGCCTCCCAAGTGCTGGCATTAAAGGCGTGCGCCACCACGCCCGGCTTCGGTATAGCATTTCCGTGTATATGTCTTGATTATATTCACCCCGTTACCCTCCTGTGCTCCTTCCTGTTGCATCTAGCCCCTTCTGTTCCATGTCTGTGTCTCCCTGTCTCCTTCCTATGAGCTTCATTAGGGTTGTTTACTGGAACATTGGTGTTGGTGAAGATTTGTTTACACTTGCATGATCCCTTAACAGTGGCTGCGCCATTCCCTTGCTCCCCCCATCAACCATTAATTGCTTATAAATCATCAAGGAGGGAGTGTGTGAGTCCCTCCCCTTTCCATGGCAGGATGTTGATAGGCTCATTCCTGTGATCTGTGGTGTGTGTGTGTGTGTGTGTGTGTGTGTGTGTGTGTGTGTGTGTGTGTGTTGAACATTTTGTTGGTTCTGAAAGAGGCTAGAGGAGAATGCGTATTGTTTCCTTGAATGGGGTATCTTGACTTCCACTTAAGCTAGGCTGGTTGAATGGCCAAGCAGGTGCTTTTGCCTTCTTCCCCATGTTGTGCTTATAGGCATGTGCACCCATGCTCAGCTTCTGACATAGGTGCTAGGGATTTAAACACAGGTCCTCCTGCTTGTAGAGAAGTGTTACGTACTGAGTCATCGCTGTCCCTCAAATGCAATAGGTTTGTGCAGGTAGTCACAGGTGCTGCGAGTTGAGGAGTGCAGCTGTTGGCATCTGGCCTGCCCTCACCCCTGCTTTTTCTGTCTCTTACATTCTTTTTGCTCCTTCGTCTATGATGTTCTCCTAGCCTTGGAATTGGTGTCATAGATGTCGCATTTATGACCGGACACTCAACAATAATTCAATTTCAGTACTTTGGCCAATTATGAGTCTCTGTTGTCACTACTGTGTCAAGAGATTATTAACATTTAATATTGAGTTATTTTTTTAGTGAAGTCAGCAGTTACTCCTTAACCAGCTTTATACCTAAATAACCACACAGAGAGGCAACAATCTATTTTATTGGTCTATAGCACAATGCTGCCCAATAATTATTCTGTCTTAAACCTCCATGCTGGTACAGTTTCCTCCCGTTCTGGTTTCCTACTTTATATTTGCTTTTTACTCATACCCTAGGTCCGGCTCATTTCTCCTGGTGCTTCTTGGTTTTCTCCTCATGGCTCCATCTTCTCCTTTCTTTCTCCTCCTCTGACTGGATCAGGATGTCCCACCCTGTTCTCTGTTATTGCTCAGCATTGGCTAGTTTGTTTTTATGGGCAACACAAAGAACAAATGGTGACACGTTTACACAAACTTGAAACAGGACATACTTAGAATAAACATCACAGTGCAGTGTCCAGACTGAAACCAGATAGTGGGGTAGAGAAGTCAGCATTTGAATGAACAATGGCAAACTGTGCACCATCCACAGGAACATTTGTCAACACTACTGACCACTGCAAAAAGCTTCTCTGACCAGAGCAGATAACAGCACAAATACATAGTCATAAAAAGTTTTTTAGAAGGGAGTTTTGAGGAGTACATTGTGTCTGTTTTGGGAAGAACAGCAGTAGCTTTCCTCACAGGGCCTATGACCCCTCCAGCCATGGGCGTTTGCTTGTGGAATGGGCATCAAATTCAGCCAGTCAGTTGGTTATTCCCACAACAGTCTTAGCATTATTGTACTGATGGGCTTATCCTGCCTCTCCTGTTCGTGTTGTTGAACACAGGGCTCACAGCTGAGGAGGACAGTGATGGCAATTCTTCCCCTGCAGCCACCGTAGCTCTCTCTAGCACTGTCGAGGCCTAGGCGGCAGCGAGGGAGCTTCCAGTCCAATTCTGCTCGGTTTCTCTATGGCATGTGGCATTTTGTTAGCAATGTGGCCTTACATACTAGTTCTGGGGAGCCTGCCTTGATTGTTTTGGGAGCCTCGGGCCTCCCTGATCATTCATTGGCTCATAGGGATATATTCCATTCCTAGCCGTGGGGATTTTGTTTAATAATTTATGCAGGATCCTCATTTTTATAAGATATCCAGATTATAGGAATGCTCACTAAAGTTTGAGATGTACACTTTGGTCAGTGAAAAATTGGAGTGTGTGTGTGTGTGTGTGTGTGTGTGTGTGTGTGTGTACATAAAAGCCCATCATCATTTATTTTAATATGAATTGTTCTGCTTATTATTAATTTTGACTCACTTGGTCAAAAAAACAGGCCCAGATATGGTTACTTTATTTATTTATTTATTTGTTTATTTATTTTTAATTAATTAAAAAAGCTACATATTTATTTTGCTTTCTGACTCTGTGCTTGTGCCTTCAAAACTTGCACAGTGATTTTCTCCTCCTCAATAAGGAGAGCCTGCTTGATCCTGTCCCGGACACACCTGGCACACATGGAGCCACCTTAGGCCCTGCTGACGTGCTTCTTTGTCTTGGACAGCCTCATCAAGACTTTAGGCCTCACTGCATGGACCCCTCACAGTCTGCCTGGGCACACAGCGCATGCGGATTTAGGTGCTTTCTCAACCTTCTTGGTGTACAGGTAAACAATCCTGTTGCTGGGGGTTTGAGACAGC
Source organism: Acomys minous (assembly GCF_964271855.1). Taxonomy (NCBI): domain Eukaryota; kingdom Metazoa; phylum Chordata; class Mammalia; order Rodentia; family Muridae; genus Acomys; species Acomys minous. The sequence goes on along the minus strand of NC_140492.1, from coordinate 105,343,521 downwards.
CTAGTTTTGTTAGAGGCTGTATTGTAGGAGAGCATGCGATGGTATGCCAAACGCTGGGTCATTTTGAGTGCCTCTAAACACCGTCCCTGAAGAGGAAAAAAAAAAGATATGGTTACTTTATAAGATCATATGCATCTATTTCTAACACTGACTCTGATTCACCCTGCTGCTTTCCTGGTCCTACTTGGTTGTCACTGTCAGGGTTCATTGTATCAAAACTGCCCTAAAGCCCATGTGAATGACAGCTAGGGATTCAACAGTGACTTAAAAAAAAAAAAAGAAAATTATTTATTTTTATTTGTATGGATGTGTTGCCTACATATATGTGTGTGAGTCATATGGCAAAGTCCAAAGAGGGTGCTAGAGCTCCTGGAAGTGGAGTTACAGATAGTTCTGGGCCACGGTGAGGATGCTGGGAATCCTCGGGTCCTCTGCAGAACAGCCAGTGCTCTTAACAGCTGAGCGAGCCATCTCTAGCCCAACAACAAACATTTGTTTCTTTTATTTTTTAATTGAATATTTAATGCAATATATTATTTAATGTTTTCCCCTCCCCCAGTTCTTCCCATATTCTCCCTACCTCCCTAACTACCCTACTTCATGTCTTTTCTCTGTCTTTTAAAAGAACAGAAACACCAGTGGGGCTGTGGTGGCACACACTTTTAATAATCCCAGCACTTGGGAAGCAGAGGCAGGCGGATCTTTATAAGTTCAAGGCCAGCCTGGTCTACAGTGAATTCCAGGAAAGTGAAGGCTACACAGAGAAACTCTGCCTTGAAAAACCAAACCAAAAAAACCCAAAATTCAAAGGAAAAAAAAAAAAAAACCAGATGACCCTCCAAACAAACAAAAAACCAGCCAACTAACCAACCAACCCAAAAACAAAAACCAAAAAAAAAAAAAAAAAAAAAAAAAAAAAAAAAAAAAAGAAGAAGAAGAAGAAAAGAAAAGAAAAATGCCAATACTGCCAATACTATTGAGTTTGTTTTGTGTTGGGCCTGCCCTGGGCACTCCATTAGAGAAAGGTAATTTTTCCTTTGCTAGAATGTGTCAGTTACAGATAGCTTCTTGGTTAGAGATGGGACTCATGTAAAATTCCCCCTCTCAATGCTGGGGCCTGGTTTGGCTTAAAGCTGTGCATTTCCTATGTATACTGTTGTCTCTGTGAGTGCATATGTGCATAAGTTCTGTTGTCTGGGAGACACTATTTCTTTAGAGTCGTCTGTTACTTCTGACTCTTACAGTCTTTCTGCCTCCTCTTCTCCAGAGGCCCCTTCGGGGGAGAGGCTTGATGAAAATGTCCTCTTTAGGACTGAGTGCATATAGCCTCGCTTTCTGCACATTGTAGATCTCTGTGAATTAATCTTATCTCCTGCAAGAAAAAACTTCTCTTAAGGGGCTTGAGCGAGACACTGGCCTACGGGAACGGGTATAGCAGTATGTTATTAGCAATCATTTTATCGTTATGTTCCTTTAATAGAATAATAGTAATAGGTTTTCTCATAGGCAGAACGACCTATCTATTCCCAGGTTCATGGTTCTTGGTCCCCTTAGCTGTGTCAGGTTTGGGTTCCATCTCATGGAGTGGCCTTAAAAAGGGGTTGCTTACGCCCATGATCTTTGACTGCTCACTAGTATATCTTGCAGAAAGGTCTCTCCCATCAACAGACATTTCTTTTTTTTTTTTTTGGTTTTTTGAGACTAGGTTTCTCTGTGTAGCCTTGGCTGTCCTGGACTCGCTTTGTAGACCAGGCTGGCCTCAAACTCACAGCGATCCACCTGCCTCTGCCTCCCGAGTGCTGGCATTAAAGGCGTGTGCCACCATGCCCAGCTGGACATTTCTTAAATACTAGATATAGAACTAGTAATTCTGTATGTTCCTAGCGGTGCTTTCTTGTGTCCTGCAGAGGCTATTAACTTGTGACCTTCCCTTCTCGCTCTTTAAAGGCATTCTTCCTGTGTTAGTCACAGGCTAGGTAGGTTACACTAGAAACATTTTTGAATAGTGGAGTTCACAGATCAAGGTGCAAACAGGTTTAATTTTCTATAAATCCTTTTCATGCCTAATGTCCTGCCATGCTAAACTATAATTCTTCAAAGTAATTGAATTACAATAAAACCAGATCTTGTTATGCCTGGGATACACCTGTCTGGCATACCTACTTTCTGACATATCAACTTTCAAGACTTTACTGTTTCCTTCCTCTGTGAGGAAGCCTCTGCTAAGCTTGCTAGAGTATGTTGCTAGGTCTTCCTCCATAACAGCTCACCACAGTCTTTACAGTGTATTGCAGCGTGTCTGTTTTCCCGTGTAGAATTGAATGCATAGATTCCTGTGCTCTGTTTATTCTGAGTGGTGCATGGCCAGTAGAGGCCGTGTCATTGTAACAGACTGAATGTAGGTGGAGTTGTCAGGAGTACCATGTTCTGTGAAGGGTAGACTGAGGGAGTTGGAAAAGGGAGATGCTTGGCTGTTTTCTGTGGCTTTACACAACTATACTAGGGATTGCGAGTTCATAAAAGTGATTGTTTTTTTTGTTGTGGTTTGTGTTTTGATATAGTGTTATATTATGTAGTTTCCCGTAGTCTGGAATTTGCTACAGAGACCCTGACGGTCTTGAACTGGAAGTGATTATCTGTGTTTTCTGAGTGCTGGCATTGAAGTGTGACCGTATTTGGCCAAAGATTGTATTCATTTCATAGCTCTTTTTTTTTTTTAAATCTACTTATTTAAACCAAACATGGTAATACAGAGAAGAGACTGAGGTGGCAGCTGCCCAGAATCTTTGTGGGTTACAGTTGCACAAGAACTCTGTGTCTTTAGACCCACACTTCAGTAACAGACAAACCAGCTCAGTATCTGTTTGTCATTACTCGATGCCAGGTGCTATCTGGTTTCTGGGATAGACATTGAACCAAATCAAGTCCGTGTTACATGGCCATCGCATTCAATCCATCGACTTTACCGTTGCGGTCTGTACTTACTAACATGTCAGGTTTTAATAGTGTTACACAGAAAAATTAAGGCTGTCAGCAGTTAGAAAATCTGGGTTGAGGGTTGTTATGCTTCACTTGAGTTGTCAGTGTGACAGGAACTGGGGTCACCTGAGAAGACGGACACTCCGTTGAAGAGTTGCCTCCATACAGCCTTATTGCTATGTCTGTGGGGAGCTCTCTTGCTTAGTTCACATTGATTGCTGTAGGCAGGCCCAGGCCAGTGTAGGCAGTGAGCATGCTTACATACTTTAACCGTGATGAGATATGATGGCGTAGATGAGTGAAGAGCACACAGTTCCTAACTGAAAGTCGCTCATGGTATGCGGGATAAGCTACAGTCACGCAAGGGAACAGATCGAGTAATAGAAGTGTGTAGACGGCAGGCCAGCAGGAAGCGGTGCTCACAGTCAGTACAGTTGGAGATGTCACAGGAGGTGATGGGTGCCTGAGCCTGACTTCCTGGTGCTGTCCATTAGCAGCGCTTGGAAGGAGATGGGATAGCATGGCGACTTGTCGGGGAATTTAAGTAAAAGCAATTGGAATTACGGGATGTCTAAGTACTAGTGTATCTAGAACATAGAAAGGGTAGAAGTCAGAACAGGGTGAAAAGGTGAAAGTGTGTTAAACCCTGCAGGCTTTTCTTCCGCTTCCGCTACTGTCCATTTTTGTGTTATGTGTGGTGCGTATTCAGCTGTGCTACCTTGTCATTGCAGGCTTCCATGGATCTCAACAGTGCCAGCTCTGTAGTCCTTCAGGTCTTAACACAGGCCACCAGTCAGGACACTGCTGTTTTAAAGCCAGCCGAGGAGCAGTTGAAACAGTGGGAGACACAGCCAGGCTTCTACTCAGTATTGCTGGTAAGTAGGTCTTGAAATAAGTTTTATTTTGTTTTATTTTATTTCTAGACAGTGTTTCTCTGTGTAGCCTTGGCTGTCCTGGACTCACTTTGTAGACCGGGCTGGTCTTGAACTCTGTCTCTGCCTCCTGAGTGCTGGGATTAAAAGTGTGCGCCACCACACCCGGTGAAATAGTTGTTGTTGTTGTTGTTATTATTATTATTATTATTAGTTTTTTGAGACAGGGTTTCTTTTTATAGCCTTGACTATCCTGGACTCATTTTGCAGACCAGGCTAGTCTCGAACTCACAGCAATCCGCCTGCCTCTGCCTCCTGAGTCCTGGGATTAAAGGTGGGTGCCACTACCGCCTGGTAAAATAGTTTATTTTTACTAAAGTGAGACATAATGAGTTTGGTGAAACTGATCCAAATATTTGGCTGCTATTGTCACTATCATCATAGTAATATAGGGCAAATGAGGGTGTTTTACAAATACTTATTTGTTAGATCTTTTCTTCTTATTGCAATTCAATTAAAACTTTTTTTCTTTTGTTTTGTTTTGTTTTTGAGACAGAATTTCTCTGTGTAGCTTGGCTGTCCTGGAACTTGCTCCTGTAGACCAGGCTGGCCTCGAACTCCTGAATGTGGATTAAAGGTGTGCGCCACCATTGCCTGGTTTAATTAAAACTTAGTACAGGAACTCACTTTCTTTGACTCTAGTTTTTTTGGTTGGTTAATGACTTTCTTCCTTTTATTATCTTAAGTATTCATTCTATATAAGAGAGTACGGTGGGCTGGAGAAATAGCTCAGAGGTTAAGAGCGTTGTCTGTCTGCTCTTCCAAAGGTCCTGAGTTCAATTCCTAGCAACCACATGGTGGCTCACAACCATCTGTAGTGAGATCTGGTGCCCTCTTCTGTCACGCAGGTGTACATGCAGGCAGAATATTGCATAAGTAATACATAAATAAGTCTTTTTTAAAAAAAAGTAGACTACTTTAAAAAAAAAAAGACTGCCTCTACCTCATGAGTAAATATATAAATTATTAATAACTGCTTAAGTTTGTTTTTCCTGTTTCTATTTTTGCATTTTACTTTGAGTTATTTATATATTAATTGCTATATTGGTACATTTTCATGAAGTATTTTTATTTATTATTATGTATGTATTTGTGTGTAGAGTCTTTCAGGGAAGGGATTGAAACAGCGTCTTGCTGTATTGCAATAACATTGGTTACTGAGATGATGTTGCATGGTTTAACGTGTATAGTTGTTTTCATAGTTTGCCACCATTGTACAAAGCAGTAACAGTGTGGATTATTGATTGAATTAACAAATTGTTTATATCACATCTCACTTTATATCACTTAAAATAGGCATGGTGTTGCATGCTTTTAGTCCTAGCACTTGGGATAGAAGCAGGTAGATCTCTGTGAGTCTAAAAGCATCCTGGTCTACATAGTGACTTCCGGGCTGGGCTACATAGTGAGACCCTGTCAAACAAACAAACAACCGTCAGACTCATTTGTGAGCATGATTAGTTTTATTTTTTTTTAAATGACTGTGTGCCTGCATATGTGCATATGTACCACACGGGGGCCAGAAGTCAGGCCCCTAGAACTGGGGTTACAGACAGCTGTCACGCTCCATTTGGATTTTGGGGATTAAATCCAGGTGCTCTAGAGGAAAAACAGTGTTCTTAACCTTTGAGCCATTTCTCTAGCCCCATAAACATGCTCTAACAAAAGCAGTTTATGGAAGGAAAGGTACATCCACGGTTTAAGAACACAACTCATCATGGCTGGGAAGGCATTGTAGCAGGGATCTGCGACAGCTGGTGACACTGAATCTGGGTCAGGAAGCAGAAGGCAGTGACTGGTGTGCTGAGCTACCTTTTCTCCTGGCTCTGCAGTCCCAGACATTTGCCCAGCAATGGTGCCCCTACTAGATCTTCTCAATTCAGGTAGCCAAATCAAACAGTACGTCACAGGCATGAGTAGAGGCTTGTGTCCTAGGTGAGTCTGCACCCCATCAAGACTAACCGCTACAGTTCCAGACATGAATTAACAACTCAAGGACTTTGAATCTGTGCTGTAAAGGCGTATCTGTCTGTCTGTCTGTCTGTCTGTCTGTCTGTCTATCTATCTATCTATCTATCTATCTATCTATCTATCATCTATCTGCCTACCTACCTACCTGTCATCTATCCATCCATCTACATACCTACCTATCATCTGTCTGTCTATCTATCTATTTATCTATCTGTGTCTAATTTTTGGGCAAGATCTTATTGTATATCCTTGGCTAGACTGGAATGTACTGGCTTTGAATTTGCTGCCACTATCTTGCTTCTGCCTCTTAAATGCTGGGATTACATGTGTGTGACACCATGCCTGGGTACTTTTTTCTTTTTAAAATTACAAGGCATTTATTTTAAGTTGACCCCCCCCCCAGTCTGTCTCTGTCTCTGTCTGTTTGTCTGTCTGTTTACTTGTTACTTCCAGTGTTTTATCAAGGAAAGTTTCTAACACATTTGAGAGAATAGTATAATGAATCTTTACATATTTATCTGTTGTTTAAGCCTAGTAAAATGCTGTTGATTAGGCATGCTATCTTTTTTGAGGAGGTTGGCCAGGCTAATCTGGAACTTGAGATCCACCTGCGTCAACACTCCAAATGTTGGGGTTATGGGTAATGTGTGGCTAAGTAGGCCTGCTTTCTTAGTGTACATTGTAGAAATATATATGTTAAGAAAACATCAATATGATATATAGTGATGAAAGTTAAACAAAATAAAAAAAACCTGGGGCTAAGGTTGTAGGTCAGTTGCTAGAGTGCTGGCTTTGCACGCATGAGACCCTGGGTTTGGTGCTCAGTGTCTCAGGGTGGTGCACACCTGTTATCCCAGCATCCAAGGTCATTATTGCCTATATAGCAAGTTTGAGCCACTCTGAGCTATGTGAGATATTTTCTCAAAAGTCAAACACATAGGACTGCTTGGTAAAGTTGGTGAAGTGTTTGCCTCAGAAATATGAGAACCCAGGTTTGGTCCTCAGAACTCAATATAAAAGTGCCAGATGTGCTGGGTGTGGTGGCTCACACCTTTAATCCCAGCACTTGGGAGGGAGAGGCAGGCAGATTGATGTGAGTTTGAGGCCAGCCTGGTCTACAAAGTGAGTCTAGGACAGCCAAGGCTACACAGAGAAACCCTGTCTCGAAAACCCAAAAAAAAAAAAAAAAAAGGCCAGATGTGGTGGAGCTGGAGGTAGGTCCAAGCTATGCCAGTCTGGCCTAATTGATGAGCTCTGGACCAGTGAGAAGCCTGTCTCAAAAGCAGGTGGGTGGCATTTCTGAGATGACATCTGGTTTCTATATGAAGCTATCCACACGAAGAACATGTACACACGTGCATGAGTACAGACTCACATTTAAAAAAACAAAGCAGACAAATCGATTCTATATTTTGGTGTGTTGGTTATATTTTTAAATGATTACATGCTCATCCTAATACTATTTCTTTTATTCACAGAATATTTTTACGAACCACACCCTTGATATAAATGTAAGATGGCTTGCTGTGCTGTATTTTAAACATGGGATTGATCGTTACTGGAGACGTGTAGCACCTCAGTAAGTGTCCTCAGTCCCATTTGTAATCCATTCCAAATTCAAGAAGAGTAAGATGGTACTTGTGTAAGCAAAAGAGTGCGCCAAGTGTTTATTTGCACAAGTACTACATTTCAGATAACAGAAAAGTGACCCTGATCTTTGTGGAAATTTGCAAAGTATTTGATACATAAAAGAAAAAAAAGTCCAAAAAGTGTGTTAAGTACTGAAGAAATGTGTTTGTGTAGTTCAGCAACTATATGATTATCTTGCTACGTGGGTTTGTATCCCCCTGTGACAAATGCGTGCCTGTGTGCATGTATGTGTGTGTGTGTTTCTGCCTGCCTGTCTGAGCTTTCAGATTCTGAGGATCAAGCTGAGTGGCTGAGTCCTCTTAATGATGTAAAATGTTTTGATTTTGAAAAGGAAATCTTGGGCTGGGTGTGGTGGCGCACACCTTTAGTCCCAGGACTTGGGAGGCAGAGGCAGGCGGATCCCTGTGAGTTCAATGCCAGTCTTGTCTACAGAGTGAGTCCAGGACAGCCAAGGCTAACACAGAGAGACGCTGTCTCAAAAAACAACACAAAACAAGCCCCCTCAACACAAAAACAAAAGCAAAAAAACAAAGAAAAGGAAATTTCATACTATGCCTGCGTTCAATGAATCTTCATTTTTGTGTCTTGCATTTCCTCCGTGAAGAATGGATGGATAGCATGCTATATTAGCAGTTTCATTAGATTTGGTTCTACCTGTAATGTAGAGGCAACGTGAGCCGATTTGTCTTAAGAATTAATTAACACATTATGTAGTTTATGAACAGGCAGTGCAGGTATTTCTGGAAGTTGTTAGAAACTGAATTTTGCTGAATAAAATGACATGAGCTATGCTCTCCAGTAGGTGGCACTAGAGCTCTGTAGGTTTTCATTTCTTTAAGCAATTTAAGTTGTTTTATTCTGAGTATTTCAAAGTTCCTGTAGAGCCTACCCCTGATTGATACTGGAAAGAAAGGGGTATGTTAGGCTATGCGGTAGTGTGAAGCTAATCCTTTTAATTTCAGGAATAATTGGTGATTTGGGTGTGAAATGAAGCAATTAGTGATGAGAAATTGTGTGCTTTTTTGTTTGTATTTGGCAAGAGTTTTGCTGGATAGCTGTGGCTACCCTAGAACTTACTGCATAGACCAGACTAGCTGGAACTTAAGGCTAAACTCTTGCTTGTGCCTCTTGAATTCTTGGATTACAGGCGCGTGTCACCGTGCCTGGCTAAATTTTGCCTCACAGTAGTCTAAATTTAAATAGTGAAGGAAGGAATTAAATAGTCAATTTGTCCTTTAGTATATTGAGACAAAAGTGGGCGTGAAGATGAATACACTTACAAAGAAAGCACGGATGGCAGATTAGTAATTGATTTTATCTGTAGATTTGAAGCACTTAAAAGTTTGGATTTTATTGTTAGTTTTATATAATTCTTATTCTGACTATGATTTTTACAGGATGAGAATCAGCTAACAAGCTTATGTATTATTTTCATATATCATTTAGTTTAACTGGGTCATAATTGGATGCTATCAGTTTCTATTGAGGTATAGCCTGAATTAATCTAACAATAACATTTTAACTGCAGCTTTTTTTTGGAGATTTGACATAAGAATTGACTATAGTACTCAGTGCGTACGTGAAGTAGGCATAGTACCGCACATTCGTCCCCTGTCGCATATACAGTGTTCTGCCTGCATGGACACCTGCAGGCCAGAAGAAATCATTCTAGATGACTGTAAGCCACCATGTAGTTGCTGGGAATTGAACTCAGGACCTCTGGAAGAGCAGCTAGTGCTCTGAACCTCTGAGCCATCTCTCCAGCCCCATTTTTCCCTTTTCTGTTCCATTTAATTTTCTTTTCAAATCTAAATTCACATGTTGATGTTGTTGTTGTTATTATTATTTAAGCCTTTACCAAACTGTGGGTTACTGTCAAGCTTCTTCCAAGTGCTGAGATTGTAGACATGTGCCACCCTGGCTGTATCATGGACTTTGTGTATAGATCTGCTTTGCAATTCCTCTATTTGGTGCCACCAGCCTTTTTTGTGTTTCTTTTAATTACTGCTTTTTCTTTTTCTTCTTTAAATAAGATTTGATGTACTTTTTGGTTTGTGGATCTGACTTAATATTCTTTTACTAGCTTGTTGAGATGAAAGCTTAGATAAATTGATTTTCAGTTTTAAAAAAATAAATAGAAATTTCTTAATCTAAATATCAAAAATCCAAGGCACTCTAAAATCTCAAACTTTTGATCTCTGCCATAATACCACAAGAAGGAAATTCTACAAACTGACCTTATGTTACAAATTTTAGTTATTGTGTAAGTGCATGCACACTACAAATATTGTCTAAAGTTACCTTTAGGCCATGTGTATTACACGTGTATGAAGCATGAATGTATTTCATGTTGGACTTGGTTCCATCTTGAAGATACCTTATGGATATGCAAATACCTAAAAAGTCTGAGAAACAACCAATTATTTTAAGTGTGGTTTTTGTAACTATGGTGCTTTTTGGTGTTTTTGGATTTAGTCACTTTTTCTTTATGTTCTGGGGTATGCATGGTAAGTTCTGGTTGGATGCTAACTGAATATAATTACAATTGGAGAGGCTTTAAGTTATGTTATCTTTCATGAGAAAGAATTTAAGTAAACAGACGGACTGTGACCGGAGCTAAGGGTGTTTCTGTTGTTTTGTTTTTCGGTTTACTGTTTATGTCAGGTTAGAGTCCTCCTGGGATTTTAAGTAAGCTTTGAATGTTTGTCTACAGAGACACTGCTACTCTCTGTTGACCTTGAATTTTTTCCTCTCTAGTGCTAACAGGCCTGTTGAAATCTCCCTTTCTTACCCTAGTCTCTTGGCTGCTGCTTTCAGCTTGGCCCCCCTGCCCGCCACTGGGTACCAGAGGAGGAGATGGGCTTCATCAGTGCAGTGCTTTCTCGCTAGTTCCTCTGACCTGGCTGCCTGCTGTGTTTTGGGGTTGTTAGTTTCCTCAGGCTGCCATATTACAAACCGAATGCTTAAAGATAACCCATGTTTATTCCCTTACAGATTAGGTAACTAAAAATCCAAAATCAAATTAGCCTTTGATACTTTCTAGTTTCTGGTTGTGGCCAGCAATTTTAGGTGTTTCTTTGTATGTGGTTGAATGATTCTAATCTTTGCCCCAATTGTCCCATGGCCTATGCCAAGTCTTCTGTTTCTGTGTCTTCATTTTCTTATAAGAACACCAGTCCAGATGTAGAAGTGCAGACTTGTAATCCTAGCACTTGGGAGATTGATATAGGATTAAAGTTCAAGGCCTTCTGGGCTTTGTAGCAAGTTTCAGGCCTGTCTAGCCTGTATATCAAGATCCCCTGTCAAAACAAAACAAAGCAACAAAAAGGAAAAATGCCAGTATCAGAATAGAACCCATCAATACAGGGTGATTTTTTCTTTTTTTAATTTAAAAATGTTTAATTTATTATTTTTTTATTTTTAGATTTTTGTCTTAATGTGAGTAAATCTAGTTTTGTAGATAACAAAACTACAGTGTTTACAAGTAAAGTTGTACTCAAAAATACTTGGGTTGTAGGACCTATACATTTTATTTTTGTGAGATATAATTTAGCTCATAATACATACTTTGCTTTTAAAAGTAATTTTATTTAAATTTCATTTATTAATGTGTGCGTGCATGTCTGAATGGGTGTGCATTTGCCGTGATCTGCATGTGGAGACCAGAGGACAGTGCTGTAGAGTTATTCTCTCCTCCACCTTTATGTGGATTTTGAGAAATGAAACGCAATGTCGGCTTTTAGTACTATTTTAACCACAGAGGCATCTTGTTGGCCCTCAAATTTCTCTTAAAGTGACACACACACACACACACACAGACACACACACACAGTATAATCATATATATATGTATATACACATACACACATACATACATACATACACACACACATTTGTGGTTAATCTTTCTGGAATAATTTTTCTCAGACTAGATACACTATCACAGGCAGAGTGGGAAATATTAATGAAGATTAAATTTTAAGTTAAAAACATAGTACAAAAGCCAGATATGGTGGTAATTCACATCTGTTATAATACTTGGGAGACTGAGACAGGAAGATTTTTGATTCTTGAGGACAGTTTGGGCCACATAATAAGACCTAGTTTAAAAAACAGATGAGCAAAAATGAAAAGGATGTCAAAATTCTGGACCACTTTAAAATTCGACATACATAAGATGTATAGTTAACTTCCCTATTTAGCTCTGCAGTTTCTTTGTATGTAGTTAAAATTCTTTTAAAAATATTTTTATTTAATTTTTAAAATTTATGTACATTGGTGTGAGGGTGTCAGATCTTGGAGTTACAGACAGTTGTGAGCTGCCACGTGGGTGCTGGGAACTGAACCCAGGTCCTTTGGAAGAACAGACGGTGCTCTTAACGACGGAGCCAACTCTCCATCCCCAAAAATTCTTAATTGTGTTAATCCTCAAAAGATGTAAAATCAAAGACTAAGTTGATTTTTAATTATTTATTTATTTGTATTTTCAGGCAGGGTCTCACTATATAGCTTTGGTTAGCCTGGAACATAGATCAGGCTAACCTCAAATTCAGAATCTGCTTGAATATGCTGCCAGAATGCTAGGACTGAGGGTGTTCACCATGATACCCAGCCAACTCGCTTTTATAGGTACTTGTTATTGTTGTTTACATTTATTTATTTACTTACTCTGTGTGTGTGTGTCTGTATACTTATGTGCTGGTACATGACTGTCACCTGTACATGTGGAGATCAGAGGACACTTAGTAATAGCTTTTTCCTTTTACCATGTGAATCTGTGTCGTCAAGCTTGGCTGCAAATGCCTTTTCCTATTGACTTATCTTACCATCTATTAAATTGATTTTTAAAACGTCTTCTAACAGGTATTCTTTGATTCTCTTTACCAGTAAATTTAAACATTTATTTCTTATATGTATGGCTGTTTTGCCTGCCTGCATGTATATCTGTGTAGCATGTGTGTGCTTGGTGCCTGCAGAGGCCAGAAGAAGGTGTTACCTCTTATGCAACGGGATACAGATGCCCAGAGCTATTGTGTAGGTTCTGGGAATTGAACCTGGTTCTCTGGAAAAGCAACCAGTGCTTTTAACCATGGGGGCATTCTTTCCAGTTCCTATGTGTGCATTTTATTGAAAGAGTTTATGGAAGAAGCCAGAAGTCTGTATCTATCAATCCTTTCTTTTGCAGATAACTTTTCACATTATTAAAGGTGTTCATGGCCAAACTGCATGATCACTCGTGATTTATCTTATTTTCTGTAGGTTACTGTATTGTACTTTATTTATTTGTGAAGGAACTTTAGGCTTCTCACTTGATGTGTACCAACATTTAAATAACGGCAGTGATTCTGTTTAAAGCTAATCAGCCATGCATTTAAAGGTGTTTTATTGTTAAAACTCAAAGCAGTTATTTTCTCACTCAGTACTGGCTGGCATTCTCTTGCATAATAATTTTACTTTTTTTATAGTGCACTCTCAGAAGAGGAAAAGTCAACATTACGTGCAGGGCTCATCACCAACTTTAACGAACCAATAAACCAGGTCAGTGACAAAATGAAAAATGAAAGCTGAAACCATTCTCACCCTCCTGTCTGTCTGTCTGTCTGTCTGTCTATCTATCTGGTCTCTTTATGTATCCCTGGCTGTCCTGGAACTCACTACTTACCTCCTGGGGCCCTGGCATTTAAGGCACATGCCACCAGATACATTTTGTTTTGTTATTAAATATAAGATCCTTGCTGTGTATGGTGGTGCACACCTGGATTGCTAGCCTTTGGGAGATAAAGGCAGGAAGGTCAGGGATTTAATTTTAGCTACACCACAAACAAGTTGGAGTCCATCCTGAGCTACATAAGCTTGTATCTTTTTGTTGTTTTTGTTTCTGTTTTTCAAGACAGGCTTCCTCTGTGTAACGGCCCTGGTTATCCTGGGCTTGATCTATAGACCAGGCTGGCCTTGAACTCACAGAGATCCACCTGCCTCTGCTTCCTGAGTGCTGGGATTAAAGGTGTGTGCCACCACTGCCTGGCTTATAAGCTTGTGTCTTATTGTGTCTTCTTCTGCCCAGAAGAGTTTAAAAGCTCCTTAGCTCAGTGCTTCTGTTTGCTGTGCTTATACACAGCCTCTCTGCTGGCTTTAAGCCTGTGGGAGTCAGTTGTAGCTGTTAAGATTATGGTTACATTTGACAATTAATAACTTAAAATCCATATCACTTTACAGTATAGTTTATACTTTTTAACTTTTTTTTAGTTTTTAGAATAATATTGAAAGGAAATCTTAAAATAACTTCCCTTTATCTCCTAAAAGGATTTTTTGGGGATGGTGAGGGGATAATCCACTTGAAACAGGCTGTCATATGTATCCCAAGCTGGCCTTGAACTCACATAGATCTGTCTGCCTCTGCCTCCCGAGTGTGGGACTAATGCATGGAATCTGCATGTAGCCACACCCAGATTATACATGATTTTTTAATTTATTCTATAGTGTTATATTACTTTGGTAAAAAATTATATAAACAATCCTAATGTGCCTGGCCTGGTGACACATATCTAGAGGTTGAGGCAGCTTGTGAGTTTGAGGCCATTCTGAGTTACATGCTAGGTCCCCTCCCTCACTAAAAAACCCCAAAAAAGATTTTTTAAAAAATTGAAGACTCATACTGAAGTGTATTTAGAAAAAAGTTTTCATAGATCTTAGACTCTATAGACTATGCTTTGAAGACCACTGTCTTAAGTAGTTTAGTATAATTTTAATAATGTTTGTTAAATATAGTTAATTCCTAAGAGGTAATTTTAAAACATAAGTGTCTTAAGCCCAGCATGGTGGCACACGCCTGTAATCCCAGCACTCAGGAGGCAGAGACAAGCAGGTGGATCTCTGTGAGTTCATGGCCAGCCTGGTCTACAAAGTGAGCCTAGGATAGCCAAGGTACACAGAGAAACCCTGTCTCAAAAACCCATTAAAATAAACAACAACAACAACAACAACAACAACAACAAAGCCTATGAGTTCTAGAGACCAAACCAACGCCATTTTGTGTTCAGGGCCTGAGCACCTGATGCAGGCCTCCCCCGCCCCTTCCCAAGTTTCCAGCAAGAGCCACAAACATAGTAGAACTAGCAACCATTCCTAGTAGCTTGCACCCGGGTCCAACCAGAGTTACAGGTCACACCGACCAAAACAAATGGAAAAATTCTTTCCTGTAGTCTGGCCCTGGTCCCTTCGCTTAGCAACCTAGACCCCGCCAATCAGCCTAAAGGCTTGGACCCCACCGCCACAGTTTTTGCCTTTAAAAACCCTGTTCCCCTAGCGCTAGAGGCCTCCATCTTCCCTCCTCACAAGAGGGCTGACGGCCCAGGCTCTGAGCTTCACTAATAAACGAGACCCTGTGTAATTTGCATCAGGCTGATTCCTTCTGGTCTGTGGGGGCGAGTGGGGCAGGGATTCACACAGCTTGGGCATTACAGAATGTCTTTTTTATCCTTTGCCTTGGTTTCACTTTTTTTTTTCCTGATTTTTTTTTCTTTCTAGATTGCAACTCAGATTGCAGTGCTGATTGCAAAAGTTGCTCGATTAGATTGTCCTAGGCAGTGGCCTGAACTGATTCCCACTCTTGTAGAGTCAGTTAAAGTCCAAGATGATCTCCGACAGCACAGAGCACTACTCACCTTCTACCATGTCACCAAGACACTGGCGTCCAAACGCCTGGCTGCTGACAGAAAACTGTTTTATGATGTAAGTTTCTAACATGATTACACTTGATTTTGAGAAGAATGATACGTGTATAAGGATGAGATCATTTTACTTGTATTAGTATTTTTAGAAAGATTATGAGTTCTCTCTGACCTTTTTTAAAAATAAGTCTTTAAAAAATTTGTTTTTAAAGATTTATTTATTTACTAGTATACAGTATTCTGCTTGCATGGGTGCCTGTGCACCAGAAGAGGGCACCAGATCGCATTATAGGTGGTTGGAAGAGCAGTCAGTGCTCTTGACTCCTGAGCCATCATCTCTCCAGCTCGAGTTCTCTCTGGTCGTAAACTGCAGTGTTCTGGATGGAAAGACAACTTAGGTGTCAGTGAGGATGACTGGGTGATAGGAAATGGTTTGAAAGCAAAGAAACTGGTCTGAGATTGTCAGTATAGTTGAGCCGTGATAATAAGTCTCTTTAGGGAAGCAGTGGTAAAGGTTAGCAGTTAGGCAGGTACACAGTGGACTTCAGGAAGTAGGATTGGCCTGTTTACATAGTTGGTGGGTGTAAAATAGAGATACAATTAAAAGATTATATTAGCTGCTTTTGTCATAGTGATGATGCTCAACAGAAACAAGGGAGGGACTTATTTTGGCTCCTGGGTCAGTCCCTCATGGCAGGGAGGGCACAGCAGAGGTGAGGTTAGCAGGCGTATGTGGTGGAAGCTCTTCAGATCTGGAGGATCAGGAAGCTGAGAACTCAGACTAGTCCTCGCCCTACTAATCTTACTAGTGTGGCCACAGTACCTTTGCCACACGGTACCACCAGCTGTAGATGGAGTACTCATCTTTTACCCTATTGTTAATTTAAACTATTTTATGTGCATTGGTGTTTTGCCTGCATGTAAATTCGGTGTGAGGATGCCGGATCCCCTGTAACTGGAGTTACAGGCTGCTGAGAGCTGCAATGTGGGTGCTGGGAATTGAACCTGGGTTCTCTGGAAGAGTAGCCAGTGTTCCTAACTGCTGAGACATCTCTCTAGCCCCCAATTTTTAAATTTTTGTTTTAAACAGGGTCTCTTATAGTCCAGGCTGACCTCAGACTTGTTGTGTAGCTGAAGAAGACTCAGTTGCTGATCTTCATGTCTCTTCCCCAGTGCTGGGGCTCCTACCTCACCCTGCTAGTTTAGAGCATTCACACATGTGAGCCCATCTAGCACACACCATCCAAACCGTGACAGGGTCACTGGCCTTTGCCAGGTGTTGCTTCTCTACTTTCCTTGGTGTGGTTTTGGATCTGGCTGTTTTCTACTTCAAAATAACAATTTGGTACTGCTCATAGTGACATTTTTTTTTTTTTTTTGCCATAAAATATGGATATTTTATTCCAGCTCTGGAAAAAAAAGTAGAGAGAAAAACACATCCTTCTACCCACCATTCTAAGTTAACTAGTAATAACTGGGAAAACTGAAGCAGATATATATGTATAAGTATGTATATGTATACTTATGTATGCATATTTTCAGATTTTAGTTTTATTGACATTTATATCATTTTGCTTTCTAATAAATTCTCTTACAAGTCATGAAATGTATTCCTAGTATTTCTATATCTCGGTACCCTCACCAATCACTTAATATTGTGTTGCATTCAATAATTTATGTTTTAACCATTTTCATCATTGTCCAAACTGTTTATTTGAAAATGTCATGGAAAAATTCAAGTCATGCTCTTTAAGTTACCCGTTTGTTGCACACTTTTTCACCATTGTTTGCAATTTAGTACATCTTGCAGCTCTCGATGCAGGCTCCCTCCCTCTGTAATCTTCAGCTTCTCGTGCTGTACAGATCTTTATCCTCTGGATGAGACTGCCCATGGTCCATGAGCTCGGGGTCAGGCATAAACTGTGTAGCACCTGGAGTGGGTTCTCAGTTACTCTTTGTCACAGAAGCAAGTCCCTTTGGCAAAGACACTGAATGTTTCAGGTCAGGTGTCTTGGCATGTATTTCACCAGAACTTCCTACCTTAGTTTCGTCTTTTGGTTCAGGGAGTGATTCTTCTTCGCTTTTTTTTGTCCACAGTGACTTGATGGCTTGGTATATTTGTTGGCTTGTAGCATATGCCTTTCCCCAGTTATCTTTGCAAGTATTAGTGACTGAGCTGGGTAGCACACAGTTGCTCCTAACGTGGCCAGTCCTGGTAGATAAACAATCTTCTTAAACCTAGAACCTTTTCTTGCTGAAATGAAACCTGCCAGTTCTGAAGCTGTAATCACTCCAATTTTGGGCAGGAAATCTTGAGGAGGATTCTTCAGATAGACATATGCATCTTTTCCAAATTGTACTGTATCCATTATCCCATTCTTCATAAAGACATAAACACCCTCGCACCAGCCAATATAATGAACAGTTGTAGTACGGATGGATGCAAAACCCATTTGTAAATAACCAGGCTTTTCTTCAACATATTTAGAATTGAGAGGTGATGCAGCATATATTGGAAGCTGTTCTGGTCTCACTAGCTTCTTTTTGGGTTCTTCTTCTTTGGCCAGATGTACATTGATAGATGCATATATCAGACCTGCAGGCATGGTTATCAACTTTCTCATCCTAAAGGACGCCATACTTATGACCCTCTCCGCTCAAGTTTTCTCATAGTGACATTTTGCATTGTACCGTTGATACTGCTGAGTTGAAAGTGCTTGTTTTGGTCTTCTTGCTTACCTTTGGGAGTTATGAAGAACAGCACACAGAAAGTTTATAGTAGGGCTCAGAAAACTAAGATGTGTCTAGGAAGTCATTTGTTTTGCATCATTCTTTTTCCTCCTTTTACTGTGCTCTATCACGCAGGCTCTCCCCACTGAGGGGCCCCTCCCCTGCTTCTTCATTTAGGCCTCCCTCCTTTCTCCTCACAGCTACTCGTCCTCACGCTTAAGCTCTTGTGTCGAGCTCTGTGCAGGTGCACCCATGCTTTCTTTCCTCCTCCTTTTGTTTTTAAAATAAAGGCTTTTCTGGCACAGTTAGAGCCAGAACACCTGACAGACTCTAAGAGTTGTGAAGTTGAGATGCTTTATTTATTCCTAAAGGAGACACCTCACTGTACATAGGCAGGAACAGTTGAAGAGCTGGCAGCGTGTGGAGGATACACACTTTCATGGAGGGGGCCCAGGGAAGAGGGCTCATAGAGAATCCGTGTAAAGGCTTTGTTCTTCAACAAAAAGCTGGCTAACTTCGTGTCTCTGAGGACTCTGTTTTGTCCTTGGTGCACAGTGTAGTCTCTCTTCTTTGAGAGTGGTTTAGGGAAATGGGGAGAAGAGAAGCACGTATTTTTGGGCTGTCTCGCATGTTCAAGCCATTAGTTTTTGATAGATGCAGCCGTGGATATATAGAGTAGTAGCTCCATGCTGGCTGAGGGCAGAGCCACTGACCAGGAGTTGTAGACTCCTCTATTCTAGACCATGTAGCAACAGAATAAAAGGAACAAGCAACAACAGCAAATGCACGTTAGTAACAGATGAAGAGGGTCAGAGCTACTCTTGATCCTAACTCCGGAGGTGTGGCTGGCATACAAATCTCGGGTTATAACCTTTTTCTTCTGTTCTTTTCTTCTCCTCTTTCGCATCTACTTTCCCCGCTTCTTTCCTTTCCTTCTGAACAGCCCAGGCTGGCTTTAAACCTATTAAATAGTCAAGGGTGACTTTGAACTCCTCTTCTTGCTCTTCTTTCCAAGTGCTAGGATTATATGCGTTTCACACCATGCTGGTCTTTCTAGATAGTACTTCTTACGTAGAGTTTAAGTTAGATCCACATTTTACTATCTCTGTTGGTTTAAATAAGCTGTCTTAAGTTCATCTAAGAGTGATGAGTAAAAAAAATTCTCTTTCATAATTGTAGGGTCACTTTGCTATTCTTTATCATGTTATATTGATTTCTGTTTTATTTTGTTTTATTTGAGACAGGGTTTCTCCGTGTAGCTTTGGCTGTCCTGGACTCACTTTGTAGACCAGGCTGCCCGTGAACTCACATCAGTCTGGCTACCTCTGCCTCCCAAGTGCTGGGATTAAAAAAGATTTATTTTCATTGTATATATACAAATGTTTTGCCTACATGTATGTATACCATATGTGTGCCTGTTGCCCTTGGAAGTCAGAATCGGGCATCAGGTCTCCTGGAACTATAGTTAATAGATGGCTGTGAGCCACCATGTGCATTCTGGAACTTGAACCTGGGGCCTCTGCAAGAGAAGGTCGCTTAGCTGCTGAGCCATCTTCCCTACACAGGCTTCCTTCCGCTTTTCTTTTCTGTCTTTCTTTTTTTTATAGACAGGTCTTCGTTTTGTAGCCCTGGTTGGTCTGGCACTCACTATGGAGATAGGGATGGCCTCAGTCACAGAGACCCACATGTCTCTGCCTCCCAAGTGCTGTACCGCAACTAACTCCCAGTTGGTTTTAATCTATTTCTAGTCATTAGAATTAAAGAAATGGACAGTTGGTCTACTCAAGTCTTTCTTTGAACTGTCCTTACCTTTATTCCCATTTTAAGCTTTTCTTGGATTTTTTTAAACCTTGGGACTTGCTTTTCTGTAGGAAAAATTTCAAAGGCAAATGTGTAGTATCTCATTATGGGTTACAGCTAACTTTTATTAAAGATTACCCAGCAATAAAAGTGAATTATTTTGGATTTTAGAAGGTATTGTTTTTCCTTGTATGTTGCTGTGACTTTCAGATGTTTATCTGTGGCCTAGGCATCTCTTCGGTCTTGTGGTGTCGCTCCAGCTCCTTTCCCTGGCCTGTGAGGTGTAGGCCTGCCCCGCATCTGACCCTAAACTCGGTGGACTGTCCATCACCTTGTGCTGAGTTCCTTTCCCTGTCCTGTGAGGTGCAGGCCTGCCCCGCATCTGATCCTAAACTCGGTGGACTGTCCATCACCTTGTGCTGAGTGCTCACTTAATTTTCTCAGATCACTGCAGTGTTCCCTTATTGCTGAAGTTGTGCTAACTAGTCTGGAAAGTTGGTGCCCAGTCTCTGTGAAATGAATACTTTGGCTGAGGATCTAGCACAGTGACTGAGTGTTTACTCGCCTAGCAAGTGCACAAGGATCTGCATTCAATTCTCAGCCCTGCAAAAACAAAGCAGTCTCAAAAAACAGTGGGAGAAGAGTCATGCTCTGAGAAATGTGATATGTAAGCTGAACATAGTGGCACATGCCTTTAACCTCAGCACCTGAGAGAGGCAGAGGCAGGTGAGTCTCTGTAAATTTGAGGCTGACCTGGCCTCCTTGTGAGTTCCAAGCCAGCCAGGCCCTGTAATACCTTGTCTCCAAAACCAAATTTTTATTGAAACAGGCTTTTTTTTTTTTCTTTCTTGAAAGATTACATAGAGCTAAAAATAGGAGAAGGTTGATTAGCACCTTTCAGTGTGGACTGGATTAGCTGAACCTGAAAACACAGACTGTGTGTGTGTGTGTGTGTGTGTGTGTGTGTGTGTGTGTGTGTGTGTGTGTGTGTGTGTTACAAGAAAGGAATCTGGTCTTGTGGGATTGGGGTACAGATAGCTGTACGGTTGCAGCTAGCTGTGTGGGAGACAGCTGTGAAGAGTGCTTTTGCTCCTATTATTTTGGTAACCTGCAGTATAGAAAATCCTCCTTTGATAATGTTTACTAGAATACCAAGATAGTCTTAAAGCAGCGCTGTGGTTTTCCACTTAAAATATAGGAGTTCATAGTTGAGCTAGTTGATGTAGCAAACAATTGCAGGGGCTACTTGAGCCTGCTGCCTGCTGTTCATTGTGTGCCACTGACTCACTTCTTTTTGCCTGCTCATATTTAAATAGAAGAATTTCTTTTCAAGAGTGGCAGATTGCAAAATCAGCAGTGAGAGTAAATTGTTTTGCAGTAATAAAACTGAGCTCAATTTAACACAATAAGGAATTAATTTCGTTTTCCCTCCTTCCTTCCCTCCCTCTGTTCCTTCTTTCTTTCCTTCCTTTCTCTATTCTCTTCCCTTCCTTTCCCCTTTCCCTTTCCCTTCCCTTTTCCCTTTTCCTTCCCTTCCTTTCGAGGTAATATTGTCTTGGCTAGCCTGAAACTGACAGAAATCCTCCTGTCTCAGTCTCCCAAATGCTGGAATTAAAGGCATGTATGCATCACTGTGCCCATGTCAGTGTGACATTTCATAAAAACCTGGATATTAAAACTTGATATTATTTTCAGTTAAAATAAAAATCTGAAGTGTCTGAAAGCAAGAAAAATTAAGGTAGAAATAGTAAGTCTAATGTAATTTTAACCGTATTAGTTTTCTACTCATGATTCACAAAGGCAAGTGCTATGGTAAACAATGTAATCTATACCCAAAGAAGAAAATACATACTATGTTTGAAAATGCTCATTTTTACAACCACTTTTTAAAAAGAAGCATTAGTGAATAATTAAAAGATTTGTCTTTCAGTGAAAAATGTTCATCTACTAAGTAACTTTGAGATTTTGAACAAGAAGATTCTTTAAAATTGTTTACTTAAAATTTCCTTGTAGGGGCTGGAGAGATGGTTCAGTGATTAAGAACACCGCCTGCTCTTCAAGAGGTCCTGAGTTCAATTCCCAGTAACCACATGGTGGCTCACAACCATCTATAATGTGATCTGATGCCCTCTTCTGCAGATAAAGCACTCATATACAATAAATAAATAAATTTAAAAAATTTTCCTTGTAGTTGGCCCAAAGAAATGGCTCAGTGGTTAAGAACACTTGTTCTTGCAAAGGACTTGGGTTCAGTTTCCAGCACCCACATCATAGCTCACAACCATCCACAAATCCAGTTCCTGAGGACTCAGTGTTAAAAGTAGAACCAGAAAAAAGAAAGAATAAAAAGAAAAAATGTAAACAAAAAAGAATAATATATTAAGATCTCTGTCATTAATATCTATATCTTTTTTTAAATTTTCTTTTATATGAACACACTGTCTGCATGTACACCTGATTTCAGAAGAGGGCATCAGAACCTATTTGTGAGCCACCATGTGGTTGCTGGGAATTGAACTCAGGACTTCTGGAAGAGCAGACAGTTTTCTTTACCACAGAGCCATTTCTCCAGCCCCACAACTATATGCCTTTTTAAATTTTAAGATACTATCTCTTTGTGTTGCCCAGGCTTGGAATTCAAGATTCTGCAGTGTTAGCCTTGTAGTTACCTGGGATTATGGGTGCGCTCAACTTTGCGCACGGTTACTAATGTATATATTCTTTTGGTATTTTCTTGAGACACGGTTTTGTGTAGTCTAGGCTGGCCTTGAGCAATTGATCCTCCAGCCTTTGCTTCTCTAGTATTACAGATGTGTGTCACCCTACTCATCCTGATAGCTGTTACTTTTGTTTGTTTGTTTGTTGTTTTTGAGACCGGATCTCTCTGTAGCTCTGGCTGCCTTGGAGCTCACTCTGTAGACCAGAATGGCCTGGGACTCACAGAGCTTTGCCTTCTTCCTCCCAAGTGCTGGGATTGAAGGTGTGCACCTCCACACCTGGGAAATATTGTGTTGCATTTTTATTATTGTGTATGTGTGCATTGTGTGTATGGACATAAATGTGTCACCATGTATTTAGAGATCAGACGACAGCACTGCGGAGTTGATTTTTCCTTTTTTCACTTTATGTGAGTTCTGGGGATTTTACAAACCCTTTTTTTTCTCTCTCTTTTCCTCTCCCCCCCCCCCCCCCTTTTTTTTTTTTGAGACAGGGTCTCGCGTACCCAGGCCTCCTTCAGACTTACTGTGTAACTGAGACTGGACTTGAACTCCTGATCCTCCTCCTTCCGCCTCCTCAGTTAACCATTCTTTTGGTTGCCTGAGTTACTAGACTTTGTTACACATGTTCTTAGAGTTATGTTTTAATTATAAAGGATTTTGTAGAACAAGCAAAAATTTGTCTTAATGACTTTGAGTCTACCATGAAGAAATGTTCCTTTATCCGAATCTTTTGACTAGGGTACGTTATTTAGAGTTGCTTTTGGTAGATGGCATTCTTTGGTGAGTGAATGGAGAGGCTCTTACAGTTAGTGTAATTTGCACTCTGTGAGTACATGCTAGATTTTGGGAAAGTACCATTCTTTAGTTAGGATTTCTTAATGTGTCTTAGTTTCTATTGCTGTGAAGAGACACTGACCAGGACAACGCATATAAAGGAAACCATGTAATTGGGCCTGGCTTCCAGGTTCAGAGGTCAGGAAGCATAGCAGTGTCTCGTCAGACATGGTGCTTGATAAAGAGCCCAGAGTTTGAGCCGGGTGTGGTGGCCCACGCCTTTAATCCCAGCACTCTGGAGGCAGAGGCAGGTGGATCGCTGTGAATTAGAGGCCAGCTTGGTCTTCAAAGCAAGTCCAGGACAGCCAAGGCTACACAGAAAAACCCTGTCTCGAAAAACCAAAACCAGACCAAAACAAAACACAAAGAGCAGAGAGTTCTACATCTGGGTTGGCAGGCGCCTGGCTTGAACATTTGCAACCTCAAAGCCCCCCCTCCCCCCCCCTCCCCCAGCCCCTGGACACACTTCCTCCAATACTGTCACACCTCCTAATGGTTCCACTCCCTGGTGACTAGGCATTTAAATCTATGAGCCTAGGGGAGCCATTTTTTTAAAAAAATCATATCATGATACTAGAAGTAATCCCTAAAAATTTTAATTGTAAAGATCATCTTGTTCTTTTGCTGCCATTCTTATAAAATACTTAACAGACATCTGACATGATTTTAAAATGTGCCGGTCATTCAGGGTGGCTGAGTTGTCCTTGTATTTGCCTTCCTGAGAGAACGCCAGTTTCTATTGTTTAGCTCTCTTTTCAAGCTTAGTCTTGTATTACCTTGTTTATTAATGACAGGGTCCCGGTGTGTAGCTCAGCCTGGCCTCAACTGTGAAATTTCTTTTTCCTTAGTCTTAGGAATACTGAAGTTGCAAGTGTGTACCAATACACCTAGTTCAATCTTGTTTTAAATTGGGCTTTGTTTGTTTGTTTGTTTTTGGGGGGGTGTCATCTCAATGTGTACTACAGGCTGGCCTGTGATTCTCCTGCCTCAGACTCCCGGGGACTGATGTTACACATGAATGCCACGATACCAGGCTGGGCTTCTCATTTTACTTTGAGCAACTAAAGAATGCTAATCACCAGTGCTCCTTTCATTTTTCAGTGGGTTTGGCATATGGTAGTAATGGAGAGTGTGGCTTTTTGAACTTAATTCCAAATTACATTTGTACATTACTTTTTTTAAAGGCTATTTTGAGCTGCCTTATCTCCTGGCAGTCCTCTTGCCTCAGCTTCCCAAATGCTGGGGTTATAGCCATGTGTCACTATAGTGTCTTTACATTACGTACACGGAGAATTGAAGGTAGCAGTAGTTTGTGCTGCAAAGCCTCACACTAAGAGCCAGCAGCATACTGTAATCTGAGCACAGGCGTCCTGGTGTATGCTTCTGCCCCTCTCCTTCCTTTCTGTGCCAAGGGTAGGCACCATTTCCCAAGCACAACGGGCAGTAGGCAAGTGCTGTATAAATGTACCATTCGCCAGCCCATCGGTCAGTTTTTAAACACTGATACAGGCTAGGAATGTAGTCTGAACGGCAATGTGACTTGTATATTTCTAGCTTTAAATACTTTAGCACCATGCATAAAAATAGAGGAGGAACACCGAAAGTCTAACTAACTTTATGTATAGTTTAGCATATCAGTATGTGTGACACACCGAGTAATGGCCCACGAGTGACTGTTTTTAAAAATGAGCTTTTAACCCATTAGTGAATGCAAAGGAAAAGCAAAACCTTAACATAAAATTGCACATATAGGTATCATTGGGATGAATGTTGATTTAAGAGACTAATTCTGTAGGTATGTTCTGGGTGTTTAAAGCAATAGCCAGTGCACATTATAATGTTTACTGTGTATTGTAGCTAAGACTCTTTGAAGCATCACCATACCTTTTTACTTCCCTCATATCTTACCGAAGATGTGTTTTTCATTATAAGACCACAATGTATTGCTTTGTAGTTGTAATTTATTATTGAGATATGTAACATGTACACATATGGTGCTTTTTCTTACAGTTAGCTTCTGGAATTTATAATTTTGCCTGCTCTCTGTGGAATCATCATACAGACACATTCCTGCAGCAGGTTTCTTCTGGCAGTGAAGCTGCAGTTCTGAGTTCACTAGAGCGAACACTACTGTCGTTAAAAGGTACTGTTAAACTTGACCTGCTCATCTTGAAGTGCCGTGCTGCACCACAGTTGCCAAGTAGTTGCTCTAGACAGGTTTTGTTTCTCTGTTGCACTTTAGAAAATGGGTTGATTTCTCTGTCAGACAAGAGCTACAGAGCTTTCCTTCTGTTGTAAGAAACTTGTCAAAATGCCACGTCATTTCAGGTGGGTGAGCTGTGAGTTGCTGTGGGTTCAGGCCCCTGAGCACGCTTCTCAGATGCCTCTGCTGTCCCTTGCGTCCCTCATTCGGGGCCTACTCCTATCGTTGTCCTGTTACAGTTCCAGTCCTACATGCTTGGTTGAATGGTGTCTTTCAAGTCTTTTTTCTTTACAATTGATCTTTCATGTTTGTGCCTCAGGCTTGCCTGGGATTTGGGAGATGGCACTAGGGCTGCTCTTCCGGCCTATGCTTTCCTATGATGTGCTTGTGAGCTTTCTTGTAGCATCGTTTCCCTTATGCCTTTCCTGAACCAAGTTCCTTATCTTACTGAGAAAAGCCTGCTGTTCTTTCGCCTTCTCACCCACACATTTGTCTGGTTATCACCACTCCCTCCCAGGCCTCTTCCTGAAACCACTTCTGCTGCCTAAGACTGTGGTTCTTGTTTTGAAAAACGAAACAAAGTCATAGAACTTGTTTTTCTCTTTCTGAACCCCCAGTTTGCATTCATCCCAGTTTTATTTACAAGCTCTTTAATCATGCCCAGCCTTATACCTTGAACTCTTACTGTGCACTCTTGGCCCACTCATAGAGCATCACTTACACCAATTGACTAGGCTGTGTATGCTCAATCCCCAGACGTGAGCCCATCCTGGTGAGGTTTGTGAACAGAAGTATGAATGATTTTAAAGGGCTGCCCACATTTTAAGAAGTTGGGTTATAGATAGTCACATTCTGAGCTTAATGTTTTGCTTTGTTTTTTAAACTCAGGTAGACCAGGAGCTCAGTGTACAGGTGGCCCAGGCTGGCCTTGAAATCAGAGATCTGACCTCCTGCTTCCTGAGTTCCCAGATTAAAGATATACACTACCACATCCAGCCTAAATTTAATTTTAATATATGGTCTTTGGACTTATGAACATCATCTAATAATTCTATAGTAATATAGATAGCAATGCTTATTTAATAAAGTGACTTGAAATTTTGTTTTGGACTGGGATGAGGCCCAGTATGAGTGTGTTGCTTGGGATTCAAGAGGCCCTGGGTTCCACCCTCTTCTTCCATGTTGTTCCATGTTATCATAACTATGAAGTCAGATGTCAGTAGCCACATCTTCTTTTTCTTTTTTTTTTTAAATATATTTTATTAATTTATTCACATTACATCTCAATTGTTATCCCATCCCTTCTATCCTCCCATTCCTCCCAGTAGCCACATTGTGATGAGGAAATTGGATATAGAAAAATTGCCCTAAGTAATACAGTTATAGGTACTGGAGAAAGAATTTAAACCTAGCTCTGACTCGAAATCCATTGCTGTAATTGTCTCTGCGCAAGGTTTCTAGTTCCCATAATTGGGAACTTAAAATTGAGCATTCTAGTCTATTCCAGATGTGGAAAGAGTTTAGTTTTCCATTGGTTTTAGGAAACACACTAAGTTTCGTATAGCCTAAAGTTGAAATTTTTAGTTGTATCTTAAATTTCTAAGAATGAATTACCTGCAATTTTGAACTAAGTTATGTCTATTATAGCTATATGTGAGAACAAACATTGCGTATTTTGTTCAGAAGAGCTAGGCTGTGTACTTACCCAAAGAACCAGGGGCTACTTGTCTTAATCTACTAAGTGAGATGACAAATATCTTTGAGCTTGGTTATGTTTTGTTATTCAGATTTATAATAATTATGATTGTAATAGAATAAAGTATGAAGAACTGCTGTTCAGATCAAACTTTCCTTGCTTTTTCAGTGCTGCGTAAGTTAACGGTGAATGGATTTGTGGAACCGCATAAGAACATGGAGGTGATGGTAAGAAGCAGGAAGGACCATGACAAGCGACCCTTGGAAAGTGTTAGGTGTTTTCTGACTGTCTTACGGCAGAGTCTTAATCTGGCACCGACTGGGAACAGCCTGTAGTCAGGCGGCCATCTGGCGGGGCTGTGGTTCTTGCCATCCTCTGAGTGTTATATCTGTCTGCTTTCACATATCACAGTCGCTGCTACGTAAAGGCGGGGAGTGGCTAGGATATTTTTCAATGTCAATTACATTGGCGTTGTTAATTTCAATTTAAGGTGAAATGAGCTGTGAATTTGAGTGCTTTTATAATATTTATTGGTACATTCTAACAGTCAGTTAAGCCTTTGATATTTAAAAATCTAACATTTCTGTCTTCCTATCAGTGATACTTGATCTTTATCAGAAGTTTGATGAGTAAAAACAGCTTTAGATATAGTTAAAAGGTACTTGCCCTTTACATTTATAGGCCCTGTGTTAGACGCCTGGCACTGTAATATGAAAACCCCTGTGTTAGTTACTGTTCTGTTGCTGTGATCAAACACCTTGTCCAAAGCAACATATTAAAGAAAATGCTTAATTTGACTTATGGTGTCTTGGAAGGTTAGAGTCCATGATGAAGCAAGGCATGTTGACAGTAGCAGCTTAGAGTTCACATCTGGATCTGCAGGGAGCAGAGAAGGACACTGGGAATGCGACAGGTCCTTTGGTCCCCAGTGACACTCCTCTTCCAACAAGAGCACCCTGCCTAATCTTTCACTAACAGTTCCACTGAGTACCAAGCATTTAAATATATTTGCCATGAGGACCATTCTCAAACTGTCACAACCCAAAACTGTGTGTGTAAACGGCCTTTTATAAGCCCATAGAGGTTGTTGTCTCAGTTACTGTGTATTGCTGTGCAGAGACACCATGGTCAAGGCCGCTTATCCAGAAGACATTGAACTGGGGCTTGTTACAGTATCAGAGGGCAGGTCTGTGATCTCTGCAGCAGGAAGCATGGAGGCAGCCAGGCAGGCACAGTGTCAGAGCAGCAGTAGCTGAGAGCTTAGGGCCTGACTGACAGGCAGCAGTTGAGAGAGAGGTGCCTGGGCCTGGCATGGACTTTTGAATCCTTCAGAGCTCACACCCGATGACACTCCTCCAAGGCCAGACCTTCTGATCTTTCCCAAACATTTCTGACAACTGAACCAGTGGGACTGTTGGGGCCATTTTTATTCAGACCCCGAAGTTGTAGTATATATTTGCTGTTGATATGTAGTCATCTATTTTTTTCTTCTGTGCAAAATTATATAGCTATGTGATTTCTACTTAAATATAAATTGTTTTTTTATGATGAGCTTAGCTCATTTGACATGTTCTGTGGGGATTTTGTTGTGGTGGCTGCACAGAGTTGAGGGAAGCAGTGCTAAGCTTAATTGGGCCTTAGGGTCTCATAAAGCATATTGAAGAGGTTACCTGTTATATTCTTGGTGAAGATTTGCCTATGATAATGACTTGTTGTTGAGCGTGATGCACACCTGTAATATCAATTTCTTGGTATGTTCTGATGGAAGACTGCAAATTTGAGGTCAGATTGGATAACTTGGTCAGACCATGTCTCAAAACAGAAAGGGGCAGGGACGTAGCTTGGTGATGTCGCGCCTGCCTGGCATTCATAGCTAAGCCTTGAGTTCTCTTCACCGCCACTCCTCTTCAGTGTCTGGCGTGGCGGGCTTCTAGGCATGGGGGCCGCAGCTAGCTCGCTCAGGTACTTTGTAAAAACTGCCCTAGATGCTTTAGCATCCTTGACAGAAAGCATAAAGGTATGTTGATAACAGAATATAGAGACATTTAAAAATATATTCTTTCTTAGGGTTTTTTACATGGAATATTTGAACGTCTAAAACAGTTTCTGGAGTGCAGTAAGTACTTCCTTTGCAGTTTGACTGTAAAACTTCATTCATTACCATTTATCCATTATTCATTGGTAGCTCCGATTAATGAGGACTAATGTAGATTAGTGACTTACTTCTAATTTATCAGCAGCTTCTACTGTGTACATACAAGTCTGGACACAGTGATTTGTCTGTTTCCCATTGGCCAGTCTGAGTTACGGCTCAGTAGGTGGACAGATCTGTATGTGGCTAGAATTAGTGTCTTAGGGTTTGGTAACTAGATCAGAGGCTAGATCAGAAGCTTAGTTTTGCCTCCATGTACTGTCCTAACCTGAACGGGGGAACCCTTTTCTAAAACTCTGTGTTGTCTGTTCAGTCCTTCCTTTATCTAATACTGCTACCCTAGGCATGGCTATTTGGCAATTTTTTTTTAAAGAAATCGTTAAGTGAATACTATGTGCCAAATGCTGTTTAGATTCCTATAGATTGTCTCTTTTAGTATGGTTTATATATCACTATGATATTGATGTCCTTAAATTATACTTTATGTAATTTTTTTGTAATCTTATGCCCCACAAAGAAAATATATGTGTGTTGTACTTTTATTGGTGACGTTTTCTTGTCCCTTCCTTATATGTGATTGTGAATACCTTTGTTCAGGATGCACTTTTGTGTGTGTATGTATATATGTGTATGTGCAAGTGTGCATGTGCATATACAATGAGTGTATTAAGACACTTGCTATCTGAATCTTAGTCTCATTTGTAGAGATTGTTGATTACTTTATTCCGGTTATTTTTAATTTAGAAAATACTTAATTGAACCCATTGCCAGGCATTTTCTTGTATCATGTAGCTAATTTTTAAGAACAGGTAACTTTGCTCTGGTATCACCAAGAGGCTAGTAGAAGTTAGTTGAAAGAGAAATATTTCAAGGCAGAGTGATGAGAGAACAAAGGAATTGACAGACTGAAAGACATTTTTATGAATGTACAAAATTAAGTAGAGGAGTTTTTAGAATAAACTTGTAAAGTATGTCAAAATTATAATGAATGCTTTATTCTGTGGGTGCTTGTTTTGAAAGATGCTTCAAATATAGCTGATTTAGCTTTTTAAAATTTGATTTATAATTTGTTGCTAAAATTGTTATCACTTTATTTAAAAATGTATTCACTTTATATTTTAGGTTTAGTTTTGTTCATTGTAACTTTGATGATTACTCTGTTTTACTAGGAACAAATCCTATTACTGATGTTTCAATCATTAATTTCTTATGAAAAATGCCTGATTTTGTTAAAGTTTTGATCTTTTTGTGTGAATTTACAGACTTTTAAAGACTTGATTGTATTCTTAATAGGCAGAAGTCTAGGTACAGACAATGTGTGTCGAGACAGACTGGAAAAGACCATCATTCTTTTTACGAAAGTGGTAAGTGGTTTTCATTTTTTCTGGCACATATGTTTTTTCACAATTAGAAAGGAAATGTATTTGTTTGTTTGTTTGGTTGGTTTTTCAAGACAGGGTTTCTCGTGTAACATCTCTGCCTGTCCTGGAACTTGCTCTCTAGTCCGGACTGGCCTTGAACTCACGGAGATCCACCTGCCTCTGCCTCCCAAGTGCTGGGATTAAAGGCATGTACCAACACTCCCTGGCTAGGGAAATGTATTTGTAATAGTTTTTGCTTTAATGAAAGGAAACTTAGGTTTTGAGTCTTCATTAGAAAGCTGAAAATCACCCTTGTATCTTTAAACTTTAAGAATATGTATAGTAATTAAATTACATGTTGAATGTCATAAGTCATCTTGCTGTAAAAAATCAAGTATAGCTTGTTATCTGGTGATTGACGGCTTTCCTAGTATGCACTAAGCCTTTGGTTATGTTATCAGCACGGGGAAAAGAATATGAACCATATTTAATATGAGAAAAGTTTATTTTTCTAAAGTTTATTATTCTTATATTTACTAGAGAAAGCAGAAAAAAAAGAGGAAAAAAGCAGTTCAGCCAGAAGTAATCAGATGCAGCTGTAATGTGACAGTATTCTCAGAATGAATAAGATTAGCATCACAACTGCCACTTCTTTTGAATGGAGTTTACAGTTGTACTGTACTAGGCGATGCATATAAATGGCTGGTAAAGTTAAGCTTTATAGTATATTATATGAAAATTGGGATTTGGAGAACTAGAAAAAATAAAAAGACTTGTATGGTATCACTTAGGAATGCCTGATAGGAGACTTTGCATACATAAAATAGGAACTTGTAGGTGGTTGGAATATCTGTTTTTCTTTTTACTGATGCTTTAGTATTCGGGTTAGATTTGAATGTCAGCTGTCTTCATGTCTAACATTCTAGGTAGCATCAGCCATAAATGAAATCAATTTAACCCTTAAGAATCCAATATAAACCTGACTTATTATATTTATTTACTTAGTTATATAGTTTGAGACAGGGTCTTTGTGTAGCTCCGGCAATCCTAGAACCCACTATGTCGAAGGCCTGGCTGGCCTCAAAATCACAGAGGCTGGCCTCAAACTCAGAGATCTGCTTGCCTCTGCTTCCCAAGTGCTGGGATTAAACAGATGCCCAAGCTTGACTTAGAATATTTTTTTTAATGTTTTATTTAATTTTAATTTATCTGTGTTGGTGTGAGGGTGTCAGATCTTGGAGTTACAGACAGTTGTGAGCTGCCACGTGGGTGCTGGGAATTGAACCCGGGTCCTTTGGAAGAGCAGGCAGTGCTCTTAACCACTGAGCCATCTCTCCAGCCCCTTGACTTAGATTCTTAACATAAGCCGACTGAGAGGACGATGGAGTGCAGTCATAGGGGCAGTGCATGTCACCGACACCTGCCTGCTTCTCTGCTAGCATACAGCCAGCTGCTGAGGGAGATTCCAGGAGATGCTGAAAGAGGAGTGATATGATGTCATACTTTGTAATTCCTAAGGACAACAGGGCCAGGCAGTGGTCGTCACTGACTGACTGCAGTGAGGAGAGAAAGGCTGCTGAAGAGCTGTGGGTGCTCACTCATCAGCCGGCCCTGCACACAGAGCCAGCATTATGTACTCAGTCAGTCTTAGAAGCCACATTGATTCCTAGCCGGTTTCTTAAAAGTTCTCTTAGCTCTGTAACTTACTCCACTTTTTAGAACATGTTGACAACAATAACTTAACTTAGGAAATTTATGCTAATAAGTTCCAAACTTACTAAAACTTTAAAAATTGCAACAGTTCAAACACTGGCCCAAATAGAACTGAATAGCTGAGTCCTCAGAGTCCCCATGAGAGTCACCTTCAGCAACTGTCAATACGTAGTCATAGTCAATCCTTTTTTTTTTTTTTTTTTTTTTGGAGGAAGGGTCTCACTATGTACTCTTTGCTGGCCTGGAACTTGCCATTGTCCCGGCTGGCCTTGAACTCTGCCCAGTGCCTCTACTGAGATTAAAGGTGTTCTTCTGTCTGTCCTCTTTCATGCTCTTCTTCTCCTTACTTCTGTTGATTATCTTAAAGCAAATCCTAGATAAGATTCCCATAATATCAGGTAGGCAGCCTCTCCTCCACCCATTCCTCCTTGCCTCCAGGACAATGGGGTTTCATGTGGTCCTGTGTGGTTTTGAAGTTGCTATTTAGCTAAGGAGAATCACGAATCTCTGACCTTCTTGCCTCTGCTTCCCAGGTGCCAGGCCTACAGGTGTGCACCACCACCCTGGGGACCTTTTTTGCCCCTTGCTACTTGTTGAAATAACAATTACTTTCATGTAGCTTCTTTTTTTTAAAATCCATTTATTTATTTGATGTGGGGGCTGACAGGTACCAGCATGCCATGGGTCATGAGGAGGTCAGTAGATGACTAAGAAGTTGGTTCCCTTTTGATACTGTGTTGATTTTGTGTAGACTGAACTCAGGTTTGGTAGCGAGCACTTTGACCTGCTTTGCTTTTGCCAGCCCCTCCTCTAGCATCGACACTTGTATCCCCACGTGTCATTTATTTAACATGTTTTTCCCTCTTTGCATTCCTCTTCTGCGTATCTCCTACACATCTGTAGTTAGATATACACTTGGTCGTATTCAGGTCACTTGCAGCAGGAGAGGCTATGGTGAGACTCCTTCCTTGAGGGTGCCTGTGTCTGATATCAGGAAGGCAGCATCTGGCTGTCTGTGTGCATGGTTGGATTGGTGAGTAACGCTTACAGCTCTGGGGCAGCCTTCCTACTCTCCCTGTGAACAGCTGCTGGTGACCCTTGTCTGGACACTATTTCCCAGAACTTACACAGTGAGAGCATCCTAATTCTGTCACCTCATTCCTTAGCTGTAATGCTTCTGTAAAGAGGATACTTCTCTTAGCACATATTTGTTATATCAAAATATGGTTCATAGGAAAGGCAGTCTTAATTTTTAATGATTTCCTTTTATTGTTCTTTTAAAAAGCCTGCATTATATACTTAATGATATATATTTACTTATAGTTGCCAAGTTAACTATGATGGGATCTTTTTGGCCCCTGCATTAGAAATACTAGAAAATTATAGGCTGAACAGATTGCTCAGCAGTTAAGAAGACACTGACTGCTCCTCTCGAGAACCTGGGCTCAGTTCCCAGCACGACATAGCAGCTCACAATTATCTGCGCCTACAGTTCCAGGGGATCCATCTCACCATGTATACATGTTGTGCACATATCTGTGCAGGCAGACAAAATACCCATACACAGAAAATAAAAATTTAAAAATCTTTAAAAAAGAAATGCTAGAATATTCTTTTATGAGGTATAGTTTGGGGAAAATCTGTGATTTATGATATATTCCAAGAAGGTTATATTGTATGTGAAACTGGTTATGCATGGAGTTCCACTGAAGGTTTACAACTAGCTAAACATTTATTAGTAAGTTTATAGTTGGAGTAATATATCCTGTAAAGATTTTGTATAAAATACCTTTCAAACTTTTTTCTTTATAGCTCTTGGACTTCTTGGATCAGCACCCCATTTCATTCACTCCTCTAATTCAGAGGTCACTGGAATTTTCTGTAAGCTATGTTTTTACTGAAGTTGGTGAAGGCGTTACATTTGAGCGATTCATTGTCCAGTGTATGAATCTTATTAAGATGATTGTCAAAAATTATGCTTATAAGCCATCCAAAAATTTTGAAGGTAATATTCCGCTATCTTTTAAATTTTAAAAACAAGTGTGATGTAATTACTATTTTGATACAATTTTCTTGAAATTTATTTTAGTTTGAAAAACAAACTTGCTGGTATGTGGAATGAGAAAAGGTTTACAATTTAGTTTGTGAATATTGGCTTTTAAAAAGCTAAGTCGTGGGGTTGTAGAGACCTCTGACTGCTCTTGCAGAGGTCCTGAGTTCAGTTCCCAACAACCACATAGTCTCAAAACCATCTGTAATGGAATCTGATTCCCTCTTCTGGTGTGCATGAGAACAGAGCGTTCTAACAATTGAGATGTAATATGACTAAATTAATAAAATATATTAAAAAAGAAAACAAGAGCGTTCATATACATCAAATCAATCAATCAATCAATCTTAAAAGCTGAGTCATTTATGTTTACTGAGCTGTCTTGTAGTACAGTAGATGATTTGAAACTTACACACTTTAAGAATTATATCCCACAGTAGCTACTACAGGTCTGTACTTGAGATTTAAAGAATAAAAGTTTCTCTGACTTTTTATAAGGGGGAGTTGCTGCACTGTATGCTGTGTTATTTGGAATGCTTTTATATGTGGGTGTCAGGACCAATAAGGAAGTCTTGTAATGAGGAGGAAGGATAGGGGAGGGACAGCAGTCATGTGTAAGCTGGCGTGGTTAAGATGCGCTGATCCGATACATTGCAAACAAGGGGAAGAACACCTTTAAAATGTGTTCCAAATAAATGCGGAGCGTCAGACCCATGGATATCTTTCTTCTGAAAATGTACTTTTCATTTCAGCTGTATGATGCAGCTTAGAGAGAATGGCTGTACTCGTAACTGGGACATTTTATTTTTCTAGACAGCAGCCCTGAAACACTTGAAGCTCATAAAATTAAGATGGCATTCTTCACGTATCCCACACTGACAGAGATATGTCGACGATTAGTCTCCCATTACTTTTTATTAACTGAAGAAGAACTGGCCATGTGGGAGGAAGATCCAGAAGGCTTTAGTAAGAATTAGCTTTTCAGTTTTCACATGCCTCGTCTCTCGTTCATAAACAAATATGTGTTGGAGTGATAGGGACAAAACACTGTAGTTTTAATATAGCATTTTTGACCTAATCTTGACTTATTTTTTCTTCTTTCTCCTGCTTCTTCCCCACCTCTTCCTCCTCCTCTTCTTCTTCCTCTTTCCTGTCTCTTTCTCTCTGTCTCTCTTTTTGAGACAGGGTGTCACTGTGTAGCTCTGGCTGTTCACCTGCCCCAGTTCCCAAGTGCATGCATCACTAGCCCCAGCTGTGATTTGACTTTTAAAATTCAGTTTGGAGCTTCAGTGCTGGAGTTGATTGGTGTGTGCTGCTATACACTTGGCTTTCCCTCTTTCACCCGTCTGAACAAGTAGCTTATCTTCTACTTCTCAATTTGTTCAGAGACCTTTAAAATTTTTAGCTATGCTTACCTGGGTATGGTAACACATGCCTTTAGTCCCACCATTTGGGAGGCAGAGGCAGTTGGATCTCTGCTTTTGAAGCCAGCCTAGCCTACAAAGTGAGTTCCAGCACAGCCAAGGCTACACTAAGAAACCCTGTCTCAAAAACCAAACCAAACCAAACAAAACAAAAAAGGGAAAAAATAATAGCTATCCTTATGTAGTTTAGGATGAAAACGTAAGTTTAACTACTTAACTCTTATCAGGTCAATTTCTAGTCTGTGGCTGTATACTTGTATATTAATTTTTGTGTGAAAACATAGGTGCTTTGGATTGAACTCAGGGCCTCACAAATACCAAGCATGTCTTCCACCACAAGCCTATTTTTAATTTACATTTTATTTATTAGTGTGTATGTATACACATGCCTGCACGGTTACAGGTCCTTTCTTTCACACTCTAGGTCTCAGGGATGGAACTCTGTTCTCAAGCTTGGCGATAAGCACTGTTGCCCTCTTATCCATCTTGCATGTTCCTGAGAATTTTTTTTTAATTGTTAAATTGCTTGCTACTTTCTTTTGTCTGTGTATTCCTTAACAATTCTGTCTGAATTTTGTAGTCGATATATGAGTAGCAAAAGTCTGCCAAGGTCCTTGTTAGTGAAAAGAGACCTGTGTCTAATAAAATATTTGTGTGGGGCTGCAGAGATAGCTCACTGAGTAAAGTGTTTACCACTGGGAGTGTGGGGGCCAGAGCTGGGATACTTCGAACGCATGTGGAAACCACTTGGGCATAGTGGCCTACCTGGAATGCTAGAGTCCAGAATGCAGAGACCCTGGAGCAAACTTGCTAACTAGCCTAGCCTAAATGGGGAGCTCTGGGCCCGGTGAGTTCTGCTTCACTGTATAAGGTGGGCAGTCATTAAAGAAAGTGCCTGATACCAAGCTACCCTGGACTCCAAGCTGTTGTGTATACACACATTTCAGTGCCTCTGTGTGAATCCCTTTGGCTGCACTAAGACATAGACCATTTTAGCCGCTTTCTACTACTTTGGCTAGATACCCTTAGATAGTTAGACACGCTGCCTCAGCATTGTAAGATGGCTTTTACGTTTGAGGACATTTGTCCTCTCTATATTATTTGGGAGTTACTTTAAGCTATTTAGAAAATGGAGCATTACATTGTATAGTGCATCTTTCTCCCCCTAACTAGAATCTCATTTTTTCCTAGTGTATAATTTCAGAGTGTGTGAATAAACTTTGAACAATTAATCCTTAGGGCTTTGTCTATCTGTCTGTATATTTGTTTGTCTGTTTTTTGCGGGAGGTGTTTTTTGTTTGTTTTTGTTTTTTGTTCTAAAATACTTTACTTGAACTTTAAATATACAAAGAAAATTTATGTGAAGTATGACAAGATTTTACTTGAGGATCATTACTGCAGGCATTAAAATGATTCTCGGATTGTTATAATACTGTATTGTGTATTGTCATATAACTGAGAAGGGCAGAAAGTTTGAGCTTTCCTCCACTTATAATGTTCTCCCCTGGAAAGTTAAGAGTGCTCATAAGGAATTTAATGAGCACTTCATGGAGATTTTAAAGCACCCAGTGTGATTGGAGGGAGAAGGAGGAGTCTATGTAATCTACTCTCAAGGACATGCACCTAGTGTGAGGTCTCAGACAAGGCACATAGATGTTACACTTTTGGAAGCATCACTTCGGTATTTCTTCAGAGCGTCATTTGTCGTCTTCTTAATTGCAGCAGTGGAAGAAACAGGAGGAGACTCTTGGAAGTACAGTTTGAGGGTGAGTATCAGTGGAAGGCAAGCTCTGGAGGCCACCCAGGAGTCCACATGTTGAGGTAGACAGCGGTAACTGCTTGTAATTGCAAAAGTAATCCACAGCAAGTTAATTAAATTATTGATTTTAGTGTGAACTTTTCTTTTTATCAAGATGGGGCTGGTAGACTTATTTTTTTTGTTAATTAACTTGCCTGAGAAATGATTATCATTGTACAACTAGATACTATTTAAATGAAACCTGCCCTTTCATACTAGAATGAACCCCTTTACATTTCTTCTTGATAACGTTCTTTTTGATACTTACTGGAGCTTTGTTTGTTTGTTTGTTTGTTTGTTTATTTATTTGGTTTGCTTTTTTAAGTCAGGGTTTCTCTGTGTAGCCTTGGCTATCCTAGGACTCGCTCTGTAGACCAGGCTGGCCTCAAGCTTACAGAGATCCACCTGCCTCTGCCTCCCGAGAGCTGGGATTAAAAGCCTGAACCACAACCACTCACCTTGATCTTACTTTTAAAATAAAGTTATTTTTATTGTTCACAGTTTTATGCACTAATATAGCAATAAGCTATATTACTCTTACCACTGAGTGTCAGCCTATTGCTTTCAGTTACAGGATACTTTTAAAACACATTTATTGATAAGTAAAAGATATAGTTTTTTGGAATATTTGTAAAATGAGCTTATTGAGCTGTTCTTTGCTAATTTTTTTTTTTTTTACACAACGTGCTCATTTTTTTGTTTTCTGTTGTTGTTTAGAGGAGGGTGCAGTGTTAAGACTGGGTTTCACAGTGTAGAACAAGCTAGCCTTGAACTTGAAGAGGTATGCCTGTCTCTCCCACCTACTGTGATTAAAAACATGTGCCATCACATACATGGCCATTTTTGTTTGTTTGCTTTTGTTTCTGTTTTGTTTATTTAGAGACAAGGTCTCACTATGCAGTCTTGGCTGGTGTGTAACTCACTATGTAACCAGGCTGGCTTTGTTCAGAGAGTTTCCTACCTCCGCCTCGCAAATGGTGGCATGCTTGGCAAGACTTATTTATTCACTTACGTGTGTGTGTGTGTGTGTGTGTGTGTGTGTGTGTGTGTGTGTGTGTGCGCGCGCACATGCACATGTGCGTGTTTGTGCACATCATGGTAGTGCCCATGAGACCAAAGAGGGTGCTAGAGATATAGCCAGTTGTGAGCTGCCTGGCATGGATGACTTTTAGAACAACTTTAAGAAAATGTGAGTGTACGTTTTGCCTGCATGTATTCTGTGTAGTCCATGGGTGCCATATACCCAAGGAGACCAGAAAGTGGTGCTGGATGCTCTGGAACTGGCGTCACAGAACATTGTTATCTGCATGCTAGGATTCATCAGACTGGATCCTCCAGAAGAGCAGGCTCTTAACCTTTGAACCATCTCTCAGGCCCATGACTCAGTGCTCTTTTGTTGTTGTTTTTGCTGTTTATTTATTTACTGCTTTATTGAGTAAGCAGTTCATTTTCTCTTTTTATTTATATTTTAAAGATTATTTATTTTATGCACATGAGTATTTTGCCTGTGTTTATGTATGTAAAATATGTGTGTGCTTAGTGTCCAGTAGTTTTATGGCTTTGGGTCCCCAGGGTCTGGAGTTATGGTTGGTTGTGAGTTGAACTTGTGTCTTCTACAAGAGCAATAAGTGCTCATAACCACTGAGCTGTCTCTGTAGCTCATGCCTCAGTACTTGTAAGAATCCAGATAAGGCTGGAGAGGTGGTCAGTGGTTAGGAGCACTTGCTCTTGGAGAAGACCTGGATTCAGTTCCCAGTACCTACATGAGGACTCCAAACCATTCTTAACTCCAGTTCTAGGGGATCCAATGCCTTTTACCTCCACGGGTACCAGATATGTGGTTCACTTACATACGTGTAGGTAAAACATAGACACATAAAATAAAAATAAATCTTAAAGAGAATCCAAATAATGCATTCTCTATGTAGCTTAATAGTTTTGTTACTGTTTGGGTTTCTTAAAAGAAATGCTGTTTTCCATGGTGAGTTGAATTTATGAACTGCAGTAGATGATCATATTTATGAAAATACACTATTAAGTGGAACTCATTCTGCAGACCACATTGCTTACTCTGTCATTTTACTTACATATAAGTGAGCTTAGCTACAGGACAGTTTTTTAAGTAGAATGAATTAAAGATGCTT
The DNA here is from genome assembly GCF_964271855.1 of Acomys minous. Classification (NCBI taxonomy): domain Eukaryota; kingdom Metazoa; phylum Chordata; class Mammalia; order Rodentia; family Muridae; genus Acomys; species Acomys minous. The sequence goes on along the minus strand of NC_140492.1, from coordinate 105,303,694 downwards.
TGAATATATAAGACCAAATGATTGAAACAATAAAAGATATTTTTGTTATGAATTCTTTTGTTATGAATTAATTTCTTCATGCTATTGTTTTTAAATTGGGGCCAGGACTTCATGTATGTCGTGATAGGCATCTGCTTGAGTACTGAGCCCCAGCCCTAGTAATGTTGTTCTTTTAAGAAATTAACATTGGAAATACTTGTTTTAGAATCTGACGAATGAGTGTCCTTTTGCTTTATTGCAACAGCCAATATAATACGCCTTTTTCTATTAAGAATTTGTTCTTTCTCTCCCTCTAGCCTTGCACTGAAGTATTATTTATAGATATATTCCACGAATATAATCAAACTCTTACTCCTGTACTTCTAGAAATGATGCAAACTCTTCAAGGTAAGTTGTAGTTTGTGATAGTTTTGTCATTTAATGTTCAGTTAAATAGACTAACTGCCAACTGTACCCGCCACCCTATTTCCTGGTCATACACTGAGTATGAATTTGAGAGAGATTAAATGTGTTTTGTTAACATTATTTTTATGCAACTGTGTTTGTTTCTCAGTTTCTCTTTTAACCTGGCTGTCACACAAATAATTGAGACTATTATATTATATTAATAAGCATCACAGCACAATAACTGAGCAGTTACTACTCTATTCTTAACTCTCTAAGCTAATCTGATTTCCTCCCAGTGTACATCCCAGAGATACTTACATTTTGTAGTTTTTCCTGTTTCAGCTCCTTCCCGATGTCTCTCTTGGACCTCTCCCATGCATGAATCCTCTCCTCCTCCTCTAGCTCCTCCTGTGGCTGGCAAGAAGTCCAGCCCTATTCTCTTCACTGCTCAATGATTGGATATAAGCTTTTTTATTGGCATATCAAGGGACAAGTGGGGAGCAGTGTTTACACAACATCAAGGCAGGAGATTCTCAGAACAAGGATAATAACTAGATTATGGGGGGCGGGGTGTACAGAAATCAGCATTTGAATTACACAGTAACCTTATGTCTACACTGATGTTCTTTCCAAGGGTGACATTTGAAGTCAGCCTTGAATTACAGTTTTGAATACGGTCCATTTTACTTTTGTATGCAATGACAGATGTAGTACTTGAGGAAACTTTCTAGAGTATGTTGTAGAAAGTAGTTAGAAAGGGTCAAATAACTAGTTAGCTTTATAATTATAACAGTAATATAGAGTGGAGATAGATTTAAAAGAAGACGACAAAGGGGCTGGAGAGATGGCTCAGTGGTTAAGAGCACTGACTGTTCTTCCAGAGGACCCGGGTTCAATTCCCAGCACCCACATGGCAGCTCACAACTGCCTGTAACTCCAAGATCTGATACCTTCACACAGACATACATGCAGGAAAACCCCAATGCACATAAAATAAAAATAAATTAAAAAAAAGATGACAAAGCAAATTTTAGATATTTGATCATTGTACTTTATACACAGTAGGTAAAGGCTAAGCATTTTGTTTAGACTGTTAGTTTCAGAATACGCTGGTCATGGTGGCTTTATTTGTTCTGCACCTCAGTGTCTCGTGTGTTTCATTATTACTTGCTGATGGATTGCCTTGAACAACTGCCTGAATGTACTGGGAACAGGAAAGTGATCAAAAGCCTTCCTAAACTTTTAAGTCTCAATGACAGGAAAATCATTACTCATAGATAGTGGTTGAGATCAGCATGCACTTTGGGAGTTCCTTTAGGGGGAAAAAGCCTTCAGAGAGAAAAGAGCTTCTAGGACAGGAAGAGGGGAAAGGCCCCTCAGACAGAGCGGGCAGGACCTTTCCCTGGAGGGATGCAGGGGCATGGGATCCCAGCCAGAGAAGAGCATGTGAGTGGACGCAGCTAGTGCTTAGAAGGCAGAAAGCCATGCGGCGAATAGATCACCAGCCAGTTGGGGTAAGACACGAGTGGGTGGAGATGTAAGGAAACCAGAGCCTCAGGATTGACTGGAGAGAAGACATCCTTTTTGTTGCTGTTGAGACAGGGTTTCTCTGTGTAACAGCCCTGGCTGTCCTAGACTCACTTTGTAGACCAGCCTGGCCTTGAACCCAGAGATCCACCTGCCTCTGGCTGGGGTTAAAGGCATGCACCACCTTGCCCAGCTGAGGAGATTCTTAACTTTTCTTGTTCTCTCTGAATCTTGTTATAGCCAAGGGGAAAATAAACTGTCTACTTACTGTAGTAATCTTTAAAGGTCATTTGAGCTTTGCTTATTTTCAGGTAATTTACTTACAATATACAGTTGAATTTCTTTTTGGGCAGTTACAGATTGCTAAAGTTGATAATGCTTATATATCTAAGTTTTGTCTTTTTGCACAATTCTCAGTATATCCTCAGCTTAGTTTTTTAATCACTATAGCAAAAGACAGATGTTGGCTGGTTTTCTATCTACTTGATACAAACTAGAGCCATTTAGAAAGAGCGCCCCTCAGTAGAGAGAATGCCGACCTATGGCCAAGCCTGCAGTAAAGTTTCTTGCTTGATAATTGCTGTGGGAGGGCCCAGCTCACGGTGGGCGTTTCCACTCCTGTGCTGGTGCTCCTGCCTGCCATACTAGGCAGTCCACGAGGAGCCAGTCAGTGAGCAGCAGCCCTCAGTGGTCTCTGCTTCAGTTCTCCTGCGCTGACTTCCCTCAGTGAAGGAGTGTGACCTGAGAGTTATAAGGTGAAATAAACCATAGTTTCCCAAGTTACTTTTGGTCATGGAGTTGTATCACAGTGATAGAAATCCTAAAACAATGGACTACGGTTTATATTGTCATTGGTTGCTATCTGCTGTTAAGTTTTTCAGTGACTTCCCAGTTGAGGTTTCTTGCTGGTTCTAGATCAGTTTGCTTAGTTTGGGTTGTACTTACTCTGGCTATTGGTACATTAACAGTTCATATTTACCAGTAATAGGGTACTTTGAAAAACATACTAGGTTTTTTTCTTCTGGAAATACATAGGAAAATTGTGTTTTAAAACCATGGTATCCTTCAGGTATATGCCATCATATCCAGCTCTCTACCCTCACCCCCGCCCATAACACTTCACTGATCTCTCAGACTAGCCTTGCTGTTTAGTCCGTCTGCCCTGCTTCTGCCTCCTAAGTGCTTGGGATACCGGCCTGCACCACCACCTTCTGACTGGCCATGTCTGTACACTTCCTCCACCCCCTCCCTCCACTCCCATATGATTGATCTCTTTATTCTCCATTTGAAAGGATTCTTTTCATAGTAAGTAGCTATAGTCCTGCTTGTCATGAAATTTCTAGTGTGTTCAATTTGTTATTGTTGCTTTGTGATCCTGGGGATTATCTCCTAGGCTTTGCCCATCCTGGATAAGTGTTCTATCACTGACCCATATCTCCCTTTCTGTGTGTGTGTATGATATCATAAGATGTGTCGCACTTAACTGAATTCAGAAATTAAGCTGTGATTAAATATAAAATTAAGTGACTATCAACAGATAAATCTATGAAAAAGCACGCTATATAGATACAGTGGGATAGTATTAGTATTAGTAAAGATAGAATCTCTCATTTACGGCCCACAGAATTTGATTTGAAAATACTGTGCTAAATAAGATGTTCCACGTTTTCACCTACATGTGAATGTAATATGACCAACCTCATACAAATCAAAAGGATAATAGAGTTGAGAAAGGTTGGGGTAGGGAATTGAGATGCTGGTCAGAAAGTACAGAGCATCAGATGGCATAACTGAAGATTCTTTTATAAATGGTGGCAAAAAAAAAATAGTCAACAACTTTCTAAATCTTGAACTAGCTAAGAGGACATTATTAGCTATTATTTTACCTTGAGATAGCTTTAAAAAAAAAACCCGTAAGTATTTGAGGTGATGAGTGAATTAACTAGCTTGATTTAATTACTATATATTATTTGTATGAATCATAATCTCCTTTTAAAAATAAAGATATACTTTTTTTTTATGTATACAGTGCTCTGCCTGCATATACACCTGCAGGCCAGAAGAGGGCATCCAGTAATATTATAGATGGTTGTGAGCCACCATGTGGTTGTTGGGAATTAAATTCGGGACCTCTAGAAGACCAGTCAGTGCTCTTAACTGCGGAGCCATCTCTCCAGCCCCATAATCTCTTTTTATGCCTCATAAACTTATATAAATCATATATTTAAAATTAAAGCTAAAAACAGCACTTTTAAAAGTAAGTTTTACACCAAAAGACAAATACTATATGGTTTTACTCATATGAAATAAAATAAAAATGTAGATCTCAGAAGTTGAGAGGACAATGGTGGTTTCAGAGGCTGGAGAGGAGGCTGTGTCGAGTGGGAGCGGAGATGTGATAAGTTGGTGAGCTCTTGAGTGCTGTTGTACAGTAAGGTAACTATTGAACAATAGCATTTACGGTTCAGAAACTTAGACAGGTTTTCAACGTTATGTCTAACTTGATTTAAATATTACACATTTATGGATGTATCAAACTTACATGTTCATATATAGTTTTTATGTTACAATTAATTTAAAAATTTTAAATTAGTATTTTTATTTTTTACTGATGCTTCTTTTTCTTTTTTTTTCTTCTTCTTTTCTTCTTCTTCTCCTCCTCTTCCTTCTTCCTTCTTTCTTCTTTTCCTAGGTCCAACCAATGTAGAAGATATGAATGCACTGTTAATTAAAGATGCTGGTATGTTGGACTTAAGTGATTAGAAATGTCACTTACCCAATACATAGAGGATCTGTTTTGTGGTAGATTTTGTGCTCTTGAGAATTGGGATATAAAACTAGCTAAAATTAAGAATTATCAGTTAAGGGAGATAAAGAGTTAATTTTACCACTGTATGAAATGGTTAATGCTAAAGCAGGTATTAAACACAAGGGAGTTACGAATAGGGAAACTTTCCCTTTAAAGAACCTCAGAATGCGAGGATGAGTAGGAGCCAACTATAAGGTGAGGGTGCCAGAGTGGGCTTCCAGAGGGCAGCAGTATTTAGGAAGCCGTGGAGGCAGGATGGGCAAGTGCAGGTAGTTTAAAGTCTGACAGCTTTGGTTTAACTGCACAGTCACACACAGCTAAGGAGCTCTTGTGCAAGATGAACTAGAGAAAAGTAGATTGGGACCACATCATAAAACACGGCTTCCATTTAGATCAGATACTGTTTTATAATATTTGAAATTTGACTTGTGTTAAACTGGATTTAGTTTTTTTGTTTGAAAATACTAAAGAGTGCTTAGGACAAACCTGGCATAAAATAATTTAATTAGTGTCTGTATGGTATTTTTAGTAATCTCTGTGTTAGTATTGTATTTTTCTTGAATATATTTTATGTTTCAAAGTAGGTTCAGATTTTTATATAAAGGCAATTATCTAAAATCTTTAATTTCTTTTTTCTTTTCAGTGTATAATGCTGTGGGATTAGCTGCTTTTGAGCTGTTTGACAGTGTTGATTTTGATCAGTGGTTTAAAACTCAACTTCTTCCAGAATTACAAGTTTCTCATAATAGGCAAGTAAAAATTTTGTGTTTTACATACCTACTTTACTTTCTTAATTTTGAAAGAAAATGAACAACTTAGTATGATTTTTTACTATATTTAGTATGGAAAAGAATATGACTTACACATATTGTAACTGAAAGATAAGCAAAAGAGTTATCTTCTGTGTTACTTTATCTTAAGTATAAATCCTGAGAGAAGTATTTGATGTGGTTTGAAATGGTTAGTTGGTGAAAGGAAGTAGAACCATATGTAGAACTGAAGGCAGCGTTCTCGGAGCCCGTGGAAGAGGCCGGCCACAGAATAAGACTGCTGGAGTGAGTAGCTCAAATGCCACAAGCAGCCCAGCCAATGACGTCCATGAGAAGCTGGTCTTCCAGGGTAGATAGAGGAGGAGATGGAGACACCCGGCCATGCAGGGTTTGAGCGTCCCCACTGGTGTGCCTTGTTCCGCATTCACCAGCTCCATGGGGGCAGTTAGGAGCACTTTTGCACACTTCTTTTGTTCTCGAGTATGTATTTAAATCTGTAGTGGATCAAATGTAAAAGGAGAAGATCTTTCATGGTTTTTATAAATCATTTCTTACTTAAAAATTAGAGACTAGAGAGTTGGAAAGAAGGCTGTGGTTAAAAGCACTTGCAGAGGACTCATAGTTCCTGGATCACACACCTGAGTGGCTTACAAAGGCCTGTGACTCCAACTCCAGGGAAATTAGCACTGTCTTTTGGCCTCCAGGAACATTGACCTTATGTACATACTCGCCTCCAAGCTACCCGTCATGCGCGTGTGCATGTGTGTGCAGTCACAATTAAAACCTCTAAAGATACAATAAACGAGAGGCTTTTTATTTTTTCCTTGGGTGTGTATAAAGGATGCAGTTGACTTCTGTGTATGTAGTGTCTTCTAGTCAGGGCAGTATGTGGCCATAGCATAGTAAATATTTGTTGACTACATTATTGAATAAATAGAAGAACATTTATATAGTTTATTTTATAAATATTTAGAGTCATTGAATTAGAGATCTGGATCTTAGCACTCAAAAAGGCAGTGCAGGAAGACCTTAGGTTTGAGGCCAGCTTGCATTACATAGTGACTCTGAGGCCAACAAACGACATGTTGAAGTTGAGGCATTCAGGGGAGCCCAGTGAAAGCAGAGTCTATCCTGTCCCCACAGACACGCACCAGCACAGCTGAAGGCTTTGACCAGTGGAGCAACTCAGTCATTGATTCAATTACCAAATGTTTTTCACATTTAGAATATTTTATATATATATGCTCTGTGAAGGCTGTTGTGTAAGAAATAGCCTCTGACAGTGCCCACCGAGAGTTAAGGAGCCTTTGAAGGAGTGAAAATGTGAGATCCCATGACTGGTAAGCCACCGGGACCATTTGATTTGCAGCCCTCACTGTCTCGTGGAGGACACTGAAATGTGCTTAGTGCTCCTGAGGGAAAAAGTGTCATTCATTTAATTTAAAGTGGGAGCTGTGTACAGTGTGCTCTGAGGACATGCTGATATCATATTTTGAGTATGTTTGGATGTCAAAGTGTTATTAAAATATCAATCTTTTTTAAAACATTGACACTAAATTTTAAGAAAGTATTTGGTGTGCTTCATATTTTCTGTTAGATTGCTGATCTAGACGAATGTTCCTCAAAGTTTAATGTACATTTGTTTGGCTGACTTGGTAGGTTGTCCTGGTCTAGAGAGTGCTTTAACAGCCTGAGATGCTGCGGCCAGCTCAGCCAGTGTCCTTCACGGCCCGAGTGCCTGGGTGTGACTCTCACCTTGCAGCTTCTGAGTTTTATTTTCCTTATTTACAGTAGACAGGTTCTGGTCTAAAAGCTGATGGTTTCTTTCTTTCATACTACCCATCTTGTTATTTTTGCTTCTGTGACTGTTCTAACAACTCCTATCCCTTGAAAAAGCATTTCTCCATTTCACATTTAAGTGTGATTTATCTTAAAGGCTCTCCTAAGTCTGTATACCATTTACTGTTTATTAATTATTTTGCTGGGCTATGTATTTTGAGGCCAGGGAATATTTACATCTTTGGAAACTTTAGTGAGCATCATTTTCTGTTTGCTCAACCATCTTTTAGGATTGTGACTTTCCAAAAATATCTGTGTACTCATCAGCTTGTTCCATTTATACCCAGAGATAAAGACAAAGTTTATGCCAAGAAGGTTTGTTTTTTTAAAATGGAATTCTAGGACAGAAATTTTTTTGAACTTGTAGTTTTTCTTTTTGCCTAAGAAAATTCTTAGAAAACTTCATTTTAGTAAAAGCAATATCAATGAAATAAATTATGTATTTGTTACTGTTAACGCTTTGCAATTTTTATGAGAATGTCACCATGTTTGTTCTGAGTCACATTTAGGAATTGCATATTTCATTTAAAACCATTTAGCTGGAATCAGGAAGCATATGCAAATATTACTTAGATAAATATAGAAATAATACTTAGGAGATTAGCAGATGGAAATAGAAACATTGAATATAGGAGGTTATTATTGTGATTTTGATGTAGAGACCTGTCAACTGCAGCGCTTATGGCATTCGCCCTGTTTGTGGTTATTCGAGAAAGAGGAGTCTGTTTATATACCTATCAAACCTTGGATCTTCTTCCTGTGAGACAAGCGCGTCACCACAGATCTTGACCCTAGCCCTTGTGTTTTGACCCAGGGTGTAGTCTCTGCTCGCAGCAGTCTTTTCACTCAGTGTTTCAGTTTGCTAGGTGCTGGGATGCTGACGGTTAGAGTTCGGTAACGCAAAAGACTCAGAGAACACCATATATACCTAAGAACTTTTATTTACTTAGATCAGGGCTCTGTTGTTTCTTCTGTGCTGATATGTAGAGGTGGATATTTTAAAATGTAAATGCAAGTTATATTTGTTACTACATTTTAGATTTAAATGGAAATTATTCTAATTGAAGTAGACCTCTTGAAATACTGAACAGTTTAACTTACTAATTTTTTTCCCCTCTATGTAGGTATAAGCCTTTGCGACGCAGGGTGATTTGGCTCATTGGTCAGTGGATTTCTGTGAAATTCAAGTCTGACTTGAGACCCATGCTGTATGAAGCAATCTGTAACTTGCTTCAAGATCAGGATCTAGTGGTATGTCATCCTGCTGAGTCAGCACCTCTAGACCTCACACCCTCCTCTAAAGTGTTCAGCATTCGGTCTTTCTTGAAAATGGCTCTAGAGCGTATGCCAGTTACAGTTACAGGTGTAGGAGAGTTTAGCTCTCAGGAAGGGATTGTGTTGTTAGCCAGAAAATAAATGTTTTAGATTCTGTTTTAAAGACTGGAAGGTAGAGTTTAGTCATGTTCCTTAGTTTGGGAACTAAAAGTACGTTACCTGGTGCCAGCTTGGCTGATAAAGTCAGAATAAGAAGACGTTTTTCTTATGCATACCTAGATTACATGTGCTGTACAATGAAATATGTATCCCAGAGTGTGCAGCTTGTCTGGGATTTAGAAAACCTCAGAAGCTCTGCTCTGTCGGGCTTAGATTAAAGTGCGTGCTTGAAGCCCTCGGCGCCTTTCTTTCTCCACCCTCCTCCTGCCGCGCCCGCGCTGGCCCCATGCCTCTCTAGTTCTTCCCTGGGGTCTCCTGCAGGCCGCTGCCTTTCACTCCAGTGCTCTCCATGTACCTAAAGGCAAATTATTTTTATTCCTGGAAATACCCGCTACCGTAAGGGCTTCTTAAGCAATTACAGAAAAGCTAGAGAGGTCAAGAATAATGATATTTTTGTCCCTTGTTATAAACTAAAGGTGGTGTACTCCCCATGACTTTATATACACAAAACCAGGAGGGAAAATGGTTTGGGATAGCTTGTCATTAAGGACTAGTGATGTTCAGTAGGTCTAATGATGACTAAAAACTCATACTGTACTTTTATTTTTATTTTTTTATTTTTTAGGTCCGAATTGAAACAGCAACAACTCTGAAGTTAAATATCCTTCAAACTTTTTTCTACTTTCAAGGTTTTTGCAGTAGTTTTAAAAAAAAAAATTTCAATTTATTGTTATTTTATGTGTATGGGTGTTTGGCCTACAAGTTTGTGCCATATGTGCACCTGAGGCTAGAAGAGAGCATCAGAACCCTGGGGCTGGAGTTAGGTATGATTGTGAGCTGTTCCATGGGAGCTGGGAATCCAACCCAGACCTGGGAGACTAGCCAGTGCTCTTAACCACGGCTCACCTCTCTAACTCTACAATAGTTTTAGTTAAAAGATAATAAAGCACCGGGTGTGGGCACATGCCTTTAATCCCAGCACTCAGAGGCAGAGCCAGGCAGAACTCTGTGAGTTGGAGACCAGCCTGGTCCACAAAAAGAGTCCAGGACAGCCAGAGCTCTATGGAACAGAGAAAGCCCTGTTTTGAAAAACAAACAAAGCTTGAAAAAAAAAACATTTAAAAAGAGTTAATGTAAAGAAGCTCAACTTTTTGTTTTTGGTCTGAATCAAAGTGTCATGTTGCCTCGCTTGGCCTGCAACCACAGAGCTGAGACGACCTTTCAATTTCTGGTCTTCTTGCCTCTGCCTCCTAGTATTGGGACTATAGATCTGCACTGCCATGCTGAGCCTTGAGTTTAGCATTTTATTTTGTGAAATTAATTTTTAGGATAGTTAAAATGTATTTTCCAAAAAATTTATGTATTATAAACATATATTTACTGTTCCAATAACTTACTGTAGATGTATTTTTATCTTGATAAGTTTCATGCATTTTCAATATTCCTTAACTGCTTTTTACCTGTTGACGATTTTGAATTTAGGACAGATCAATTTTTACCGGTAAGAATATTGGTATCTAGGACTTTGTAATCATTTCTACTTAGGCCTTTAGAGTACACACATTGCTTTATAGCTGTAATTTGTCTGTTTTTTAATTTAACAATATACCTTCATCTTGTGTGTGTGTGTGTGTGTGTGTGTGTGTGTGTGTGTGTGTGTGTGTGTGTGCGCCGGTGGCATGCTTGTGGGGGTCAGCGAGTGGCATGCTTGTGAGGGTCAGCGAGTGACATGCTTGTGGCAGTCAGCGAACTTGAAGTGCGTGGCTTCTTGTACTAAAATAACAGGTGTCCGTCCACAGAACTTCGTGGCTCCATCAGTGGCTAACGCGGGCTGCGTCAGTCTGACGGCCTGCTGAGACAGCGCGTAATACTCTTTGTGTTGTAATTCCTATCCTTTTTGTATTGTTGTCTTCAACAGGTTTTCATGAAAGTGTAGTTACAGGGCACACTGAACAGCGAAGGTGACAAGAGCACAGTTTAGACCATTCTTTTAAACTTTTCAGTTTATGGATAATTAAGATTCTAATGTGCACACATTTAGCAGTAATAAAGAAAAACCGGTGTCTTACCTGCTCACAGCTGGCTTTAAGTATTGCTAAGCTTTTGTCCTTCATTGCTTTGACATGGTTTGTGCTTATATACAGAGACGTCTGTATTTCAGAACCTCTGTTCTTTCTTCTTTGCAGTATTTGGAAACCATGTTTACACTGCTCTTTCAGTTACTGCAGCAAGTTACAGAATGTGATACAAAGATGCACGTTTTGCACGTCCTTTCCTGTGTGATTGAAAGAGTCAACGTACAGGTAATTTTGTGAAACATGAAAAAAGGTGTCAGATGAGAATATGTAAAGAATTTAATATCTTTTCTTCATCTGTATTGTGGAAAAGAGAAAGTATTCTTAAGTACTCACAACATAGGTTACCATTTCATTTATGTGTTTTAGAATTGACATTTATATTTGAATTTATTAAAACTGACTGAGAAGATCCCGTTGTGTTGACGCATGCTTGTAACCCAATGACTGGGTGGCTGAGGCAGGAGGATGATTGGGAGTTCAAGGGATAACAAGACCCTGCCTCCAAAGACCAAAAGTGAAAGACTTAAGAATATTTATTATTAAATATTAAAATTATATCTATGGTGTGGAGGTATTTAGAAAGTAAAGATTTTCAAGTTTTAAAGATCTAGTCTGTGCTTAGTAAAATTTAGTGTTTAATATCTCAGCAAGATGTATCTTAGCGAATATAAGTTGTTTTAAGAATTTTGTTATTTTTTACTTCATAGTTTTCTAAACATGTCCATAGATTGCTTTGAAACTTTAGTGTGCGTGTGTGTGCACGCGCATGCCACAGGAGGTGAGCAGACAGCTCTGGGGGTGGGTTCTCTTCTTGCACTTGTGTAGAGGCAGGGTCTCTATTGGTGCCACCGGTCTGCCCTTGTGAGCTTCTAGCGACTTCCACGTCAGCCTCCCACTTGACTAAAGGACTGCTGGGATTGCAGATGTTCACCATGGCATTCAGCATTGTGTATGTTATCTGGTCATCTGTTTCAGTTCAGGCTAGCTTGGCAAGTGCTTTTACCAGCTGAGCCATCTTTTCTGACCCTATTTTAACTTGTGTGTGTGTATTTGTCTGTGTGTGTGTATGATATTTTTGCTCATATCATATCCATGGTTAAGTATAAAAATGATGTTCAAAGTTCTTAAAAATTAAATTATTTAGCCCTCCTTGTTTCCCCTACTTTGCTCTTTGTGAAAAATGAATCATCCAAGAAACAACGGTATAATTATCCTCTGGCTTTTTATATCCTAGTTCACTGCTTTATTTATTTTTGGAAAGCAGAGAAGTATTTCTAGAAAAGATGGCGTTTTGTAGCTCACAGACCGAGTCTACTCTTGGATCTACTTTTTAGTGAATTCAGACACCTTGGAATTCCTTATTAATTCAGAGCTATTGATGAGAATGGGTGCTAATTGAGTGATGGCCATGTACCACGTTTGTACCAAGAGCTCTACATGAGACTTAAAATAAGTAACTGGTCAGAAGTTTATACTTGGCTGTAGATTTCTGAGGCAGAGACTCTTGGTGGCCAAGGATAACTCTGAATGTCTGACCTTCCTGCTTCTTCCTCTCGATGTTTGGGATAGCAGGTGTGTGCCACTGTACCCAGATCAAAGCTCACTACGTTTTGATGGCAGTGCTAGCGCTCACGTTAAACATTGTGTAACTGCAATGGCAGGTTTGAGTCACTATTTATTTTGAGCAGATCTTGGCACTGTTGTTCATCTTGTAAGGTCTTTAATCTTTTGTCATGTACAAAGTGGGAATTACAGTTGTTGGTTTTTTAAAAAAAATTTTATTTATTTAGTTATTATGTATATAGTGCTTTGCTAACATGTACACCTGCAGGCCAGAAGAGGGCATCAAATTTCATTATAGATGCTTGTGAGCCACCATGTGGTTGCTGGGAATTGAACTCAGGACCTCTGGAAGAGTAGTCAGTGCCCTTAACCTCTGAGCCATCTCTCCAGCCCCTGGGAATTACAGTTTTGACCTCAGCCAATTTACAGAATTTCATGATATAAATTTACTATAAGGGTTTATTTAATATGCTTTAGAGTACTATACTGTACGTTTGCAATAAATTATTTCTTAAAAATTGATTATAAAAGCAAGACTTGTCTATTTACTCATATAAATCTGGCTAGGGAAAATTTCTTAAAGCTTTTGTTTCTTGTACAAATGAATTCTTTTATATGATTCTCTTCAAAATGCCACTGCGTTTCTACTTACATTTGTCTTTCTCTCAAAAAGCATAGGTAGTGATATCATCAGTAGCAGAGAGCTCCAAGTATCCACTATACAGTCCTATTTTAAAAACTAATACCAAGATAAGAAATGGTTTAAAAAATCAGTTATTTTATTCTTTAACTTTTCTAACCTTTGAACAAGTTTATTATTTACACCCATGACTTGCATACCCTTCAAACTGTCTTTCACTGGCTGAATTAGATTTTGTCTGATTATGATATTTTAGTGGAGCCATTATCTTTGTACCATTATTTAGGGTACAATTATTTGAATATTGGTTTTTATTATTTAGAAAACCCACTTTTCCATATTTCATTTATTTATTTATGTTTGTATGCATGTTTTGCATGTATTTCTGTTCACCATGTACATGCTTGCTACCTGAGGAAAACAAAAAAGGCTACCAGACCCCCTGGGACTGCAGTTACAGGTGGTGTGAGCCCTCGTGTGAGTCCTGAGCATCCAACCAGGTGCTCTGGAAGAGTGGCCAGTGTTCTAAACTGCTGAGGCATCTCTCTAGACACATAACAAACATTTTAGAAAGGCACGATTAAATTATTTTAGTCCTGAGGTCTGACAAATTTGTAGTTGAAATAAACATGCTATCATGTTTTATAACAGGCAGTCTTTAAGTTTCTACATTTCCAAAGAAGAAAATTGAAGGGCTTCTCTGAAATATATTGCTGAAATTTTATCTAAAGGATGAACTATCATTTAGGATTTATAACAGTTATTAAATCTCCTGAAGGCAAGGCCTTGATAAAGCATTCGTTACATACTGCATTATTTTATGCCCGTGGTTTCAGAATATGTTTGCATTGTAAATGAAGATCTCTTTTTATTTGAGACTAGTGGTCAGACTCCTCTCTTCCCCTCCCAGATGTCCTGAAAGTACACTTATCATGAGGTGGATCCTTTAATGCATCCTATGGTGCATATTACTGATAATTCATGTGATAGTATATACCAAGATGCATAGTCCTGAACTTCAACTTCATGCCAGTTGATTAATTAGTAAATGTCCAGGTCCTTTCTCAGCCCCTGGTCATCACCATTCTACCCTGCCAGTCAATGAATTTGCCTATTGTAGATACTTTATAGAAGTGGTATCATTCAGTGTTTTTTTCCTATGACTGATCTCATTAAGCAAACCTTTAAAGTTCATCTAGATTGCCAAATCGTACAGATTTCTTCCTTTACTTTTAAAGGCTAAGTAGTCTGTTTAGTCATTCCTGTGTATCCTGCAGGAATCAAAGCCCATGGGTTCCAGTTACTTGTACAAGATGGCTTTGCATTCTCGCATGCACTTTAGGTCATATTGAGATGACGTAAACAGTTGCCACACTACTCTGTTAGTATTGTAATAACTATAGTGCATCCCCCAGGTTAGTTGGACACAAGGATTCATAGATACAATGTACTGTACATACTGTTATCATGTATGTATGTGTGTGTGTATGAATATATATATGGCTGCCAATGTACTAATAAGCTTTTGGTGATCTAGACATCAATTTTTTTTTGGTAAATACCTCAAAATAAAGTCACTGAATTATTTGATGCTTCCAGTTCTGAATGTTTGAGGAACCTTTAATCTGTTTTTCATTAATGGACATATCAATTTTCACCTGTGAAGGGTTCCAGTTTCACTTACCATTCACTGACATAAAAATAATCATGCTGACAAGTATTAGGTGGTACCTTACTGTGCCTTTGACTTCCTTTACAGGATGACTTGAATACATTATTAGATCTGTTTTTAAAATGCTGTACAAGTTATTGTAATTGACCTGATTCAAAATTCACATAATCACTTTTAGAATTATGTATAGGGTTTTCTTCTTAATCTCATTTCACTGAAAAATCTGAAGCGTCCAGAAAGTCTGCAAGGATAGATCAGTGTCCATGTTAACTTCATCATCTACCAGTGTTTTACTCCATGTGCTCTTGTCTGTCTGTCTCACTGATTGTAATCGTAGGCATCATACTCTCTTAATAAGAAATAAGCTCCTCAAAATAAAGCAAACAGACAAATAAGCTGCTCATCATCCTAAAATCTCGATTACAGTCAGAAAATGTAATACTGCTGCAGTTAAAAGTTTTTTTTAAAAAAAAACATTATTTGACCTGGTTTTATATAGTAATTGGAATGATCTAGAGATAAACCATTTAGCAAAATTGAATTACTTGTTAAATAGATATTGAGTGTTAACTATAATGGTACAGTTCAAAATTTGAAAATAAAATATGAGTAAATATATGTAATAATAAAGACATGAGTCTTTAATATTCAGTCTTATCTCAATTAAATATTTAGGGGAAACATGTAACTTATCACCATTATCACCAACAGTTCTGTAGCTTTGCTACCCTTTGAAAGTTTGGTGTTGCATAAGCAGAATTAAAAAACCTTTTGTGAAAGCTTGGTGGTATTGGCGCATGCCCTTAATCCCAGCACTCAGGAGGCAGAGGTGGGTAGATCTCTGTGAGTTTGAGGCTAGCCTGGTCTACAGAACGAGTTCCATTACAGCCAGGGTTACACAAAGAAACCGTTCTTGAAAAACAAAGTCAAATGAAACTTTTTTGTGTGTGTGAGAGCAGTACTGAATTTAAATGCATGAGGTAGAATTTGTTCATGTTGAAGGTCTGCTGGTCTAGTATTCCTGTGTCATCAGCAAGGAGCTCTGCACATAGAATTCCAATTATCCTAAATCTGGAGCAGGTATGCATATCTCTCTGTGTCTATCTGCTGCCTGTCTGTCCATCTGTCCCATTCATTTATCCATCCATTTTTTCAGTAAATTCACTGCTGGGCCTGTGGGGTAGCTTATTGGGTAACAGAGATTTCTGTGCAAGTCATCTTGATAGCCGAGCTTGGCCTCTGGAACCCATGCAAAGGTAGAAAGAGAACTGACTCCACAAGGTGACCTATGACATGCAGTGTGCTCTACTCATCCCTGAACCCCCTGCCAGTTACAAACAACAAACTCACTGTGAGGCTGGGCTTTATTTCCGTGTTTCAGGTTATATTTTTTATAAGTTAGTTGATGCTTGTCAGGCATAACAATTTTATTGGGCCTGTGTGTGTGCGTGTAAGTGCACATGTGAGTGAGTAAAGGCCAGAGGACAACCTTTAGCGTTTGTTCCTTGGGAGCCATCTACTTTGCTCTAGAGATAGGGCCTCTAAGTTGCCCAGGCTGGCCAGTTAGTCTGGGCTGGCCAGCCAGTGAGCCCCAAGGATCTATTCAACACCGTCTCTCCAAAGGAGGGATTGCAAGCATACACAGCCCTTTAGGTGGGTTCTGTGCACTGACTCCAGATCCTTGCCCTTTTTCTTTGTGAGGGCTTGTACAGCTTTTCTATCCTTTGTGGTGCTGTGTTCTCGGGAACTGTCTCAGGGAGACATCATCAGAAAACTGTAGAATCAATGGGTAAAGGTGGACTCTTAAATACAGTGTAATTTTCATGATATTAAGCTGTTTTATTAAAAGTCAAGTGTAACTATTTTTATTAAGCTTTAAATAATGTTTTATATTCATGAAGTTTTTATTCAGTATCTTTGATGCTTACCTCAAATTATTTTAAAATATTTTCTCCAGAAGCCCAGGTCTCTATATAATGTCTTATTTATCTTTAATTTAGTAAATTAATATTAAGTAATTTATTGCCTAATACTTTACAGTAATTTTCAGGTTTCTCACAGTACATTGTTGTCTTTCTTCCTAAACAATCCTGTTGATTCTGTTTTGTTTGTTTGTTTTGTTTTTGTCTGTCTCGTGGTAGATACGCCCGTACGTAGGATGCTTGGTACAGTATTTGCCTCTGCTCTGGAAGCAGAGTGAAGAACACAACATGCTGCGATGCGCTATTCTGACAACACTTATCCATCTTGTTCAGGTACCTTCTCCAGTTTCTTTTTTTTTTTTTTTAATTCATTGTTTTTAGATGATTCATGTTAATAGTCATGAAAATCTTTGTTACTTTTAGGCTTTTAAAATGTAAAATCTGTACAGTTTCAAAAGCAAGTATAATCTTTATTTAGCATATTTTTAAAGGATATTTGAAAAGTATTCTCTACTTCAAAAAGACATTTCTTTTGCTACTCTTCTCCAGTGAGGTCAGACCCATGACTAGTGCCCCCACATGCAGTTTGGCATTCAGAGCATTGTGGCATGAACTTGCTCTGCAGTTTCACATTTTTCCTGGATCTAAAGTAAGTTACTATAACCCAGTAATTCAGGAAGTCAGGTGACTGCTTTTGAGGGATGGGTGATTTTGATTTTAGAATTCTCTGGTTTAAAGTGCTCTGACATGTAGCAGGTAGAGAGAAATCTGAAACCGCACACAGAGACCTGGACTGTGGCTCTCATTTGCACTATTAATAGTAAATTTGAGCCTTTTTCCATTGAGATAGACTTTTACATTAAGAATTACAGTAATTCTCAATCTAAAAGTTTCTATTATTTAAAAAGACCCAAGATCCCTTAATGTTTTGACTGAACCTTTTTTTAAAATAAATGTTTATAGGTGAGTTTTATCATTACAAATTATCAGAGTTTTAAAATAGATGATTAACGATAACAAACTCTAATACATTTTTTGCACTTTGAAATTTTTTGGTAAGATTCATATGTCAGAAAGTTTGCCATCTAAACCAATTTAGGTATGCATTTTAGTGATAATAAACACATTCATGATATACAGTCATCATAATCCACCTTTGTATATTTTTTTCATCTAATTAAACTATGCCATTAATCAAAAATACTCCTCCTACAACTATTTGCTAAAACACTTAAAAAGATGTAGTTTTAAAATTTGTGTGTGTGTGTGTGTGTGTGTGTGTGTGTGTGTGTGTGTGTGTGTGTGTTCCTCTTAGTGCAATTGCACACAAAAGCCATAGGAGCGTGTTGCATCTCTTGTAGCTAGAGCTACAGGCAGCTGTGGATCATCTGACGTGGGTGCTAGGAACCTAACTGAGGCCTCAGAAGAAGCAGTCCTAATTGCTGAGCCATCTCTCTAGTTTCTGCTAAAGCACGTTTGTAAAATAAGTATTTTCTGCTTATCCTTTAATACTTAGAATTTTCCTGTTTTGTTTTGTTTTGTTTTTTTGTGGTTATTTTTGTTTGTTTGCTCACTTGATTTTGGAGACAAGAGTCATAACTTCAGAAAAGGCTAGTGATTAGTCTGTTACCATTGTAGGTAACTGAAGAAAGAGGGAGCTTAGATCCATCATACTTTAGGTCTGTAAATATGTGTTTGTACCTTCAGTTGAGGACTTGTGTGAGGGAAATTGAACAAAACCCCCCAGCTTTTCTGTCTCTTATAGCATGTCAATTATATCAATTTTAGTAGTTAAGAGTCATCTGTGGAATGTTTGGTTGTTTTTCTCTATTATGACATTTAATTTACTGGGACATTACTATTGGCTAGTAATGCAAAGTCCCAACCAAATAATAATGTGCCTTTTTTGTAAATAAGTATATGGTGTCATATAAAAATTGAGATTGTAGCTTAAAAATACTTCAGAGTAATTTGAGAATATTAAGTTCATTGTTAAATTACCTCTGTCAGCTAATATTGCCATCTTTCTGATTTTAACATGTAATATGGACGTTAGTGAGTTTTCTGTATATTTTTGCATTTGTATTTTATAAACCTGGAAATCTGGTGTCTAATAGTCTTTGCCTGTGGAGGTTGATACCTGTGAAGATGAGCATTCTAGTCTGCAGTTGGCTCCGGTGGAAGTAAGCTTTTGTTCATAAGGCCCGTGTTAAGTGCGAGATCCTGGGAAGAGGTAAACAGGGCAAGCCTTTGTGCAGTGGGCAGTCTGGCGAAGTGTCTAACAGTTGTACTAAAATGGTCTGACAGCACTGCGCCATCATAATACGGGGCAAATGGTCGGCTGTCTGTCTTACTGGAAAGTAATGTGGGGCATCTTCATCCTGACAGATCATCCAGACAGTTCTTAGTGAGATGGTAGCTTAGGGATGAGAGGGATGAAGACGTTTGACACAAAGACCTCCATTCATAAAGCTCCAGTATTAGTTAAACTGGTGCAGTGGCAGAAACCTGCCCTAAGCAGCCCGAGCAGGAAGGACTTAGGTTTGCTTGCACTTCCAGAGACTCGGTGAATGTTCCTGGGCTGCTGACTTGGCTCTGGGGAGACGGAGCACGTGGAAGCAGGAGTGTGTGGTGAGCAGGGAGCAGGGTGAGAGCCTGAGGCGGGCCAAAGACGACATGCCGGAATTGCCCCTGTCCTCCTACACCTTCACAGTGCTCCAAAGTAGTGCACCCAGCTAGGGAGCAAGCTCTTAACAGTTTGTCTGTGATTGACATGCTGTGTATAAGACGTACAACTCTTCACAGTGGGAGAATGTGCTAATTGTTTCTCTAAATACCAATTTTAGATATAGATAAGGTAAAAGTCTCATTTATTTATTTTTAATGAAGAGTGATAGAAGCATCTTTATTTATTTTTCTGTCTTTGCCTCCCAGTGCTTGGATTACAAGAGTGAGCTGATGGGCTAGGCTGTTATGTGGGTATTAGGATTCAAACTTGAGTCCTTATAACTGAGCCATCGTCTCAGCTCTTATTGTTTATTCTTTTTTATTACTTATACATATATTTATTTTGTGATATATGCATGCACCTGTACAAAAGTGTGTAGGTACACTTAGACCATGTGGCAATATACTATGGCGTGTGTGGGGGGTTCTGAGGACAACCTGTAGTTGGATTTCTCCTTCCACTGTGTGGTTGTGGGCATTTAACTCAGGTTAGCATCGAACCATCTTGCTGGTGCTCATTGTTTATTTTTGATTTAAGCATTTTAACATTCTCTCTTGACTTCCTAATATAGAAAATGTAGTTTTAATCGTCTTATACCTGTTTGTGATACTCCTGTTCCTGTGTATTCCCAATGTAGTTATGTTGTTGTTATATTACCAATACAGCCTAATAATGTTTATTATCATTAAGCCTATACTTATTATTATTAATATGGCAGTATATTCTAACCCGCTAGCAATCAGTCAAGACACAGACACTAGTTATATTTTCAAATAGCCTTAGTTAACCTGGGACAGGGCAGACATTAATCCTCTAAACTACTTCCCATAGTGGTATCCCAGTCCCGTGTCATCTCTTTCTAATAATGTCTATCAAGCTATCTCCCATCCACACTCCCCTGTACTTGCTCATGTTCTTCATCTGGGCCAAATCTCCATCCACACTGGCCACATGCTTCTCTTCCATCTAACCCGTGACGAGCTTCTCCTCCTCTCCTCTGATCTCTCGTCTTCTTCCCAGGATTCTCTCTGTCTCTCCAAGCCTGGGAACCTTAGCCACACCTATCTCATTTGCCCTGCCCAGGTGGGATGGCTTTTTATTAGCATCAAAATACATCAGACCAACCTCCAACATAGTTATAGTGTAATCTTACTATTTATGCTTCTTATTTGTATAACTGTAGGGCACATATCATTGTTACTGCTAACTTTCTTTTTTCTACCTCATTTTCCTGGCATCTGACCTTGTGTCTTAGTTACTTTTCCATCATTGCGATGAAATACTTTAGGACAAAAGCAACTCAAATGAAAAAGAGTTATCTGGGCTCATGGTACAGTAGTCCTCATGGTGGGAAAGTCAGGTGGCAAAAGTTTGAAGTCTGGAGGCGAGAACAGTGGATGCTCCTGCTCAGCTAGCCTCTTTCTTTTTCTGTCATTGTGGGTGTAAACCCAGGGAACGAGGCAGTCTTTTACAGGCACACTTTAGAACCAACTTGATATAAATGATTCCTCTCAGCGGGTCTCAACCATCCTAATATAGTTCTGTGTGGTGTTGTGATGACCCCCCCAACCATAATATTTTCATTGCTACATCATACCAGTAATTTTGCTACTGTTTATGAATCGTAGCATAAACATCTGTGTTTTCCAGTGGTCTTGGGCGACGCCTGGATAAGTTGAGAGCCATTGCACTAGGCGGTTTTACATTCTGTGGCGTTGGCAGTCTTATTAACCTCATACCCCATGTTTTTTTTCTTTAGTATATGAGCTGCCATTGCTCTGTGTGCCTCTTGGTGTTTTGTCAACTTAATAAAGTCTCCCAGGAAGAGGGAACTTTAATTGAGAAAATGGCTCCATCAGATTGGCTTGTGAAGCAAATCTTGATGGCTTAAAATTCACTCATTGATTAATTTGACATTTTTTTATATCCCAAGCCTAGTATGTCATAGCCAGATTCTTTGATCAGAGTCTTTTAAAAATTAATTAATTAATTCACTTTACATCCTGATTGTAGCCTCCATTCCTCCTCTCCTCCCAGTCCCCTCCTCCTTCCCTCTACCCCTCCCCTATTTCTCAGATAAGGGGAGCCCCCGGGGAGCCCCCCTCCCATCCACCCCAGCTTATCAACTTACATCAGGATTGAGTGTGTCCTCTTCCCCTGTGGCCTGGCAAGGCAGTCCCACCAGGGGGAAGTAATCAAAAAGCAAGCAACAGAGTCCATGTCAGAGACAGCCCCCAATCCCCTTACTAGGAGACCCACATGAAGCCTGAGCTGCCCAGCAGGTACATCTGTGTATGGGGCCCAGTCCATGCATGGAGTGGAGTCTTACCAGGGTCAGGTGTCATCTGCCAGGCTAGGTGTTCTTTCCACATGCAGACCTTGGAGAGGAATCTGCTTTCAAACTCATTTAGCTTGTTGGCACAGTTCTTCGATGCTTTGTACCCAGTTCTTTGTTTATTTGTTGGCTGATAGTTGGGGTCTTGTTTCACTCCCTAGAACCATCTACATCCTTGACAAATCAGCCATGAGCTTGTGAAATCTCATGGCTTGTACCTGGGACTCCCATTTAGGCAACTAGCCAGGAGATACTCTTCAAATGCTCGTGTAAGCAGGCCTGTCTGGAGTCTCTCCTCGTAAAGTCAGTTATGTTGGGAATTTATCTACATTCATAAAACTTCTTTACAGTATTATCTAGAACATTGCTTTATTGAATAACAGGTAAGTGGTGTCAGGGACAAAGAGTCTGAGGTAATAGTTTTAGATTATACTCCACATAGTTTCTGCATAAACACACCTGTACTTTCATTATTCCAAACCTCCCTTAGGACACATCTTGTACTTTGAACTATTCTGCTATGTTTTAAGTCTGGACTTGTTTTACTTTTTGCTTATGAGTAGGTGTTACAGCTGGATCTGTTTTAACTGTCCACAAAGGGATATCTGTCCCCTTTGTCTGCTGTTGCCATCTGCTTTACATCCCTTTTGTGATGCCCATACATGGCTGTAGCATTCTGTAGCATGTACATGAGAAGCAAATTGAGCTTTGATATCTTGCATGTGTAAAAATGTCTTCACGCTACTTCCACATGAATCAGTAATTTGGCTGTTCAGAAATTTAGAGACATTTCTCCTTTGTCTTTTAGTTCCCAGAGTCATTCAGGAATGCTGAAGGCAGTTTAGTTTCTGTGTCATTCCCCCTTGCCATTTATGGCAGCTTGCACGATCACCCCTGCTCCTATTTTCAATTACAGGTTGATCTGGTGGGTATGTTTTTGTCCCAGTGCTTGGGGCAATTGTTAAGACATTTCTCACTGGAAGCTCACTTGGATTTTCAGTAGCGTTGTGTCTTGTTGATTGTCTTTCCCCTTTTGTGTGTATGAGTGCTTTATCTCCCTTTGCTGTTCAGATAATGGACATTCTAAAATCGTTCTCTAAGTCTCTTACCATTTCTTCGTGTGTCTGTCCTGTATTTGTTTTTTCTTACTTTTTTTTTCATTTTTTTTTATTAATTTATTCTTGTTACATCTCAATGAGTTTTTTTATTTTAAGAGATTTTTTTTAACTTTTTCAGTTCTATTGAACTTTCTTACCGTCATATTTTTATATCTGAGGCGTTTTTTCCTCTGAAACTTGAATGATTTATTTTATGCTTTGTGGGTGTTTTTTTGTATGTATTTATGTACCACATGCATGCTCAGGGTCTGAGAAAGCCAGAAGAGGGCATTGGATTCCCCCGTAACTGAGTTGCAGCCAGATGGAAACTACCATGTTGGTATTGGGAACAGTGACAGGGCCTCTCTGGAGGAGCAGCACTGCCCTTAACTGCTGAGCCATTTCTCCTTTCCCTGGGCTGGCTCTTCTTCTCTTTAAAAGTCTTATTGAATAATTCTTTTGTTACTTTACTTCAGTTTGTCTTTGTTTTGTGATTTCAGAGTTCTGTTGTTGTTTGTTTGTTTGTTGTTGTTGTTTTATTTAACGTGCTCGTTTTTTCCAGGCTTTCATGCTGTTTTTAGTTTCCTTTCATTTTTCATGTTATCTGTTTTATTCGTATCCATTGACCCTTGCCTGTTTATACTTATTTTCTATTACAAATCATTAAATATACACAAAGCACAGTGCACTTTCCAACTTTCAGGGGTATTAGTATTTTGTCTGTGTGTAGAGCAGTGGGCACTCCACAGCTGAGTGGAGGGAGAGAGTGTGTGTATGGGAATTTGCTGGCATGTAACTTTCTTCTTAATGATTTATCTAGTTTTGATAGGAAAATTTTCAGTAATAATACTGTGATGTCATTCCTGTTGAAGGACCCTTCAGTTTCCTGCCTGTTTCAGATTATATGTTACTCTTCTAAATTAAACATCTGCTTTTGACTTTGTGCGAGTTTCCTGTCCTGGGAGCATTTATTTGTTTTCACTAGAAAATAAGTAGGTAGTTTGTTCTTGCTCAGAAAACAGCCAGCTGTTTATCTGGTTATTTGTGTGGATAAGTTCTTTGCATCACCCACCTACTTCCTTCCTTCCTTCCTTTCTTTCTTTCTTTCTTTCTTTCTTTCTTTCTTTCTTTCTTTCTTGTTTTGTGAAAAAGTCTTTATTTTTAAAAAAAAAAATTAGTTAACAAAAAATTTAACAAGTTTCACTTAGTAAAATACACCCAAAAGGAAATCACAGTACAAAGACAGTTTTAAGTCAAGCCCTCACCAATCCCTACAGTATTAGTATTGTGTCTCAATTCTCAAAACTAACTTTCAAAAACTTGAACTTAACCTAAGGATTTTAAATGAAAATCTAAACTAGAATGAACATGAGAAATGCTTCTTTGCATCAGGGACCTAGCACCTTTGAGTTCTCCAGAAAAGTACGTGTCCCCAGTGTGTCTACTGCACCCACCTACTTTCCTTCCATTCTTCCATTTCTTGTTTTACCTTAAAGGCTTAAAATATATATATATTTATTTATTATGTATGCAGTGCTCTGCCTGCATGAACACCTGCATACCAGAAGAAAGCATCAGATCACATTATAAATGGCTGTAGGCTACCATGTGGTTGCTGAGAATTGAACTCATGACCTCTGGAAGAGCAGACAGTGCTCTTAACTGCTGAGCCATCTCTCCAGCCCCTTAAAGACTTTTATTAGCATACAAAATATTGGTTTTAATTGTCATTTTCAAACAGACACGTTTTTGTTGATTCTATTTTTAAACTTTCAGAAATGATCTTATTAGCATATTTTCTTTCACATCTTAATCCCCCAAACATGTACATGCTTTTGAAAATACTTGGTACCGCCAGTTACTGAGTTATATGGGGAAGTAGGGAGATGGTTCAGCCACGCAAATCAGACTGTAGTATGATCTCTTCCCTTTTCTACATATTTTATTTAAAATTGGTGTGTGTGTGTATGTATGTGTGTGTGTGATACAACATGTGTGTAGAGGTGA
The DNA here is from genome assembly GCF_964271855.1 of Acomys minous. Taxonomy (NCBI): domain Eukaryota; kingdom Metazoa; phylum Chordata; class Mammalia; order Rodentia; family Muridae; genus Acomys; species Acomys minous. The sequence goes on along the minus strand of NC_140492.1, from coordinate 105,278,886 downwards.
GAGGACAGCTTATGAGACTCAGTTCTTGTGGATCCAAGATTTTGAGCTTGGTCTTAGGCTTGATGGCAAGCATCTTTACTCAGTGAGTCGTCTTGTTGACCCCAGTTGCTATTTAATTTGAGCTTTGGTTTCTAGCATTGCTAAGTCAGTTACTACTTCTCACTTTTCAAACTGGGTTACTTTTATCTCTTTTTGTTAATGGTCATAAGTCTTTTTTTAAAATCCTGCATCATTTCATTGGTTTTTAGAAGACAAGTAGTAAACATATTTGCCCATTCAGTGACTTGATCAGCTTTATGCATATGTCAACATAAGCTAATATTGCATAGCTAACATAGTTGGACAAGGAACTTCAGAACTGCTTATGTGAGACTGAGCAGACGGCTAGAGAGCGCAATGTTCAGAAGATCGTTTTTCTTAAAACAAGGAAACTCAGAGCAGTACGGGAGCCTGGTTTGGAATGGGAGTGATGCCAGGTCAAGGTAGGAGAATCTATTAACATTGATAGTGATGATCAGGGCTGCAATTAAACCAACAGCAGGAAGAGAAACAATTTGAAAAAACATTAGGGAGCTCGAATTGTGGCTTATGCAGATGCAGAGTGAGGGCTGTGATGTGTGTTATTACACAGTGGACAGTTGTTCATGTCACTTGAGAAAGGAAATGTATAGGCAGGATGCCTTCTAGACCATGATATCATGGAGTGTCTGAACTTCAAAAATGGGTCTGGAGAAAATAGATTGTGCATTGCTTGCTCAATAGCACGAGAACTATGGTGGCTATAATTTGGGTGCATTCGTTCATATTTGTTCTCTTCCTCTCCTTTCCTCTGTCTTCCTTCTCTGTCCAGGGTCTCATGTAGTCTATGCTGAGCTTGGCCTCACCTAGACCACTGAGCATGATCTTGAACTTCTGACTCTGCTGTCTTTACCTCTCATGTGTTACCACCAAAACCGGGTGGGAAAAAACCCCCCACCAAGTTTCACAGGAAATTACAACGATAGTTATGCCGTCTTATGTCATCTATAATTATGTTAGAATGTGATTTTCTCCTCCACTTCTAGTAGGTTACTTAATAGCAGATCAGGCTTTTTTTTTCTTTTAAATGAGCATTTTATAGAAACATAGTAACTCTCAGGCCTGCCAGGGCTATATAGTAAGGCATAGTCTCTCCTGAGGCAAAATGAAAACAAACTAAAGATACATTTAAAAAATTTCCCCAAAATGTCATTTGATATTTCCTTTCTGGTTTAGAGATTGGTCTCCTTCCCACCCCAAAGTCCATTTTGTCTACTTTAAAGTCTTTCCACTGTGAGATACGTAATCACTGTCTTAAGGAACACTAGACAAGCTAGAACTTTAGATTAAACGTTTTCTTCTTTGTCTTCTAGGTGCATTAACATAATTAAAAAGGTCTTCATGAAAGATAATTACGTGTTTAGAAAACATGCAAAATGAGTCTGTCTGCCTTTTCCCTCAGCGTTCGTCTTTTTTCTTTCCTCATGTTTTAACTGGTTCTGATAGTTCTGTCAGTTTTCTACTAGAGATATTTTTATGTATATACTAAATATACAGAATCACAGCAATCTTTAAAAATTTTTTGCAGTAGAATTGTTGTATAAATTTCTGTCAATATTATTTTTGTTTTTTTCCTGTTTCTTATCATGTGATATTTCATGCTTGCTTTGTATTGTAAAATACAGATGTACCTACTGTAATAGCAGTGAGCAGTTTAGGCTGTGTCCATCTCACCCTTGTTCTTTAGCTGTGTGTGCTTATACAGATTAAAAGATCAGCGTCAGTACTTTCTTTGTAGTCTTAGCATGGGGGAAGCAAATATTCCCAGTCTAAAATTAAAAATGCTCTAAAAGAGTAAACTTTTTAGCAATAGAGATAATACTAATGTATTGAATTACTTTCGGGATACATGTATAAGGTGTATATTAATTATGAATTAATTTTATATTTTGGTTTGGATTCTATTCGCAAGATATTTTATTATGTATTTACAAACACTCTAGAAAATGAAATCCAAATCTTAGTTTCTTTTCTAACCATTTCAGATAAGGAAGACTCAACCTGTATGTGGAATTCCTTTCTTCCTTCCTTCCTTCCTTCCTTCCTTCCTTCCTTCCTTCCTTTTTTTCTTTCTTTTTCTAAGACAAGGTTTCTTTGTGTAGCCTTGGCTGTCCTGAACTTGCTTTTTAGACCACGCTGGCCTCGGATTCACAGCAATTTGCCTGCCTCTGTCTCGAAGAGTGTTGGGATTACAAGTGTACGTCACCACGCCTAGCTATATAATGGAATTCCTTAAAAGGCACTGATGCATATAGCTTTGGCTGATATATATATATATATATATATGATATTGCCATCTAGATGGGATGATAATATTTCTTATTTTTTTTTACATTTTAGTAATAAATAGAACTTTGCTAGTATAATGAAGACTATTCTAAAAGACTTATTTAGCCAGGCGATGGTGGCGCACACCTTTAATCCCAGCACTGGGGAGGCAGAAGCAGGCGGATCTCTGTGAGTTGGAAGCCAGTCTGGTCTATAATGCCAGTTCAGGACAGCCAAGGCCATACAGAGAAGCCCTGTCTAGAAAAACAAACAAACAAAAACCCTCTTATTTATCTTATATAAATTGTTTTCTGAGGCAGGTAATTGATTGGTGGTGGGGAGGGACCTTAGAGTGTCTTACCATAAGTTGTGTTATTCTTCCTATAGGGATTAGGAGCAGACAGCAAGAACCTGTACCCTTTCCTGCTCCCCGTTATCCAGCTGAGTACAGATGTTTCCCAGCCTCCACATGTCTATCTTCTGGAAGATGGTCTAGAATTATGGTAAGAGGGAAAAGTTGATACTATTGATTTCTCTACTTGTGATTCAGTGAAGTAGAGGTCATGTAGCAGGGTTGTGGGTACTCTGCCTTTAAGAATAAGTGCATGGAGTTGTTGTCCCCAGTTGTTGTCTTTTTTTGCAGCTGCTGCTCACGTCGGTTCATGGTAGACAGTTAACAGGAAATGGTTCATTGTTAAGAGCACTTGGCTACTCTTCCAGAGGAGGTCCAGGTTCCCCACACACCCATGGTAGTTCATAACATCTGTAACTCCTGTTCCAGGGGATCTGACACCCTCTCTGTCCTCCACAGGCACCATGTGCACATGATACACTTAGAAGGATTATTTAAAAAATAAAATTGATTCATGATATTTAATACATATGTAAGTGTAATTATTCTATTAATATTAATTAAAGCTGATTATTAATTCAGCAGCAGTTATTCCTTAACCCGTTACTTTATAAATAAAGAGCACAGAAACCTGTTATATTTTCAATGAGCTTTAATGCACTGGAGCTGGGCAGATATCAACCCCTTAAGCCATTGTTAAAATTCCCCAGCCACACATCCCATGGCACTTGCTTTCATCATTCTTATCTGGGCCGCTTCCCATCCAGTTGGGCTGCTTCTGCTCCCTCAGGCCAGTCCTCAGAGCAGACTGCTCTTGGCCACGTACTTCTGCTAGTTGGAGACCCCTTGGTGACTTGCTCCTTTTTCTTCCCTTTCTCCTTTCTTTTTGTGGTTCTTCTGTGTCCCCATCCTACTCCCACCCCAGCTCTGCCTGCCTCTCTTGCTCAGTTCAGTCTATGGGCAACTTTATTATTCAATCAGGGATAATTTGGGAGGCAAGGCTCACAAATGTCATTTTGTACATGTGAGAACTTCCTCATAGGACATCAAAGATTTTGGGGGGCAAGCAATTAACATTTGAATACACAGTAGCTCCAGATCCACCCCAACAATGCACAGTCATAAATACAGATAAAACACCTAAACACATAAACATTAAAAAAAAAAAGAGAGAGAAATAGAAATGATAGCCAGGACCATGCTGCATTTTATACCTGGAATTTGGCATGTAACCTAAGCATCTTGCTAACTTCCTCAAACAAAAACTCGTCTTAAATTTTTGAGTCTTTGAAAGATGTTTTGTGGGGTGGGTATTGATATTTCACCCTCTCACTGCCTTGCTAGTGGGTACGGAGATGTTAGAACTGAGCCCTACACATTGCTGACGTTCAAAATCTTCATGCTGTATTTTTCTGAACAAATAGCACGTGCTGCTAAGAGGCTGAAAGCAGCAACCAAAAAGAATCCTGGTCCATGACAACTTAATGTTTCACATGAATTTTTGCCTGCTCAGTGTACCTAAGGAACAGTGCTATCAAGTCCTTTCTCTCCTTAGTCTCATCTCACTGTTGGAAGCCATTTTCTCCAGAGGTAACACAGGAGATGTTTAAAATTTTCTGCTTAGAAATTGACTACTGCAATTTAGTCACAGAAATCAACCATAAAAAGGTGAATATTTGCTCCTTGCCTTCCTGCCCTGCTGTTCCCTCTTTTCTTTGCTACATTTTGCTTAGAAATGAAGAGTTTTCATTTGGGTTAGGGGACAGCTCAGTGACAGTGTGCTTCTCTCCCATTCCATGGCCTAGAGATCAATCCTCAGGGTTATATAAACAACAGCAATGTAAAGGATCAAAACCAAAACCCCAAAGTCTTTATTCCCAAAAATGTTTTTGGTGGAAATTACTAAGTTGTAAGTAAATGCTGTGTTTCAGAATAGTAGATTACTGGCTGTAAATGCCCCTGGGTAGATATTTACTGCTTGGAATGCACTCATATAGTTCTTTGTACTGTTATTTGAGTAGCATCTAGAGCAGTGGTTCTCAACCATCCTAATACTGCAACCCCTTAAAACAGCTCCTCATGTGGTGACTCCAGCCATAAAATTGTTTCATTGCTACCTCATGCCTGTGATTGTGCTACTGTTGTGAATTGTAATGTAAATATCTGATATAGAGTTGGACTCGGTCAGAACCCACAGGTTGAGCACCACTGTTTTTGCATATACACGCGTCTTTTAAAAAAATTAATTAATTAACTTAACATCCCAACCACGGTTTTCCCTACCTCCTCTTTACCCAGTTACCATCCTCCCCACCTCCCCAGTCCCCCAATCCACTGCTCCTACCTTTCTCTTCAGAAAGAGGAGCCCTTCCATGGGTATCAACCAGCCTTGGCATATCAAGTCGCAGAAAGACTAGGCGCATCTTTTCCTATTGAGGCTAGACAGGACATCCCAGTTAGAGGAAAGGGGTCGAAAGGCAGGCAACAGAGTCAGAGACAGCCCCTGTTCATTCTGTTAGAGTCCCACAGGAAGACGGAGCGCACAACTGTTACATATGTGTGGAGGGCCCAGGTCAGTCCCATGCATGTGCTCTGATGGGCAGTTCAGTCTCTGAACCCCTATGGGCCAGGTTAGTGTATACATTTTCTTTCTTTCTTTCTTTCTTTCTTTCTTTCTTTCTTTCTTTCTTTCTTTCTTTCTTCTTTCTTTTTTTGAGACAGGGTCTCTATGTGTTAGCCTTGACTGTCCTGGACTTGCTTTGTAGACCAGGCTGGCCTCGGACTCAGAGTGATCCACCTGTCTCTGCCTCCTGAGTGCTGGGATTAAAGGTGTGTGCCACTACGCCTGGCTTATATACACTTTTCTTAATGAGCTTACACTCACACTTGGAGTCAGATACATGCAAGTGCCATTCCAAGTACTGCCACAGCGTTCATGTTATGATTGAGGTAAGTCCGTATCTGTGAGCCTAGGTTTCCTTGTATGCAGTGTTGGAAAATAATTTCTACCTTCTAGGGTGGTTATGAGAATGAAATGAGGCTTAGCACTCATATGTGGCATCTAAAGCCTGTGAACATAGGATTGCCTAGGAAGGGAACTTGTCCACATGGAGTTGAATTAGAATCAGAGTAGACTGAAGAATCAATGACGAGAAGCAAGTACAGGCTGAGAGTGTTGGCAACTTTTTTTCCAGGGCTTTTATTGTTAAGAGCTATATGAAATGTAATCGGGCATGGGGAGTTCAAGGTCTAGAAAGTGTGAAACTAGTCTGGGAGTAGAGTACTTGAGGGAGACAGGAAGTGTGGGGCATCAGCCATCAAGTAGAGGGGCTGGATTTTGACAGTCCTAGGGTACTTCATTTTGATTCTCAGTAAAAGTGTGGATTAACAAATGTAGTCGTGAGTTCCATTTGGGGCCTTGCATCTTCTCAGTAAACTGTTCACCATGATCAGCACTGGAGCACTGGCCTCACATTAGAGCTTGGTAAGCTCCGAGAAGCCTGGGAAGGAGAGAGACGGCAAAACACTAGGAAGGACGTGCGCGTGTTCTGGATGCTCTCTGCCAGTGGTTTCCTGCTCCTATTGCACCCAGGGCCTCCTGCTTGTTAGCAAACACGCCACCGCGGAGCCTGCTCCACACCTCGCTTGTCTTTCCTAGTAGATATAAATTACCTGTAAGCAAATTTGAAACAGAAGGCTGTGTATGAAAAGACTTGTTTAGTTTTGTTCTTCAGGAAATAGAGTGGAGCAGTGAATCCTATAATGTTGTCACGTATATAGCATTAAGTTTAATATTGTCTTCATTTAAAAGTAGAAAAATCAAAATTAACTCCGTTGCCTCTTTCCATCTACTCGGGATTATTTTCCTATAAGAATACCTAAGAGAAGTTCGGATGTTAAGATTAGAGAACAATTAGCAGGACTTGGCTTTTTCCTTCTGCCACACATACTCTGTGCATCATAGTGTGTCGTCAGGCTTGGTGGCAAGTGCCCTTAACCAAAGCCCAGCCTTTTCTATATTTTAACATTACAGTTTTCTAGTGAAGATACTCTTATATATAGCTCTCCATTAGTCAATATGGAAACTTTCTCTTCTTTTAATAATCTGGAATCATGTTTTGACATTGTTTGCCGCCTTCTTTCTTCACCTTTCTTAGTTTACGCTGGAGTTGAGTACCTGATCTTTAGGTTGAAGTTTCCCCCTATTTTGGAAAGCTTGATTTATACTGGAAGCCAGCGCAGGAGGAAAGAACTAGCTTCATATAGAAACTTAATCTGGACTCGCTGGCAGGGAGAGGGTTTATTCAGTTTTTTTCACTGTTAATTATTATGATGTTTTAGAAATTCATGATACTTAGTGAAGCAAAAATCACTCTGTAAATCCCACACAATCATGTAACCAAAAAGGTTTTTGTTTGTTGCTGTTAGTTTTGTTTGTTCTTGGCCATTTGCACTCAAATCATTTTATAGCATGCATAATTTCCAGTGTCATTCTTTAAGGGTTTTAATTAAGATTGAATTGATTCTGTTTAGCAGTTCACTGAGAATTGGCATCATTGTGGTATTGGAGTTTTATATCTGTTATTCTGGTACCATCATTCCTTTGCATACTAACTGCTTCTGTTACAGAAAGTCAGTTGCTCTTTGTATATAGATGTATTTAGCAATCTTGGCTGAACTCTTTGTAATTAAAAATATTTGTTTATACATGGTTTTTCTTTTATATAGTCATATTTTTTGAATAGATACTAACTTTCTTGTTAGGTCTTGCCTTTATCTTTTATTAGTTCACTTGTCATATATGAGAGACATATTGTGATGTCTGCACTGTAGAAGATAGAGACAAGTGAGCTGAGTGCTAGTGCGAGCATTCACTGATGCCTGTTTCCTGGCTGTGAATGTGGCATAATCACCTGTTTCAACTCCTGCTACCTTGACTTCCCTGTCTCTGAAGTTGCTTTTGTCAGGGTATTTTATCAAGGAACAAGAAAAGAAACCTAAGGCATTTTCCATGTATGCACCGAATAAATGTGGAGGTAGACAAGGTAATGCAAGGTGTTCACATTGTCACAGAATGCATTGCTTGAAATTTTGGAGGTTACTTATTAGATTGTTGAAGTTACTTTTAAATGCCAGGTGTTATTGTCCTCTTGGAGGCTTGCTGCTGAATATGCTGGCTTTTTCTAGTTCTTTCTGTACTCTGGCTGGCTGGTTGAACTCAGCTATTCTGGCTCAAAACTCCCAGATGACTTATTCAAACTGGCTTCTCTCAGCTCCTGACTGAATTGCTCTGCTTGGCCTTATCCTAACTTCGGCAATCTGCTCTAATCTTCTGGCTCCTCATTCTCTGGCTCATTCTCTCTTCACCTGTGTCTAGCTTGTTCTCTCTCTACAACCTGCCTCTGTAAAACGGTTCCAGTAAAACTGCCTCTGAATTTTATGACCTGAACTGCCATGATCTCAGCTCCATTGCGCTACATTTAAGTTATTTATTTGTTTATTCATTTATTCATTTTTTATCTATGCTAGATTTATTCCTTAACAAGTACCAAAAGTAGCTTGTAAAAAGGAAAGGCTTGCATTTGGCTCACTAGGTTTCATTCTGTAACTGATTGGCCCCATTGCTTTGGGCTTTGGCACACACTACATCATGGTATGGCTTTGTGGCACAGGAAGCCCATACATGAATGGCAGATGTGAAAAACAGAGTGGGAAGTACTGGGGGACCACCATCCCCATTAGTGGCATGCCCCCAGTGGTCTGAACTCTTTTTTTTTTAATTTTATGAATTTATTCAGATTACAATTCAATTGTTATCCCATCACTTGTATCCTCCCATTCCTCCCTCCCTCCCACTTTCACCCTATTCCCCTCCCCTAGGTCTATGACCGAGGGGGACCTCCTCCACCACTATATGGTCGTAGGCTATCAAGTCTCATCTTGGTAGCCTGCTTATTCTTTCTTTGAGTGTCGTCGGGCCTCTCCACCAAGGGGAGGTGGTCAAATATGGGGCACCAGAGTTCATGTCAGAGTTAGTCTCTACTCTCCACATAACTGTGGAGAATGTCCTGTCTATTGGGTAGATCAGAGTAGGGGTTTGATGCTTACTATTGTATTGTGCTTGGTTAGTGCAATAGTTTGAGCAGAACCCCCTGGGCCCCGATCCACCTGTCAAGATGTTCTTCTTATAGGTTTCTAGGACCTTTTGGGTCCTTCTACTTCCCCATCTCCTATATTTCTCTTAACTAGAGTCTCAGTAGGATGCCCTCACATCTATCCCAGTCTCCTGGTAAGTGAAGACTTTCGTGGGACATGCCTTTTAGGCTAGTGCCCAATTATAAAATGAGTATATACCATGTGAACTCTTAAGTGAAGTCTCACTTCTAAAGAATAGTGCTTAGTTCAGGTCCAAGCCATTAGCACTTGGATGGGCCTCTGTGGATCCAAACTGTGTCAATGTCAAATACTAGATATTGATTAGTCCTTTTTTACCCTGTCTTCTTGTTTGTTTTGCTTTTTTTTTTTTTTTTTTTTTTTTTTTTTTTTTTTTTTTTTTGCTGCTATTGTGTCACTCATGTTTTTCTTCTTTAAGTTCGTTTTACACACATATTTGGTATTTTAAATCTGTATTTCGGATTATCAAGATCATGATACTGGCTTGTAATTGGCTCCTAAGTTCATCTTTAGAAAGCATTTAACATAAGTTGTTTTACTAGTTCTTTAACCCAGTTTGTCACCTTAGAAACACAGAATTGTTCAGAAAATTTAGAACAAAATATCTTTTTAAGTTGATTTATAACAGTAATGATTTTTTATAATAATTCTTATTCTACTTTAGTATATATTTATTATTTTTACTGCATATATAGAAATATATGAGGTGCCAGGCATAGTGATGCATGCCTTTAATCCCAGTACTCAGGAGGCAGAAGCAGGTGGATCACTGTGAGTTTGAGACCAGCCTAGTCTACAAAGTGAGTCCATGACAGCCAGGGCTGTTAAACAGAGAAACCCTGTCTCGAAAAACCAAAAAGAAAAAAGGAAAAAGAAAAAAAAAAAAGAAAAAGAAATATATGAGACTGAGGAAATAGTTCAGCCTGCAAATTACTTGACTTGCAAGCACGAAGATGTGAATTCAATTCCCAGAACTCACAAAAAATTAAGAAAGGAAGAGGCCAAACTTGGGCTAAGTGACACATTGCAGTCACCCCAACACTGGGAAGTGCAGAGATAGCTGGATCCAGTGCAGGCTTGCTGCCCAGCAAACTTAGTGGAGGAGCTCTTGGTCAGTGAGAGAACATACATGACAAAACAAAAAGAGGGGGCCAGTACCTGAAGATGGCACCCAGGTCACCCTCTGGCCCCCACATGTGTAAGCATGCACACCCAATTGGGGAGGTTAGAGGCAACTTGTCCTGTTGGTCTTGTTGACAGGCGCTTTACCCATTGTCATACTGAAATGCTTTTATACTTGAGTTGTATTAATGACGTGCATGGATGTCAGAAGTGAGTGTATTGTGTTTTTCTTTTCTAGGTTAGTGACATTGGAAAACAGCCCATGTGTTACACCAGAGTTGCTTCGTATATTTCAGAACATGTCACCACTTCTTGGTATGTCTTAAAATCTTACTGAGATATTTTTTAGTGTAACCAGAACTTGGAAGTATTTTTCCTGACTTTAACTTTACACCTTACATCCATCTTTTTAAGTTCCATATATCAATCAGCCATAGTATTTTTACTGAAATTTTACATATATATTTAAATTAACTTCCATTGATTTAAATGTAAACATTAAGTAACATTGTTCTATGTTAAAAATTTCAATATAAACTAAGGTATAAACTGATTACAAGTTGGACTTGAACTTTGCCTGAAGAATTTTGTTTGATAGCTGTTCTACATGCTGCTTAAAGAATATATTCCGAAACTGCTTCTCTGTACCATGGTTTTATTCTCCTCACTGTACACAGGGAGATTGTGCTATAATTTGTTCCACCTGAGCATTGTGCATATTCTTTGTTTTAGCAAAGGGAGCACAAAGTTAGTGTCATACATATAGTTTGCTTAAGTATTGCTTACAAATTTGCTAAATATTCATGACACTTAATGTGTGTTGTCCCGTCATCCTTGCATGGCCTCACACATGCTAGGCAGCTGCTTCCCACTGAGTTGGTAATCCCTCAGTGCTACACAGTTTCAAACATCACATGTGACCGTGATTCTGAGGTAACTGCACACTTACTCTTTCAGTCTTTTGGGGACATAACTAGACTTTTCCTCTAGCATCAACATTTATTTTCATAGTAAATCAGTATTTCTACATGAAGTACCATTCCAAAGCATATACTAGCTTTCTTGCTTTATTATTTATTTATTTACTTACTTATTTATGCATTCATTCATTCATTCCTTTTGGTAGTGGGGATGTTGAAAATGAGCCTGGAACTCACTGGTCACTGATTTATGTCCCTAGCTTTAAGTCTCTTAAAAATAATACTTTGGTTATAAAATGATCTTAGTAAAGGAGTTCACCAATTCATTTGCATGCCTACATATATATTAATTATACACAGTGTACTTTACTATCCCTTTGAACATTTTTGTTTTAATTTGGTTTTCAACTCTTGGTATATATGTGGTTGTGTGAGTGTGCTGGTGTGTGCACCTGTGGGGGCTTGAGGGCTACAACAGAGACCTTCCTCTGTCACTCTTGACCTTATTTTTTTTGTGTGTGTGTATAAATGACTATGTGTTGGTGTGAATGATTGCACACCTGTTATGTTTGGGGATCTGTGTTCCCATGATTGTATGCAAGACAGAAAAGGGTGTCAGATCCCTTGGAGCTGCAGGTGCAGGCATTTGAAAGATGTGCTGCTTTGTTATGTGAGTGCTGAGACTCCAGCTCTGGTTCTTTTTTTTTTTTTTTTTTTAATTATGTATACACTGTTCTGCCTGCATGTATGCCTGCTTGCCAGAAGAGGGCACCAGATATCGTAGATGTTTGTGAGCCACGAAGTGATTTCTGGGGATTGCACACAGGAGCTTTGGAAGAATAACCAGTGCTCTTAACCTCTGAGCCATCTCTCCAGCCCTCAGCTCTGGTTCTTGTGAGTGAATAGCAAGTGTCCTTAGCTGCTGAGCCATTTCTTTAGCACCTTTATTTTTTTGTGTGAAGCAGGGTCTGTCACTCAGCCCAGACTCACTGATGAGCTAGACTTGCTGGCCAGTAAATCTCTGAGATCCTCCTCCTCCACTTCCCAGCACTGAGATTAGACATCCCTGCCATGATAGGTTCTTTATGGGATGTGCAGCAAGCTATTTTCTCAACAACCCTCTCCCAGCTCTGAAATCCCACTAAGACTCAGCCTTAGAGCATCTTTAATTCTTTTATTAAAACTTTTGTTTATTTGTGTCCTGGGAGAATATTTAGGTGGAAAATCCCTAAATCTGGACCATTTGCTAAAAATTTATTTATACTTAGAAGTTTTATCAGAAGTTAAAAAAAAAAGTAGAAAACACTAGCGGATGTGAACTGACAGAGCAGTGATTATGAACTGACACCGCTGGACGGTCCAGACTTTAAGTGGGTGGATGACTGAGATGGCTAGATAATGCCACTAACCATTCACACTTCTCCTGAGGGTCCTTCTTACCTCTTTCCCCTGCCCCCTCACTCCTCCTTTCCTTTCTTGGGGGCTTTTAAATTTTTTTCCATACCTTATTCCTCCCCCGAATAGAAGAATTCTCAAGCAATAACCTAAAGTCTATTTTTCAATAAACAGGCCTTTGTTATTTTTCCCTGTGAAACGCAAACATTCCCAGAGGCAGTGGCAGCTGCTTACTGCTGATTTCCTAGGAAAGTTAGTCTTTTAGTTGTTCAAGAGAAAGAAAGGAAGTGTGCTCTCCACTTCCTTTTGTCTTCTGGCAAAGGCCTGTTTACTTCTACTCTACCTAACTTGGAGATGTTATGCAGTGCCAGTCTACCCAGTCTCTGTGCTGCTTTATATGTGGCCTACGAGTGAAAAAGGCAGCCAGACCTATTATCCTAAACTCTATGAGCAGGATTAAACCTCTTTCAATACTATGACCTCACTAGGTTGTTTTCTCCCACTAAGAATTGCACATGCTTCGTCTCTACTTACTTTTCATTATAAACCAGAAAACCATAGGACCCAATTGAAATTTTGGTTTGAAATGAAAGGTCAGAATTGTTCTGAATGGAAAAAAGAGGGAAGAAATACCTTTTGGAAATGTTTTTATTAGTGAAGGTGAATGAGCAAGCATTGTTACAGGGTGTGCCAATTTTTAGATACTGGCTAGTTTATGAATACTGACTAGATTATAGAAACATTTATAAAGAGAAGTAAGTTGGTTTTATTTTGCTTTTCCTTTAGCCAAGGCTGGCATTGAAGTCACAATCCCCCTGCCTTGACCTGTTTAGTGCTGGAATTACAATAGTGTTTCACCACCCTTACTGTAACTTAATTTTTTTCACTTGCTTGTAGAAACTTTTATTTTTATTTTTCTGATGGTAAAACATTATCAATCCTGTCTGATCTTCTATCCTAGAGCTTCCATCCAGCTGCCTTGCAAACGGTAAGGTGCATGCTTGCTGCTACAGGAACCATAAAAAGTCAAAATCACATTAGTAATTGTGGTTAAAACAAGTTTGAGTACCTCATGTTGCTATAGAAACTTAGTTTTAACTAAAGTGAAGCATTATTTCACTTACAGTTTGAACAGCTAGTTAAATTTCTCTTTTAAAAAAATAATTACTGTTTTGGCAGAACTAAGTTCAGAGAATCTCCGAACCTGCTTCAAGATCATCAATGGCTATATCTTTTTATCATCAACAGAATTTTTACAGGTATGTCAGAGTAGTTTTTACATTGTTAATAATTATGTAATATTATTATGTATGGTATCAGGAGGTGCCTTTACAAAGTTCAAATTTGGTCTGTTACTTTAGGGAGTAAAAATTTTTTATCCTTGTAAGTCTTCCCCATGCAGGAAGGGTATGGTCAGCGGTTAAGGAGTACAGAAAATGCCGTGTGTGTGTGTGTGTGTGTGTGTGTGTGTGTGTGTGTATCAATGCATCAGTAAACTTATTAGTTGTGATCTTTCCTCTTCATTCTTCCTAAGAGGGGTCTTAACTGAAGTTGTTTGTTTAGACCTTTAGTATAAATTCTTGAACAGAGTGTAAGGCCTTCCAAATTGAGGTTTTATGCCTTTTAAATATTACAACTATGCTCTTATACATATACTAACCCAAATTTGATTGGATTTCAGACATATGCAGTAGGTCTGTGCCAGTCCTTTTGTGAGCTGCTACCAGAGATCACTACAGAAGGTCAAGTTCAAGTACTCAAGGTATTGCCACCTCAGGTTGATTGTCACGTGTTGTTGGTAAAGCTGGAGCTTCCTGAGTGTGGATGCTGGAAAGGAGAGGGGCTGATACAGTTTAGCTTAATTCCTCTGACCAAAGCATCATTTGAATGTGTGTACAAGTTACCTGGAGGTCTTTTAAAATGCAGTTTTGGATTTCTAACAAAATTTCATCTGATTAGAATCATGTCTGCTAAACTTCATTGGATAGCAATTAATTAAAAGGTTTTTAATAACTTGTCCTAACCTTGGCAACACTGGATACATCTTAGCTTTTTAGTTGTTGTTTGGATGGTGCTCTAAGCATTAAACCTGTGTCCTCACACATTGGAGGCAAGTCAGTGAGCTATACCCTCAACCAGTGGCAGCTTGACTCCCAGACAGGGAGTAAATGCTAGTGTCCATATGACAAGCAGCACAGTCACCACTCTCCTACCTTTTCAGAGGTAGCCTTTTCAGTTTGTTAGACTACACTTGGAACAATTTTACTCATAGTTTTAACTTTACTTAGCTATTGAATGTAGAGTGCTAAATTTGTTGGCAGTGTGTATAATTGAGAACTAATAGCCGTAAATTATCTTTATATAACTATCAAAGAAATACCATAACATGAACAGAATATCTCACATGTAAATATAAATGTATAACCATAGTGAAATATATCATGATGTGCGGGTATATAAACATATGTATTGGTAATTTACATATGAAGCTTAAAATGTACAGCTGTTAAATTTCTAATTTCTTGGCTGTGTTCTGTGTCAAATAAGAGAATTAAATTCTGGTTAGAGAAAGTTTTATACTATTTTGTGGGATTTTTCTAGATTGGGTCTCACTGTGTAGCTCAGGTTGTTTTGGAATTCTCTAGGCTGGCCTTGAACTCACAAAGATAGATCTGTCTCTGCCATCCAAGTGCTAGGATTAAAGGCATGCCCCACTATTCCTGGCAAAGTCTTTCTAACTTAACAATTACATTTATGATGTAAAAACCATGGCATTATCTTAGATCTTCAAGGTGGATTTTCTATCAGTGGAACGCAATATAAAAAAGCTTATTTCCTATTAACCAAGACAAAGATGCTACAAATTAATAGGAATAATCACCAGTTATCATTCTGAGTGTAGAGGATGGTCTGTTCGTGGTGGATACACACATAGAAGGTCTACATATTCATGTGTGCATGGCTGGTTTGAATTTTAAGTTCGGTATATTTGGTATTATTTGTTTGTATATTAAATTATTTGCCTAGTGAGTCAAGAATTAGATTTTTTTTTCTGGAAGTACTTAATAGTTTATGGACCATTTAGTTGTTATCTCAAATACTCATTATTGATACTGTCTGAGTTATCACTGCCAGAGAAAATTGTCATGTTATCTTGATACTGTGTGTACTTTAAAACCCTTCCTGTACTAAATTGTTAGTCTGTAAGTTTCTCCATTATCAAAAGTCAAAATAAGTATGTGCCTTATTGTTTCAGATTTTAAGGTCACCAGGGTCTTGGTTTTATGTTGAAGATTTAGAGTGCAGTATCAAGTACTGATAGTTTACTTGGCCCATGTCCTAGTTGCTCAACCGGCTCTGCTATTTAGAAGCCTCTTGGCTATACTCTGGGCTTGGTGTTTTTTGTTGTTGTTTTGTACATATGTACATTAGTATATATGATGTGGAGAAGTTACTCTCGTCTTACTTTCCATCTCTAAAACAAGGATTGCTTTGCCAAGCGTGTAGGGCAAGTAGGAGGATTATTTGAGAGAGAGAGACAGACAGACAGACAGAGACAGACAGACAGACAGACAGACAGAGAGACAGACAGACATACACTTAAATAGGTACCTAGCATGTAATAAACCAATACAAAAATTCACTATTTTTATCTAATTACAAAGCTGTTTCATTTTATAGTTAGTCTTTGTGGGAGGGAAAGTCAAATATACTTGTAGACTACTTTATTTGGTTGCTAGAAATTTGGCTGCAGAAGAACAATCCAAGACAGATGTTCTTCCTACATGATTTCATTTAAATAAATGTTTATTGAAAGTAAGCACTTCAGGACCCAGTTGAGATGGCTTAGTAGGTAATGGCGCTTGCTACCAACCCTGCTGACCTGAATTTCATTGCTAGAACCCACATGGTAGAAGGAGAGAACCAGCTCCCAAAAGTCATCCTCTCAGTTCCATATATGTGCTAGTGCATGTGTGCATACTCTGGTGTGCAAGTGTGTACATGCACACACAGTAAATAAATAAATACATGAAAAATTAAACAATTTATCAAGTGAACTTGCTTTTTAAGCTAAAACTACTAATATAGAATGTTATTAACAATTATATATCTAAGCTAGTTATTTAAAATTAATTGTCTTTGCTTATTGCCTTTTAGAATAACACAGTCTTTTAAAAAATTTGTCATGGAGAATTCCAAACATTAGCACTACACATTTGTTTCATAATTTTAGTGGCAAGTCTATTTCTTTTTCATTGTGCTTGAAAGTGGAAAAAATGATGTCATCTGTCTACTTCACTTGTACCTTTTTTGGTTGAATGAGTCAGTATAGATTGTTATAATCCAAATATGGTAAAATTTTATAACAGTTTATACAAAGTGTAGATTAAAACTATTTAGTGTCAAAAGTAGATCACTAATAGATTGTAAATACTTGAGTTACGTATTGAGGACTTGATATATGCTTAAGACAATTTGAAAAAAAGTCATTGTTGTAGTTGTGCCTTTGATTTGAAGTCATAAAAACGAGTTTATTTAAATAAGTGGATGTTGAGTACTTGGAATATGTTACATAACACAGGTAAATATCTTGCCTTTTTGAGGTAAAGGGATATTTTAAGAAAATGCTGTGTTTATTTTATATTTTGTAGTTGGAGAGAACTCTTAGAGTTCTATTATAGCTCCGAATGTTAGGTTATTTTTACTTTCAGTATCTTCCAGATTTTTTTCTTAATATAGCGTACTATAAAACAGTCAATATACTTTTTGATAAATCTTACCCTTACACTCATTTCTGATAGTGTCTATAAGTAGCTTCCTTGTTCTATGAAGCAGAAAATTACATTTTCTGAAAATCAAACAAAAGACCAGCATGCCTGTTTCGGTAGCCAGTTATTTAGAGCAAAACTAGACTGTACTCTTTGACTCAGTGCAGGGTGTCTACTTGGGCAGAGTAATATTCTAAAAATAGATCAAATTTAAGTTGTCAGCATTAATTTGAGGTGTGTCTGTACACACATACCATTTTGAGTTTGGAAATCCATTTCTTATAGCCATATTTATATGTATTATTAAACCAGCTTCCTTTCCTTCATTATGATGAGGCATGTGATGAACTAACTATTTAGGCTGTAATTCTGTATAACAGGTAACACCATTATTTACTACATCCTACATATTTATTAGCACATAGCATGTAGAGTACATTTTATCTACATGTAAACATGATGATAGTACTATTAATTTTCTATTTTGCAGACAAAAAATAATGTTTGCTCAAGGTCAGACAGCTAGTAAGTATTGGGGTCATACTGTAAGCATAGACATTCTGACATTAAGATCTACACACTTAGTGATTTTCTATTCAGTGTAAAGCTATTTCAAGGATGTTGTGTTAGGAAGAAGTTAAAAACCTACATTTTTTCTTTAAAAATAGTCTATTGTATGTGTATCTTGAATTAAGTAGATTAAAAACTAAAATGTTACAAGTTCTATTTGTGTTGCTACAATGCTGATTTTAAAAAGACACAGTAAGCCTGTAGTCCCAGCACTCTGGGGGGTGGGGACACAGTAGAGCCATGGGGGTGCATGTCTGTAGTCCCAGCACTCTGGGGATGGGGACACAGTAGAGCCATCGGGGTGCATGTCTGTAGTCCCAGCACTCTGGGGGTGGGGACACAGTAGAGCCATGGGCGTGCATGCCTGTAGTCCCAGCACTCTGCCAGGCGTGGGACAGATCTCTGTGAGTGAGGCCAGTCTGGTCTATAAAGTGAGTTGAGGACAGCCAGGGCTAAAAATCGAAAAACCTTGATCTGAGCCCCCCCCCCCCCCCCCCCCCCCCCCGGCAAAGCTTTTCAGTGCTTTTGAGAGTATAAGTTAGTAGCATTGTCCATAATTTTCTTCTGTTTAAAGAGTAAGTGATGAAAATGAAGCAGTAAACCAAATTATTAAAAGTGGTTATCAAGCAGAAAAAGGAAGAACAGTTGGAAGCTAGAGTTTAGATCAGCGTAGATGTTTTACTTGATTTAAAGTAATAAAAAGGGCCAAACCTTAGTACTATGAAAACACAATTAAAAAAAAAACAAAAATTAAAACTTTAAGGAAAACGTTTCTTAAGAGAAAATATATTTTGATATAGTGATAGTCACCCAGCCAGGAAGAATACTTCAGGTAACTTAGTATATATAGTAAGTGTGGTGAACTATAACATAAGAACCAAAGAAAGCCGAGTGTGGTGGTGCACGCCTTTAATCCCGGCACTCAGGAGGCAGAGGCAGGCAGACCGCTGTGAGTTTGAGGCCAGCCTGGTCTACAAAGTGAGTCCAGGACAGCCAAGGATACACAGAGAAACCCTGTATTGAAAAATAAACCAAACAAACAAATTAAAAAAACCAAAGAAAAAGAGCAATTAAATTAACATTTTATAATGCTACTGCCTTTTAATAATACATCATTTTCAAATTCAAAAATTTGTGACTATATCCATATACATAGTAGAAATAGGGTTATTAAGATCTATAATTTTCATTATGAAATATATAGAATTGTCCATCTGATTTTCCACATGCATCTCTTAAATTCAGCATGTCAAAATAGAACACTGTGTCGTAGTTACTTTTGGTACCAGTTCTATTCAATCATGAGGCTAGGAAAAATGCAAGAATTGTCTATCTTGGGTCTTCTGGTTAACTGTTCTTTCTATATTTTACTGGTTCATTTAAAACTTTCTTGTGACTGTTCCATACCCCCTGCCCCAAAGTCAGATAATGGCATTTTTCTACATAATATTTGTTGTTTTGTTTTTGCAGCAGGGTCTCACTCTGTGGCTCTAGCTGGACTGGGACTGGCTATGTAGAGCAGGGTGTCCTTGAACTGACCGAGATCGGCCTGTCTCTGCATCTCCAGTCCTGGAACTACAGGTGTGCACCAACACGCCTAGCCCTCTGCACAGTACAGCTGTATCTCTGCCTGTGCACCAACACGCCTAGCCCTCTGCACAGTACAGCTGTATCTCTGCCTGTGCACCAACATGCCTAGCCCTCTGCACAGTACAGCTGTATCTCTGCCTGTGCACCAACACGCCTAGCCCTCTGCACAGTACAGCTGTATCTCTGCCTGTGCACCAACACGCCTAGCCCTCTGCACAGTACAGCTGTATCTCTGCCTGTGCACCAACACGCCTAGCCCTCTATACAGTACAGCTGTATCTCTGCCTGTGGTTTGTAACCTTCTTAATTTCAAAGACAGCCCTGAAGTATTTTATTGATTCTTTGTCAACATTGACTAGTTTACCTATAAAAACTGTATAAATGGTAGTGTTAGATTATACTTAATGTATGTGAATGATTTATATGGAAGAGTCATAATCATTAAACACACACAGGAATTTTTATTTCTTCTGATACTAGTTTATTCATATGAAAGGCTGTAACATTTCTTACTCTGTTCTTCAAAACAAAGGTAGAGTGATTCATGTGGCTTCTTTGAGTTAACTTTAATATGAATGTTAAAGGATATAATTTGGTCACTTAGATAGACAAGGCTTAAAAAGAAGCCACTCTCTTGCCAGGCATTTCTTCTTATTTAGCAATAACCACTTGTGTTTCTTGTAGCTGATTATCATGTCTGTTATCAATACCTTTGGACTATTCTCTGATGAGTTATTAATGCTAGAAAATATCCAGGACTCCTTTTCACCTCCATCTAGCTTTTTACATTTTTTTCATGCTAGATCAGTATTTAATGTTTATGATTTTTGTTTTCCTGCTCATAGTGAGATGAATAATTAGCTGTGATTATTGTTTCCTATAAAAACCTAACCTTTTGTATCCTTGGAGATTAGTAAGATCCTTTTCTTCTGTTTTTGTGTTTTAGACAATAAACTGTAACAGATGCTTCAGTTTAATATGTTCAGACAGAACAGCTAGTCTATTACTTTAATGTCCTTGAAAATCTGTCTTCCAGAGCCACACTGACTCCGTCCTCCCATCTCCTCCTTCTAAGTTGTGGCCTTTCCAGCTTTCTGTCTTCTGCATTTAACAGTCATCGGCCTGTGCTTTTGTTGTTGTTGTTGTTATTTGCGTCACTGACAAGTCCCTTTAGTTCTAGACTCAATCTCCATTATATTCTCTATAGAGCACTCACTGGCCTTTTGGGGTGAAGACCAATGCTCCAGCTATTAGGACTTAGGTGTATCTGGCAAATTGGGTTTTCAGTGGACTCTTCTCCAGCCTTCTTGTCTTCATTTTGAGTCTTTATTGTCTTTCATCTCAATCTTTACCTTCCCCCCTTTCCTTTCTAAAGGTGTATGGTTCTGCTTTTCCAGGGCTTTCAAGGGAGCAAAAATGGAGAAGTGATGTATGATGTGACTCTGGTGTTTCTCAGCCCCTTAGGGTTCAGCTTCTTTCTAGTCTGATGAGTCACAAAGGTGAAATATATATATGCAACATTCTTTCTACTCATAATTTATTGATAAACTTAAATGTGGATTCTTAACAATGTTATTTTGTTATTTAATTCCACTAATAAAATCAGTGCTTTTGTTGGGTGTGATGAGACACATCTGTAATTTTAATACGTAAGAGGCAGAGGAAGGATCAATAATTTGAGGGCAGTCTGGCCTACATAGCAAGACCATGTCTCAAAAAGCTAGAGAAAATGAAACCAAACCAAACAAAACAAAACATAAAATTCAGAATCACCACAGAAGAGTGTTTGAAATGCCCTTTACTGCTTCAGTTTGTGGGGCATTTTGAGGATGCATGTATCTGTATTATCATAGTATGATTAAATGTGACTTCAAAGTGTATAACTGTACCTAAATATTATATACTTTATACCAGATTACAGTTTTTAATACATTATTTTGTGAAAGTTTGTCTAGTGCCAGAATATTGCATATCTGGCACCTTTTTTTTTTTTAAAGTTTTAAAGAAACTTTAAAGAAAGTTTTAAAGAAAGAATATCCTAAACCTTTCAGTTTTACCAATAAAGACTCATGGGCCAGATGCTGGGGTGAAAACCTGTTAGCTCAGAGAGGCAAAGCAAACACCCAGCTGACTTTACTACTCAGCCAAAGTCCCAGAGGGAGGTCCCTTCTCCTTCTCCAGATGTCTTAAATGCCCTTCAGCGCAATGTCCCTCCTTTCTGTTTATTCCCTGTCAGCTGGTTTCTTGCTCCACCTCTTGACCTAGGGTTAACTTTATTTAATCATGGTTACAGAAAGCTCTTGGATTAATTGTGTGTGCTATTGTGGAGCCACACAACAAATATTTGTTTACAATAAACAGAAAATTCTTAGATTAAAGGTGCCTGCTAGGGCTGAGCCACACTCCAAGTATTTGTTTACAGAAAGCTCTAGGATCAAACACAGAGCTACACCACAATTAGAATCAGGCTTTTCCAGTTTACAATATTAGGGCTCACGATGAGATCAAATATCCTCAACAGTCTCATGAATATGCATATGCTTTTGAGTTTCCTCTGTTGCTTAATAGATTGCCTTGTTTACTAGGCTGTTCTGTGTGAAACAATGAGTTGCACTGTTGAATATTGCCATGTGTCTTTCTGCGTTTTAGGTTGTGGAAAATGCCCTTAAAGTGAATCCAGTATTAGGCCCACAGATGTTTCAACCAATTCTGCCCTATGTTTTCAGAGGTGTTATTGAAGGCGAGGTAAGATTCTCTTAAGCTTCTGTGGATAACACTGGACCCCAAGTCCTATTTTAAGTATTCTACTTTTGTGTTGGAAAAACTGTTACCTTTTTCTCATTGATAATTGTGAAAAGGAAGCTTTATCATTTGTATCATATTTAGTTGGGTAAAATTTGAGGATACTTGCATAATTTGCCACTTGTTTCTTCATATAAAAAGTATAGTTTTTTTTCGTGTCTGTGTATAGGATGGGAATTGGTGCACTTGGAAGCCAGAGTTTGTGTTGTGCCTGTTCCTAATTACTTGGCACTTTATTTTGTCAGGTAGGGATACTCACTCTCTCTCTCAACTTGGGAGCGGGCTAGTTGGCCAGACTGGCTTGTGAACAAGCAGCAGATGCTTTACCCAGTGAAATCATCTCTCCAGTCCCTAATTGCAGCTCCTAAGTAATAAGCAGTAGTGATATAGATATTAATAAGTAATACATGTAAACACACACATAGAGGCCAGAGAAATTTTGTAAGAATTCAAGCAATACTGATAGATGACACTACACAGAGCAACACAAAGGAAAGTGTTGTTTTATATCCCTTAAGGAGAATGTTATTTTTATCCTGTTTATATTGAATCATTGATTAAAAAAAATCATTTATACTTGTATCTTACCACAATTTTATATGCCCTGTGTTTTAATTGTGCAGAGGTATCCAGTAGTGATGTCCATCTATCTTGCTGTTATGGGTCGAGTCTTACTACAAAATGCCAGCTTTTTTTCTTCACTTCTTAATGAGATGGGACATGAGTTTAATCAGGAGGTAAGAGTCTGCATGCTTTACCTTAAGGATGTCTGTGACCACATAGATATTGGAAATGGCTGATGAAATGGTGATATTTACATAAGTTCTTTGAAGCATTGAAATTATTACATTATAAGTCTTTTAACAGTTTGGGTTTTACCTGTTGCTTGAGATAGAAGGAAGAACAGTGGTCCTGTAAATAGCAGGTCGAAGTCTTGCAGTCTGTTCTCATCTGAAATAGGTCACTTAATTTTTACTTAGCTACAAAATAGAATTTTGATTTGTTCTTTACTGACTCAATCTCAAACAGGAATACTTTGCGTGTATTCATAAATTGTCTTGTTTTGTTCTTAATGAATTTAACTTAGAACCATGGATTGAGGAAATGTCTGTCTCATTATAATGGAAGGTGACCTTTGAAGCAGCCTAAGAGTATTTAAACATACTGCGTTCGAGAGAAACTACTCAGTTATGGGAAGAGACTCTTCAGTGCCTTAGTTACTCGTGACTGAGTACTGTATGTAATATTCTGTAAGAATTTGGTGTTCCTAGTCATTAATCTGCTGAGGTTTATGAGATATGAGAGGCAGAGTATATTTGATTTATGTATTTAGATTGGAGGGAGATAGTTGATGAAATATTTTGATGTATAGTGGAAACAAACCTATTTCAGGAGACCCAGGGTAAACACTTGGAAATTTTGCCATGGAGAATTAAACCACATATTTGAGATCTCAGCCTTTGTTTCAATGAATTGCTAAGAGAAATGTTTCCATTAGTTTAGTATCCTTTAAAAACTATTTAATTTATGTATATGAGGATACTGTCTTCATGCACACCAGAAGAGGGTATCAGATTCTATTACAGACAGTTGTGAGCCACCATGTGGTGCTGGGAATTGAACTCACGACCTCTGCAAGAGCAGCCAGTGCTCTTAATCTCCGAGCCATCTCTCCACCCCCTTGTCTAGTATCTTTAACTGGGATGGGAGCTATTTAAAAGTTCATTTATTTTAATTCACCAAAATTTTTGAGTGATCCTAGGAATATATTTCACAGCATAAATTTTTTGTGTTTTATCAGGTAGTATTTTAAATTTCATAAGAACTTAGTGGCATTTGTATTCCTAGCTCGTGTGAGAAATATTAGAGAGTTGGTGACAGTCCACACTGCTAGTATATGGGAGAGTTGGAATGCAGACCCTAGCAGCTCTGTCTCTGCATCTGATGTCCCAGTGCTACATTCCTCTGAGCTCACTCTTTTCCACAGCAGACGCTCTTCTCTAGCCACTGGGCATGCTTGACTAGAAAGTTCATAGTCTCTTATAAGGGGAAAGGTACTCATATACTTGAATAATGTAGCATTGTATGAAGATACAGAGAAGCTATCAACTACATTAACAAAACAGTTTTTAACTAGAAAAATAAAATGATCTGCAGTTCTATGTCAACATTGGATCTGGTTAAATTCAAACGTATTTCAGTAAAGTATTAAGCGACTTAATTGTAATTACACCATTGATAATTCTGAGCTTTTTCAAGTTTTAAAATATTAAACATTAAAATTTCAGTTCTTATTGAACACTTAAAATAACCGAGCTTTACTGCTCATGTAATTAAAGCACCATGTAAGCTATCCTACTTCATCATTGGTGACTTTGACAGCTAATTTTTTTTTCTTTACCTTAAGAGATTTTAAAGTATTATTTTTAAGTATTATTATTATCTGTAGCCTCCTCTGGGCTTTAAATTTTTTTATTATTATTAATTTTGTGTGCATGTGTCTCTGTGTGGGTATGTGCATTTAAATGTAGGTGACCACGGAGGACACAGGCGTCGGATCTCCCTAGAACTGGAGTAACAGGCAGTAGTTTCGAGCTGCCCAGAGTGGGTGCTGGGAATCAAACTCACGGCCTCTGGATCAGCAGGATGGCATGTTCTCCAGCGTGTATTTTATTGTTTGCGTTTAGCTTTGTGTGTGTGTGTGTTGTTGTTTTCTTTTGTAGGGAGTCCACAGTAGAAACGTAAAGGGCATAATTTGGGATACCCGTGTTTAGGCAATCCGGGTATCTAGCTCCTTCTCTCACCCCCTGTGTTTTTCTGTGACCCCAGATTGTATGGTATTAAACCTCTTCAGAATATTTCTTTTGGAGTTAGGATTGGGTTTTAATTCATAATGGGTGTTTGTTTATAATAATCTAGTCCTTTATTCTGTGTGGCGCGTAGGCTGGGTGACTGTGGAAAGCAGGCATGGTGCTAGAGTAAGAACTTGATGTGTCCAAACCCCCCAAATCTCAAACCTTAGTCCAAAATTCTCACCCTGAGACCAGTCGTCATTGGACTGCTCCCTCCCTGCTTCCGTGCCTGCATGCCCGTGGCCAGTAGACTGGGGGCCCAACTCCCCAGTTCTCAAGGTCGTCATGTAGTTGGGCAGCTGGGTGCAAATAGAGCATTCCTGGCACAAGAGCCACAACCAGTCATGCATTCACCTACTATACCCTTCCCACTGACCAATCCCTGTCCACTTGAAGTACACTGGCACAAGCTATTTCTGAAGAGCTGCTGGGGTGGCTGTTTCACTGAGCTGAAACTCTTGGGGAGCTGCTTTGGAGAGGGCTTTCTTCCAACACTGACTTGATTTTCACCGATGCCCGGCCTAGCATTGGAGCCCAAGCTCCTGCAGGCGCCTGCCACTGAGCTCCTCCTGCCCACGCCACCTGCCTCGTTGGCCACCTGAACTGGTCCGCTTTTTCTTTTCTTGCCCCTTTTGGAGAAGGACTGTTATCACCCTCCGAGCTAAAAGAGCTGTACCATTCAAATCCGTGGAGAAGGCCGTCTTCTCTCAGCCTCAAATCCTGCAGAGCCCACCCGCTCTGACTCAGCTTCCTTCCTCCTGGGTTCAGCGGTACCTGGACGCCATGAGAGGCTGTTATGACATTACTCTTTCAATCACATCTTGCACTCATTAGGACTCCATGATCCCAGCCGTTCAGTGTTTATTTTGCACTTTCTGGAAAGCATTTTCCCTCACATCCTTACATATAGTTGTTACCTTTACCCAGAGCACCCCAGTGTTGCAGGATATTTGATCCCATTGTGAACCCAAGATTGTGAACTGTAAAAACCTGTTTCTAGTTGTGGAGTGGCTCAGCCCTGGCATACACTTTTAAATCCTAGAGCTTTCTGTACACAGGATTAAGTAAGTTAACCCTAGATTAAGAGGCGGAGCAAGAAATCAGCTGACAAGGATTAAACAGAGCGTAGGGACATTGAGAGAAGCTTATTTAAGATGTGTGGAGAGGGGGAACTTTTGGCCTTTTGGCTTTTGGGTTTTGTTTTGTTTCCTCCTGGGATATGAGTTGAGTGGGAAGGGCTTTTTCCTTCTGGGTGTTCCGTCAGCTGAGTAGGGAGGTCAGCTAGGTATTTTCTCTGCCCTCTGAGCCAGCAGGCTTTCAACACAGCATCTCGCTCCTCAGTTTTCATTAGTAAAATTGAGCAACTGAGACTTTTTTCTTTATAACACTTCAACCTCTCATTTTTCTTTGATTCTTTATCACTTTTATTCTAACTTTAAAACTTTATTTTCTGGGAATCTGCTTCCATGTCCTAAGCATTTGGTTTTGCTTGTGTGTTCAGTAATTTTGGGGAGCAACGTGCTGGTTTAAACTAGACTGACTTAACCTAATGTCATAGTAATAATTTAACAATACCTCTAAGCCTAAAGGCATATCACCTCTTATAGTTATAAATTAATTATGTTTAAACAATGTCATATTGTTTATGCCCTAATATACCTTAGTAATTATTAAAAATAATGTCCAGGGCCCGAGAGATGGCTCAGTGGTGAGGACTGCTCTTGCTAAGGCACTGAGTCCAGTTTTCAGCACCCATACTGGTGCCTCACAGCTGCCTGGAGCTCCGGTTCCGGGAAATCCAGTGCCCTTTTCTAGCTTTTGCCAATTCCTGCACACGTGCACAAAACCTGACACAGCACACTTATTTTCACTTAAGCTAAAAATCCATAGAAATCTAAAGTTGTTTTTATTTCATTTTCAAATGGCACAATTACTGGCAAATAAAAGTGTGTTTGTCTCTTGGGCAAGACTCTACTTTTTAAATCATGATATTGTGTTAGACATATGTACCTTTATTTTCTGTTCCATCCCAACTTTGGGGTTATACTTTAAGGATAAGAATTAAGAAGAGGAGGCTGGAGAGATGACTCAGAGGTTAAGAGCACTGACTGCTCTTCTTTAGGTCCTGAGTTCAATTCCCAGCAACCACATGGTGGCTCACAACCATCTATAATGTGATCTGACGCCCTCTTCTGGCAGGCAGGTGTATATGCGGGGCAGAGCACTGTATGCACAATAGTAAATTTTAAAAATCTTTTTAAAAAATTAAGAAGATTGCATTTTTCTACATATAGACATCCAGTTAGACCAGCACCATTTGTTGAAGATGTTTTCTCCATTGTATGGTTTTTGACTACTTTGTGAAAAATCAAGTGTGCATATGTGACATCCATAGGTATGTGGGTTTATTTCTGGGTGTTCGATTTGATTTCATTGATCAACCGGTCTATTTCTATACCAGTATCACGCAGTTTTTATTATGATTGCAGAGCCGAGGTAGGATGATTAAATCTCACTCAGGAGGAGAAATAGAAAGACAGCAGAAGTGGTTGAAGAGAGGGATCGTGGTAGGAGAGGGAGCGCAGAGAGATGAGGTGGAGATAGACCTGGGGAGAGGACAGAGGGCAGGAGGACAGAGGGCCTGCTCAGAGAAGAGAAACCATGGGCAGAGGCTTCTCTGTGACAGGCTGGAGACCTAGGGCAGGCTTCTGGGAGGATCTGGAGGCGACGGTAGCTGAGACTCCTTGTAGCAGGGGTCATGAAGACTGAAGAGGACGCCCTCTAACTAGACAGGACTCCTAGTGGAGGGAGGGGAACACCAACCCACCCACCCACCAAAAACTTGGACCCAAAATTTACCCTGCCTACAAGATGTGTAGGGATAAAGAGAAAACAGAGATTGAGGCAATGTCCAACCAATGCCTGACCAAACCTAAGACTGACCCCATGGGAGAGAGCCAACCCCTGACACTAATAGCAATACTCTGCTGTGTTCGCAGACAGGATCCTAGCATAGCTGTCCTCTGAGAGGCTATACTCAGCAGCAGATCCAAACAGATGCTGAGACTCACAGCCAAACATTTGGCAAAGCATAGGGAGTCTTGTGGGGAAATGGGGGAGAAGGACCTGGAGGTGACAGGAGCTCCACAAGAAGACCAACCGAGCCAACTAACCAGCACCATAGGGACTTGCGGAGACTGAGGCACCAACCAAGGACCATGCATGGACTGGACCTAGGCCCCCTACACAGATGTAGCTGATGGGCAGCTAAAGCTTCATGTGGGTCCCCTAGTAAGGGGAGCAGGGGCAGTCTCTGACATGAACTCAGTTGCCTGCTTTTTGATTACTCTCCTTTAACAGTGCTGCCTCCCCAGACCACAGGTGAAGAGGATGTGCTCAGTGCTCATGTGACTTGATAAGCTGGGGTGGGTGGGTAGGGATAGGGGAGAGGTGGGAAGGGTGGGAGGGAGAGAGGATGGAGAGGGCTACACTTGGGATGTAAAATTAATTAATTAATTAATTAAAGAAAAAGGATTGCAGTGTTCACACTTGGAACTTTGTTGAGCTCTGTAGTTCTTGAAACACCTTGTGGATGTTGCTGTTTTGATAATTATAAATACTTTTTGAGTTCATTGTACCATCTCAGGTGCAATACATTCTGTAGGGAACTCAAATATAAATAGATTCCAACTAGTAACTGCTTGCCTGTTGACTAGAAATAATGTGATGGCTAAGTAGGAAAAATGTAACAGTCCTAAAGTAGAAAGGAATAAGAGTCTGAGGTTTTTATCCACACACACACACACACACACACACACACACACACACACACACACACACACACGCTCTATTTTTTAAGTCAGAGGTTTGGCATTACATAATTCTTTAATGGTGATAGAAGTAGAAAAGTCTTTATAAATAAACCTGATAAATACATCATTTAATACACATGATCAGTTGTTTTGGTCCTTACTAGAGTGAGGAAGAGAGGGTTACCTACCAAAAGGCTATTCACTGTGAATTTTAAACCTTGTGTTGGGACGACACACCATTGAGCTCCTTTCCCTTGCTGAGTCAGTGCAGAGAACTGGTCATCTCTCCAGATCTGCCCTGTGGGGGCTGAGTTCACCTTTACCTTCATTAGTTTTTATGGCTGTAATAGGAAAGAATTTACTCCCTTTCTTTTGAGATTCTGCAGGTTGGGGTTGCAGTCAGTCTGGTCCTCTGAGAGGAGGGATAGCAAATCAGACTGGCAAATTACAGAACACTGAATAGTAATCATTAAATTGAAAAAACTATCATCTAAATACAAATATATGTACTTTTTCAGTGTGCTAGGAAGAGTGGTCTTGATTGATTGATTGATTTTAATATACATTTATATTATTACATATGTACAGTAAACTACCTACAGCAAGAAGAACCACGAAACAATCAGGAATTATATAAATGTTATATTCATAGTGTTTTGGCTGTTCGTGTTTGGCAGCCTTGAAGAAAGCATCTGTGTTTGTGCACCTAAAATTCTGATTGTAAATCAATATCTATCATATCACTATCAACATAAAACATCTATTTAGACCTAAAAACATCTTAACCCCTAAACAACTAAGCATAATTATAAAACTAAACTATCTGCTCTTCAACTCCATCATAGACTTGAGAAGGAATACAATTAATTACCTGAGTATACAGAGAGTGCAGGTTAGCAGCTTCCCAAGTGAGAAAATTACAGAGACAGTTTGCTGCCTGAACAGTCACCCAAATTCTCTATAAAGTTGGAGCATCATCTTCCGCCTTCTGGCCCAATATATCTGACAGACATAGTTGTGAGGCAGGAACTATTGAAGACTTGCTAACCCAGTCTTGGCAGAGTTTGGCTGTCAACTCTGCCTGCATCCAAGCTTGCCCATATTTAGGCAGAATTCTGTCAGTTCTAGAAAGGAGAACATTTTGTCCAGTGGCTAGTTTGACCCATTTGAAGCCATCTCCATAAAGAGGTTCTTTGATGCTAGCAAAGATCATTCTGAGTGAGGTAACCCAGACTCAGAAAGATATGCATGTTATATACTCACTCCTAAGTGGATATTAGCCATATAATACAGGGTAACTGCACTGCAATACAGAGACTGATGCACCAGCCAAGGACAGTGTATGATGTGGACCTAGACCCTCTGCTCAGATGTAGTAGATAGGCAGCACAGTGTCCTGGTGGGTCCCACAATATGGGGAGTAGGAATTACTTCTGACATGGACTCTGGCCCCCCAACTTTGATCACTTCCCCCTTGCAGGGCAGCTTTGCCAGGCTACAGAGGAAGAGTTTACAGGTAGTACAGTTGATTTATTTATTAAATGATGTTACTTACAAACACTCATGGGCTACATACTGGTTTCAAATACATGTCTTTGTCTCTCATAATTAATTGGAGTCAATTTTTTGGTTTTTCTTAAATTTCTCTCAAAACCAAAGCTTGTTCCAATTTCCATCAGTTTTGTGTTTGTGTAATTGAACTTTCATGTTTTAGGTTTTAGCTGTCAACAGCACTTACATACAAATAAATTTTCAAATATTATGAGATGTCTTCTTTCTTCCAGATGGGCCAGCTTTTAGGAAATGTGATTGAAATGTGGGTTGATCGATTGGACAACATCACACAGCCTGAAAGAAAGAAACTTTCAGCTTTGGCTTTACTTTCTCTTCTGCCTTCTGAAAATAGGTAAGGAAATGAAACATTGG
The DNA here is from genome assembly GCF_964271855.1 of Acomys minous. NCBI lineage: Eukaryota > Metazoa > Chordata > Mammalia > Rodentia > Muridae > Acomys > Acomys minous. The sequence goes on along the minus strand of NC_140492.1, from coordinate 105,248,256 downwards.
TTTCTTCTTCTTTTTTTTATATTCATATGTATATGAGTCTTTTGCTTGCATCTTTGTCTGGTTACCATGTGTGTGCAATTCGTGGAGGCCAGAAGAGGGTGTTGGATCGTCTGGAACTGGAGTTGCAGGTGGCTGTGAGCCCCTGTGTGGGTGCTGGGAATCCAGGTCCTCTGGACGAACAGCCAGTGTTCTTTTAATGCAGCCTAGCTGGACATGCTGTCATCCCCCTGTGACTCCAGTGCTCTGGAGGCTGAGGCAGCCTGGACTGCAGCAAGAATGCCTTAAGGGGAAAAGATGAACAAGTAATAACATGATGATTCGCATGTCTTTGAGTGGCCAAGGAGCTTCCTGAGCTCAGGGGACCATGCTGAGTTCTCGGGTTACCACCCATGCTGTGGGAATGTAACTTTTACCCCCCATCATGCTTGCTGTAGCCACTCTACAAGAATCCCCCACCTTTTTAGTTTGAAATTTTAAAGACATAAAAGCGTTGTAGACTTGAGTCTGTGTGAGGAAGATGACTTCAATATATTAGATCTTTATACTTTCAAGGAATTTTAAAAGAATCATTACTTGTAGAAACAAATGATAGTAATCCTTTGGTGTCTGCGCTCTAAATTGGTGATCCATTTTCCAACTTCAGAGACATTTAGTGTGTGTGTTTTCAAGAGCTTCATGTAGACTTATTTTTGGTGATGACCAAGTGCTGTAAGAATTTTGAATTTCATTTGTTTTAGCTTCAAGTATTCCCTAGTAGGACGTAGTTGATTTAAACAGGGATTAGCAAAGCAGCAAAATGTGTTCGTTTAGTGTCTTGCTTTTTTGGAGAAAATGCTTTGTGATAGAAATTTTCTGGGCATCAGATTCACTATGTTTACTTTGATTGTCAGCCTTGGCGGTGGAGGCCTTTACCTGCTGTGATGCAGGTCCTGTGCACTGAGTGTCAGCCTTGGCGGTGGAGGCCTTTACCTGCTGTGATGCAGGCCCTGTGCCCTGGGTGTCAGCCTTGGCGGTGGAGGCCTTTACCTGCTGTGATGCAGGTCCTGTGCCCTGGGTGTCAGCCTTGGCGGTGGAGGCCTTTACCTGCTGTGATGCAGGTCCTGTGCCCTGGGTGTCAGCCTTGGCGGTGGAGGCCTTTACCTGCTGTGATGCAGGCCCTGTGCACTGGGTGTCAGCCTTGGCGGTGGAGGCCTTTACCTGCTGTGATGCAGGTCCTGTGCCCTGGGTGTCAGCCTTGGCGGTGGAGGCCTTTACCTGCTGTGATGCAGGCCCTGTGCACTGGGTGTCAGCCTTGGCGGTGGAGGCCTTTACCTGCTGTGATGCAGGTCCTGTGCACTGGGTGTCAGCCTTGGCGGTGGAGGCCTTTACCTGCTGTGATGCAGGCCCTGTGCCCTGGGTGTCAGCCTTGGCGGTGGAGGCCTTTACCTGCTGTGATGCAGGCCCTGTGCACTGGGTGTCAGCCTTGGCGGTGGAGGCCTTTACCTGCTGTGATGCAGGCCCTGTGCACTGGGTGTCAGCCTTGGCGGTGGAGGCCTTTACCTGCTGTGATGCAGGTCCTGTGCCCTGGGTGTCAGCCTTGGCGGTGGAGGCCTTTACCTGCTGTGATGCAGGTCCTGTGCCCTGGGTGTCAGCCTTGGCGGTGGAGGCCTTTACCTGCTGTGATGCAGGCCCTGTGCACTGGGTGTCAGCCTTGGCGGTGGAGGCCTTTACCTGCTGTGATGCAGGTCCTGTGCCCTGGGTGTCAGCCTTGGCGGTGGAGGCCTTTACCTGCTGTGATGCAGGCCCTGTGCACTGGGTGTCAGCCTTGGCGGTGGAGGCCTTTACCTGCTGTGATGCAGGTCCTGTGCACTGGGTGTCAGCCTTGGCGGTGGAGGCCTTTACCTGCTGTGATGCAGGCCCTGTGCCCTGGGTGTCAGCCTTGGCGGTGGAGGCCTTTACCTGCTGTGATGCAGGCCCTGTGCACTGGGTGTCAGCCTTGGCGGTGGAGGCCTTTACCTGCTGTGATGCAGGCCCTGTGCACTGGGTGTCAGCCTTGGCGGTGGAGGCCTTTACCTGCTGTGATGCAGGCCCTGTGCACTGGGTGTCAGCCTTGGCGGTGGAGGCCTTTACCTGCTGTGCCATCCCCCCTAGTCTATTGGTTTCTCTGTTCTAGCTGAAGTTAAATCAGTTTGTGCAGATACAGAGCTGTTTTCTTTCTGTGGTCATTTTTTTCTCCCACAAATCCACTTTTGTTTATTTACTTAGTTCAAACCCGGGAAGGGTACAGCATCACACAATTTCAGTGGTCTTTACAGGAAGGTTGCTTTGGAATTTGGCTCAAATCATGCTGATGTTTCCATGGGCCTGAGTTACTTTTCCCCAGATCACTCTAGTTTTGTCTGGTTTGCCTCCAAGAGTCACTGTATTGGTTTTTGCTTTATACACATAAGCACATCTCTTGCCTAAGTAGAATTCAGTTTCATCCTAGGCATAAACACCTTCAATTTTAAGAAGAGCTGTGTGCTCTCTTTGGTTCCAGAGACCTCGCTTATAGTCAGCAAAACTGGCCTTGCACCACGGCCGTCCAGACATATCTGCATTTAGCAGGCCCCAGAAATCTGCCCTTGAAGTTTGGAAGCAGAAACTTTGCTCAACTCCAACTTGTGTGGTCATTTTGTCTCAAGTTTTCATTTAGCAGTTGTATTTGTAAGGAATGTTACAAAGGGCTTGTTGCTATTTGGAAAAAAATTAAAAATTAATAACACGTTTCTTTTGGTAGAATACTATACTTTTATGTAATTTCATAAAGGTTTTTTATAGTTACTGAAAGAGAATTCCGTAGACGTACCAAGCGCCGCTCCTAACCCCGAACTTTGTAGTTAAAGGCAGCACGTAGTGAAGGGGAAAGGCGGTGGAGGGGAGGGACACTCGTGCCTTTCTGATCTTAGCATTGTGTTTCTTCCCTTTGTTCTGCATTTAATAGACTCGTCCTTTAACTTGCTCCTATTTGACTTGTATGATTTAATTGAAAATAATAGTGTGTATAGTGCCCCCCTTTGTATATTACTGAAGATACCAAAAATTATTGATGAAACTCAGGAGTCAATGGCTAAACAATTTTATTCAAATCTATAAATATGCTTACTTGTGTGTGGGGACTGGTGTGTGCTATATAGCGAATGTATTGCAGTCACAGACAACTGCTGAGACTGGGCTCTCTCCTTTCACCTTGTTGAGACAGGGTCTCTCTCTCTTTTTCTGCCATGCTATATACTCCAGGCTAGCTGGCTTGAAAGTTTCTAGATGATTCTCTTGTTTCCATCTCCTATCTCACAATAGAACTGCTGAGATTACAGCTGCATGCCTCTGTGTCTACCTAGCTTTTTTTTACATGATTCTGGGATCCAACTCAGGTCACCAGGCTTGCATGCTAAGCACTTTTACCTGCAGGCTGATTAGCCTGCAAATCTTTACTTAAATTAAAAAACAAAACAAAACAAATCAAAACCCTAACATCCGATTCAGATTTCTAATTCAGACATTTATGTAGACTGAAAAGTAATTCAGGAACCTCTTTCACTCTTACCTGTGCATGTGTGTGTGCGTGTGCATGCATGTGTGGGTGGATGCACACATTCATGAGTGAGGTGCATGTGCACCTGTGTATAAAGCCAAAGTTCACCTTTGGTGTCTTCCTCAGTCTCTCTGCACTTTATTTTGTTCAGGATAGGTCCCTCACTAGCCCTACAGATCACTGTGGATTCAGGTAGGTGGCTGGCCAGTAAGGCTCAGGGACCTCTTCACTCTGCCTTTCTCGCACTGGGGTTGTAAGAGTCGGAGGCACACTCAGCTCTTTATATATGGATGCTATGACCTGAACTCAGGTGTTCATGCTTGCATGCTAAGTACTTTACCTACTTAGCCATCTCCTGGGTCTTTCTCCCTAGCCTTTTATGCCTTTTATGCAAAGATTAAACTTACAGGGCTGGGGAGATGGCTCAGTGGTTAAAGAGTGTCGCCTGCTCTTCCAGAGGTTGTGAGTTCAATTCCCAGCAACCACATAGTAGCTCACAGCCATCTATAATGAGATCTGATGCCCTCGTCTGTAGATAAAATACTCATATGCAATAAATAAAAGAAATAAATCTTTTTTAAAAAGAAAAAAGGATAAACTTATATTTGGTAAGGAGCTTTATATTATCCTCCAACCCAGGGCATATGACTTAATTTCTTCAGGTACTAGTTGATAGTAACCAGTATTTTGTACACAAAAATATTTTTAAAAATTTAAATAAAAAAATCTCCAGATAATGTATTAGTACTTAATTCATTATTCTAAATTATTGGTTGATTTTTATGTACTGTTTTTAAGTGAATAAATCTTCAGTAATTATTTGAAAGTAAATATTCTAGTACATTTAAAAATTCTTGGTTTGGTAGCACATGGCTTTTTTTTTAACTTTTTAAAAATTAATTTATTCATATTATATCTCAATTGTTATCCCATCCCTTGTTTCCTCCTATTCCTCCCTCCCTCCCCCTTTCACCCTATTCCCCTCCCCTGTGTCTGTGACTGAGGGCGACCTCCTCCCCCCCCTCTATATGATCATAGGATATCAAGTCTCTTGTTGGTAGCCTGTTATCCTTCCGCTGAATGCCACCGGGCCTCCCTATCCAGGGGACGTGGTCAATTATGGGGCACCAGAGTTCATGTGAATGTCAGTCCCTGCTCTCCACTCAACTGTGGAGAGTGTCCTGTCCATTGACTAGATCTGGGTAGGGGTTCAATGTTTACTGAACGTATTGTCCTTGGTTGGTGCCATAGTTTGAGCAGAACCCCTGGGCCCAGATCTGCCCATCATAATGCTCAACATCTTTAGTCATCAGGGAAATGCAAATCAAAACAATTCTGAGATTCTATCTTATACTCATCAGAATGGCTAAAATCAAAATTTCAAGTGACACCACATGCTGACGAGGATGTGGAGAAAGAGGAACACTCCTTCATTGCTGGTGGGAATACAAACTTGTACAACCACTTTCGAAATCTATCTGGCGCTATCTCAGAAAACTGGGAATAGGGCTTCCTCAAGACCTAGCTATTCCACTCCTTGGAATATACCCAGAAGATGCTCCACCACACAACAAGGACATATGTTCAACCATGTTCATAGCGGCCTTATTCATAATAGCCAGAACCTGGAAACAGCCTAAGTGTCCCTCAGTAGAAGAATGGATAAAGAAACTGTGGTACATTTACACTATGGAATACTACTCAGCTATTAAAAATAAGGAATTCCCGAAATTTATGGACAAATGGATGGAACTCGAAAGGATCATAATGAGTGAGTTAACCCAGAAGCAGAAAGACTCACATGGTATATACTCACTCATAATTGGACACTAGCCCAAGGGGCACGTCCCATGGAAGTCTTCACTTACTAGGAAAGTGGGATAGATGTGAGGACATCCTATTGGGTGAGAGAAGTATGGGAGAATGGGGAAATAGAAGGATCCAGAGGGTCCAGAAACCTATAAGAAGAACATTAAGACGGGCACATGCCTTTAATCCCAGATTCAGGAGGCAAAAGCAGGCAAGTCTCTGTGAGTTCAAGGCCTCTATGTATAGATGGTTCCAGGCTGGCCAAGGTAATATAGTGAGACCTGTCTCAAAAAAACAGAAACAAAAAAATAAAAAAAACACCTTAAAAATCATCTTGTTTGAGACACATTTATTTACTTCAGTGTGCTTTTTCACTTAGTAATTGTGGTGTTGTTGAGCCAGGAGCATCTCTGTAGTAATCTACTTGCCTTGTAAGCACAAGGCCTTGAGTTCAGACCCCAACATCCACCTTAAAAATACAAGTGTGATGGTGCAAATCCTGTCTCTGGAGCTCAGCAAGTGAGCTCAGGCTCAGTGTGAGAACCTGGCTTAAGAAGCATGCTGGAGCGGAATAGAGGGGACACTGGTGTCATTTCTGGATGCCATACGTACATGCAGGCGTGCATGCTTGCACACACTAATACACAGAGAGACAATGTGTGGTTGATAACTAGAGACGTCTTATTTAGACTTTAACTCAAGTTTTCAGACATTTTGCTTTAAAAATCTCTTTCAAATTGTAGGAACTATTTAAGTGTATATATTAGGAAGATTGAATGCGTTCTGAAAAAATACGTTCCTGAGATTTCCTTTCAACAATACTTTTGAAGCACAGATAAACTTACTTCCTGTCTCTCAGTTTCCTGTATCCATGGCAACCCCTGTTTTACACATTGACTGTAGAGGAACCAGTGTGAAGAGTGGCGTTTCCTGAGCAAGCTGTGACTTTAAAAATCCAAAAAAGGTGGAGTGCCGGAGGTCAGCAGTGGCCAGAAAGAAACTGAGTTAAGGAATGGCATTTTTCAGAGATAAAACAAAAGCCTTTGCCTAAGTGAGCCAAGTGGCGATAGGATTCCCTTGTTCTTGGTAAGATTATTTAAATACAGACTTGTAGCCGAAATGAAATTTGTGGAAAATTACAGCCTGATTTTGTAGAGTGTTTATATTGTTATAAATTGTTACTTTATATTAGGCTTTATGTAGATTATGGGGCATGTATCCAAAAAATATTATCCTCACATCATTTGTAATGTTTGTTGTAGTTGGTTGTAATGGTTTGTTTTAGCAAACATTTTCCAGTTTGTTGAGTTTAAATTATCTTTGCTAAAGAGTGGGTTTCATTGCTGTTAGCAATCCTATTCCTGATGTTTATTGTAGTATATGTTAACACGCACTTTTGCCTTATCCTAGTTTAAATAGATTACTGAAGTTTTGGTATTTTGAGACTTTAATTTTAAGACCTTTCTGGTAATTTAAAGTTTTGTTTTTGGAGTCAGCTGTGATGTGGGCTACATGTGGGTGATCATTTTCTCCACCTCGTCTGTTTTCATGCCTCGCTGCTACTTGCTATTTTTTTTTAATCATTATTGTATAAAGGAATACTAGGATTTTGCATTCTTACCAACTCTTCCTGGGAGGCGGACTAACACAGGCCTTTCACACTCCTTAGAATTTTCCTAAAAGTACAGTTTTTCTGTATCTGGGAATAGTGTCTCATGTAAGTGAAAGTGAATTAATCATACTTAATTTGTTTGCAACCATCTATTTGGAAAACTAATATTGTGTATGAATGTCTAAAAGGCTTACTCAGTTAGATCATTTGTATTTTTTGTCTCTAAGCAGTTTTATAAAATGCTTACAGCCTGAAATATATAAACGGCTATCAGATCTTCATGATTTATATTTGCAGCCTAATTGGGTGTTTTATTCCAAGAAGATTGTTTAATGATCTATAAATGTGCTCAGCAGTGTTACCTTTGTTAGGACAGTTGATCTGAGATTCTTGATTTATTGGACAGTAAAAATGTAAAGATATATGTCTCAGAGTTTCAACATCTTGTATCTCTTGATTATTTGTATCTAGAAAGTAATAACAAAAGTACCATTAAATATTCTTACAAATCTCGAGACTGTCATTATGTTACCCTCTTGAAACATGACAGCCTTTTGCACTTAAAAGAGTTATCAATGTCAAGTATCCCCTCTTAAAGCAGGTAAGGATTATAAATGTTACTAGGGATGGGCTTAGCAGGATTAACTCTTAAGCATTTGATCTTAACTGGTAATTATTTGGAAAATTTTAGCCTGATACATTTATCTTGTTGAGCAGTTTATCTTAAGTTAGAAATTATAATCTTAACATTGATAATGAAATGTATGAATATATCGGAGCATCTCTGATGATCCTTAATCTTTCATTTAATAATCTTACAGAATTACATCCAAGGTCCCTAAGCCATTGTCTTCATTGACTCAACTTCAGGCAAATCCCAATTTTGTGAATTCAAACTTTTGGGTCTTCACAACTGGCTAGCCTCTTCAGCCATTGCTGTAAACATCTGTTATCAGAATCCCCTATGTATGTGTGGCAGAGCAGTGTGTTATATTAAGTGGACCAGCATTACAAATTGCCTTTACCTCCGACTAAAATATCCAGAGCTTGAGCTGTAAACTCTTCATATTCACCACAAGACCACTGCACTAATGATGGCCTGGCATAAAGTTACCACAAGTGGGAACTATTTGGAAAACACTGTGACTGAGAGCATTACCGTCTGGGAGTGGATTCGTGCCTCACCCGCCAGTAGATTTTCTCAAGAGAAAACACCTGGTAATGCGTTAGCGACGACTGCAGTTTCACCTGTGCAAATACAGCTTACTACTGTTAACTTGAACTCCGAAAAAAACAGTGCTCTACCGATTGATGCCTCTTCCGTGTCAAGGAAAACATCTCTAAATTGTACCCAAGAAAATGAGAGGTTAAATGAGGCCTTTGATATTTTACTAGCTTTTTTCATCTTAGCTTGTGTTTTAATCATTTTTTTGATCTACAAAGTTATTCAGTTTAAACAAAAACTAAAGGCACTAGAAAACGCAATGGAAAATAGAGTTGAGTATTACAGCTTTTATCAGTCAGCAAGATATAACGTGACTGCCTCGGTTTGTAACACCTCCCCAAATTCTCTGGAAAGTCCTGGCTTGCAACAGATTGGACTTGATAAACAAATGGTTCCTGACAATGAGGCACAGGTCATTCTCTTTGAACATTCTGCTTTATGATTTAACTAAATATTGACTATAAAAACCCTGTAGTGTCATGTGGACATAAAATTTAATCCTTAGAGAGTTATGTTAAGATTACTAAAATGTTTATTAGTCATTTGAATAAACTATATTTATTCTCTCTCTCTTTTTTTTTTTTTTGATACTGACCAAGATAAGTATCCATCTTTCTGGGTACTAAACATATGTTAAATATGTTACAAATCATGCTTATTTCTAAAGTCTTGTAAGGTTGTACTTTCTATATTTAAATTACACATAAGGAAAAATACAGAGAGAGTTTTAAGTAATTTTCCCAGTTTCTCAGGACATATGACATACTTTAAGTCTATGAGCTGAAGCTTTTAATTTTATGGTTTGTTGCTGCCAAGACACTAGGATTGTACTGTTGAAAAATTAAATGTGGGTCCTATTCTTGCTAGAACTTGAATCTATAAGACACATGATAAGTGTACAGTATGCTAAGTGCTGCTTTTGGAAACTCTTTTGGTGTTTGTGGTGATGGAGAGTAACTGTGAAAAAAAACAAGAAGCATTACAACTACCATTCTGTGCACAGAAGCACACGTGCATACGCACACACACGGTGCTCAAGAGACAGAAAGCAGATCTCTTTGAGTTCCACGCCAGCCAGGCTTATGTAGTAAGGCCATGTGTCAAAAACTAAGACTAAGCAACAACAACAAAAACCTTTTATCAGGAAACAGAGATTAACCCAGTGAAGAATACTGTCAGAGAGGTTGCCACGTTAGAAAGATTAATGACCAAGAAAGAACACTGCTTCCCAGAAGTGAAAATGCAGTCACCTAGAGTTGCTTAGGTGCATGAGATTTGCACCACACAGAGCAGCCAGTGGTTGGAGGCTATGTAATTTCATCCTTTAACCCAAGGGCCATGGGCAGCTCTTGAGGAATTGAAGCAGTGGAGGGATACTATGGAATTCATCCTGCTGTAGAAAAATCCATCCTTTATAGAAGGAACAAAATTAACTGGGTAAGAAGCAGAACCGTTAGCCCAGGTGGGAGATACTGGAGGCCTGTAACTTCACTTCTAGGTGACCTGATGCCCTCTTCTGGTCTCCACAGGCACCAGGCTCACAAGTGATATACAGGCACACACATAGGCAAAGGCATCTACACACATAAAAAATAATATTTTTCTTGTTTGTTTTGGTTTGGTTTTTTTTAGACAGGTTTCTCTGGGTAGCCTTGCCTATCCTGGACTTGCTTTGTAGAGCAGGCTACAATCTGCCTTCTTCTGCCTCCCAAGTGCTGGGATTAAAGGTGTGCGCCACCGCTGCCTGGCAAAAATAATAATTTTTAAAAAGTAAATTAATGAACTTTGAATTATGAATGTTTAGCCTTTCCTTGGCAGGCATTTCTCAGGGGAACTATATTTCTTCGTATACTTTTTTATGACCAGGCAGAGAATTACGATATAGAAAGGATTATGTTTGTATATAGGGGACAAAATATTTACAGCATACATTCTGGACAGTATCTAAAGGGAAGCGTTCTCAGTGTGAACATCAGCACTGTCACAGAGCTTCCTGCTGTGGGGCCTCTGGCATAAAACTGTCGGCTCTGGCTTTCTGGCTTCCTTTGATTCTTTCAACAAACTTCTGTCATTTGTTTACTCTTGTTAAGTTGTGTAAGCCAAGAAATACAGTGGAGAATATTCCTTCTGGTTGTTGCTTTTGGGTTTTAATAGCTGTTTTCTTTCTTAAATCACCTCTGCTCTTCCCAGCTCTTAATATTTAAGATGCAATAGTCAAGAAGTTTCAGGTGTTAAGTAGACGTGATCGTGATCTGTGATGGGCATGATTAAGTCCTGTTTAGATTAAAGATAATTTTAAAGTGGTTGAAGTTCTGGTTCTTTTCTTTGGTCTGCTACTGTGAAAACTTGTAAAGCTTCAACTTTGACTTACAAAATTGTACTGAAAAGTCATTTGAAAACATCCATGTTCCTCCCTGAAAACAGGATGAGAATTTGAAAGGTCACTACTTAACAGAGAGAGAAATTAAGATAGTGCTCTCAGATGATTGGCCAGTGTAGAATACTCAGTAAAGAGATATTCAAAGAAACTGGATAGACGGGTGCCCGAGACACGTTCACCTTAACCAAAGAGGTATCAGAACACTCAGCTTGTTTTTGTCTTTGTGAATGAAAGGCTTTGTTGGCTTTCTAGGAACATTTATTTTTCTAAGCATCTCTTGTTTGAGTTCATTATGATATAAAAGAAATAATTTTAAACTAGTATTTTAAAATCAAGTGAACAAACACAGGAAAGATTGATTTTGTACATTACCGAGTTTTCAAAAGCAAGGGAAAAAAATCACTATTCATTAGGCCACATAATCTGTACATATCTCATTTTTATATTCCTCTAGGAAATATTAACCATTTAAAACTAGTTTTATTCATGTGCATTTAGTGAAAAAAGGAATAAATGAAAATTGTATGGAGTTGGTTTATATGGTCAAATGGCTTTTAATTTGCTGGTTTCAGGTTTGCACGCCTTGATGTATTTAATCCTCGTGCACATGTAGAGTTGCCACACAACAGTTATCCCCTGGGGTCCAGGCAATTGTTCCTGGGATCCTTTGGACAAAATCTGCAGATGCTCAAGCCCTATGTATACAGTGGTGGAACTGCATGAGCCGTGCACATTCCTCTGTTTACTTCACATCGTTTCAACCTGACTTAAAAACATCTAAAACGGGATAAATCCCGAGTAAGTTATACTCCACTATTAGAACTAGAATAACAAAAGTCTGTACATATTCAATGCACAGGTAGCTTTTTCCCCTAAGTGTTGTGACCCATGCTTGGTTGGCCGCATCAATGTGGATCCAGCAGATAGGGGATTGAGTGTGCTTGAACAGTACAAGCCAGTGTTTTAAGTGGCCAGTGTTGGTGCTGGGCCTAGGTCAGTGGTAGAGTGCTTGCCTAGCAGACTGGAGGCCCTGTGTTTAAGCCCTAGCATGTTCTTTGTGTGGCACTATCAGTGTCTGTATCAAGTATTTAAGAAAAGTTAAAGTGACAAGTAGAAGGAAGAACAAATTTAGGTCATTAGTATGGCTTTCCTTCCAGTTTTACTTTGACTAGCCACTCTTCTTGAAATTAAAATTCCTTTGTATTTTTAAAAAATAAATTTTCACAGATAGACTTATGACTCACTCATTTTTCTATATTCTGGTTTATACCCAGTATGAAGTAATTAAGTGCGTATTTCTTATCTATATATCAGCTATTCATGCAGTGATTATATTTGTTTGTTTTTGTTTTTGTTTGTTTAAATACTTTCTTAAATATTTTTGTGTGTGCACACATACATGTCTTAGCACCTATGTAGCCACAGAGGACAACTTGTGGGCCTCAGTTCTCTCCTACTGTGATGGTCCCAAGAACTGAATCTGGTTGTCAGCCTTGGCATCTTTACCTGCTGAGCCATCTTGCCAGGCCCATGACTGTAATTTTAAGTAATAAGAGAACTCCAGAAAGAAAATAAAGGAAAGTCTGCAGCGTTTGGGATCATTAATTTCCTTGATATTTATTGAGTGTTCACATATATAATATTATCCTATAGGGTACAAAACATAAACATAATGCATAATTCTTGTTTAAGTTATATATGATCTTAAGCAGAGCAGTTCTGAAAACTCAGAAGAGAACACAATATGAAAGATGCCACACAGGTGCATGTGCAGTGACTGAGGGACTTTTATTGATTTAGGGTGAGTGCTCTGTTGCGTGGGCGAGAGGGGTCAGGGAAGGCTTCACGGTGGAAGTGGGAAGGGAGTAATCCAAGAAAGGGGGAACACTGAATGTTGCTTCCTGTGAGGCTGCTGGTCAACTCTATATAGCTCTTAGGTAATCTCCCCAGGCAGTGTGGATTGCTAGGCCTCTGTAGTTAAGATGAATTGTCACTCTCAGTAAGTGGTAGTGGAGGGGTTAAGAACTTGTGGCATCAGGCTTGAGTGGGTGAGCCCAGGAGGCCTGCTGGAGGGTGAACACTGAGAAGTCTATAATGGGGTGATCTCCATCAAAAAGGAACCGAGGCCTAGTTCCTAGCATGTGCTTACAGACATGACAAAAGCAAAACTGTCTTCAGGGGCAAAGTCTCACACACACACCCCTTTCTCCCTCATCTTTTTCATTTCATTTTGGTTTATAGCTTTCTTTTGATGGTTTCCATTTTTAAAATCCAGTTACATTTAAAAACATAGTTCCAGAGACTCTGAGGTTAAAACACTTGACACCAAGCTTGATGATCTGAATTAAATCTCCAAAATCCCACGCGGTAGAAGGAGAAATCCTAACTCATTTGGGTTGTCCTCTGACCTCTGTATGAACCTCACCTCAAATAAATAAGTGGAAAAAAATTTAAGAACTTAAAAGCTCTAATTCTAGAAAACATAAAAACAAACAAACAAACAAACAAAAAAACCAAAAACAAAAAACAAAAACAAGATTGATCCTTAATTTGTGCACAGGAGTTGAGAGAGAATTGATGTGTTTGTGGATATGCGCACATGAGCAGAATATGGCTTCAGGGTGAGGGCTCCCCTGGAGCTGGTTATATACAGGTGGTGATAAGCTGTCTGAAGTGGAGGCTGGCAATCAAATTTTACTCTTCTGCAGGAGTAGTGCATACCTAACTGCTGAGCTGTCTCCCTAGCCCCAGAAATCTTTTTAAAAAGCTTCATTATAAGATGTTATACTATACAGACACCACACATGCCTGTAATCCCAGCACTCTGGAGGCAGAGGCAGGTGGATCTCGGTGATTTCAAGGCTAGCCTGGTCTACAAACCGAGTCCCGGACATCCAAGGCTACACAGAGAAACTCTGTCTTGGAAAAATAATACAAAATAAAATGTTACAAATTGGGTTGTTAAGAGAAATGTATTATATAGTAGTAGCATTAGATGAGTTTGTAATGTCTTAATACTTATTTATTTAAACATATATTCTGAAGCCTGGAGAAGGCGTGCACACCTTTAATCCCAGCCCTTGGGAACAGAGGCAGGCAGGTATCTGTGAGTTCAAGGTCATCCTGCTCTACATAGAATTTCAGGATAACCAGGGGTACATAGACACTGTCCTTTTTTTTTTTTTTTTTTTTTTTAAGATATCTGTTCTGAATGCCAGCAAAGCACACACTGCTCTGACTTGTAGTTTTCTCTATTATTTGGATACACTTTACCCAAACTGCTTAATGAGTTAATAATTAAGGTGCTTGTTTTTGAGAACGGTTTTTAAAGCTTGTGTGGTTTGGAGATAATTATACCATCTAATGTCTTCTTTGCTGATTACGCACTGTTTCCTGGCTTCTCTTCAGTCCTTCTCCCTAGAGTGAGCCCTTCCCATTCAAAGCCAGCTCCAGTTCTTTTCTACTCTGGGCTGGAGAACTTGGAGTCTGTCTCCCGGTTCTGGTACTTGAGAGATGGCTACTGCAGAGTGGCACTTCCTGCCACATAGTGCAGCACAGTCACGTGGACATTGACATTGTCAAATACCTGTTGGGAAAATTCATAATTCCTATTTTGAGAATGCATTGATATTGATTCTGTGAAATTTTCCCAGGTTTGCAGAGTGAGTGTGATGCATAGAGCTGAGGTTAGAGATGGCAGTTTAATGTATTCTCCCTAAAAATCGTGAAATAGATGCGTGTGCAAATTCCCTGAGGAGGGAGGGCGGGGCTTTCGTCTGTTTAATCCCATGCTGTCAGTGTTAAGAAATTTCAGGTTCTACTTGCCTTGACATCTGTGATGGCTTTATGGTGATTTGCTTCTCAGTGTAAGTTAATAGCCATATTCTTTCTGATATGTTTTGTCTTCAGACCCAACTCTAGGCAAGGAAACTAAAAATCACATAATTTGATGCAAATTTCTAATGAAAACCTTGCCTTTTTTCCCACCTCACTGAATCAAGTCGAATGTAAACTGAATGATTTTGAAGATATGCTTTAGTTTTAAGATAAAGGAATTTTAGTGGCATAAAATACGTCCTTGTAAAATAAGGCATTCTACCCACACAAGAATGGATCAGAATGATTCCTACCAGTGAGGACTCAGCCCATTTGCTGATTTGGTTTTAGCCTATTTGGTGATATGGTTCTTCAAAATGTGATCACATTGTAATGTACACGCACATTCTTTTGACTGTACAAAGGGGGCAGTGCCTGTAATTACTGAACGTTTCCTTTTGTTGGTTTTTTAAGACAGGGTCTCACTTTGGCTAGCCTGAAACTTAATATGTAGACCAGGCTAGCCTTGAATTCAAGAGAGCCACCTACCTCTGCCTCCCAGTGCTGTTGGGATTAAGGTATGCCTCATCACGTCCAGTGTGTGTACTGAACATTTTAAGGAGTTAATTATGCATGTTAATGAAGCCTGAGTAATCCAGGCTCATGTCCTTGCAGCGCTAATGGTGTAGTCCTGAAGTTCATTCAGCTCCTTGTAAATCCCTGTAGTACAACTTACTTAATTATACTTACACTATGCGGTCGTAGATGGCTGCTTTTACTTTCTTTAAATGCTTGTCATATGTTGTAGTTCATGTATAGCAAAGGCACACAGTTTTGACAAATGCACACCTTTGCACAACCATTGTCACGCTCATGTTAGAGGGTAATTATATTACCCAAAATGTTGCCTTGTTTTCCTTCCTGGAAAGCTGTTGATCAAGTAGACTTGGCTGTTGAACATTTGTAAAAATATTTTTTATTTAATTAATTTATTCAGATTATAACTAAATTGTTATCCCATCACTTGTATCCTTCCATTCAGCTGTTGAACATTTTATAGACACAGTTATACAGTATGTAGCCTTTGAGTCTGGCTTGCTGCTCTCACCATGATGCTTTGGTGAATCACTAATGTTGCCTGGGCAGCTCTTTTCCTTTGCTGAGTGAATTACATTGAATGTATTCTATGGGTCTGAGTATATGTTCAGATTTATTATTCATTGATTAGCTGATAGGCATTTGTGGGTTGCAGCTTGGGACTGTTAAAGCTATCACAAATATTTGTACAGATCTTAAAATGCTCATCTGAATCTTAGGTAAATACTTGGAAGTAGGATTGCTTAACCTTATTAAAATGTGGCATAATTTCCAATGTAAATATTGCATCTTAAGTTCTTACTGACAATATGTAAGGCCCTTTACATATAACATTGTAACATGTACATGTAACATGGCCAATCATGTTTTTTATGTCGGTGGGATAATGTGGAAGAGATGCATCTGCATGCACATGTGTACTCATGTAGTCTAGAGACAACCTTGGCTCTGTTCTTGGGAGCCATCCATATTGTAACTTGGCCTGAGGCCTCCTACTTCTTGTGGGCCATGTCAGCAGCAAGCCCAAGCCAGTTTGTCTCTGTCTTCCAGCAGACATGTGCTGCATGCCCAGTGTTTTCACATGGCTTCTGAGGCTAAGGTAGGTTTTTATTTTTGCAAGTACTTTATCAGCTTAGCTGTCTCCAGAGCTGTAGAGTGCCGATCTTAATTTTACTTTTAAATAAAATTTATTGTGACTTCAGCTTGTACTTTTTGTAATGCCTAATGATATTCAACATCTTTTCAGCTACTCCCATGGCATCTGAATATCTTCTTGGTGAAGTGCCTGTTCAAAATTTTTTTCTAAACCTTTCCTACTTCAAAGTGAAGTGGTTTGTTTGCTGGTTCTGATGGATTGTTCTGAATTCTTTATATGCTGCGTCCAAGTTGTTCCAAATGTTTTAACAATATTTTCTTTTACATGACAACATGTTTTTTTTCTTTTCCCTTGACAGTGTCTTCAGAAATGTAGATTTTGCCAGCACTGTTGTGTCCTCATTGTTGTAAAATTAACACAAGACTATTAGAAAAAAAATCATCAAATTGATGTGTGTGTGTGTGTGTGTGTGTGTGTGTGAGAGAGAGAGAGAGAGAGAGAGAGAGAGAGAGAGAGAGAGAGAGAGAGAGAGAGATGTGAATGCCATATGATGCATGTCTCTATTGCTCTCTATTCTATTCCTGAGATAAGGTTTTAACCCCAGGGATCCTCCTGTCTCTACCTTCAAAGCTAGGGTAACAAACAGATGTACCTGCCTTTTTATATGGGTTCTGGGGATTCAGGTTTAGGGCCTCATGCTCCCATGCTAAGTACTCCTAACCACCGACTCATCTCTTCAGCCTTCAGTTATCTTCATGATGCACTCATCTAATATTTAAACGAAATTGCCTATATTATTTGCAGTTGTAAAAAAATGTTACCTTAAATATATTTAGAAGCTTTTTTTTTTCTGTTTCAGTACTAAATTTACATCTTCAAGATAGTGTTTGGATTTTTTAAACAACAATGTTGAACATTGTTTTATATTTTAAATTATTTTATTTTTGTACATATACATTTATATTATTACACATATATGCAATAGATTACCTATGGCAAGAAGAACTGTGACACAATCAGGAATTATATACATGTTATGTTCTTAGTGTTTTGGCTATTTGTATTTGATAGCCTTGAAGAAGACATCTTTCCTATCTTGGTGCATCTAAATTTCTGAATGTAAATCAAGCTCCATCACATCTTGTCATTATCAAATTAGAACACCTATCTAGACCTAAAAACATCTTAACCCCTAAACAACTAAGCTTCATTGTAAAACTAAGCTATTTGGTCTTTAACTCCTTCAGAGACTTGAGAAAAAGTAAACTTGATTATCTGAGTATGCCAGGAGTGGAGGTTAGGAGCTTTCCAAATGAAAAGATAGCAGAGACAGTTTTCTACCTGAATAGTCACCCAAAACTCTCTATAATGTTGGAACATCTTCTTCAGCCTTCTGGCCCAATATATCTGACAGACATATTTGTGAGGAGGGAACTATTGAGGACTTGCTTACCTTGCCTTGGCAGAGTTTGGCTGTCGACTCTACCTTCATCCAAGCTTGCACTTTTTTAAGGCAAAATTCTGTCTGTGGTAGAAATGAGGACCTTTTGTCCAGTGGCTAGTTTGCCACATTTGAAGCCATCTCCATAAGGAGGTTCTTTGATGGTCATCATCTTCTTTGAGGTAGGCTGTGTGTTGCCAGGAGTTAACCTGTCTCATTGTCAATGAATCTTTAAAGTAATAAAAACATTTTTAAATGCCATATTCTGCATGTCTCTGGATTTTTTTTGAAGACCTTGTCTTTCTATAGAGTCATATCTATCTGCTGTACCTTTCTATAGAGTCTATCTGCTGTACCTAAGATTTATATTTTTGTGATAAAAATAGACTAGCAATTGACATGACCATGATGTAATCTACTAACATTTAATTTGTATAACCTGTTTCTCCTAAACAGCTTGATAGCACTTTCAAAGCACTGGAAGTAAGCCTTGTGTTATAATTGAGTTATATGGGTACAATAACTCATATTAGAGTGTGTGTGTGTGTGTGTGTGTGTGTGTGTGTGTGTGTGTGTGTGTAGTGTGTGTGTGAAGAGTAATCTTACATTTGAATTCTATACCACTGTATCTAGAACTTAACTTTGCATGTATATACAAAATTCTATATCAGTGTACAAACAATATCTTGTGAGTGACAGTTGAGGTATTAAGTTGAGGAGTAGATTCACTAACCTACTTTTTGTTTTATTTTCCCTGTACATTTCTATATTCCCCCTTCTTTCTTTTCAACCACTTTCTCCAAACAGGATGTCAGTGTCTAGTATTTTGCGAGGAATGCATCCTGTCAGGTCTGATCCAATGTCAGTGTCTGATTCTTTTGTTTTGAAAGCATATAATTTCTCACAAGCATTATACAGTCCTGGAATTATAAGTGTATAAAAGGTATGCGTGATGCATGGAACAATTAAGGCTGGAGTTCTGCTCTTTGTATGAGCAGGAAAAGAGGCATCTGTAAATCTTCATTCATGCCATATGAAGAATGGCATCTAATAGTCATTCATAGGGGTCCTTTAGTCAACAAGAATCATTCTCTATGCCTAGACATTCACTTTTCAGCCAGTCTCAGAGCTAGTCCCATGTGGTAGGATTAGCAATATAAGTTACCTGCTTGTTCTGTAGTTTAAATTTTTCACATGCTGATTGTAGCCCCCTCCCTCATTTCCTCGCGATCCCCTATCCCTCCCCCATCCCCTTTCCTTCCTTCCTCAGACAGGGGAGCCCTCTTCCCCTAATATCTGACCTCAGCCTATCAAGTCTCATCTGTAGTAGCTATAACCTCTTCCTCTGTATCCTGGCATGGCCGTCTTGCCAGGGGGAAATGATCTAAGTTTGGTGGCCGGAGTGCATGGCTAAAGTGGTCCCTACTCTCCAGATGTGGGATCCACAAGGAAACTGTGCTACTACATCCATGGTCCTTGGTTGATGTTTCTGACTCTGTTTTGTAGTGTAGTTATCCT
Source organism: Acomys minous (assembly GCF_964271855.1). Taxonomy (NCBI): domain Eukaryota; kingdom Metazoa; phylum Chordata; class Mammalia; order Rodentia; family Muridae; genus Acomys; species Acomys minous. Next base: position 105,229,209 of record NC_140492.1, on the reverse strand, counting down.
GTATTATGTGGCAAATGTCCGATTTTGAGTGAGTATATACCATGTGTGTCTTTCTGGGTCTGGGTTACCTCACTCAGGATGATCTTTTGCAGTTACGTCCATTTGCCTGCAAATTTCAAGATTTCCTTGTTTTTAATAGCTGAATAGTATTCCATTGTGTAGATGTACTACAGTTTCTTTATCCATTCTTCGCTTGAGGGACATCTAGGTTGTTTCCAGATTCTGGCTATTACAAATAAAGCTGCTATCAATATTGTTGAGCAAATGTCCTTGTTGTATGGGGGAGCATGGTTTCGGTATATTCCCAAGAGTGGTATGGCTGGATCCTGAGGTAGAGTTATTCCCAATTTCCTGAGAAAGGATGAGATTGATCTCCAAAGTGGTTGTACTAGTTTGTACTCCCACCAGCAATGGAGGAGTGTTCCCCTTTCTCCACATCCTCACCGGCATGTGCTGTCACCTGATTTTTTGATCCTAGCCATTCGGATAGGTGTAAGATGGAATCTCAGAGTCATTTTGATTAGCATTTCTCTGATGACTAAAGAAGATGAGCATTTCTTTAAGTGTTTCTCAGCCATTCTATGTTCCTCTGTTGAGAATTCTCTGTTTAACTCTATACCTCATATTTAAATTGGGTAATTTGGTTTGGTGTTGTTTAATTTCTTGGGTTCTTTTATATATTTTGGAAATTAGCCCTTTGTTAGATGTAGGGTTGGTGAAGAACTTTTCCCAGTCTGTAAGTTGTCATTTTGTTCTGTTGACAGTGTCCTTCACCTTACAGAAGCTTTTCAGTTTCATGAGGTCCTGTTTATTGATGGTTGATCTTAGGGCCTGAGCTGTTGATGTTCTGTTTAGAAAGTTGTCTCCTGTGCCAGTGAGCTCAAGGCTCTTCCCCACTTTTTCTAACAGATACAGTATGTCTGGTTTTATGTTGAGGTCTTTAATCCATCTGGACTTCAGTTTTTGTGCAGGGTGATAGGTATGGATCTATTTCCATTTTTCAACATGTAGCCATTCAGTTAGACCAACGCCATTTGTTGAAGATACTACCATTTTCCATGGTGTAGATTTTGCTTCTTTGTCAAAAATCAAGTGCCCATAGGTATATGGGTTTATTTCTGGGTCTTCGGTTCAATTCCATTGATCAGCCAGCCTATTTCTATGCCAGTACCATGCTGTTTTTATTACTGTTGCTCCATAGTATAGCTTGAGATCCGGGATGGAGTTCCCTCCCAAAGATCTTTTATTATATAGGACCATTTTAGCTATTCTGGGTTTTCTGTTTTTCTGTAACCTAGGTGGATCTAGCCAGTAGGCTGAAGGTGGGCTGGGTGAGATCAGGGCCAGATGCTGCTAGCAGGATTGCAGTTAATGAGTAATGTGGCCCAAGCTGGTCTCTGCTCAGTGGGCTTGCCTTGGGTCTTAGCTGTATGTGAGTGGTGTGCTTCAGGCGGGTGTGCATATACAGACCTGAAGTTTTTTGTAGGATGACAGCTAATGCAGACTGTGGCCAGAGCTGGATTCAGCTCAGCAAGCCACAAGATTTGTTCCCAGCTGGTAACCAATTGGAGGTGTTGTAGGAGATCAGGTCTCCAAGCTGCTCATAAGTTCCACAAGCCCTCTTGGCATGGCAGGGGTATATTCATCTGCTCCGTGACCCAGCCAGTCTAGGCTGGCAAGCAGCTGGGGGTCTGGGATAGCTCAGGATGCAGCTAATGTGGATTGTGCCCTGTGCTGGGACTAAGTTCTGCCTGTTCGATCCCTGTCCCTGATCCAGCAAGCAGCTGACAGGGGTTGGAGGTGGGGAGAAGTAAGAACCCAGAGCTGCAAGTTTATTCCACAATTTTTCTGTCCAGGGTTCCTCAAGCAGTAGCCAGTACCGAGGGCCCCCAGGGAGTACCCACAGTCCTTCCCAAGACGGTGGCTAATGTGGGCTGTTCCCAGGGATTTTTCCGAGTGTTAGCTGGGTGGCCAGGGGTCGGACCCACCTGTGCCTCACACAGTTTGGATCCCTCTCACCTAAGAATCAGCAGCACTGGTGTTTTGTAGTTCTCAGTTTGGTCTTTAGGTCGCTGTGCAGTCCTCTATTTCCTGCTAATCAGATGCAGTGTGCAATTGGTGCCCCCATCTTGGAAATCTGGGACTTTTTTTTTTTTTAAGATGCTGTTAAAATACTGATTAATCTGTTTTGTTTTTCTTTTATTCTAGTGTTATCCAAGATAAATTCTGTGGAATTATAAATATCTCAGTGGAGGCCCTTCATGATGTCATGACAGAAGACCCTGAAACAAGAACCTACAAAGAGTGGGTGGATCCTTTAATTAATCATAATTAGATTTAGGGGACTAAATAATGCTGCATGATGGTTTTTAGTTCACAGTGTGCAAAGTATAGTTTTGTCTTTTATACAGTTTCTATTTAATTGGTTTTTGTTTGTTTGTTTGTTTTTAAGATAAGGCCCAAACTGACCTCAAACTTCTGATCCTTCTGTCTTTCACCTCCCACGTACTTTAACTGCTTCCTCCATACCAGCTTTACATGGTCCTGGGTTTGTATGTGCTGGTGAGCATGCTGTGAACTGAGCTATATTGGCAGCACGACACAAACTATTATTATTTTCTTTATTTTACTTATAGTATTTAGTAGTTGATGTGTTAAAATCCCTGCTTTGTTATGTTACTATATTCCAAATTGAGCTTATTTGATAGAATAATTATCATTTTGTGACTTGATGATTTTTTTTTCTAATTGAGCTCTGAGCAGTTATTGGCTGCTGGGGAGAGGGAGTTATTTTTCTGTAGGACTGTAGCCACTGGGGGGTTGCCTTAGATATATATGTGTATATATAATTATATATATATATATTTTTTTTAAGGCATTTTTTAAAAGGAGGAAAAGAGCATTCTAGAGGGAATGGGGAAGGATTGGAGAGGGGAATTGGGCATAAATATGACAAAATGCATTATATACATGGGTAAAATTGCCAGAGAATAAATTTAAAATATTATAAATAGGGGCTGGAGAGATGGCTCAGAGGTTAAGAGCACTGTCTGTTCTTCCAACAGTCCTGAGTTCAATTCGCAGCAACCACATAGTGGCTCACAACCATCTATAATGAGGTCTGGTGCCCTTTTCTGGCCTGCTGGCTCACATGCAGCCAGAATTTGTATAAATAATAATTAAATAAATCTTTAAAAATATTATAAATAAATTCCAAATATGGTTTATCATCAATTTCTTTTTAAGGACCTCTTGAATAGGTTTTATATTTTTGTGATTTAAATGCTACTTTTCAGGGACTTAAGTGTTTTTCAAGTGAATGACTAGTTCCAAAAAGTATTAGTTAAAATTATGGTTTTTTTGGTTTTTGTTGTTGTTGTTGTTGTTTGTTTGTTTGTTTGTTTTGGTGAATAGTTAGGTAAAATCATGGTGTTGAGAATAGAGAAGGGTAGCCAGGCTTAGTGGTATATGCCCTTAATCCCAGGAGGTGGAGATCTAAGTTCAAGACCAGTCTGGTTTACATAGCATCCCAGGCCAGCCACATCTCCATAGTGAGACTCCGTCTCAGAAACATAACAACGAAAGATCCTGCTGGGGCTGGAGAGGTGGTTCAGCAGCTAAAGGTCACTTTCTGCTCTTACAAAGGGCCCAGGGTCACTTCTAGCCTCCACACAACTGTTCACAGCAGCAACTTCTTTCTAGGGGATCTTTAGGCCTCTGTAGGCATCATGCATGCTTGCATGTGATGCACCTGCAGGCACACTCTCATTACACATACATGAAAACAAATAAATCTTAAGAGTAATGATAATCTCATTCATACAAATATCAATTTAAAGGTTTAAAAATAATTGTATCTCTTGTGGGTAGCATTTATTATGTCTTTTCTTTTACTGTTATATTAGTAAAGATGTTTACCTACACTGTTAAGCAAAGTTTCATGAGATTGTAGGCTTCCTAGCTTATTATTGCAACAAACATGTGTGCTCTTTACAAAGCCACTTATAGCAAGTAGGAAAGATTGCTATTTGAGTCCTGTACTGTTGAAAACACTATAAGCAGATACATGTTGTGGGGTATTATTAAACATAAAAATGTCTACATGTTATCTAGTGTTTGGAGAATTGCTATGAGATAAAAATATCCAGTTTTTTGTGACTACAAAACAGAAATAAGTAATCACTCATGCATTTGGGAATTGTTAGCAATAAGACTTTAATATAATATGATAGTAAATAATATTTTTATACAGTGTGTAACACAATTTCCAAGTAATGGTAAAATATTCAGGCTATGTTCAGATATAACTTGTCTAGTTTATTTTATATATGAGAGAGAGAGAGAGAGAGAGAGAGAGAGAGAGAGAGAGAGAGTGTGTAGATACGAAAGTTCTTATTCCTTATGCCAAATTTAGCATGAGGGGAAAACTTTCTTTATAAGAAAACAACCCAATTAGGAAACTGTCCTGGAAATCCACACTGGAGGCTGGTGGGATAGTTCAGTGGGCAGAGCGCTTGTGGGAGCTTGATGACCTGAGCTGAATCCCTGGACCCACAGTAGAAATGAAAACGTAAGGGGAAAGAGAGAAACGAAACCCAAACTCAAGGGCTGTTGTTCATGAGAACGAGACCCCCACTCACTACTGTTTCCTTGCCCCAGAATTGCTGGCTAAATGGTTTTTACCCTGGGGTGGTATGTGGCATACAAGAACAGAGAGCCAAGTTAGCTTGTTTATGTGGGTTTAGCTTCTCAGTGTCCTTGCAGAGGTCTGTGATACATCTTCCTGCTCTGTAACCTATGCCTTGTAGAATTCTAAACATTACAGTCCACAGGGGCTTCCACAGTTAGACTTCCAGAAAAGTTGAAATAGCATAAAATAGTCACTTTAGTGGCTAACTTACTTTTCAGCTTTCCCTTAAGTTTATTTGAACAGTTTATGGAGAAGATGATAATGTTTCTGGTTCTGCTGACATTTTTAATACAATTCCATTTGAAAATGAATTAGAACAAAGAAAGAAAACTTTGTTTTACCTGTGTGAATAGTATGCAGGTTAAGATCCTCTACAGAAATAGAAGCAATAAACACTGGTAAAAATATTTAAGAGATTGACTCAACTGTTTGTAGAGGCTGAACGAGCCATCTCTGATTTATAGTGGCAAGACGGATACTTAGAGGGGCTGGTATTCTAGTCTACCCAGGTTTAAAGGCAGAGAAGAAAAAAAAATTTAAGTTCCAACTTGAAAGCAGATGGAGCATGAATTTTCTGGCTCAACATTTTTCTGGGCCTTTGGTGTGTTGGCAGAGGAAAGGAGACATTCTGCTTTGCCGAGCTCACGATTCAGAAACTGATCCCGTCTAGAAACAGCTTCAGCACACACCTGGGCTCCTGGCAGCTGGGGTAGGTTGACGTATAGCTGTCACTTGAAAAGAACATGATTGACAGATGTCCCTATCACAGTTGTTCAGGCCAGGCACTGAGTTGTCTAAGAGACCAGCAGCCGCGCTTAGAGAGAAACCGATACCATGGAGGAGCACTAGAGTGACACCATGGAGCAGGACTAGAGTGACACCATGGAGCAGGACTAGAGTGACACCATGGGACAGGACTAGAGTGACACCATGGAGCGGGACTAGAGTGACACCATGGAGCAGGACAAGGGTGACACCATGGAGCAGCACTAGAGTGACACCATGGGACAGGACTAGAGTGACACCATGGAGCAGGACAAGGGTGACACCATGGAGCAGTACTAAGGTGACACCATGGAGCAGGACTAGAGTGACACCATGGAGCAGGACTAGAGTGACACCATGGAGCAGGACTAGAGTGACACCATGGAGCAGGACTAGAGTGACACCATGGAGCAGGACTAGAGTGACACCATGGAGCAGGACAAGGGTGACACCATGGAGCAGCACTAGAGTGACACCATGGAGCAGCACTAGAGTGACACCATGGAGCGGCACTAGAGTGACACCATGGAGCAGGACTAGAGTGACACCATGGAGCAGGACTAGAGTGACACGATGGAGCAGGACTAGAGTGACACCATGGAGCAGCACTAGAGTGACACCATGGAGCAGGACTAGAGTGACACCATGGAGCAGGACTAGAGTGACACCATGGAGCAGCACTAGAGTGACACCATGGAGCAGGACTAGAGTGACACCATGGAGCAGGACTAGAGTGACACCATGGAACAGAACTAGAGTGACACCATGGAACAGAACTAGAGTGACACAATGGAACAGGACTACAGTGACACCATGGAGCAGCACTAGAGTGACACCATGGAACAGCACTAGAGTGACACCATGGAGCAGGACTAGAGTGACACCATGGAGCAGGACTAGAGTGACACCATGGAACAGAACTAGAGTGACACCATGGAACAGGACTACAGTGACACCATGGAGCAGCACTAGAGTGACACCATGGAGCAGGACTAGAGTGACACCATGGAGCAGGACTAGAGTGACACCATGGAACAGGACTACAGTGACACCATGGAGCAGCACTAGAGTGACACCATGGAACAGAACTAGAGTGACACCATGGAACAGGACTACAGTGACACCATGGAGCAGCACTAGAGTGACACCATGGAGCAGGACTAGAGTGACACCATGGAGCAGGACTAGAGTGACACCATGGAGCAGCACTAGAGTGACACCATGGAGCAGGACTAGAGTGACACCATGGAACAGGACTAGAGTGACACCATGGAGCAGGACAAGGGTGACACCATGGAGCAGGACAAGGGTGACACCATGGAGCAGGACTAGAGTGACACCATGGAGCAGGACTAGAGTGACACCATGGAGCAGGACTAGAGTGACACCATGGAGCAGCACTAGAGTGACACCATGGAGCAGGACTAGAGTGACACCATGGAGCAGGACTAGAGTGACACCATGGAGCAGCACTAGAATGACACCATGGAGCAGCACTAGAGTGACACCATGGAGCAGCACTAGAGTGACACCATGGAGCACGACTAGAGTGACACCATGGAACAGGACTAGAGTGACACCATGGAGCAGGACTAGAGTGACACCATGGAACAGGACTAGGGTGACACCATGGAGCGGCACTAGAGTGACACCATGGAGCAGGACTAGAGTGACACCATGGAGCGGCACTAGAGTGACACCATGGAGCAGGACTAGAGTGACACCATGGAGCAGCACTAGAGTGACACCATGGAGCAGGACTAGAGTGGCACCATGGAGCAGGACTAGAGTGGCACCATGGAGCAGCACTAGAGTGGCACCATGGAGCAGCACTAGAGTGGCACCATGGAGCAGGACTAGAATCAGGAAGCTTAGAGATAGAGTGCAAGAAACTGAGAGTAGTCTGTTGCTTTAATTGTGTGCGTGTGTGTGTGTGTGTGTGTGTGTGTGTGTGTGTGTGTTTGAGATCAAACACACAGTCTTGCACAAACTAGACAAATACGTTATAACTGAGCTGTATGTCCAGCAAGAGTAACTTCTGAGGGCATGTAGTGGATCGGAGCCAACTAGTTAAAGAACCAGCATGAAATACAATTTTGGAATTATCTTCTTTAATCAATGGTGGTCACTGTAATTTTTAAGTGTGGAAGTGACATGTGGGGTTTGAATGAGAATGCCCTACCCCCACCCCCCGGGCTCAGATGTTTGAATACTTGTCCCCAGTTGCTGAGGCTGCTTGGGCATGACTAGGAGGTGTGGTCTTTTTTCTTCATAGTCACGAACCCCAAATTAAATGTTTTATCTTATAAGTTGTCTAGGTCATGATGTTTTGTCAAGGCAATAGAAAAATATGACAAAAGTTGGTACCAGGGAGGGGCTCCTGCTGTGACAGGCCTGACTTGCAGGAGAGGTGTGGAAGACTTTGGAAATTTCACCAGGAAAGCAGTTGAACACTGTAAGTGGAGCTTACAGGCCATCATACTAGGATCTTAGACAGTAGTTCTTAGAGCACTGTGGACCCTGAGACCCAGCTCAAAAGGTTTCAGAGAGGAACAGTATTAGAAACTGAGCTAGAGACCATTCTTGTGACGTTTTGGCAAATAATGTCGTTGCCTTTTGCCCCTGTGAAAATATGCCTGAGGCTAAAATTGAAAAACTTTGGACTAATGTAATTGGCATAGGAGGTTTCAGTTGACTCTGTCCCTGGCTATTACTGCAACTCTTTAGGGGTCTACACTGAAGAAGGGCAAGCGGGGCACAAAAAAACAAGCAAATACCTAAGTAAGTAAGTAAAGTACAGTCTATGGAGAAAAAGAACATGGACATTTAATGTTAGAGCCAAGGCTGGTGTTGAAAGACATAAGAAGAAGCTTTTGTTCAAAACAGAATAAAAGGAGTTGTATCCTCAGTTCAAGTCCCCCACTCAGCTAAGCTTTCAACCTATAAGAAGGGGGATCTATTCCTAAAACGCAACAAAAATCAAAGCTTTTGTGAATGTCATTCTAGGAGGGGGCCAGGCTGTATCCCAAGCAAGCAGCTGAACGTGGCAGTGTGGCCCTGTGGTTCTGGCTTTAAAGTCTTGAAGGGTAGAAAAGTACCCTAAGACATGACATGATGAGATTTATACTGAGGTTCATATGACCTGTAGAATTTGTGAGCCAGAGGCAGTTCACAGGTAGCTGTTACAAGTTATGTTATCTTGGTGAGCAGTGCTGAGCTGAATTTAAGATGGACTTTGGAGGGAGGTGGCAGTAGCAGCTAAGGAGGGCCAGCAGGTTTTTATAATTTGATGGTATGCAGATTATTTTTTAAACTGTGCTATTTCAAGCTTCTTTTTATCCTTGTATCTTAATATGACCTCATGCCATATTTGTTTAGGGCATTTAGATTTTAGATATATTTTGTTTGAGAAAATGGCAGTGAATTCTTAGGTGTTCTTCTAATGACCTCATTTTTATTTATTTATTAAAAGTTCATATTCTAAGGTAAATGAATACCTATGATTGGCTATAATTAATACAGCAGTATTGCTAGAGACTGCTACAGGAAATAAACCCTTTACAGGAGTTTCATCTTGAGAGCTGATAAATCTGCATCTATTTGTTGGCTATGTTTGGGTTCGAGTTTTTTCATCAAACTAGGTCAGCCTATTAGTAAGACTAGAGACTTGCGTGCTGATCGTCTGCTTAGCATTCTTCCTTCTTGTTTTCCAGAAATGCACGGAAGAAAAATTGATAACCTTTTACCAAAATTTGGGAAGTAAAAGGGAAAAAAGAATGTAGCCAGCATTTTTTTTAAGAAGCAGTAAACTTGATTAGAAAAGACTCATAAAAATTTTTTTATAGCTGCAGAGGAGAAAACAGCTATAAAGGAAGTAGTATTGTTTGAAACAAGTAAAATTTGGACTTCTATAATGATTTTCATCTTTGATTCATTGGCCTCACCAAATGGCTCTTCAAAGGGACGAGACTGAGAAACCACATAACAGCAGAACAAAAGAAGGAGAAACAAGACCCATTGACTTTGAAGCCATCACTGTCTCTTGCACTAGCTTCTGTCTTTAGTTACCTCCTTGGAGGTCTCTCTTCAGCTTCCCCTACCTAGCCACGCCCTTCTGCTCATAAAACTCAAAGCCCATGTTTGAACAGAATCAAGTTGTTGGGTGATAGTCTGTGAGGTTTTATAGCATGGCTTGTCCTCTTTCTCCATGGGTTGCCCATCAAACCCTAAATGTGCCATAGGCTATCAGACTTCTGTGTTGGCTCAGAATCTGTCTCCCCAGTGCGTCATGTCATTGGCTTGGCCTGTTTGAGCAAACTTGCCTCTAGAATTCCTTTTACTTCTTTTCTCTGTCTCTTCTTGGCACATTCTTTCCATTGCTAATATATTACATTCACTTAGTCACTGATATTTGGACCATAAGAGGATTTGAGACAGTTCACAAGAAAAAGGAATTTAAATAGCAAGACGTACCATGGGAATCTGTGGCACAAGGATAAAAGACTCAGCTGTGAACGGACTGCGCAGCCCTAGGAACTGCATGCCGCATGCTGTTGTCAAGTAGAAGGGAGTAAGCTCACTAGGAGAAGGAAATGGAATTTTGTTTTTGTCTTTTAGGTTTTCATAAGGTATTTTTATAAGGGACTGTAACAGAACTTGCAGCTACCTCTGGCAGCCATGTGCTCATAGACAAATGGCTTCAGCGTTAGGTAATGTGGCGTGGCCAACAGCATTATAGACCCAGGTTCTCTGTGCTCATCCCTCAGCACACCTGCCCAATGGTTATTTTCTGTATAGTTACAAAGTACCTCTGGGGTTACATGACAGTGCTAGTAGCAGACAGTCTCCTCTCTGTCTTTTTTAAAGATTGAAGTAAACCGTTTCTAGAAACCTTTTTGAAGATGTTGTCCCTTTTATCTAATTGACCAGAATTCCATAAACATGCCCCTTCTACAAACAACCACTGACTAGGAGAAGAGGATTGTCATGGCTTTGCTGTCAAGCACTGACTCTGGGGCTAGGATGAGCCATTTCAGAAGTATGTGATGCCGGGAAGCAGAAGGATGAAGGGTGGGTGGTGCTTAGTGCTTACCCTTGCCTAGCATGCTTGCAGCTCTTGAGTCCCTAGCCACGCCCTTCTGCTCATAAAACTCAAAGCCCATGTTTGAACAGTTGCTCCAGTACAGCAACAAAATTACATGAAAAAGAGAAGGGTGAGTATGTGAAGAGCACCCGATTGATAATGTTTCCGGTTCAGTTCTATGTGAAGTAGTTTCTGCTGGCTATTTTTTTGTGAACGTGACATGAGGTCATCTGGAAAGAAGAATCTTCAACTGAGAAAATGCCTCCATCAGATTGCCCTGTAGGAGTAAGTCTGTGTGGCATTTTCTTAATTAATGACTGATGAAGGAGGGCCCAGATGACCCAGGGGTGCTGCCAGCCCTGGGCAGGTGTGCTGGGTGTGTAAGGAAGGAAGCTGACGGAGAGCACTCAAAGACCTGTGCTTCTCACCACATTTGTTAGTAGTGTTTGACCCTTTTGAGGTTTTTGTTGAGAAAGATTCTAATTTAGTACCCTATTGCCTAGAGTTTTTCAGATTTTTGCTCTGGTGTATAGTGGAGGAATTGCCTTGTGTATTTACAAGACAGTCATTGTTATTTTAAATAATTATTGATAATATTTTATTACCATAACTATTATTGGATTCAAAGCCTCCATACATTTTAGCTTATTAGAAATCTCGTCTTGTGCATTTCAATTAGAATGTGACTGCCTTTAATTTTTGTTAACAAAGAGGTTTTCCTTTCAACTGAAGCTTTTCTTCAAAAGATATTTCAACTTTATGCTTTTCAGTAACAATTTTTGTTGTTTTGGGGCTGATGATATATATATATAGCTCAGTGGCCGAGAAATTACATAATTATATAACTCAATCCTGAGTCAGAAAAACAAGTTGTAGTTTTACATCTTTCTCAGACCTGAATGAGTATAATTTGCACAAATGTAAAGTAAACATAGTGATTTCTTTACATTGTTTTTGGTCATTAAAGGAAAGGAACTATAGATGATAGGTACGGAGATAGATAGATTGATAGATAGATAGGTAGATAGATAGATAGATAGATAGATAGATAGATAGATAGATAGATAGATAGAAAGAAGATACATATGTAGGTAGATAGATGGATGATAGATAAGTAGGGGATAGGTTGATAGGTGAATAATGTGCACAGATTCCTCATTGTGCTGCATCCTTTAGCATCAATGAAGGCAGAGCAGACATGTTTGGTTATAGTGTAAGCAACAGGCCTGGAGAAAGGTTCTCTCATATTTCTTTGCCCCTACCCCCATCCTTCTCTTTCTCTGTTTCTTGAAACAGGATTTCTCTGTGTAGCCCTGGCTGTCCTGGACTCACTCTGTAGACCAGGCTGCCTTCAAACTCAGAGCTCCTCCTGCCTCTGCCTCCCCGATTATAGGCATGTGCCACCACACCTGGCTGAAGGTGTTATTTTTAATGGTGGGGAAAGACACCCAAGTCTACTGTGACAGTAAGCCTGATAGAGTTTCTGATATTAGCAGCTGGCCTAAATCCCAAATGCATTTTTGAAAAGCTGACTTTGGAGCTGTCCTTCCCCTCAGTTTGGTGTAGAACATCAAGAGAACCCAAATCTTTTCTACAGTCTGTTGCTTAGAGGCTTACAGCTCTGATACATTTCTGAGTTGTTCTTTTGGAAATCAGAAAGTTGTGGGGTTTGTTGCACTGGTGGGGATTCACTAGACAGTGTTCATTTCTTGTCTCCCCGAATGAGTGTTGGATGAGCAGGAAGCTATGTTTCTATTACCTCTGCTAAGGGTGGAGAGCAGTGGTGCAGATAATCAAAGTAAAATGATTTCTAACTGTCCTGAAGCTACCAGTGCCACTGGGGACCAGTTTCTCATAGCAGAGTAATTTCATGTGGAGCATGAAGTCGATTGTTCGTACTCAGTAGTGTTTTGATGATGCTTCTGTTAAGTCACTACGTGTATGCTCTACAGATGCACAAGAGTTGGGGGAAATAGTTTAAGTCCTGGGGGGAGTTGTTTTGTCTTGTTTTGTTCTTTAAAAGAAAGAATGTGTGTGTGTGTGTGTGTGAGAGAGAGAGAGAGAGAGAGAGAGAGAGATCTTTTAAGTAGTAATTGATTCAAACACATCCTCTAAGTAATCTTTTAAAATTTTATCATGTGTATATATTTGGGGTTCCCCTGCCTTAGGTATCTCAAGTTACTCTTGAGATACTGATCCTCCCTCCTACCCTTTTCTCCCGTATCAAATGCCCAACTTAAATGGTCCACATTCCCTTTGCTGTGGCCTATTTTATTTTATTTTTCTGTGGCCTATTTTATTTTATTTTATTTTATTTTATTTTTGGTTTTTCGAGACAGGGTTTCTCTGTAGCCTTGACTGTCCTGAACTCGCTTTGTAGACCAGGCTAGCCTCGAACTCACAGCGATCCGCCTGTCTCTGCCTCCCGAGTGCTGGGATTAAAGGCGTGCGCCACCACGCCCGTCTGTGGCCTATTTTAAAATGTGGAGTTTTTAAAAATACATAATTAAGAAAACCTTTTTGTTCTTTGTGTGTTTGTGTGTGTGTGTGCGGAGGCAGGTCTATATTGTGTGTCTTTTCTAATTGTTCCCCACTTCAGTTTTTAAGACACTGTCTCTCACTGAACCTAGAGTTTGCCAGTTCAGCCACTCTGGCTGTCTAGCAAGCCCAGGAGCCTTCTGTCAGCACCTCCCTGGTGTGGGGTTTACTGGTATGCTGCTGTGCCCAGTGCCTCCCTGGTGTGGGGTTTACTGGTGTGCTGCTGTGCCCAGTGCCTCCCTGGTGCGGGGTCTACTGTGTGCAGCTGTGCCCAGCGCCTCCCTGGTGCGGGGTTTACTGGTGTGCAGCTGTACCCAGCGCCTCCCTGGTGTGGGGTTTACAGGTGACTGCTGTGCCCAGTGCCTCCCTGGTGTGGGGTTTACTGGTATGCTGCTGTGCCCAGAGCCTCCCTGGTGCAGGGTTTACTGGTATGCTGCTGTGCCCAGCGCCTCCCTGGTGTGGGGTTTACAGGTGACTGCTGTGCCCAGCTATTTGCAGGGACTCAGGGCTCAGACTCAGGCCCTCATGCCTGAGTCTGACTGAGCTGGCTCTCCAGCCTTAAAAAAACAAAACAAAACAAAGAAAAAGAATTATTTGTCAAACCTTCTCTTTATTTGTTACAAAGAAGCATGCATTTCAAAGTTATTTTGAGGGCTTGCTTTAGTATGGTACAGACATTTTTACTTAAAATATGGTGATTATTTTTAATTGTAGTTGTATGTTGATGTCTCATCATGAAGAACCAAAAGTAACAGAAGACGAAGAACCACCCACAGAGCAAGACAAGAGGAAAAAGATGGTAAGTTACAAGCGTAGCCATTTCTCAGTGATATCTCCCCACTCATCCTGTTGAAGGGTCCACGGGTCTGAGCTCTACTCCTTGGGTAGGAAATCGTTCTGAGACAGTTGATGTGTTAAAGCTCATTAAAGAAATGAGACTTGATAACTTTAAGTGCTTTTTTAATCAAAAACAAAACTATTTTGAGGAGACGTACTGTATTGTTTTCTTTCCCTATTATGTTATTAACTCTGTAATGATTCTTTTATGATCTACATTACAGCTATTAAAATTTCCTGACATCTAGCCATTAATTCTTGAATCAGAATCTGATACGAATAATGAAGAAGCTAAGAAAATACTAAAATATATTGCCTTGAGATTTACTTATAATTCTTAATTTTCAATACTTACTTTGAGCATGAATATAAGTAGACACAGCAAACACCGGAAATCTTTTCTGGTCTCCTGGCTTCAGCACTTACTGTCTTCATTGTGGGTTTGTTTTTTTTTCCCCCCTTTCTTGTAAGGTGACAGCAGCAATGTTACCTATCCCACGGAGCACACGCATGAGCAGCCTCACAATCACTGTGCGCTTTCGTCATGATTTTGCCTTGTTACTCTATTCATCCTTCAGTTATCTTACTTCAGTGCTCAGAGGCTTCATCCTGCCTTCTTAGGTCATACCACACTGCTCTAACAGCTTTCATTTAAACCAGGCTTGAGTTTAGTCCTTTTCCCTTTGCCTTTACACTTAGAAACCCTCCCCAACAGCTTGTTGAAGAATTCTTCTGTGTGGTTGTGATTGTTGTGGCTGTGGCTGTGGTTGTGAGCCTATCTCCAGCCCAGGAATGAGTCTTTATACCAGAATTCTTTTGTTGTGAAGTTACTTGGTACAGGATCCTTTCTGTGCAGCTACTTGTGGCCTGGGACAGATTATCTTGTCTTTTTACTTGCCTCGCCTCATCCATGACACCAGAGAGAACTGGGCTAGTAGATTGCTTGCGCCTGTCAGCTAAAGTCTGTTTTTGATTTATCCTAAAGCCCTTATGTACATTCTGGCTGTACAAATGTACCCCCAGAAACATCTCTTCTCTACACTGAGACTTGTAGTGCCCTAAGATGGAACATGAGAGCAGGAAGAGGCCCCTGGTGTAACTCATTTGGCCTTTCCTAGTCCTTGCCCTCCTGTTCTCAACTTTATAAGCATTGGACATAGCATTATTGTCACAGAAAAATGTAGGTGTCCATCCCCAAAGTTGAAAGTGATTGGAAGTGGACAGATATCTCTGTCTGCTCTCAGAGGTTCTTTAGAGCCTTGCACTATCACTCTGTCCTGCTACTTGGGTCACATGACTAGGACAAAAGTAGACAGTCTTCTGTAAACTTTTTCTAGCTCCTAAAGTCTTGGAGAATTAAGTCCCAGTAACAACTTCTCCTCCTTATTTTTTGAGATAGACTCTCATGTCACCCTGATTGGTGTTTAGTCTCAGTTTCCCAGTTGCTGGGGTACCATTGCCACCATACCTCACCAAGTCCCTGTTCTGTATTTAGCTCCCTCTTAGCACCTCTGCATCCCCCATTGGTAGATACAGTAGGCTTCTCCAGTGCCTTTGTCATGTACAACATAAAGCAGGTGCTCAAGAAATGGGGAAAAAATAATGACAGACCAGGCTCTACCTCCAGGAGCTCACAAACCACTGTGGAGACAGAACTGAGGTACCTTGTTCTCAGAAGACAGTAGCAGCAATCATGCGTGAGGCACAAAGAGTTATTGGCATTTATGTGCTATCACTGGTCTACTAAACCATAGTGATAGCTAGAGATAAGGTAGCCAAAAGGGGGCCACTTCTCCGTAGACTGCAAGATGAGCAGAGCCAGCACCAGCAGCTTCATCTCAGGGCTGCGCGCTCTCTCTCTCTCTCTCTCTCTCTCTCTCTCTCTCTCTCTCTCTCTCCCTCCCTCCCTCCCTCCCTCCCTCCCTCCCTCCCTCCCTCCCTCCTTCCCTCCCTCTCTCTCTGCCCCCCTCTCTCTTTCTCTCCTCTCTCTCACCTAGCTACAGCTCCTAAAATGGACTCTACATGAGATAAGCAGAAAAATCTTAAAAGCAGTAGGATAGAGAAAGGTAGTTTAGACAGTGAATGGTCTGTTATCCTTAGGGAACCATGCATAGTACTGAACCCTGTGTGTACTGTGTTTGAAAGTTGACTTCCGAATTCAGCATAGTAAGAATCTAACAATAGTAACTACTTAAAAACAGACATAGTTGTAGCACCCAGTGTGGTAGAAGACTGGGGAGTATGGTCTCTGTGTGTGAGTATCTTACTGTACTGCACTAAGCCCATGTAAAGATGTGAAATGGCGTAGTGCTCTTCCTTGGGGAAATGAAGGGTGGCAGTTGTTGTGACAGCATTAGAGTAGTGCATTGCAGTACCAAGACCACAGCATGGATCTGGTCATCAGCATGGCTCAGTAGCTGTGTTGGTTATTGGATGCAAGGTTGTATATTGTTGAATATAAAAAGTATTTTATCACTTAAAACCAGATTTCACTTCAGTGCTTGTGGAAGACAGCATCTTGTTTTCTAGGGTTTTTGTTTTTGTTTTGTTTTGTTTTGTTTTTGCCAACAACAGTGAATTATTTCATAATGCTCATATAAACCATGGCAGCATCATAGGTGACCCCTGGGAATCACTGTCTCAGATTTGTTGCCTATAGCATTGGAAAATTACTCTACTCTTTGAATGAAACATCAAGAATATATAGAAGCACT
Organism: Acomys minous; assembly: GCF_964271855.1. Lineage (NCBI taxonomy): Eukaryota > Metazoa > Chordata > Mammalia > Rodentia > Muridae > Acomys > Acomys minous. The sequence continues at coordinate 105,212,582 of NC_140492.1, read as the reverse complement.
CACATTTGTTACTTTATGGCTTATGGCATGGTTCTCCTTTGAAATCTGTGAATGCACTGGGCATGGCATTCCACTCATGCCAGCACTCAAGAGGCTAAAGGGGTTAGGGCGTGCCAAAAATTTAAGGACAGGCTGAGCTACTTAGCAATAACCCATGTCAGAAAACAAAAAGGAGAAAATGATGAAAAGTTATTGTTTTCTTAAGCTTTTAGCATACAGTAGTCTTTATAAAATTTTAGGTATTTATAACAGGGAAAAGCCAGTTATAATATCCAGAATATGTTTGCTAGTAAAAAAAAATATAGGTAGATCCAAATTTTTTTATTTTAATAGATTAGTTAACATGAAATCATCATGAGTAGATAGGTGATGCCTAGTACTATCAATAATTCTTGTTCATCTATAAAGCTTTCATTGAAGCATATGTTAATGTACTTTTAACTATTTCCCTGATGGCATTTTTAGGGATATTAATTTTTACTAAAACAGTTCAGATAATATTTTTGTACTAACAGTGTTTCTATATTTTCAGTCATTTCCTCAGAATGTTTGTTTGCCAAGATCAATATAATTCCTTGTTTTGAAATGTTTAAAAAAAGGTTTTATCTTTATTTTTATGTTTATGTATATTTGTCTGTGAAAGTGTGTGCCACATGTGTGTGGTGCCCACAGAGGTCAGAATCTTCTGGAGCTGTAGTTGAGGATGGTTGTGAACCACCTGACATGGGTGCTGGGAACTGAACTCATGCTCTCTGCAGAAGCAAGACATTCTGAGCTGTCTCTCCAGTCCCAGCAGTGTAACTCTTAAGCTTTACTAGTAAATAACCATTTAGAAAGTATTAAGTACCAATTGCTATTTCTCTATCTACAAACAAAGCTCTGTTGCTGTTATTTTCATGCATATGTATACTTGTATATATATGCATCGTTACTTATGTGTTACCACATATATTTATTATCACCTGCACCAAGTCAGCTCTCCTAAAGCTCAACTAGTACAACTCTAAATCCTCACGCTCCACAATTCTCTAGAAACAGTGGTCTGCTCATTCTTAACCAGGCAGCACGGAATGCTGTCTGCTGTAGTTGTGTAACGGCTTCTCTTGACCTCCATTCAGTGGCAGTCAAGTACCTTCTTCTAAATGGAATGTTTTTCTTTTGTATTCATCCCAGGACCACACTGTAGAACAGTCAACATATGCAGAGCATGAAAGCTTTATAAGCAGTGTTTCCTCTGCTGAGTGTTTTTCTTCTGCAGTCCCTGTCTGTTGGTGTATTTGATCAACAGTGTACATACTGTATTAATAAAACTCTATATTAACTAGCTTATTAGCAAGACGATTTCTTTAAAGGAAGGTTTTTCTTGTTTTTATGTTTTAAAGTTTCTACATTATTTTTCTCTTTTAAAATGTACCAACTGTTACACTGGTGTTCCTAATTCCTTACTTTCATCTCTGGATGGTCCTGGAATGTGCAGTGTCCTTTGAGAAAACATGCCTTCATTTAAGACTAACTCTTAAAAAACAGTAGATAGCTCACTGCTGAGGGCTGAGCGTAGCTTTCCTTGTAAGCATGGCCTCTGGTGGTGCATGGTGGAAGCCGGAAGCCTGGAAGTTGCAGGCCAGCCTGCAGCACAGAGGCAGATGCTGAAGGCTCTGCTGCCTGGCCCTAGCCAGCACTAGAAATGCTTTGGGTTTCTTTCACAGTGCACACACCATTAAAAACCAACACTGAGCTAACTCAGATCCTAGGAAAATTCTTGAATAGGCAATTCTGCTTTTAAAAAGTACAGAGTTGCCAATGACATTAAAGCAGAGGATAGAAAGTAATGAATTGACATAATCCAGCTGAGATGTAATAAAGACACATAATGATAACTAGACACCCTCCTGAGACAGCAAATTTTCCTCAGATGAAACTAAAATGTTAATCAAAAAATAGTTTGAGATCATCCAGGTCAAGATCCTCCACAGTAGGCTGTGTAAGGGCAATCACGGACACTGGGAAAGAAAAGGCTATTCAAAATGGCCTTGGAGTTTAATATACCAGTGGCTTCTAACTGAAACTTAACTAATTGCCTGCTGGTATCAGTATTACTCTTGAGTATTGCAGGCAATCTTACTAAATGTTACCTTATTTAGTTGGATTCTTACTAAAAACCACTATCAATGACTTCAGATTTGCTGTTCCCTTGGAAACTGCCAGTCCGGTCCTGTCTGGATGTAATAAAAGCACCCAGGGCTGTGGGGGAAGAGTTGGACCCCACTTGGGAAAAGCCTCTTTTCACTCACAGATAATACACCAGGAACACTAAATACCTCCATGGAAGCCTTTTCTTTTATTTTTATTATTATTATTTTGATTTGTTCACTTTACATCCCTATTGTAACTCCTCCCTCCTCCCTCACCCCTTTTCCCCCTCTCCTAGTCCTGGGGGGGGGACTTCTCCCGTATCGTTTGACCTCAGCCTGTCAAGTCTCATCTGGACTGGCTGCATCCTCTTCCTTTGTGACCTGGCAAGGCCACCTCTCCAGGAGGAAGTGATCAATGAGTGGACGCCAGAGTCCATATCAGAGGCAGCCCCTACTCCCCATATTATGGAACCCACAAGGAGACTGCGCTATCTACTACATCTAAGCAGAGGGTCTAAGTCCTCACCATGCATGGTCCTTTCATCAGTCTCTGCAGCTCCTCCATCCCCCTCCCCAACCCAGGCTTGTTGGTTCCATTGGTCTCTTTGTGGAGCTCCTGTCCCCTCTAGGTCCTTCTAGTCCCCCAACTCTTCCATAAGACTCCCTGTGGTCTACCCTAAAGTTTGGCTGGCTGTGGGTCATATCTGCTTCGATCCTCTGCTGGGTAGAGTCTTTCAGAGGACCTCTATGGTGGGCTCCTGTCTTGTTCCTTGTCTTCAGCCTCTTCTGGTATTGAACAGGCAAGAAGCACTTAAAGAAATGTTGAAGGTCCCTAGCCATCAGGGAAATGCAAATCAAAACACCTCTGAGATTCCACCTTACACCATCAGAACGGCTAAGATCAAAAACTCAAGTGACAGCACATGCTGGAGGGGATGTGGAGAAAGGGAAACACTACTCCATTGCTGGTGGGAGTGCAGACTTACACGACCACTTTGCAAATCAATCCTGTGCTTTCTCAGAAAATTGGGAACAGCTCTACCTCAAGAGCCAGCTATATTACTTCTGGGCATATACCCAAGAGATGCTCTACCACAAAACAAGGACATCTGCTCAACTATGTTTACAACAGCTTTATTCTTAATAGCCAAAATCTGGAAACAACCTAGATGTCCCTCAACTGAAGAATGGATAAAGAAACTGTGGTCTATTTACACAATGGAATACTACTAAGCTGTTAAAAACAAGGAAATCTTGAAATTTGCAGGCAAATAGAAAAGATCATCCGAGTGAGGTAACCCAGACCCAGAAAGACACACAGGGGATATACTCACTTATAATCGCATATTAGTCATATAAGACAAGATAACCGCACTACAATCCACAGACCTAAAGAAGCTATATAACAAGAGGACCCTGGGGAGGATGCTTAGTTCTCACTCAGAAGGGCCTGCTAGCCTTCTGTCTTCATTTCTGCTTTTCCCATCTGCCACTTTTATCCTGTGTTTTGCTAGAAGAAAAGTTAATTTAACATCCTGTTCAAAGCAGTGCTCTTAACATGGGAGTTACTGTTAAGATTTTTAAAAATGAAAGTGACTTCTATTAACTTAAAAACCATAAATAATCCCACCATTTGGGAGGCAGAGGCACGTGGATCTCTGAGTTCGAGGCTGGCCAGGGCTACACAGAGAAACCCTATTCAAACACAGAAAAACCCTATTTCAAAGAATCAAAAGAGACAGAAACAAAACTATAAATAAAAGATTACATATGTGAAATACTGTTTCCCAAGGAAACCTTTACCAATGTGATATGTACCCTTCCCAATATTTTATTTGTACATATTATTATAGGATCTTTTGTATTTCGTAAGTGTGTGTGATGTGTGTGTGTGTTTGTCCTGTTAAGTTTTTCTTAGGTATAAGCATACAACTATGTTCCATGAATATGAATTTGGATTTCCATCACTCTTTTAATGCTTGAACATAATGAAATTCTATTGAATGAATTTGCATCTCACCCCATGCCACCTCCACTTCTTGAGGACTGAACCCAGGGCCTTACATCTGTTAGACAGTTCCTCTGCCACGGAGCTACCTTCTTGTCCCTGCATGCGTGTTTTAGGCAGTGCTTCCTGCAAAAGACTGAGGACCTGCGTTCTATTCCTAGTGCTGATGTAGAAAGCCAGCCTTGTAAACCTAGTGCACAGGAGGTTCCCTATGGCTTGCTAGCCAGCCAGTGAGCTCCAGGATCAGCCGGATTAGCCCCTTCTCCCCTTTTCCCATGCAGCACCATTTGAATACAAAAGAGTAGCTGACATAAGTAAATATGGTAATTCAGACTTGGCTGTTTGTTGTATATTATTCTTGAAAGGATAGCCTGTCACCTTAAGGAAAACACTGAATAGTTTATGTTGCTTAATGCAAAATTTTGAACAATCAACCATAATTAGAATTTTGGAAAACTTACATATTGTCTCTCCCCTAAATTTGATAGCTTCTCACTTGTTTTTCACATGTACCTAGCAGTGGTATTAAGTTTACAGTATTTTGATAGTGAAATATTTCAGCACTGGATCTATATTTTATAAATGACTAGTAGTAAACTCATGTTTTTTAAAAAAATCATTGAAAGAGCAAGATAGACTAGTAGATTTTAACTCCACAGTGACGCACTTCCTCCTGCAAGGCCACACCTCCTAACAGTGCCACTCCCACAGTGACGCACTTCCTCCTGCAAGGCCACACTTCCTAACAGTGCCACTCCCCATGGGCCAAGCATTCACACACATGGGTCTGTGGGGGCCATAGCTATTCAAACACCACAGCAATGATCTGCAAATGCTTTTAAGCTTTTATTTTTAACTACATGCCTAAGAATGTGGATGCTTTTGTTGTTGGGTTTTTTGTCTTGTTCTTTTTCCTTAATTTAACCCAAACACACAGGACAAGAGATTGAATGCAGAAATAGGTGTGAAGCTTTGGATTTTTTTCTATTGGACTAAATATTACAAAGATTTGTTAAAAGCTAAAATAATAAATTCGTCTTAAGGAGTTTTTAATCCTTCCATAGTTATAAATGCATGTCATAAGTGATTTTGATTTTTGATGAATAAAATTTTATTCTGTTTAGAACATTAGAATGCAGGCTGTCAGAATCCTTTAAATAGCAGGGATTCTTGCTAGGCCTGTGGTGCAGGTCTGTCAGCCAGCAACAGGGTAAGTAAATCCCTGTCTTGAAAACAAAAGCAGCTGGAAGGGATCTGTTCACTCAGCTTTTGAGTGGTTTAAGTTGATCCGAAGCCTCAGCTCCTGGGGAAAGTGACTGTGTGGCTAGGAGAGCGGCCCAGGCGGTAAAGCATTCCTCGCAAGCATTAGGACCCAAGCTTGATCCCCAGACCCTTGTGGAGGTGCCAGCCCTGTGCCATCCTTGAAACCCCAGTGTGGGAAGGCAGACAGGGCAGTCTTTGGGGATGCTAGCCAGCTGGTCTAGCATGGTGGGTGAGCTTCAGACCAATTAAGGGCCCTGTCTCAAAAGAGGGGAAGGTGCTTCTGAGGATGACACTTGACCTTGTCCTCTGGCCTCCACACGCACACTGCACACTTGTATCTGTGCCTGCACTCTTTCGTTTTCTTTCTTTCTTTTTCTTTTTTCTTTCTTTTTCTTTTTCAGGTTCTCTTTTTAGAGGTCAAACTCAGGGCTTCCTGCTTTCAAGGCAATAACTTTACCAAATGAACTGATTCCCAGTTCTAAAAAAAAAAGGAGATTTGTTTATATTTCCCTTCCTCCCCTGCTTCCTTTCCTCCTCCTTCTAAGAGTCTCTTGTACCCCGTGGTGGTGGGGCACGCCTTTAATCTCAGCACTTGGGGGGCAGAGGCAGGCAGATCGCTGTGAGTTTGAGGCCAGCCTGGTCTATAAAGAGAGTCCAGGACAGCCAAGGCTACACAGAGAAACCCTGTCTTGAAAAGCCAAAAGAGAAAAAAAGAGTCTCTTAGTCTAGGCTGAACTTGAATTTGCACTGTGGCCAAGGATGACTCTGATAATGACCACTCCACCCCCGTCTCTATGTCCTAGGTGCTCGGATTACATGCATGCACACCACCATGCCTGAGTTTATGGGATGCTGGGATTGAAGCCAGGGCTTCTTGTATACTGTGCAAGCTACCCATTCTACATCGCTGCCCACCCCCTTTTTGAAGCAGGGAGGGTCTCACCCACTCTAGACAGGCCTGAGTTTGCTGTCTATCTGAGAATGGCCTCCACTTCTCAATTCCGGGGAATATGTATAGCCTACCACACTCAGCTAGTTTTCTTTTTCTTTCTTTCTTCATTTAGAGAATATTTGATTAGTTTCTGTGACCAGAGCCGGAAAATGGTGACCAAAAAAGTCAAGATTATATTTAGCCACACTGTACTATAGAGGGAGAGGCCTTCGTGGCATTTTCCAACTCCAGGATCTCACTGCATCCCAAACAGGTGCTACCCCCTCACCGTTCAGTTAATGACAGATGCGCTCCTCAGGTAGTGCACGGCAGTGCCGTTGCTTGTGTTCACATATCCAGCTTGGTTGTTTCAGACCCCAGTCACGGAAATTACTTTCTCTTGTCTTTTCTGCTGACCCATTCTTCCTTCCTCTCCTCCATCACACCACCCCGTCATACAGGCACACAGTTCTTCCTCTCCCTCCATCACACCACCCCGTCACGCCTCACACCACCCCGTCATACTGGCACGCAGTTCGGGGCCTTAGTTCCAGCTCCTCAGTGCAACCATTTTTAAAGATTTAATGTAAAGCTGTTTGTTCTGAGCCAGGGACTCACAATGTATCTCAGGCTGGTCTCAAACTCACAGATCGTAAGCGTTTTCATTGGCTCATGGATTGCAGTGATGATATTTGTGTAGGAAACTAACCTGTGGTGGTCAGCTGTACCGGTGGTCAGATACTGCTTGGTAATTGATACTGAAACCATGCCTCACTTCACATGAACTTGATCCTTAAACACAAAGCAAGATTGACTCTGAGATTGGCACAAACTCATTTCTAGTTTTAAATCTCAAGGGCATTTTTAATTCGGATTAAATCTTGGTGTGCTGAGTTCTCTGTGGTTTAGGGAAACTGCCCTGATGAAGGATAATGAGGTGTGCGGTTTGAGATGCTTAAGTAGTGTTATTTCTATGTAGCTTGCATTTTAAAGCTGTTGTTTTGAGTCTGCCATTTGGCCACGTGTTGCTGTGGCCTTATGGTGTGTCCCACCTGGCTGCTAAAATAAGTATACAAAAATAGACAAAACTCTATGAATTAACATTTCTATAATTCCTGATTGTTTTGTGGTTCTTCTTGCTGTAGGTAGTTTATTGTGTGTATGTGTAATAATATAAATGTATATGTAAAAAAGGAAAAAACTTAAAAATTAATTTAAAAAACCAGAATATATATGGGATCTTTCTGAGCTCTCTGGGAAACAAGCTAAGTAGTTGTGGAACTAGTATTCTCTTCCCTGAGGCGCTGAGCTAACTCAGGTTCTAAAATATTACAGATTCCTTAACAGTCTTGTTATGTCAGCAGATGGCCAAGATGGAAGGCTTTCACTCCCCCAGTCCTCCATCGTATTCTGCATTTTATAGATTAATGATTGATCATTTGGTGAAAGCACTTGCCTTGCAAGCTCGCAGACCTGAGTTCAGTCCCGGGAGCTCGCTGACTGGCTAAACGTCCTTGCCTTTCTAGGTCCTCATTCAGCAGTTGCCGTCTATAGCACCTGGCACCCTTTAGTCCTTCACCTGGTTGCTTGCCCTGTAAGATGTGTTCATGGAGAGACTTGAGAGTCTTGCTAAATGATCTCATCCTCTTGGAGCCTCTGAGGCTATTGGAGTCATAAGGAGCTGGAAGGGAGCAGGTGTTGTCTGTAAAGGGCTCTTATTGTAGTGTTCGAGTTTAGCTTACAGACAGGAGTCATGACATTGTACTGGGCATGGTGATGTACACCTGTACCTTCAACAGTTGGGAGCGTGAGGAAGATCTTAGTGTAGAGGCCAGCTTAGTCTACACAGTGAGATTCTCACTCAAACACAGGGGCGGGGACAGTCTGAGAATTAAAGGTACATTTAAGTTAAAGATTGAAATCTAAGTCAGGTGGTGGTGGTGCACACCTTTAATCCCAGCACTCAAGAGGCAGAGGCCGGCAGATCACTGTGAGTTCGAGGCCAGCCTGGTCTACAAACTTAGTCCAGGACAGCCAAGGCTACACAGAGAAACCCTGTCTCGAAAAACAAAAAACAACAAAAAAAAGTTGAAATCTTAATTTTCCTTCACTGTTTCTGCACTGCCTGGTATTTCTGTGTTGTAGGGCCAGTACGCTGTGACATATCTTTGGCTTTATGGTATATTCTCTTACAGAGTTGACAAACATGGTTACTAGTTATATTTTTGAGGAATGAAAAGAATCAAAGCTATTGCTAATTAAATACCTGGCAGGCTTGTTATCTGATTGCATACATCAGTCCATATCACACACCTCTGAGTAGCCTATTCCATTTTATTGCCATCATTCTACTAAAGTAATAAGCTGAGTGGCAACAGAGAATATTTTCCATTATTAATTTAGCTTATAAATTAATTAGCTAAAACACTATGAAAGAATGGTAAATGAATAGTAATTAGCTAAGTTAATAATTTATTTACTCGCCGTTATTTAATTAGTTTATTTAACATGAAATTGCTTCTTCAATATAGAGAGATGGCATTCCATCTAATCTGTTGCTGGAAGTTGTCTGGAATTTGTTGCTAAAATGACTCATAGTAAAGGTGCTTGTAGCTTGAAGCAGGAGGAGCCAGCCTGGGCTACACAGTGAAACTCTTGTAAAAACAAAAATGCCTTTTTAAACATAAGGAACCGTCTTAAAAAGGCAGCATGTTTTTATACAATCCTAAAAATACTTCCGTGATTCTAACAGCATTTTGAGGTGAACTTTATCCCATTTTCCTTCCTCTCCTTTTATGAAATCACTTTGTTCTCACATTTTTCTCAATGAACTGATGCTTTAGACTGTGGTTCCCACAGCTGCTGAGTTTGTTGCTCAGGTGTGGAGCTGCACCCAGGAGGAGTACACAGTTTCATGGTGAGAGAGCAGAAGAATGTGATCAATAAATGTAATTTAATGGCTTTATTTAAAAAACAAACAAACAACAAAACCTCATTCAAGACAATACACATGTTCCTAAACCATGTTCCAAAACCAGGCTGTGATAAAAACCTCTAATTTTGCAAAGTAGAAATAGTATAGGTTATATTGTCTGACAGCAGTGAACTAAAGCTAGAAACTAAATGTTGAGAAAGGGTTGATCGTACTCCATAAAGTTGTAAACTTTAATTTGAAGGTCAGCTTGCAGTTTTGAGCCAGATGACATAAACCAATGAGGCATGAAAGCATGTGGGCACAGCTCAGTTACTCATCGCCTGTAGTCATGTATATCAAAAAAGAATGGAGATAAATGAGTCCAAAACCTACTTCAGAATGTGAAACAAAAGTTAGCCTCAGTCTCTCATGGGGTTGAAGACCAGTAGTTGTTTAGGGGTTAAGATGTTTTTCGGTCTAGATAGATGTTGTAAGTTGATAAAGATGAGATATGATAGATAATTATTTACATTCAGAATTTTAGACATACCAAGATAAGAAAGATGTTTTCTTCAAGACTGACAAGTACAAATAGCCAAAACACTATGAATGTAACATTTATGTAAGTCTTGATTGTTTCGTGGCTCTTCTTGCTATAGGCGGTTTATTGTATATATGTGTAATAATAGAATGTATATGTAAAAAGAAAAAGATTAAAAAGAAAGAAAATGAAAGTAAGTAAAGACATCAGTACTTTTTAAAAAGGAGTCCAGAGGCAGAAAAATGCTGAAACAGGTGCATAGATAGAATTGTTTTTCTTTTTAAAACTACCAATGAAGTAGACACAATAGTCACTGTAGTCAGGGAACAAGCAGGATGGATGTAATGATAAAATCATAGGGTTGGCGTCCCCAAGAATGGAAGTAGAAAACCAGCACATTTCCTGCAGGTTGTCCTCTGATGCCCTTGGTGTTCATGGTCTCTCCCCATTTCACAACAAGAAGAATGTGATGATTTTTTTTTAAGACATTCTGAAGCCTTTAAAGTCTTAGAGATAAGAAGACATGGCCTGTGGCATTAGGTGTGGAGATGGCCTGCAGAAGTACTCCAGGCAGCAGAAGCCCTCGGCTTGAACGTGATGTTGATCTAGCTGGAAAACTGAGGGGAGGAGCATAGTACGGCTGGCTAAGGAGTGGGCCTCAGTGGTGGCTGGAGTCTTCTGCTCACGTTCCAGCTGGGTAGATGGTGTGTCTGTGGAAAGGAAGGGTGCCTGATGATGAGCTAGCAGTCTCATGGCATTCCTAGTCTAGGTGTTAGGGTGAGAGCTCCCAGGTGACACAGGTTTAAGTATTGGATAAGAGGGACTGAAGTTGGTAAGTCATTGAACTTTTCATTTAAACCAGAAGATTCCAAGAAAATTGACAGACCAACCATCAAGAGGGTCTGTTGTCTACTTTGAAAAATTCTAATGAATAAACAGTCGGATATCAATATTTGATTAATTCACTTGGGATTTTAATTCTCAAAAGTGTTGTATTCACATTTTTTTGTAGCAGTGGGAGGGGTTTTGGGGATGAATGTGTTTGATTCGTTGGGTCTGGGAGTCCCAGGGATACTTCATTTACATGCAGCAGCACAGTCCTGTCATAAGAAGGGAAACACAGTACATAATTATCTTGTGGGCATGGGGGTGTGGCTAACTCCAGGTACAGCTAGAGGTATGGGAAAAGGTCATTGGTTGAAAGTTAAGGTACCAAGACATCTCATTGGCATGGAGGGTGTTTCCAGGACTCCCCAGGTGCACACTGAATGGTGTGGTATCAGCAAAGGGTTGGGCCTGTAATCTCCCTGAAGGCTATGTGACACTCCTTAGAGGATCTGGGGTTTCCCTTGATCAGGAGGAGACGAGGGAACCCAGCTGAGGAAGGGAGTCGATGATTTTAGCACCAAGCCAGACTTTGGCCTTACCATGGAAAGCACATTCTTCTTCTAAGATGCTGAGTATTTCTCTAGGGTAGAAAACCTTTTTCTCTTCTAAAATAATCTTACAGTAATTAATTTCTGAAAAAGTATCAAAGAGTATGTGAAGGGTTAAAAAGTAACTAGTCACATAATGTGTCTTTCTTGACTTCAAGAATGTGGAAGATTCCATTTCCTTGAATTCCTGTTGGGAAAAATTGGTGGTTTACACAGGAAACATAATGAAAAACTTTATTTCAAGGAGCAGCAGTCTTTAACGGAAACACATCCTGGTGAGTAGCTCTGCGGCAGCTAAGCTGTGGACTGCCCCTGAAGGCTGAACTTTGAAAAGGCCAAAGCATTTTTATTACCAAAGGCCATCCTTACCAATGGAAGGAGCCGTACGTGGTTCAACCAAACCCACTGTCCTTAAATAACATCTTTAAAGCCAGGCAGTGCAAAGCTACTTGCACATTAAAATCCAGTGAATGGAGTGTTGGATTGAGTCAGGCTATTAAAACTTCATTTATCTAGAGTCAAGAACTCTGGTTAATTACCTTTTCTATGAATTACCACAAGGCTCCTCCAGACACCCTAGCCACTTCGTCCTAACTATTCTAATGTACTGTTTCCTCGGTTTTCACATGGGTCAGTAGGAGTAGGGCTTCAGCTTGTGGAAATGGTGGAGGGAGACAAGCAGGGATTTGGAAACCCATATTCCTGTTCGGCTGCTGTCAGCCTGCGAAGAGGCAACCTTGAGTGTCACAGGGAGCTTGAGGCATCAGTGTTCTTACCTCTAAGTTAGCTACTTACAAACAGTATAATTGCCACTTGCATATGCAGATGAGGCTGTTACTTGTCTTTGTACCACAGAAATATACTCTGCTGATTTTTGAATCTGCTGTGTAAAATGTTCGTATTTTGGAATGATTTTAGATTTACAATAAAGTAGCAAAAACCATACAGAATTTTCATGTGCCCCTTACCCAGTTTCCCTTGATGTTAACATTTCTTCTTCTTTTAAAAAACTTTTTATTGGTTCTTTGTGAAATTCACATCATGTACCCTAATCCCACTCATCTCCATCTCTTCATACCCACCCTCTGCCCTTGCAACCTTCCCCCCAGAAGAAAATAAGATAGGATAAAATAACAAAGAAAAAACTCATCTCATTGTACAACCTTTTGTCCACACATCGTACAAATGCTCATTGCAGTGAGTCATTGACTGCTGTGTTTCAAGGCTGCTGGCTTGCACTGCACTATCAATACGGGATCCTCATGGGGACTCGTCTGGGATATCCTGTTGTTGTCCGTGTCGTGGGGATCCTGCATGGATCTGCAGTCCTTTTACATCTTCCAGCAGAGCATAGATGGAATAGATTTTGGGGTGCGCCAACTCAAAGCCCTGGATATGGGCCTGGGAGGTGGCTGAGTTGTGCAGCCTGCCAGCTCTCTCCAGCAGGCTGGAGCTACCTCACCCTATGCCTCAGCTGTCCTCCAGGCTGGCTCTGCTGTGCTGCTAGGTGAGGGGTGGAACCAGTTCACCTGTCTGCCATGAGGTCGGGGACGTCTCTCCCTCATCCTTGCTATTCCACAGCAGATTGAGTGGGGACAGCTCTTCAGTGCCTATACTTTGTTAACATTTTTATGTTTCTTTTTCTCAAATATATACTGTGCATTTATAAAAACTATCAACAAGAGACTTTATACCTATGATCATATAGAGGGGAGGAGGTCCCCCTCAATCACAGACATAGAGGAGGGGAATAGGGTGAAAGTGGGAGAAATGAGAGGACACAAAGGATGGGATATCAATTGAGATGTAATATGAATAAATTAATAAAAAAGTATAATAAAAATAAAATAAATAATAATAAAAGATAAAAACTAAGAAATCAACATAACTCCATATTTCAATTAAACTGTATTTTATTCCCTTAATGCTTTTGAAGAATTCAATCTCAAATGCCTCTAATGGCATTTAGTTTTAGTCCTTTTAAGATTTTTTTCCCTTCACATTAATGTCAGATCATCAGTCAAGTCTCCATGCTGCCTTCCGATTGGGTATGACAGGTTGCTCTCCCCTCCGTCTCTGTGCCTAAGGAAAGAGAGTCGTGCTGGCATTGATCGAGACAGTCTTGTGTGTGGTTCAGGCTCCCCCTCCTTGCACTCCCAGGCTCGTTGCCTCTTGAGTGCTGGTGTTGACAATGCACCACCATGGCCCACCTAATTTCCCCTTTCTGTTATGAAAGTGCAGTGCTGACAATTGAACTTAGCTTTGCATGTGTGAGTTTGCCCAGCCCACTGCACAGTAACACAGACCAGCAGCTTAAACAGCAAGGCTTATTTTCAGGGTTGTGCAGCCTGCATGACCAAGGTGAAGGTATGAGCAGACTCCATCCTGAGGCCTCTCCTTTGCCTGCCAGTGGCTTTCTCCTGATGTCCTCGTGTGGCCTTTTCTCTGTAGTCAGCATTCCCAGTGACTCTCTATGAAGGCACCATATATTATATTGGGTTAGGAGGTGTGACCTTCTGCCACATTTAACCTAATCATCCCTATTAAGGCTGTTATCTGAAAATAGTGACATGCATTAGGGATAGAACTTCAACAAATGTATTGAGGTGGGGTACAGTTCAATGCAGTACTGTAACTGTACAGTTCAGAAGAGGTCACTGGCTGTATGCGAAGGTAGAAAACCTTTATCAAGAATGAAATGCCTCAGTGGGCAGACTGTTAGCTGCACAAGCATGCAGACCTGCATGTGGGTCCAGCAACCACACGAAAGGCAGCTTTTATCAGCATGTGCGTTTGTAAGTTCCCTGCTGGGGGGACGGAGACAAGTGGGTCCTTGGAGCCCATCGACAGGCCAGTCTGGCTGGAATGGTGAGCCCTGGTTCAGTGAGAGAGAGACCCTGTTTCTGCCAGTAGCATGAGACACACAGAGAAAAAGACACCCAGCACAGCTTCTGGCCTCCATGTGTACATGCTCACCTGTACTCACGTGAACACACACACGTGCGCGCGCGCAATCAGTGCCGTCATAGCAATACGCTGATTCTTAAAAATTGTTAAAAAGTGTGGAAGAGAGACGCTGCAAGTTTGTTAGCCGGGTCTGTAGTTAGCAGACATCTTTGTTTAGAGAGAATGTTCCTAATATAGACCAAATAGTAAGTTTGTGCATTTCATTCTCAAGAAATAGTAAGAATAAAGTCGTTGTTCAGAGTATCTGACAGGGACTAAGTTGGCCACTCAACCATTAGAGCATTTGCTGTGTAATTCATTCTTGTTCTTTCAAATTCTTTTCTACTAAAATGTGGGCATTTAAGACATTCATTTATTTATTTTGTATATTGCGTATGTGTGTGTATCATGTCTGTTCACCTATGCATGGGATGGGGTGACCTGTCCATGTGTGCTTAGAGACCAGAGGGAAGTATCACCTCTGCTGCTCTATTACTTTGCCCATTCTTCCCTTGAGATGGGGTCTTACTGAGCCTGGCACTGATCCTCCATTCTCTGTCTCCTCCCTCCCACCTCTTGCACTGGATCGCAGGTGCTCAGCCTGTCCTGATTTTTCCATGAGACCTGGGGATTTGAACTCATGTCCTCATGCTTACACAGCAAGGACTCTTACCTCCTGAGCCATCCCTTCAGCCTTTTTACTGTTTTTGAGACGTGCTTTCTAGCTCATTCCTTTCTAAATCCTAGACATGTCTCTGAGGGTGACCGTGACCTTCACAGTCTCTTGTCTCCTGAGTACTGGAATTACAGTTGTGTGCCACTTAGAGCTTTGTATGTTGTAGGCAAGCATGCTACCAACTTAGCTTAAACATGGAAGACCTTATCAGGAGGTATGATGCTGAGTCTGCACACTGATATTTTAGCTGACTTCTAACATTTCTCTGGTTAAGAAAGAGATGCTACATCACTACTGCCAGGTGGGCGTTAAATGCCAAGTTCTCCTGTTTGCCCAGACTGAACCCTTCCTGAGTATGAGGGGAAACACTCCCTGCTTTGTCTGTGGCCTTCTTCCCTCACTCCAATGTTGGGTTGAATGGGTTGATTCCTCAATGTAACCAGCATGCACGGGGTAAAACCACAATTTTTTCTGTCTTGTTGGTCAGCCGGTTGATTCCTGTTCATGTGTTTTTTGTCTCACCTTGATCCTTTGGTTCAAACAAGCTGGTGGTGTTCTCTGTGCTGTTTGATGTTTCCAGGTTGCTGAGTTCCTGAGCACTGATCGTGCACCATCTGAGGCATAAACAAAGTCACAGAATCCACATCCTGTTCCAGTTAGGACTTTCTTGTGTGCTACCCTCTTTCCATCTCTTTGAGGCATCTTATATTTGTTTTCTATATAATGCCTAGAGTTTTTTTTTTTTTAATTGTACTTAGTAAGAATTGGTAGGAGGGAATTAGTCTGGAAGGGAAAATGTCGTCACATCTACCTTTGCTATATAGTTTTCCATCTGCAGATACAGAATTTGATAATTACATTAGAAAGCTATTTTTTTCAACACCGTACCACTTAATAAACCTAGTAGGCATTCTGCCTTTGTCACGCTCAAAGGACTCCAAATCCTACCACAGAAGTCCTTATGCATCCATGTTTATTGACCTATTTACAATAGCAAGGAAATGGAAACAGCCTAGATGTCTGTCTGCTGGTGAATGATAATAAAAATGTGGTGAATATACACAATGGAACCTTATTCAGCCATAAAATGAAATTTGCAAGAAAATGAATGGAACTGGAAATTATTCTATTAAGTAAGGTAAATAAGAACCAGAAAGACAAACATCACATGTTCTTTCTCCTATGTGAATCCTAGCTTTCTAAATTTTGTATTTATTATTGTATTGTGGAGGGGCGGATGAAGTGCTTCTGTCCACTGAGCTGTCTTGTTAGCCCTGATCCTAAGCTTTGATGTATGTCCTGCGCCACCGCGGTACCGAGTCAAGGGTGAGGGACTGCTGATTTCTCACACACACACACACACACACACACACACACACACACACACACACACAAAAGCAGCGGGTCCTTTGTGCTAAGAGAGCAGCAGCAGTGGTGGCGGTGGTTTTTATTCAGTGTCCAAAGAGCCTTTATATAGGCAGCAAAGCAGGAATGTCACTCGCAGGTGAAATCCCTCAAGAGGTGATTGCGCACACGAGGGAAAGTCCCAAGGAAGGGAGGGGTGCGTTCTCAGAGCAGTAAGCATGACTAGCTAACCATCATAAGCACAGACGCTACTAAAAACAGGACATGCAACGGCAAGACAGGCAGGCCTGGTTCCCTCATGTGTGTACACCAGTGTACCTGGTGGAACTGGAATTTCATGTCGTTGTGAGCTGCCATGTTGGTTCTGGGAACCAAATAGGGATCTTTTACAAGAGCAACAAGTTCTCATATCCCTGAGCCATCACTCCAACCCCCAAATAGCAAATGGTTTTCAGTGTTACCTTCAGCTTCTGTGCATGTTGTAGAGTGATGTCTTCAGCTCATGGGTGAGGCTGTGGTGTCCTCACGGCCCTGCCTCCTAGCTCTCTTACAGGGAAATGAGTATTGACATTGTCTTTATCTTGCATTTGTTATATACTCTGCTTTGGTACTATGTGGGGCATAATTTAAGTTTCATTTTGCTTAGATCCTTTTTCTCAGTTGTGTCTTCACACCTATTATATGACTCAAACACAGCTGGAATCAGCTACATTGGGCAAAGGCACTCATGCACTTCATTGAAAGTCGTGCAGATAGCCAGAGTCACTAATGGTGACATAAATACTCAGCTTAGACTAATACTGTGTTTGATTATAAATCATTTAAATAATATCAGTGCCACCAGATTTTTAGCAACTAGAACACTGTTAAATCTCTTATATTGGTACAAACCATAGGGAAAATAAGCTGATAGTATGTACCAGGAGTCATACAATTTTCTGTGCCCTAGTGGTTCTTTAAAATGGATGGGAATGAATATCCTAAAAAAAAAAACAAAACAAACAAACAAACAAAAAACACAAGATGAAGTTCTGAGCATAGTGGCACATGCCCACAGTGCCAGTGCGTAGAGGTGAGAGCAGGCGTTGAAGGCAGACTTGAGCTGCAGCATCTGGCGTGAGGCTACCTGTGGCTGTCTGAGGCCTGCTCTCAACAAAGGCAAGACGCTGAAGCATAAACCAAGGCTGCTTCACAGGGACACAAAACAGTGCTTGTGGGGGAGCAGTCGGCAAAGGTACAGACAACACTGTCGAAACTACACAGTGGTCACTTGAAGAATAAAACGTAAGTTAGAATTCTCAACTTGTCTTCACAAAGAATTTTGTGATAATACGAAGATGAAGAATAATATTAATGTGTTGTGTGTATATGTGTGTGTGTGTGTGTGTACACGTACTCCACAGGCATGAAACACACTAAAATTTTAATTCTACTTTCATTTTCTAAGTACAGTAATGGAACTAGGGGAAGAACAAATTTTGATCCCTCCCCAACCTAAAATTCATGATGTTGCTGTGTGTGCCGGGGCAAGTAGTGACTCCTTGCTCCCTGAGGGCATGGCAGGCTGCTGCAGCGGACTCTCTGGTCGTCCTTAAGAGACTGCGCAGCCGCGTTGGTACTCCAGTGTGCTCTTTTAGGTGCGTTCTGCAACATTCTAGCACTTTGAATAGTGGACCCCCAGATCTTGAGAAACTGGGCACATCAGAGCAACTTATATTCAGAGGACCCCAGAAAACTGTCAGCAGGAGCCTTTTAGAATTTTAGAGGTTTTGTTCCTGTAGAGAGACTACAGAAGCACAGTGAGGCGCACTCAGGAGGTGCTGGTCTGTCTCCTCTGACACTGTCTGCCTTCTCTGTCCCACAGCTGGCCCTGAAAGACCCTGTGCACACAGTGTCACTGCAGCAGTTCATCTACGAGAAGCTCAAGGCCCAGCAGGAGATCTTGGGGGAGCAAGGCTTCCAGTCCCTCATGGAAACAGTGGACACCGAGATTGTCACCCAGCTGCAGGAGTTTTTGCAAGGATTCTGAGAGCACATGTCATGTGGCTGTCAACCCATCTGAGATAAGATGAGTAACCCCAGCTGCCATCTGTACATGAGAGCCTGCTGAAATGAAGTCATTTGTGTGTGAATATAAAGAAACCAAGACCATAAATTTTTTACTATAAAATATAAAGAATAAGTATAAATCCCAAATATTAACGTCAGAAAACTATTCCTCAAAAGAATTTAATTTTGTATTTATGAGGGGCCCTGTGTTTACTAGAGGTGCATTTATCGACAGTAGCTGCATTGTTTCCTGTTAAGAGGAGAGGCTCATTGGTTACCTTTTATCATGAGCTCTTTAACACTTGAGGGGATGAAGGTTAATGTTCCAGATGCTTTTCTGCAACCCAAATTACTTAAATTTGGTTGCCTTATCTTGATTTTTTTCAGCCAATGAAATAGGTCTGAGAAATGAGTGTGCTGTACAACGATACAATTAATTTGTACACCAAGCAAGCATCTGACAAGGGAGTATCTCACAAGGGAGCTGTTTTTATCTGACAGAGCAATCAAAGGCTTGTATTTTCATTCTTGTAATCTGATACAGGAACTGGTAAAGGCACTTTTAGCTTTACTTTGAGTGCGTACATCGTAAAGCCCACTGAAGTGAACCTGCCGTACTGTAGTGCCAAGTGGGAGACCTCTGGTCACGCTCTGGCCCTGGTCCCTTTGCTACATTCGAAGGCCAGGAGCCCTATAAGCACCAGGAGAAACCAGAGAACTCC
The DNA here is from genome assembly GCF_964271855.1 of Acomys minous. Classification (NCBI taxonomy): domain Eukaryota; kingdom Metazoa; phylum Chordata; class Mammalia; order Rodentia; family Muridae; genus Acomys; species Acomys minous. The sequence goes on along the minus strand of NC_140492.1, from coordinate 105,193,599 downwards.
AAGTCCCCTTCTGCTGTGACGGTCATGCTTGGCTGTGACAGGCTGCTCAGTATTTACCCATCTCAGGTTCCTCAGTGCAGAGGTGTGCCAGCACCTCAGAGGACCCAGCAGCAATCCCCCGGGTACTAGCACTGACATAACTAGTCTTCCTTTTTGTCCCTCCATTGCACAGAACGTGCGAGGGAGAGGTCTGACGCCTTACTTTGCATTACTTGCCATTGTGAGGAACCTTTAGAGCATCTTTTAGGAAATACTCAAAAGCAAGATTGGAGATGTCTTATCTTTCTATAGATTTGGGTACAGTATGTAACTGTGGGAGAACCACTGCCCCTTTGTAAGCTATGGAACCCATAATGTCTACAGATATATGATGTTTTCAGCACAGAAAGAAAATATGGTCCAATTAAATTTTCCAAAGATACCTCACCTTTGGCTCATTGTCTGTTTTTCTTGCCGCCTACCCTCTGCAACAAAAACATAACAGTTTGTTAAAACTGCTGGGTTGGATAATAAAGAAAGTTCCTTTTACACTATAGTCCCAGTTCTCCACCCATAGAAGGTTCCAGTACCTCGGGTTTCAAATCTTTATTTAAAGACCAAGTATTTCTTGACAGTGATGTTTCTTTGCCATTGTAGTGGTTTGAATAGGTATGGACCTTATAGATTCATGTGTTTGAATACTTGGCCTTAGGGAGTGGCACTATTAGGAGGTATGGCCTTGTGGAAGTAGGTGTGGCCTTGTTGGAGGAAGTGTGTCCCTGGAGGCAGGCTTTGAGGTCTCAAAGCTGTGTCCAGTGTGTCACACAGTCTCTTGCTGTCTGCAGATAAAAATGTAGAACTCTGAGCTCCTCCAGCACCATGTCTGCCTACACACCTCCATGCTTCTCCATCATGACGATACTGGACTAAACCTCAGAAACTGTAAGCCAGCCCCAGTGAAATGTTTTTCTTTAAGAGTTTTAAGAGTTGTCATGGTCTTGGTGTCTCTTCACAGCAATAAAACCGGAACTAAGGCAGCCATTGTTACTCAGCCGCAAAATGGACATGATATCTTCCTTCGGCTTATTTTCATTTGAAGCGCTCTCTCAGCCGTGCCACTGGACATTCCTGGCACCCCTATTCTTGGCCCTAGGGAGTGGTCACCTCATTCTCCACATTCTGTGTTATAGTGCCCAGAGAGAGCACCAAGCTTTTAATGCTTCTCTCGGAAGAGTGTGGTTTGCTTTTTAAAATCATAGATGAAAATGGGTTTTATTAAAAGCTTTGAAATGTTTTCATCTCTGCCACACTTTCCTATACGTAGTTAAGATAGAACATAATTGTTGATTTACAAGATTCTATCCGTTGACCCATTGTGGCGACTTATTAATTTTGATGAAACAATCCAGTCAGTCTTCCTACTGTACTATCTTTTAAAACAAGGACTGGTGGCTTCTGTTCCACTAACCTACTCCTTTTTAACTGACTTTACATCCTGGGGACCTTTCCCAACCCTCTAACCAAGGCCCATGTGACCGAGAGCAGTTCTCAAGTTCCCCTACAAAGCAATCATTCTTCCCTCTTCTAGATCATATTCAGTGAGACCCATTAGTAAGTGCTAATGTACTTTTATAATTTCCTCTTGCAGCATGTCTAGGTCTTTATTATTTTTGTCAGGTTCCTGATATGGCCCCAGTGCTTACAGTCTTCTGGGGGGCAGCAGAATAGGGTACCTACCTTCAGAGTATTATACCTTCTAGTAGGAACGCTGGGGTACAAACATGACCAGAAAGTGTGAGGTCTGGTGGAACTGCTTATTCAAAAGCAGCAGGGTGGGAATGAGGGTCAGACCCCCCTCCCCAAAAAAAGGATGTTTCCCTGGCCTGGGTGGTAAATGCCAACCAGCTCTGCCTAGCCTGTGAGGCTGTTTTGGAAGTTACTGGCACTGGACTGAAACTAGGCAGCCCTTGGCTCTGCATTCCCAGCCATTTGAAATGAGCTACATACAAAAAATAAAAAATTAAAATAAATCCATTTTTGAGATGTTGGCTGCAGAATCACAATTCTCAAGTGTGTGAATTAAAACAAAGTTCCCATCCAAAGGGTGTAACCTGCTAAGTTTTAACGTCTACTTTAGTAGAAATGTGCAAAGTTATTGGGCAGCTGATGAAAATAAGGGATATATGTAATAAAGAACAGAGGGGTCAGTGGGTAAAGGCACCTGTTGCTAAGCCTGGCAACCTAAACTCGGTCCCTGAAAGCCACATGGTAGGAGAGATGACTCCAGCAAATTGTCCTTTGACCTCCACAGGTATCCTGTGTCCCCTCTCTTCATATAAATAAAAATGCGAGAACTTTTGTCCCCCACTAGCAGAAAGTTTATAAAACTAGCACAGTGAACACTAGGATACCTTTTATTTAGATTGCCAAGTACAAATACATACATGTATAAACAAGAATGTGTTTCGTGTGTATGTGTATACACATGTATGTGAAGCCAGAGGCTGATGTTGTCTTGCGTTCATAGTTTTCCACCTTGTATTTGAGACACTGAACCTGCAGCTCACTAACTCAGCCACACTGACTGAGCAGCAAGCTCTGGGATTCTGCCTGTCTCCACACTTCAGTGCTGAGGTTAGAATGCGTGCGTCCGTCTGGATTTTATTTTGGTGCTGGGGACCCAAACTCAGGGCCTTGAGCTTGCATAGTAAGTCACCAGCTGAGTCATCCATCCCCCCACTTCGTGATTTGGGGTCTCACACAGGGTCTCCCTATCCAGTTCAGAATGGCATCAAACTTAACCCTCCCGCTTCAACTCCACGAGCACAAAATCACAGGCATATGCTACTGTTGTGTAAAATTGGTTATTAATATTTACTATTAATCTGTATAGTTATTATGATGGTTAATATTTAATCCACTATCAATCAATGACAGTCTCAGACATCTGTTCGATTTTTAATATGCTTGTACACTGGACTGGCCAGAAACTAACCTTATAAGCTAGATATCTTATTATCTCTCAGTCCAACATCCTATGGCACGTGCTCTAATCACTCCTTATGAGTTACTTCCCACCTCAAATTATATAAATACTTACACAGTCTTTCCATCTGGGCTGCTTCTCACCAGCCATGCCCATCCTCAGAGCAGGGTCTTCCCGGCCACATGTGCCTCTCCACGCTAGTTCATGGTGACTCCTTTTTCCTCCTCCTCTCCTGTCTCTTCCCATGATCCTGTCCTCCAAGCCCATGAACCTTCCTGTCCCACCTGCCTCACTTCTGCCCTGCCCAGGTGTGTAGGTGATTTTTAGCCAATCAGGGCTAATTTTGGAGGCAAGGCCACACAAAAGTCATTTGGGTATACATGAGGGTTTGCTTGTAGAACAGTAAGAATCTTGGGGGGTGATTGGAGGCAAGCAATTAACATCTAAATGCAAGGAGCCAGGCCATGCTATAACACACCGCTAAGCCCAACTTATGGATATGTTTTGCTGAACCATTTGAAAGCAAGTCACATCCTCTTCGGGGTGTGTTTAGGAGGCAGGAGCTCACCAGATTTTAGAGCACTGTCTTTTGTCTCCAGCAGAGAAACAGTGCATTTCCAGCTGGCAAACCAATGAGAGGGAGGGTAGTCATTTCTTTTACTGAAACTGTGAGCCTGGTGTCTTAGGGTGGTGACAGAAAAGGTGTTTAACTTTGGGGCTGTGGGGGTGTGGCTTAGTGGTAGAATGCTTGTGTCACATGTACAAGGTCATGGTTCAAGCCACACACACAAAAAGTTACCTTTTACCCTGTAAGAAGAAGTTGCTCTCTGTCCTAATCATATCCCAAGCCCAGGGCTCTGGGTGCCCTTAGGGTGACACGGAGCAGCTGTCCCTAGCCATGGAGATTGGGCTCTGCCCATTCTTCTGAAGTTCCTGTTTTCATTCTGTGGACCTGAGGAGCTCCTTATGGTTCCCAGCCCTTGGACAAAGTGGGACCACTGCTCACATTTTCTCTTGAAATCGTTCCTATCCTGGGAAGCGGAGTGTTGCTCATTACCCGATGCCCTGACATAAGTAAGCAGCTTTGGGCTCCTTGCGCCAGCTAACACCTGCATCTAGCTCCTCCAGGCCTGTCTGTTGAAATGTTTTTAGCCAGATATTCTCTGAAGCAGTGTCTAATCCAGACAGGAATATATTGATATGTGGTCATCCAGCCCCTTTTCCTTTAAAGTGAAACATTGATTTTTTTATGCTATTTAATTTCCCAGTGGAGCAAAAAATGGAATTGAAAGAAATAACCGCCAGAGAAGCTCCGAGTGCAGGCAGGCTTAAAGCATTTCCACCTCTGTGCCACTGGGCAGGTGGTTTTAAACTAGAAATCAAACTAGAACTGCCCTGGGGCTGTTATTGTAAGGGTTAGAGTGAGAAAGGCTGAGAAGGAGGCTGCGGGGGGGGGGGGGGGGGGGGGGAGGCATATGACTGCAAGTGAGCCTTTAGGGGTTTTTCTCCATAGCTTTCACCCAAAGATCAGCTTTTCATTTCAGAGGGGGTAGGTCATTTCCACTGGGCTCTCAGCCCCACTGTGGTTTCTTCTTCTTCTTCTTCTTCTTCTTCTTCTTCTTCTTCTTCTTCTTCTTCTTCTTCTTCTTCTTCTTCTTCTTCTTCTTCTTCCTCCTCCTCCTCCTCCTCCTCCTCCTCCTCCTCCTCCTCTTCTTCTTCTTTAGTGAATGCTACGACTTAAGCAATAATCTAGAAGAACAGAACTTTTGATGGACAGGAAAATTGCAGCTCAGGGAAGCATCCACTGAGCCCAGAAATGTATCGACAGCTAGTCAGTGGGGGAACGCGGACTGACAGATCCGGAGGCAGTCACAGACTAGTCATGAGCTCTGTTTGGTCAAGGAAGGCGCTGTGGCTTATTTCTTCTTTGGATTGGAAAGCACGTGTCTTGTGATGCCTCCGACAGCGGAATCAATACCATGAAATGGCCTTTTCTTTCAGCCTTTATGTTCTTTGCTTACAACAGGATGCTGTGGGCAGGATGCCTTGACCGGTGCGAGCCAGTGAGCACACTGACTGCGTCTTTACGTCTGCTAGAAGGAGATGCTGTAAGCAATGTGCAGTCTGGATATACAGAAAGCCCAAATTCACTGTGATAGATTGGGGATTGATTATTTTAAAGCCTTTTATTTTTGAGACCCCAGGCTGCCCTCAGATTTGTATGTAAGCAAGGATGTGCTTGAATCTCATCCTCCTTCCACCTCCCAAGTGCTGGGGTGTACCACCGTACCCAGTCTATGTGGGATGGAGAGGAACCCGAGGGTCTGCGTAGCTAGGCAACCACCACCTAAGCCCATCCCTAGGCCCGCTCCTCTCGTGTTTAGTAAGAACTGAACCGTGAGAGGTGAGTCGTCCCAGCCATCCCACTCTGCAGATGAGGAAACTAAGAAAAACAGTGACCCCCATTTGCTCTGGGTCCCTGGCACTTACTTTTCTGTTTCCTATTTCAACATGCTAGCTGTTGCCTAAGTTTACAACGTACATTTTAGTGGTGGTGGCTGCACACACCTTCAATACTGGAACTCAGGAGGCAGAGGCAGGTGGATCTCTGAGTTTGTGGCCAGCCTGGTCTACAGAGTGAGTTCCAGGACAGCCAAGCTACACAGAGGGGAAAAAAAAAGCCCTGTCACAAACAAACAAACAAACAAACAAACAGACCCTATTTCCAATGTTCATCCTTTATATAGATCCAAAATTTTCCTTTCCAAATTAAAATGTCTATATTTTATTTGAGGCACCAAGAGCATGTTTGTAATAATCACTTTGGAATTTTTTTAAACTGAGAATTTTATACATGAACATTATATTTATATTTTGTTTATGAGTAACTGAGTTTAACCAAGGCTATGGGTTTGCATTTGGAGGAGGGTTTTGTTTTGGTTTTTTGTTGGCTTTAATAGAATCTTGCTATGTATCTTAGGCTTGCCTGGCCTTTACTTGGGTCCTTCTGCCCCAGCCTCTTGACTGTTTTCAAACCAAGGAAGTGTGGAGTTTTATTTGGGGAGTTTATACATATTTATATCTGAAAACACATGCAAGAGTGGATATATCTTTAAGCATTTTTTTATGTAAGGTCATAGGTCCCATGTTTAAAAGGAAAAGGGGGCTGGAGAGGTGGCTCAGCAGTCAATAGCACTGGCTGCTTTTCAAGAGGATCCAGAATCTATTCCCAGGACCCACATGGTGGCTAACAACCATCTGTAACTCCAGTGCTAGGGAATCTGACGGCCTCTTCTGGTCTCCACAGGCACAAGCCATACGCGTGGTGCACAGATGTGCACGCAGGCAAAACACTCGCAAACGTTTAGTTAAAAAAGAAAGAACGGAAGAACGAAAGAAGGGGAGAGAGGAGAAGGGGGAAGAGCGGGCCATGTGGGCACTGGAAATAAAAACAAGTGCTGGTCTTGGCAGAATATATATTAAAATTGGAACAATGCTGAGAAAATTAGCATGGGCCCCGTGGTGACATGGAAATCGGTGAAGCATTTTGTTTTGTTTTGTTTTGTTTTGTTTTGTTTTGTTTTGTTTTTAAGAGAAATGGATGCAAACCTGAGCGTGCATGGCTCAAGGTCAAAAGGAGAAGCCACTGCATAGGAAGCAGCTGGGCATGCAAGGTTCACCATTACAGTGAGTCTGGTCCACTTTAGTTGCCTACAACAATTAACCCGTGTTAGGTGGCTACTTAGCTACCAGCAAGATGGGCGGACGTTAGTCTGGAGCCTTGCTGCGTAATCAGCAGCTCGTCAAACCAAGAACAGGAGCAGAAAAGCCCTAATAACTGCTCAGGGGAACACGGATCCTAGTTCTGTCCTGGGAAGAGACAAGAGGCCATTAATTGATAACTATCAAACTTCGTTCCAAGAACCCAGACCCTTATGAGACTAATGTATAAGAAGAGGGTTTCGGATAAAGAATGAAAACATACTATTTTCTCTGCTGCAAGAGTCAATCCAAATGGGCCATCCATCAGCTGGACAGGAAGAAGTATCTCAGGGTACTTAAGAAATAGTATACACCCACCTAAAGTGTAAGTGAGGCTAAAGGCCACTGTCCTTGAGAGAGCTCCAGGCTACTCTAATAAATTCTACCCATTTTCTCCCCTACTCTCTGCGTCTCATTGGAATTCCTTCATGGAGATGGCAGGAACCTGGGAGCTAAAGAGAGGCAGAGGGACTTAGAGTGCTATGAGTCACTTGATGACCCTGGCTAATCCTTCTGAAATTATCTAAAGAGTTTTAGCTGCAATGTCAAGAACAACTCTAAAACCATGTCTACAGTCTTGTTAAGTGAAGGAGTTGGCTCCTGTGGTGGTTGAATAGGTTTGGCCCCCACATAGACTCCTGTGTTGGAATGCTTGTCCCATAGGGATTGGCACTATTAGGAGGTGTGACCTTGTTGGAGTAGGCGTGGTCTTGTTGGGGGAAGTGTGTCACTGCGGGGGTGGGGGGGGCAGCCTTTGAGGTCTCCTATACTCAAGCTCCGCCCAGTGTGGCACACAGTCTCCTTCTGCTGCCTTCGGATCAAGATGTAGAACTCTCAGCTCCAGCACCAGGTCTGCCTGCAGGCTGCCGTGCTTCCCGCCATGATGACAATGGACTAAACCCCTGAAACTGTAAGCCGGCCCCAGTGAAATGTTTTCCTTTCTAAGAGTTGCCTTTGCCATGGTGTCTCTTCAACAGCAATGAAGCGTAACTAAAACAGCTCCTAAAGGTGCCTGCCTCACATACCAGGTAATGGGTTTTAGTGGATGATAGGAGCTGAGATATGTTGGCATGTAGTGTGAGGATTTGGGTGGATCTGGCTAGATGAGTTAATTGGTTGTATTTATGTGCTGGAGGCTTTGGATTCCTTCAGCATTCTGGTTTTGTTTTCCCCTTTTGACTGTGGGCTTCTGTAAGTCACCTCGGCCGAGAGACCCTGTTTCCTGCAGCCCTTCCCACTACGGAACCCTGTTGGTGTTGGTGGCAGAGCCTGGGGAATGCAGGTCTCTCTGTCTTATGATTAAATCTTAGGATTCTTAAGCAGGCCTGAGTCTGTGGCCTGAGCAGTTCAGCTGTGCTTCTTCCTGGCCAAACTTTACTGTGTCCCAGCATGAGACCAAAGGGAAGAAGGGGCTCGCCGTTTGGGCTCAGTGCTACCCTAAAGCCTAGGAAAGCCATCTGAGAAAGCTCTGGGCACATTCCACACAGACCACTTTACCTTCCCCCCATGTTTACCATAGTAATTGCTAGGGTTCCGAGCCGTGAGGCCAGCAAAAGCAAGAGGCTTCCTTAAGACCAGGATTGTGGTCCTCACAGTGAGCTACAGGCCTAGGGCTGCAGCATTTCTGTTGGTCGTGACTCTGGATCTGCGTATTTCTCCCCTGCAGGGAGACAATCTGCCTGGCAGTCTCAGTAACTGAGTCTAAGTCCCCACTTGTCATTAAGTCTCTGCTTGTCATTTGCCATACTGTTCTGGTTGGGGTAAGGAGGACGATTTGGAGCTCTTAGCCCATTGGAACTGAAGCAAGGGTCTCTATGTGGTCTTCCATCACATAAATAACCTGACATGAGCACCAATATAGGAAAATTGCCCCAGATTGTTGCCTTCTCAAATAATGTGGAAATAGTGTAAAAAGAGGGAAGCCTCCAAGGCTGTGTTTGCTCCGTATCAGGGCTTCTTCTTGTAATCAAAGATGGCGGGCGTGCTAGTGGTAAATGGTTTGTGAATATAATGAGTGCTGTGGAAGGAAATACATGTCGCCTCTAGTTTTAATACGTGGAGACTGCCAGCTAGCATTTCACCATATTTCTTTCATTTTCTTTTTTTACCATGTGCTAATTATGAGCCTGGTTCATATTAGTGTCATTTTGTTTGGGCATTTCACCATGACATGCCTATTCATACATTTTTGTGTACACCTGAAATGTCCTCCGAGTTACCAGAAACAGAATTATTAGGTAAAAAGCTGCTAATGCTAAGAATATGTTCCTATTCTTATGCTTGGTTTATCTTGATACAGATAAACGGCTTAGTTTGAGTGATAGCACCCTGCCCCTACCCCATACTTGGTATTTCTATAGATTGCCAAGGTTTGTTTCAAGCTGGCAATCCCCCTGCCTCCTCCTCCCAATTGCTGGAATTACAAGATGAATGAGCATGTCCTGTCAGGTTTTTCTTGGTGGAGGTAGCCTAATCACTCTGAAAATCCTCAGAGGCACACCCTCAGTTACCCCTGAAGTTAGACTCCTGCCCTTGCCTTTAGTTTGGCACAGATTATTTTATGGCATTTGTGGATTAATATTGTGAAATTATTATCACCAATGGAGATGGTAGTAGGAGTTAGGGATGGTGGGAGCTGGTTTGGTTATAGGGGCAGGGCTCCTACAAATGAAATTAGTGCCTCTCTGGGAGACCCTGAGAACCGCCTTGTTTTTTCTACCCGTGTGATTACCAGTAGATGTGATCTGAGAGAAAGGAGGCCTCCTCGCTCACTGAATCTAATGAATCTGCTCCCAGAACTGTGAGAAGAATCATTATAAGCCCCCTAGATTATAGGGGTCACCTACATGATGGTATTTTATTATGGGAGCTGAAAAGACTAAGACACGGGATGAGTCTAATTAGCTACAATTTGTGTAATTCCACATCCTCCTGTTGTTTCAGCTTTCTCATCGACAAAATGAGGGTAACAGTTCCCATTGCCGGTGGCTCTAAGAGTTAAAACGTCATTCATTCAACCTTCACCAAACCAGTGTCCTCTAGCACCTGTGTATGACAGGCCCTGTGCTGAGTGCTAGGATAGAGTCACAGAAAAAAGCACGAAAGTCTGCTTTGCTTTGACCTTGGTGTTTTGGCAAGGACATCCATCAGGCCTGCCAACGACATGTAAAGTGGAATAGTGAGTGACCGGACCTCTGAGAGATGCTGTGGGCAGATCAACCTCACGGAGGGAAGATGACAGACTGGCTTGTGGGGGAGATTAGTGGAGGAAGTAGTGAAAAGGTGACTTGAGGGTAAGACACTAGAGGTCCAGTTGAGGGAGAGGTACAGGAAGCACATTTTTTAAAAAGCCTAGGGAAGGATGAAGGGGTAAGCATGCTGGGGATGAGAGGGTCATATGGCTGGAACAGGAGAAGCAAGCAGGAGTGAGGTGCCTGACTTTCTACGATGGAGACTTGGCCAAGATAAGCCTGTGTTTGTGCTCTCAGAGCCTCAGGAAGCAGAGAGAGAATACAAGGGAAGCAAAGAGAGGTTCACTGTGGAACGCCTGAGTCCTGACTGCAAGCGTGGTAGCTGAAGGATGGGGGAAGGTGAAGAGTGAACTCCGGGACTGGTTTAGAAGCTGCTGTAAGCCCAAGGGTAACGGTCCAATGGGAAGAAGTGAGTCATTTGAGATATTTTGTCAGTATTGTCAGTTGACAAATACGAGTGCAGAATAGGATCAGTCTCCCTGTGTGTGACCTTGTCCTGGAGTATTCTGTGGTGCAATTGTGGCTGCAGAGGCTGGGCCTGTGTAAATGCTGCTGCTGAAAGTGAGAGGACACAGAGACCTAGGGCCAGGTAATAGACAGTGGGTTCTAAGCTGAAAAGTAAAGATCCGGGGGAGAGAATGGTGGAGCACGTACAGGGCTTAAAGATTCTTGTAAAGTTAGAGCAGTGAGGCAGGAATGGTTGATGGGCAGCTTGCAGGGCTGCCACATGGTAGAGAGGGAGATCCCATGTCTGTTTCCCTAAGTGGAGGTGGGCAGGTTTCAGTGAGGGCAAAGGCAGTAGAGTGTGACTGCAAAAGCAGAGTCCTGGCAATACTGTCTTCTCTCTCCCCCCACCTTCTGTATCAGGTCACCTCCCTCTCCCCCCACCTTCTGCATCAGGTCACCTCCCTCTCCCCCCACCTTCTGCATCAGGTCACCTCCCTCTCCCCCCACCTTCTGCATCAGGTCACCTCCCTCTCCCCCCACCTTCTGCATCAGGTCACCTCCCTCTCCCCCCACCTTCTGTATCAGGTCACCTCCCTCTCCCCCCACCTTCTGTATCAGGTCACCTCCCTCTCCCCACCTTCTATATCAGGTCACCTCCCTCTCCCCCCACCTTCTGCATCAGGTCACCTCCCTCTCCCCCCACCTTCTGCATCAGGTCACCTCCCTCTCCCCCCACCTTCTGCATCAGGTCACCTCCCTCTCCCCCCACCTTCTGCATCAGGTCACCTCCCTCTCCCCCCACCTTCTGCATCAGGTCACCTCCCTCTCCCCCCACCTTCTGCATCAGGTCACCTCCCTCTCCCCCCACCTTCTGCATCAGGTCACCTCCCTCTCCCCCCACCTTCTGCATCAGGTCACCTCCCTCTCCCCCCACCTTTTTCATCAGGTCACCTCCCTCTCCCCCCACCTTCTTCATCAGGTCACCTCCCTCTCCCCCCACCTTCTGCATCAGGTCACCTCCCTCTCCCCCCACCTTCTGCATCAGGTCACCTCCCTCTCCCCCTACCTTCTGCACCAGGTCACCTCCCTCTCCCCCCACCTTCTGCATCAGGTCACCTCCCTCTCCCCCCATTTTCTGCACCAGGTCACCTCCCTCTCCCCCCACCTTCTGCATCAGGTCACCTCCCTCTCCCCCCACCTTCTGCACCAGGTCACCTCCCTCTCCCCCCACCTTCTGCATCAGGTCACCTCCCTCTCCCGCCACCTTCTGCACCAGGTCACCTCCCTCTCCCCCCACCTTCTGCATCAGGTCACCTCCCTCTCCCCCCACCTTCTGCACCAGGTCACCTCCCTCTCCCCCCACCTTCTTCATCAGGTCACCTCCCTCTCCCCCCACCTTCTTCATCAGGTCACCTCCCTCTCCCCCCACCTTCTTCATCAGGTCACCTCCCTCTCCCCCCACCTTCTGCATCATGTCACCTCCCTCTCCCCCCACCTTCTGCATCAGGTCACCTCCCTCTCCCCCCACCTTCTGCATCAGGTCACCTCCCTCTCCCGCCACCTTCTGCATCAGGTCACCTCCCTCTCCCCCCACCTTTTTCATCAGGTCACCTCCCTCTCCCCCCACCTTCTGTATCAGGTCACCTCCCTCTCCCCCCACCTTCTGCACCAGGTCACCTCCCTCTCCCCCCACCTTCTGCATCAGGTCACCTCCCTCTCCCCCCACCTTCTGCACCAGGTCACCTCCCTCTCCCCCCACCTTCTGCATCAGGTCACCTCCCTCTCCCCCCACCTTCTGCACCAGGTCACCTCCCTCTCCCCCACCTTCTGTATCAGGTCACCTCCCTCTCCCCCCACCTTCTGCACCAGGTCACCTCCCTCTCCCCCCACCTTCTGCATCAGGTCACCTCCCTCTCCCCCCACCTTCTGTATCAGGTCACCTCCCTCTCCCCACCTTCTGCATCAGGTCACCTCCCTCTCCCCCCACCTTCTGCACCAGGTCACCTCCCTCTCCCCCCACCTTCTGCACCAGGTCACCTCCCTCTCCCCCCACCTTCTGCATCAGGTCACCTCCCTCTCCCCCCACCTTCTGCATCAGGTCACCTCCCTCTCCCCCCACCTTCTGCATCAGGTCACCTCCCTCTCCCCCCACCTTCTGCACCAGGTCACCTCCCTCTCCCCCCACCTTCTGCATCAGGTCACGTTCCTCTTTCTCCATCCCTGTTACTGACAAGAGGAAAATGGCCTTGTTGCTTTGTTTTTACAAAAGAGAAAGAATAGTCTGGAAAGCAGATATGTAAAGTGCTGGGTGGCAGGCCCACAAGAGACACCCCACAACCAATCCTCAAGGGGACACTGGATGCTGGGATACCAGCCCTGGGCTATCTCCTGGCCCTGTGCCATATTTCTTGGGGACCAGAAAATGCCCCATATGTTGGGCTCAAATTTACAAAGAAGGTTTTTGCAAAGGATCTTCAAGGTAGTTTATCACTTTGTGATAAAAATCATTCATTCTCTGAGACTGTATGTCCAAGAGGTAAGCCACAGTTTGGTCCTTGTTGAATCTGTATTTACCTACCTTTCAGGAAATACATCTACTCTGTAAAGTTAGAAAGGTTAAATTGTAATCACACCTAGAAAGAGAGTATCAGTTTGCTAAGGCTGTGTAACAAAGCACTCCAAACTAAGTAATTTAAAGTCACAGAATTCCTCAGATAGTGGCTCATGCCTGCAATTCCAGCAGTTAGGAGGTTGAGGCAGGAAGATCACAGTAAATTGGAGGCCAGTCTGGGCTAGTGTAGTTCAAGGCCAGCTTTGACCACTGAGAGACTTTGTCTCAAAAACAAGCAAATAAGAATATTAACTACCCCTCCCCCCAGGAAAAATCTCACTCAAACCACAGAACTTTGTTCTTTCATGGTTCTGTTTGCTGGGTGTAGGTAGGACTGGCTGTGTGGAAACCACAGGCCCTTCTGGGCCTCTCTGACCCTCGGAAGTTTGCTCACACTCCCTGGCATCCCCTTGCCTAGCAGATGGGCACAGATGCCAGCCTCCCTTGTCACAAGCCTGGGCTTCTCTCTCTGACCTTCCTTCTTTTTATTAGGACAGTAACACTGGATTAAGAGCCCATCTTATGCTGGTATGACCTTATCTTAATTAATTACACCTGGAAAGACCCGCTTCCAGAAAAGGTCACATTCCTAAGTACTTGAGGTAGGATTTCACCAAAATTTTTATTTATTCACTTATTTGTGTATCTGCATGTGTAGAGAGGGGCTAGCATATTCAGTTCCTGATTTGCTGATGAAGGTGTATCTGAACACTAACTACCCCAATATTGTGCGTTTGAAATGCTGATTCCTCAGTACACTCTAGTTCTGCATGCGCTCAGTAAGGATGGGGTGAGTTTTCTTTTTAGGGGCTCAAGCTGCAGGTAGGCACAATCTCATGGCAGAGAGGATCTGAGTGATGGGTGGTCACAGCACCCAGTGGCTGTCAGGCTTCCTTCCGGGAGGGAAGGTTTGAGGCTCATTCATTTCATTTCTATGTAGATCCTGGAAGATGGAACTATTCTGCAATTCACAGCAATCTCCCTGATGTCTGCTCTGTTATAGTTGTGCCGTATAATGACTAGGAAATCTGTGGTTGGGTAAGCGTCAGAAGCTGCTGCAGTGGCCCAGGAGGCATGGAGTCTGCTGGGTCAGAGGAGAATTCAGAGTGAATTGCAACAGACCAAGCGCACTTGAGCAGCGTCAGCTCAGTTGAGATGATACGGGGTTCTGACTGCTTCAGCGGCATCAAACTTCCACTCCCTTCCTGGTTTGCCCTCCAGAACAACATTCATTTCAGCACTTTTTGGGATTGTATACTGGAGTGAGGGACGCGGCGGGGGGGGGGGGGGGGGCGGGGGGGATGGACTCTGGAACAACAAACAGACATGAATTTGATTCCAGGCCCCAAATCCTAGTTTCCTTTTTGTTGTCAGCTAGCATAAGGGGCCTCAAAAGATGTCGACACGTTAATTCTCAGAAGGTGAGTACATCCCGCTGTGTGGAGGAAGAGACTGCATGACTGATGATGGTCATTCTGCGATGGAGGGTGCTCTGTGTTATTCAGAGGCCTGTCTACTTACACAGGCTCTTAAAAACACAGAAATGAATCCCTTGTGGTGAGACACGGTGAAGGCCCAAGTGTCAGAGTGATGTGTTGCAGGCTTTGAATACAGTGAGGACGGACTTCCTGCCGAGGAGTGCTGGGGCCCTAGAAACCAGGAAGGTGGGACAAATGGCCTCCATCCTATAGTCCTCAAAGGAACACAGCTTTGTGCACACTTGGCTCTAGACCTTCTCAACCTCAGAAACACAGGCTCATTTTAAAGTAAACTTACTAGGTACCTCGTTAGCACAGTGAGTAAATGAATTTATGGGCCTGGAGAGATGGCTCAGTGGTTAGGACCACTCACTGCTTGTGCAGAAGCTCCTGGGTTTGGTTTCCAGTATCTGTGCTCTTCTCTGACCTCCATGAGCACCAGGCACTCATAAGGTATACACACATATGTGCAGGCAAAACACTAATAGAAACGATAAATACATCTAAACTTTTTTTTAAAAAAAATAGAAATTTGGATTATTTGTCAAATTAACAGAAAATGAATGTACCCAGTTTCTAACTAGGTGATAATATCGGTCTATGGAATATCTGTGTGGATTAGAGGGCACAGGAAGTCCCATGGCAAGCCATTTCACAGGCTATCATGAGCTGCTCCGTCCTGAGGAGTCAAACAATTCTCCTTGTGTTCCTAGCTTCCGCTTTCACGCAGGTGAGTTTCAGCGCTGCTTGCATGCCATGTGTGCATGTCAGCTTCCCTAGGGGAACTTGTTAAAATCACTGAACCTTGGGTCTTATGTCAGTTCTCGTCTCAAACTGACTAACTTAGGATCCATTAAAAAAAAAAAAAAGATTCCCAGGTGATCCATATGTACTTACTTAAAGCTGGAGAGCCACTGGGTAAGGCATTCTCCAACAGCATTAGAGAGCTGAGAGAACAGATGTTGGGCCCTTTCATGTCTAAACTGTTGTGCTTCTGGTTCTCTCTAGCGTTCAGTGAATTGGAACCGCTGGAGTAAGTATTTTGGAATGCTCTTTCATACATATAGGCGATTCAGGATTGTAAAATTCTCAGTTAATTCGTTCTCCTCAAAAGGGAACTCTCACCCTATTATAGACAGCAGCGAGTGCTGTGATTTTAAAGACATTAAGTGAACAGACATAAAATAACGGCACAGATGTGCTCTCGCCAGCTCTTCACTGCCAGTTTCCCATCCTGGTTTCCTTGAGGACACTTGCTTAGCCACTTCTGTCAACAAATGCACCTCCTTTCTTCACGTAGAAACCATCCCCAGACTCGGCTGTGACAGCTTCCTGCTGTTTTCTCTTTCACAGGGGAGCCTCAACTACTCCTTCTAATGATCAGATGGCAGATAGGAGTTTTTGGAAGGATCTCAGCTCCAGGAATGGAGCATCCACATCGGAAGAGTGAGAACTCTTAGCAGTTCGACTCAGGGTGGTCCAGCCACTCTACCTGGCGGCCATGATCCCAAGCACAGTTACGCTCTAAGCATCAGAACTTAGCGGCTGCTCCTTGGGTATTTAGAGCAGGAGACCCAGAAGTGTGTAAGCTCCAGGAAGTCTATGGACAGCACCTAGAGTCAGACTCCAGCCCAGGAGCCGAGTACAGCCAGATGGGTAAGAGTTAGGGTTTAGGGGCTGACATGATGAGGACCCACAGGGCCAAAGACAGGTGTGGTGTGAAGAGAATGTAATCTTGCCTTAGTCTGGGCCCAGTGTGAAAACAGTCTTGGGATGCTCGACCCCACTGAGATTTTGTCTCTGTAAACTGATAACATCTGAGGTAGACTCAGAGGAGGAAGTATCAAGAGCCAGTGACTCCAGCCAGGCTATTGTATTGCAAAGCTACCGTAGATGGGAGGAGGGGGGGAGGGAGGGAGGGGGCGGGGGGGGGGGGAGATCAGAGATTCCTGCCTGATGGATGGCATGGGGGAGTTTGAGGATTGGCGACAGAGGACAGAGGTGCGGAGGTCTCCGTGGGATAACTCCAAGTTTGGTCCATGGATGGTGCGGCTTCTTCTGTCAGATAGATGATCTGCTAGACTCCTGAGAATTACGCCAGAGGAACTGCCCCACGGAACTGATACCCAGAAGGTTTCGTTCTTGTTCTCCTTAATCTCCTTTCCCTCCTATTTAGGACAGGAGGTATGTGCCTTTAATGAATTCCTAATAAAGTAAACTTGTTAAGGAATCAGAGGCAACGCCATGACATGCCTGGATGGTGTTGATGGCCCTTGTTAATGAGGCAGCAAGGATGTGATGCTGATGCGGGTGCCTTGTCTACTCACTATGTCCTGAGCCCAAGACTTCCACCCAGAAAAGCATACGAGCAGAGACCAGGAGGAAGCGTATAGAAACCCCACTGCCATAGCCATTCAAGCCACGGTGTCCTTGCACACCCACTTCGAGGGCTCGTGTACAAGAGGACAGGTTCCCAGGGGGCCTTAGGCCATTGGATTCTCTCCTCCTGTTTTCAGTTCTTAGACACTGAAGATGAGGCACCCTGAGCTAAAGAGAGCATCTGCAACATCCTCGCCGAGCCCTTGCCTCGCAGGCTGACGCGGTCTGCTATGCTTGCACCAGCTAGGCCAAGTGGAGGCAACAGCACAGTACTTTGGGTTTGCTCAGCTGTTGAGGGTATATGCTGACAGAACTTCATCGGCCATAGGCAGGTTTCCTGAACTGTGGCCATTGGCTCCCTGTGGAGTCCAGGTACCTATGACCTCACTGTTTGTGCACAACAGACTTGCCTTCTCTGACTTTGTGTGGAAATGTTCTGCCACCAGACTCACACATATGCTAACGTAGTTGTTCTGTCTATTTTTATTTTATTTATTTATTTGGGTTTTCCAAGACAGGGCTTTCCTGTGTAGCCTTGGCTGTCCGAGACTCACTTTGTAGACCAGGCTGGCCTCGAACTCACAGAAATCCACCTGCCTCTGTCTGCCTCCCCAGTGCTGGGATTAAAGGCATGCACCACCATCGCCTGGCTCTGTCCATTTTTAAAAGCAAGATCTCCAGGTGAGTTATGTGCACCTTCGAGTCTGAGAGCCACTACGCGGGATGTTCTCCAACATCACAGAGCTGACGTAACAGGTGTCAGGGCCTTCCACATCTAGATTATTATTATGTGTGCAGATGTTTCTAATGCTCAGAGGGTTGGCACCTCTGGAATAATGTTTAGAAACGCACACAGAGCTGTAAGGTTTTCAGTGAGTTGATTTTTCTCTAAAGAGAACCACTGTACTGTTTTCAAGTGCTCAGAGCTGTAGAGACAGCGACAGGCCCTGCTTCATTTGCCCAGGGCCTCCCAGGCTCTGCTTACACTGGGGCGTCATTGGAGTTTGGGCAACAGGTTGGGCAGGCAGAAACCTCTGTGCCATTCGTGGGGTGTGTGTGTGTGTGTGTGTGTCTCCATTTCAGCCAACATGATACACTGAAGCAGCAGTGAGAAATGGCCATTTCCCATCCTTATAAGACACAAAAAGACATACTGTATTCCATGCTTGGAGTTCTGAAATGCGTGTATGACATTTACTCCTTCGTTAGGGCTCCCCTGTGCTCACAGGAGCATTTAACGTGGCTGGTGGGCAGCACCAATTGTGAATAGTAGGAGAGTCATTGCTTTGGCCACAGACACCCTGCTATCAAACTGGAAACCGGAAGGAGTTTTATTCTCAGTGACCAGCTGCATGATGCACAAAGCTGGTCCATTCCAGTCAACATAATCTTTGACGACTGGCTTGCTCCTTCCTCCTTTTCCTTGTCCTCCCGGTTTCTCTTCCTCCCCCTTCTCCTCTCTTGTAGCTCCTATAGAGTTCAAACCCACTGCTGGGTAACACTATCAAATCACAGCAAATGTCACAACCTTCTGGACTTTCCTCCATTTCCCACACATCAAAACCGAGAGAGGAGGACTATCCATGCCAAAGTCCCAGAGACAGAGGGACCCTTAAGCTGGCCCACCTGGACTGTCAGCCCAGCATGGCCTCATGACACTAAGCAGTACAATGGACTGTCAGTCTGCATTTGCCCTGGAGCACCTCCAGGTCAAGTACGCTGGCAGAGCACTCAGTGTTGAAGTGGGGTTCCTCACTGTAGGGGCGATGTATTTATAGAGGTGGTGCTAACGTATTGCCATTCGGCTTTCACTGAAAGTCTTTATCAAAGCCAGACTCTTAAGTTTGAAGGTCACTTCAGAAGTGGTCCTGTGCCTTAAGAGACACTTGGGCCTTTTTTTCTCTATCCTAGATTCTTGATTTTAGCTTAGCAATGATGATGATGGGGAGGAGGAGGAGGAGGAGGAGGAGGAGGAGACATTTTGATAGTGTTGCTATTCAGTTTGATTTTTCCCTCTATGAAATAGGTAACATCAGCTGGGCCGTGGTGACGGATCACTGGGAGTTTGAGGCTAGCCTGGTCTACAAAGCTAGTCTAGGACAGCCAAGGCTAACACAGAGAGACCCTGCCGCAGGAAAAAGAGAGAGAGAGAGAGAGAGAGAGAGAGAGAGAGAGAGAGAGAGAGAGAGACAGAGAGACAGAGAGAGAGAGAGAGACAGACAGACAGAGAGACATACACACACACATACACACACACACACACAGAGAGAGAGAGAGAGAGAGAGAGAGAGAGAGAGAGAGAGAGAGAGAAATAGGTAACATCATTTTCTTCATTTGCTAAATATGGAAGCAGGCTTAGAGAGCAGCTGTCTGCCTAGAGCTGCTGATACTGCCAGGGTTCAGGCCCAGTTGCCTGCTAGCCGCATGCTCCTTACTCCTTACTCCTTACTGTGTGCCTGCCTTCCTGGAAATGCACTTCTCCCCTTCTTTGCCCCTCCAGGCTCACCCTCTTCTCCTGCTGCCTGTGAGTCATTCTACACTCTGTCTTGCTCCACCCTACGTGCAGTGCCTGGTCTCAGAGTGGCCCTTGTCTACTCTCCTGTAAGCCCCCCTCTTTAGACACACGCATGATTGTGGGTTGTCTAAAAACAAGGCCTGCCCCAGATGGAGGATGGAGAGGTGCTTTTCACTCTACGCACCGAGGACCATTTGTGTAGTGCGCGTGCCTACAGTGTACAGTGGTATGTTTTCATGGTAGCTTTGGTGAGGCTACACCCAAACAAAACAAAAACAAAAACAAAAATCAAACAAACAAACAACTGTTTGGGCAACCCTGCATCCTCTTTATTTACAGCCAGACCCGGTGTTCTATACATGTTAGTGCAGACCAGCTGGTGTCAGAAGCAGGTGTTCACACATTTAAGAAAAAAATGCCCACAGTAAGCAGAAGTCATTTTTGTCTAGGCACAGTGCAAGAAATCATGAAGTTGACTTGGTCTAGCCACCTTGAGAGGCATGTGTCAGCCTCATGGATTTCTGAGGTTTGAGTCCACAGCTCCTGAGGCCCTGCATGCCTTTCACTTGTCTGAGAAACTGAGGCACCCCCTTGGCCAGTAAAACGTTCAGTCCACCTGTGTTTCTTAGTGTTCCTTAGAAGTAGGCAAAGTATGTAGGCGTTTACCAGAACAGTGAGTCTGGGATGTTAATCTTACATAGCCTGTCCAGCTGGCAACCACCATTATATCATGGCATCCGCCATTGCATTCTGTTTTGATAAGTCTATAAAATGTCCGATTGCTTGCAATAAACTTGTTTCAGCCCCTATCTTGCTGAGACCCCTCCAGTCTGGCCTGGTTTTAATCCCCGCTGACCATATCAGGAGCCCCTGGTTTGATAAATAAGCACTGGTATTTATAGCACACAGATGCTCTCAGGGGGGACGGACTCTCTGGGCAAGAGAGTTTGTTCCTTAAAATCTGAAACAGAGGCCTGAAAAAAAAATTTTTTTAAAGCCACATTTTTGAGAAGAAACTTTGCCAGGCAACATCCTAGAACCCAGGCTGGACATCCTTTACAGAGATCGTCAGGCTTCTCTCTGTCCTGCTGTCACTCCAGTTGGTTTTTCCAGGGTCTACAGCAGAAGGTGGACAGCACATTAGCTGACTGAACCCACTGTTAAAGAGCAGCAGGCTGACCCCCAGAGATGAGCTCTGTCCGGCAAGCACCTGTAGGCCAATGCTTGCGAGGTGCCAGGGATGGATCCAGGGTCTTCACGCATTGACCTGTTCACTTGTCACACGATCTCCCCAGTCGTGGAGAAGACATTTAAGCATAAGAGGTTAAACAATTTGCTGGAAATCAGAGGTCACTTAGCAAGCGAGTGTTTCAGACAGCTCGAGGCCAGACTTTTAGCTCTGGCGTTCCTGCTCTTTGCCTCCAATCTAGCACATTCCTCTGTCCCCTGCTGTGCCCTCCCCCTGCCTTGCTGCTTGTAGAGATCAGATATCCCAGGATAAAATGTTACCAAAGCAAGGCAACAGGAGACCTAACTGAGTGGCTGAGCTAGCATCACCTTGCCTCATGCTATATGGAGCGTTGTACTTTGCAGAGTACTGTGTGGAGACAGGGGGCACAAGCAGCCTTGTTCTTGTGGCAGACTGCAGCTGACACAGATTGTCCCCTTTCTACAGGCCCACACCACTCAACATGGCTAAGACCAGGGAACCTGAGGTCATGAGTGCTAAGGTATGTGCACTCCTGCCTGGAGTTCGTGGGGCCACAGGGCAGATCACAGAATCTGTCCCATCTTTAAGTCCTGCCTGTTCCACTGGCTCCCTCCTCACTGTAGCATCTGCTGACGGTGGGCAGGGGATAGATGGAGGGGCCTCCTGGAAGGAGCAGAAGGACCTATTCCAAACCCAATTACTGCCTTCTCAAGGTCAGGGTCAAGAAAGAGGTCTCCTGTGAGGGCCACCTGCTTTTGGAAGCAACATGGCAACTGCCTCTTATGAAGCGGGGCGATGGTCAAGAGGAGAACCAGTCGCTCACATAGCCAGCCTCCCATCTTCTCCCAGAAGCCTTTGCTGCAGTGGTGGGCCAGTGGGCTCCCTAGGGATTTATAGTTAGACCAGAGAAGGTGGAGGGTACTTAGAGTTTGACTAGAGCAGTACTTAAACTAGGCAGCCATGCTGAAAGTGCCTGAACTTGAACAGTTATCCAAGAGGGACCAAGCTCTCAAATAGAAGCAACTTACTGTTTGACTTCACTGCATTGGGGCATTTCATTTTCCTAGTGCTAAGTGAAGACCAGGACACTCTCTTATTGATGGAGTAACACATAACTATAAACATCAAACATACCACTGTATCTAGAATTAAACTTATTTTGCATCTACATGCAAAATTCTATACCAGTTAATATGAGGTATTATACCCATATAACTCAATTATAATACAAGGGTTACTTCCAATACCTTGAAAGTGCTATTGCAGGCTGTTTGGGATAAATAAGTCATACAAGTTGATTATTAGCTGATCAGATCATGGTCATGTCAATTGCTGGTCAATTTTATCACAAGAATATACATTTTAGGTGTGACAGATAGATATGATTCTATAGAAAGATAAGGTAGGATAGTTACACAAGGTTTTCAAAAACCTCAGAGACATGTAGAATATGGCAGTTAAAATGTTTTTATTATTTTAAAGATTCACTGACAATGAGACAGGTTAACTCCTGGTAACACCCAGCCTGCCTCAAAGAGGATGATGACCATCAAAGAACCTCCTTATGGAGATGGCTTCAAATGTGGCAAACAAGCCACTGGACAAAATGTCCTCATTTCTACCACAGACAGAATTCTGCCTAAAAAAGGTCAAGCTTGGATGCAGGCAGAGTCAACAGCCAAACTCTGCCAAGACAGGGTAAGCAGGTCCTCAATAGTTCCTGCCTCACAAATATGTCTGTCAGATATACTGGACCAGAAGGCTGAAGATGATGCTCCAACATAATAGAGAGGTTTGGGTGACTATTCAGGTAGCAAACTGTCTGTCATCTTATCATTTGGAAAGCTACTAACCTACACTCCTGGCATCCTCAAGTAATCAAGTTTATTCCTTCTCAAGTCTCTGATGGAGTTGAAGGCCAAATAGCTTAGTTTTACAATGAAGCTTAGTTGTTTAGGGGTTAAGATTTTTTAGGTCTAGATAGGTGTTTTAAGTTGATAATAACAAGATGTGACAGAGATTGATCTACACTCAATTTTAGATGCACCAAGATAGGAAAGATGTTTTCTTCAAGGCTGTCAAATACAAATAGCCAGAACACTAAGAATATAATATTTATATAATTCCTGATTGTTTCATGGTTCTTCTTGCTATAGGCAGTTTATTGTATAGATGTGTAATAATATAAATGTATATGTAAAAAACAAAAAATTTTTAAAAAATCAAACATACTTCCTGTCTCTCCACAGAAGACTTGGGGATGTGTTTATATGTACTACACAGGTGTTGACATGTTCATCTTTGCAAACTCTAGTCAGAAGGGAGGCAGAAAGGACGAAAAGCTGGGGCTCCAAATTTCCAATGGAGGTTCTCTGCAGGGAACTGCCTACATTTTACAGGGGGATATACTCTACTGAACACATACATTCACACGAGTATACACACACACACACACACACACACACACACGTACACATACACACACGTACACATACATACACACACACACGTACACACATACCACTCACAGAGAAAATTTTCTAAAAAGAAAAAGCTAAGCTGTACATGGAGGGATCGAGGTGGGCAGGGGGCAGCTTGTTGAATTAGAAAGGCCTCAATATGATCAAGGACAACGAGGAGTTCAAGAGGTTGAAACTGGGGGACAGGGGACAAGTGGGCTGACCCTGGTAATACAAGATGGAAGGGTCTGCTGCAGCTGCCCTTTTCTCCCAGTGTTTTGAGGTATCCCTGATCCAAGCGTAGGTTGATATTACCTCAGTAAGCATGACATAGGAGCTGCGAGTCTTTGGGAGTTACCACAAGCTCGCCTTCCATCCTCCTCCTGGGTGACACAGCATTTCATTACAGTGTGCTGGCCAATGCTATCAGAGCCCTGTGCCTCCTGACCCCTGTGCTTCCTGCCTCCGTGGTAAAGGGAGTTTAGCTGCAGCTTCCTTTCTTGCGTGAGTTCTAACGTTGCAGTTGTGCGGCTGGATTACAAGTCATCCTGGCTTCAAAGGAGCAGGAATAGAGCGTCTTCCGGTATTATCTGGTCTAAGGCCTCAATGGTGGCAGACCACATTTTCTCATTTCTTCCCATTATCCCTTGGCAGCTCAGAGCCATGTAGGTAATGTGTGTGTGTGTGTGTGTGTGTGTGTATGTGTGTGTGTGTGTGTGTGTGTAATGGGCTCATTATGTGTGTACCCCCGGTCTGAAACTCACAACCCCCTGATTAGAACTGTTGAGTATATGAACTACCACACCCAGCAATTTCATCTTGATTGTGGAAATTCCACCAGATGCCTTTTTCTCCTACTGTACCTATAAAGTATTATTGCGTTTTGTTGGCTCAGTGGGCCCCACACCCAATTTTGAGTCAACCATTGTTCAAAAAGCTGTGCATTCTGGTAGAGCAGGCATTCTAAGTCCCATCCTTGCCTATGGAGCCAGCAGTGGCGTCATGTATGTATGTGTGTAGGGAGTGTGTGTATGTGTGTGGTATATATGTGATATGTATGTATACATGTATGTTCTATGTCTGTGGTGCTTGACGTATGTAGGTGGGGAGGTGTGTATATAGTGTTTGGTGTGTGCATATGTATATATATATGTGAGCGGTGTGTGTATGGTGTGTGTTTATATGTGGTATGTGTATGGTATGGGATGTTTGTGGTGTGCTATGTATGTATGTGTGTGTGGTAAGGTGTGTGTGTTGTGTATGTGTACATGTAGCATGTATATGTATGGTGTATGTGTGTGATATGTAGTGCTTATATGTGTAATGTGTATATATGTGTGCATGGTGGATTGTTTGTGGTGTGTGTGTGTGTGTGTGTGTATGTGTGTGTGTTTGTGTGTGTGTGTGTGTAGGCTTTCTTAGCAGCCTCCTAGGACTCTGCCAAGTGTGCTTCTTTTTCAGTCTGACATCTTGTGGCTGGCTGTCCTTTACGTCAGACCTCAGCGTCACTCTACTGGAAACTGTATAGCACTGGATTGGTCAGGGTCTCCCTTCTCTTTTGGCATTGTCTCTTCAGAAAGCTGCTGCCCAGAGACCCAGCCCTGTCACCTCACACAGACCTGACATCTGTCTCAGGAGGCACCTGAAGATGCTTCCTGTCTTCTCACCTCCGGACCTGGGAACTTCGTGTGACAATAAGCTTCTGTGACTCAGGTGGGAGGTAGAGGAGGTAAAGGAGACCCCGTGCCTTCATTCTTAAATCCTTTCACGTTGCCTTTCTGGCATTAATGAGCTGCCAAGATGCAGATTTACTGAATCTCTTTAGTGATTGAAGCTGTAGACATATGCACGCGGCCTTATCAGCGGAGGGCTTTCGGGCTGTGTGGACTGGCCTGGGAGCAGTGGGAGCCACTGAGTGCCTATGAGCCTCTCAAGAGTGTCATGCTCCGGGACTGCACTCTGGAGCGCACGCAGAGCACGAAGCTCTTGGATACACCTCACAGAAAGAACCATTATGGCAGTGCCACGGTAGTCCTGGCGGGGAGCAATATCATTCTAAGTGTTGGCAACTCACGCTTAATCATGCCATTCTTTTTGGGGATCCCTCACAACACAGAGATCTGGCCGCCCCACCCCCAACAATATATGCGGCGGAGGCGGGGCAGGGGGCGGGGCAGGGAGCGGTCTGGCAGAAGCGGCTGGTGTGTCCCACTTCCCTCTCTAGAGTTGAGCCCTGCTACAGGAGGGGTTTGTCTCCTCACTGTTTGGCACAGTCGTGAGGAACACCGAGGTTAAAGTGACGGGGAACAGGAGATGATGCAGTTCCCTCTCAGCTCAGCCACTTCCCCTCCTTTGCTTCCCTAGGGTGGGCTCCCTCCACCCCAGCGTCTCCCTCTTCCTCTTGGCTGACAGTCCTGCCACCCCATTGGTGACTTTCTGCATGCCCCCTGTCCTTCATGTCAACACTTCACACGCTCCCCCTAACCTTCCCTTGGCATTTGCCGATGCCCTCCTCACGCCCTCTGCCCCACATCATCTGCGCATCTGCCAGTCTTGTGGCCTCCTCCGCTTGCCTTCTGCCTTGTTTGTTCAGGTTAAAACCCTCTCGTCTGTTTTGACTGATTGCTCTCCTGTGGAATGGCACTTCCTTTCTGCTTATCTGGCTTCTCTGACTTTCATTTCCGTCAAGGACAGCTGGCTCCGTATCTGACTAGCAGGCGTGCTGTCTGGTCTCTCATTTCTCCTTGGGTGCTTCCCGTGTTGACATCCGGTTACGCCATGCCCTGTTTCTGTAGGTCTGCAAGTTCCTTGACCTCCCTTACTTCTGTGCCTGCCTCTGTGCTCTGAGTGCTGTTGACACACCCCTTGTAGAACCCTTACGGAGCTTCAGGGAGCTGTTCAGCGCATATGCAGAGTGTGTGTCCAGTAAACATTAGCTCTTCCTATTACATTGGCGGTGGTATTGATATTATGTTGTTCTGCCATTTAGAGCCACAGGAGTTCCTCAAAAGTGGAAAACAGAGGCAGCTTCTGGTGGAGGGACAAGGTGAGGGAGGCTACAGGGAGACAGAGCACATGTCCTATGTCAGCTTAGATCCTCTGATTCATCTCCAGACTCTAAAAGAAAGTTCATGGCCATCAGGGAGAAGAGTGTATTCTTTCTTTACCAGATAAACGATGAAACAAAGAACGAGGTATGTTGAGTAAACATCGACATGGTCGAGATTTCCTTTAAAACTCAGTGAAACAAAACAAAGCAGTGCAGGCATTCCCTTCTCTTCGTCCCTTCTAACACCCCGTCAGGGTCCGTGAGTGCTGTTTGGGTTTTTGAGAACATCTGGAATCTGCCAAGCACATATTTTAAGCTATGGCAATTATAACCTGTATTTCGTGCTACTTAGTTGTTCCTGTTGGCTGTGCATCCACTCACAAAGATGAGTCCGATCAACTCCAACTGTTGAGACAGTGTCAGACCCCAGAGTGTACTGATAGATAGATAGATAGATAGATAGATAGATAGATAGATAGAGCACTATATCTTTGTTTTCTGATCATAGAAGTAAGAATGTTCAATTATTGAAATGTTGTAAGATAAAGAAATTGGTAAAGAAATGAATAAGCAGTCATGATTTATCCACTCAGAATTTGATATTTTGATGTCTGAAGGGTCATATGTACATACATATATTTAGTGTGATGTATGCACATACACACGTCTGTTACATTATGTCATTAAAAGACTAATTGGAACCATGCTGAATATCGATTTGGAATATTGGTGATTTTGGGTAATTTATATCTTGACTTAAAAAAAATCTTTGCATAGTGTTATAAGATTTGAAAACTGCCTTAATTGTGACAGCCCGGCATTGTCTCAGTTTGGCTCCCACAAGAGTCAGGTGCCAAGGGGCTCTTAAAATGTATTTGATTTGTTTATTTCGTGTATATGAGTGCTTTGTCTGATGTTTGGCTGTGTAACACATTCGGGCCTCGTACCCAAAGAGACCAGAAGAGGGTGTTGGATCCCCTGGACTAGAATTACAGACAGTTGAGAGTTCCTGTGTGGGTGGTGGGAATTGAACCTGGGTCCTCTGGAAGAACAAGTGCTCTTGTTAGCTACTGAGTCTTCTCTCCAGCCCCATCCCAAATTTTAATCTCTCTTTCTCTGTCTGTCTGTTTCTGTCTGTCTGTCTGTCTGTCTGTCTCCCTTTGGGTGTGTGTACAGGTACTCAAGGAAGTCAGAAGATGGCATTAGAGTCCTTGAACCTGGAATTACAGGTATCTGTAAACTACCTGATGTGAGTGTTGAGCTCCGGACCCCTGTCCTCATGATAAAGCAATGCAAGGTCTTCACTGCCGAGCCATCTTTGCAGCCCCCAAATAAGACCAGAGGAATTTAAAAAAAATATTATTTTGAGACAGAGACTCAAAGATGTATTCTTGGCTAGCCTAGAACTGGATGTTTAGACAAGCCTGGATTTGAACTCACAGAGCCCTGCCTGCCTCTGCCTCCCAAGTGTGGGGATTAAAGGCGTGCGTCTTGATGCCGAGGTGTTCAAGAGAGGTTTAACTGTGTATGAAACACTGGGAGATCTTTCTGCAAGACACAACATGAGAGGGAGCAGGGCTAGACAAATATGAGGTTGAAGCAGGGCTCAGCCTTGTTAGAGAAGACCTACAAGGAAGAGGTGGGCCGAAGGCACTGTTCTGAGATGGTCTCGCCCAGGCTTATGGGTCTCAAGGCCTGGGCATAGGTGGTCCATTAGGCATCTCTTCCTGATTCTGGGTGCTCCTTTTTTTTTTTTTTTTTTTTTTTTTTTTTTTTTTTTTTGGCCATTGAGCAGAGATAGGATGGTCTCGACATGAATCCTGTTCCAGTTTTAAAAGGAAGCATTTGGAGGCTTGCGGTTGACTGCGCTCCCCACAGAAGGTTCTTCTGAAAGCTAGCTAGTGGTACAGCAACCTAATCATTTCCGGCATGTAATCCCAGCACTTGGGAGGCGGAGGTGGGAGGGTCAGAATGTCAGGCTCATCCGCAACTTCATGGCAAGTTTGAGGCAGCCTGGGCTACATGAGAGTTTGTTTCAACAACAACAAAAACGGCAACTTTAACAGCAATGACGTTTCTTAATATGAATCTTTGCGTTCTTTTGATTAAAAGCTTTAAAAAAAACTAATCTGGAGGCTTCTGCTTGACCATGGTATGTTGTTTTTCTGAATTACCTCTAAAAAACCCAGTATAAAGTAAAAATCCATCCACAGAGTCAAGAAATCGACTCTCATGAGGATTTTAGAAGGTAGATGCGTGGTAGACGCATGCTAGGAACACTGTGTTAGGTCCCAATCAAAGGGACAAGAGCTTAAACTTCAGGTGCCACACCGACAGTGGCCAGTGAGCTGAAGAAACCACAGAAGCTTCCGGAACTGTGTCTGCTCTGCATCTGGGAGGAGTTTGGGGACTGAGAACAGGGTTGGCTAAAGAGTCTGTGTAAGAAAATTGACCTCTCCATAATCTTAATCATCTCTGGCTACTAGGACATCATGGAGCATGAGAGGCGTCGCTCTCAAAAGATCATGAGTTCAAGGCCAACTTGGGCTACACAGTGAGACCCCCCCCCCCTGTAAAAGTTATGACTATGATGATGTCTCAGTGGGTACCTTGACCCACTTGCTGTGCTAGCATGAGGCTCTGAGTTTGGGTTCTCAGTTCTCATGTGGTGGTGCCACCTTTGAGGGGGCAGAGACACACAGATTCCAGGGGGATCTTTAGGGCCTTGGTGGGCCAGGGCTAGCTTGTGAATGCTGAGAGGAAGCTCAGAGTGTGCCGGCTGTGATGGTTCCCCGGAGGGCACCTGATCTTGCTCATATATGTTTCTATGCTATTAGAGATTTATTTTTGTTTTATATGTATGAGTGCTTTTCCTGCATGTATGTGTATATGTGTGCTGTACATTGCCTGGTGCCCTTGGAGGCCAGAGGAGGGCACTGCATCTGCTGGAACTGGAGTTACAGAAAGTTGTGGGCCACCATGTAGGTGGTGGGAAATGAACCCAGGTCCTCCACGGAAGCATCATGTGCTCTTAACTGCTGATGTACCTCTCCAGCCCTCTCTGTGCCTTTTTTAAAAAGATTTATTTATTTATTTAATGTATATGAGTATTCTGTTTTCATGCACACCAGAAGAGAGCATCAGATTCCCTTACAGATGGTTGTGAACCAGCATGTGGGTGCTGGGAATTGAACTCAGGACCTCTGGAAGAGCAGGCAGTGCTCTTAACCGCTGAGCCATCTCTCCAGCCCCCCTCTGTGCTTTTTAAAGGTCTTATTCCAGATCCCATGTGATTTGTTCTCAGTGTGAAATTGACAGGAGGCCGGGGGTCATGTTGACCTAAAAGGACCTGTGAAAGCTCATGCAACCCCAGGGCAGGGGATAACAGCTGAAGTATTCTGAACATCCTCAAGGCAGGATGCTCCGGGCAGTTTTATATTTGAGCCTTCCTTCTCAACTATGAAATGACAAGCTTATAATTGCAAAGTTGCTTAGATGGACAAAAAGATGTGTCCCAGAGGAAAGACGAGTCGTAGGCGTGGTCATGATCAGTGCTACTGCAAATTCAGTCTTAGCTCTGCTGGTTGAGGGAGACCAGGCAAATTAAGCTCTCAGCACCACAGTGTTATCTTTTGTGGTTGGAGAATGCAATCTCCCCTTCACCCCAGGGTGACTATAAGGATTAAATGAGTTTATACTTGTCACAAGTGTCCACTTGGGAACAAGTACCATGCAAGTAACCTGATAAATAAGTAAGTGGTGGCATCTAATTCAATAAGGCCATCCCTTCCCCCACTCCAACCCCAAAGACAGGTTCTGTCCAGTCTTTTTCTCAGGAATCTTGGACCTGTGCTGATGGGAACCCAGAGCTCTCCCCTTATGCTGCACCAAGATCCCAGAGACAGGATGGGACCTACTAGTTTCATAAGTGTTAGGAGACCCCCTCATCCCCTTTACTTTCAACACGAAGAAACTGAGACCCAGGAAGCTTGGGTCACGTGTTTGGCTCCACACAGCTGGTGTGTGTCAAGGCTGCAGCCAGATCACTGACTCCAAACAGATTTTTATTAAGCCAAAATTACTTTTCCCCATCCATAAATATCTGATAAAGTCAAGCTCACAGGCCCTTTAGTAGGAGGGAAGAATTAATGACTAAGTCTCCTTCTCAACGAATCGATTACATTCGTTAGCACGCTTTCATATTACAAATTTATCTAATCGTTATCCTTATTGAGAACACTGGGTGCCAAACATAGACGGCAGCTCTGAGAATGGGAGGTAGAGTGGTGGTGATTTTTGTCAGTGCCTAGTTAAGTAGTTCCATTTTAAAACAAATCTCTCATTTACCTTCCTTCTTGATCCTCTTTTTTCATTCCCTGGAATGTTGTCAAGTTGCACCACATCAAAACCCATCAGCCTCATCCATTTGGATTCCCTTCTACCTTCTGTTTGAGTGCCGCCCTTCTGTTCTTGTCATATGCACATTCGTTTTTCACAGTACTTATAAAGATTCAAAGCCTGCTTTTCTCATCTATGTTATTT
Organism: Acomys minous; assembly: GCF_964271855.1. NCBI lineage: Eukaryota > Metazoa > Chordata > Mammalia > Rodentia > Muridae > Acomys > Acomys minous. Next base: position 105,162,931 of record NC_140492.1, on the reverse strand, counting down.
ATTAATAACACTGTATCCAAAAATATCCCACAAATGCACACATATATTTATAATTATAAAACTATAAGCTCAGTTTCCTATTGCTGACATTTGGATTGTTTTCATTTTAAGCCCTGAATGTGGTATCATGACACCTTCCCTTGCGGTGCTGGGGCTGGACCAGGCTTTTGCTTATGCTAGGGGAGTGCTCAGTCCCTGGACTACATGCTTAGATCCTCCTTTTTCTTTCATTTTAATATAAGGTATGGAGAACATATACTGAAGATTGAAATCATGTGGCCAGATGTACTTTTATAGCCAGGTAATTTCCTGTTGACAACGCCCCAGCTTTCATGAGCATACCCGGTTTATCCTCCTTTTTTCCACCGTGCTTATGCTAGGCAGAGTTTATTAAAGTGGAGACAAAGTACCTCCCGGGTGTTATTGGAAGGATAGTTTCCTGGGTTGGAGAGCGTCTCTGTTTCATTTTGTACTCAGTTGGCAAAACCTATAGACATGAGTTTTTATTTATGTAATGGTGCTTTGTAGAACAATTATTCAATGCTAATACTAATAATATCATACCTCTAAGAAACTGACCTATCGTAGGAGGGTGATGTAACATATTACAATAGAAAGAGAGAGTAGAAAAAGAGGAGAAAAATGTGGGAGAGGCATGTCAGATTTGCATGAAGGAAAAACAGAAGCATCACTAAGGAACAGGCTACACTCACAGTGTCCTGACCAGGTCTATTCATAACACTTGGACTTGACCCTTCCTGTTTCTTTCCCCTGGGTTGTCCTGGTTCCACTGGCTGTGCCCTCATGCTTGGTCACATGTATGCACGCGCGCACACACACACACACACACACACACACACACACACACACACGGCGGTCCTTCCTGATGGTTTTTCTGCTCAGTTTTAATATGTGAAGAACAGGCTTGCCTGTACTGTGGTGTGAGTTAAAATTCAAAATCTTGGTGGCTCACTATATCAAGGTTTGCTACTCATTTGTGTAAAGTTTTATGTCGGTTGGGTGACTTTTCTTAGTTCCGTAGCTCCATCATTTGGCACATGGAGAGCTCAAGGTGATTGATACAACGACGAGGTAGGGTTGAGGCGGCACACTGGCTTTAGCTACTTCCCCTCAGAAGCAACCCAGTCCAGGAACTAACTGCATAGCTGACTTGCAGCTGCCCCTAGCAGAGCTTCAAGGGGGAGAGGAGACACAGAAACGCTCAGTGAACACCAACTAGAGGCTGCACCAGTCTCACTTCCTATGACTTGCAAAGTAAAAGCTGTCCGTTTGTTCTAAAAGCATCGCGATGTTTGGGAATAATGGGAAAGCTCTAATGACTTCTGTTTACTGGATTTCCTAGGACAATAGGATCGCTGTCACGTCTGGAGATAATTTTGATTCGTCTTCTTGGCAACTTCTGGATGCAGCTCAAGCTATGCTCTTCCCTTCTCTTTCCCGTTCCTTGAGCTATCTGCTGACCAAGTATATGAGGTAGTTGTTAAGAAACTTGGGGCTGGAGAGCTGTAGGGAGTGGAGGAAACCTCGAGTGGGTGAAGTCCTGAGTGGAGTATATTAGTATCACGGGCACATACATGTTGAGGTCTTACAAGGCTTTGGACTCATAGGAAATTGACAAAGCCATTCCCACATGTGGGCCAGACTCAAGAAGGATGGTAAAGCTCTTCTTGAGAGTTTGAGTGTTTGCTAATGATTGATCAATGTGAGCATCGACGGCACTTCCCCCTCTCAGATGTTTACAGCCAGAGATTGCTGACCTACAGCGAACTCCTAACAAGTCAACTCCTGCCTCAGTGCGCAACATTCAGAGGCCTTGTGTTGAGGCAGTCGCAGACTCCCACTCGGTTCCAGATGTACTGTCTGTGTGTCTTTGTCTCTGTCCTGTGTCCCCTAGTCAGAGGTCCAGAGTCTAAGCCATGCAGCATGCTCCTGAGAGATGGCTCAGTGGTCAAGAGCACTTGTTACTCTTGCAGAGGACATAGGTGGGTTCCACTCCTAGCACCCACAGGGTGACTCACAACCATCTGACTCCCAGTACCAGGGAACCCAATGCCCTTTTCTAGGCTCCACAGGCATCAGGCACACATATGATACACATATAAGTACGCAGGCAAAATATTTGTACACATTAAAGAAAAAAACAATTATTTATTTTTAAAAAATACAAGCTAATTCCACCCCTAGATCTCGGCTGTCATTCTGGCTTGCTTTAAGCAAGATGACAGAAGTGACCTTGTGATGATCTAAACATGGCTTCAGGGGGCCTTGCAGGTTGAGGCTCCGTGAATAGCTTTGATGCTCACAAAGTGTTGCTCCATCACCCCTTCACCTCAGTCAGGGTCCAGCCAACTTTCAGAAGCTGAGCTGACCCACTGACTTACAGCTGCCCGTGTAGAAGCTTAGCAGAGCCCGCTGTAAATCCCCGACTGCAGAAATGTTTATGACTTGTGTCTTAGAATGCCAAGTATGGAGTCTATAATGACACAACAGCTGACATCCACTGAGGGCTGATCTGTTCCCAATATGCTTATGTCACCTGTGCTGTCATGTAATTACATAATTTAATTAAATGTTGCTTTAAAAGAATGACATATGGATATGAAAATGAAGAAAGTTATTCCTATGAAAATGAAATCAAATGCATTGTGGAGAGTTGAGAAAAATGTCACCTTCCAAGTGTTGTCAAAAAGGTGTGCATGAAGCATCTGCTTAAAGTAAAACAAAGGGGAAGACATACTATAGGAGGGTTCTCACCCGGACTACTTCCTATGTTTTAGAGTTCTTGTCCATGTGAACAAATTGAAACTGGACATTATAGTTGGATCATGTTATAAGAGTAAGGCAGGACCTGTTGAACAAGGAAATACAACAACAACCCATTCTTTAAATAAGGTGGGATGGAGTTGGTTTCATGGTATAGGCCAGACAGAAGTCTGTTTTGTATAATCCCCGCCTTTTGTTATTATTGTTGAAACAACTTTGGTGTGTTTTGCAGATGTGTAGAGGTTATATTGTCCTCATGGTTGGAATTGTGTGATCCTAGGTTCTGGAACCAGGAAAGAAATCCTGGAGGAACCATAACCCTAACTCTAAGCATCAACCCAGAGGTGGTACTCGGTAAACACTTTTGCACTCACCTGACCGAACAGCCACGTGATCTACCTCAAGCGCAGGAAGACTGGCAGGTGTGGGCTGGCTGAGGGGATTGTGGGCGACGCCCTGAACCCCTCTCCTTTTGTTACAGAGGAATGAACTTAGGTGAAGAGCGAGATCTCTCAACCAGAACGGTGCACTATGGGTTAGACTTTCATCAGATTGACAATGGGAAGTTTCAACCCCGGAGTGGAAAAACCTGGATAAATGCATGTGTACTCCTGTTTCAAATTAAAGCAGCATATTAACAATGAGCTGTGTCTTGTTTGGTTTGTGTGACCTGTACTCTTGATTTCATAAAGCAAACCAGTTACAATGGTGCTGGTTTAAAATAGAAAAGAGAACATTTTAGCCTTTTTTCTTCTGGTTCTTCAGTATCTCTCTATAATATTTAATGACTTTGACTTTTTGGAAATCAAGACTATTGAAGACATTTGAGTATCTGCCTGTTATCTCCAAAGGCCATAACTTGTGAATTAGCCCATATTTGCAAGAAAACACAGTATTTTCTTAGTGTTTAAGATATGACCAAGGAATTTAGGAAGAAATACCTAATCAAAATATTTTTAATAATTCCTTGAGAATTTCATGTATTGCATTTTGATTATACTCACCTCTTATACTCTTCCCATAAATACCCAAATTAATTTGTGGAAAGGTCACAATAAAAGATAAAAACCAGGCTCTTTCCAAGCCTCAGTTTGCATTTGTGTCAATCATTTAGGCAGTGGAGACACCTGAATTATTTTAGGAGGATAGAAAAGCTTTGTCTCTGGTGACACAGTGAGGTCCTTTTCAGAGCTGTTTCTTTTTCTTTCTTTCTTTTGTCTCAGTAGTGGTCTGAGTTTATCCTTCTGCGTAAAGAAGAGCCACTCAGAAGATTTGGAGACATGGTTGAAAGCCCTTGACTCACTTGTCTGCTTGAGTCCCGTAGTTTGAGGCCAGCCGTCTTCTTGTGTCCTTGAATCTTGACGACTCCATTCCTTCTGATGTCATTGTGCCAAAGGCCTGCGCCACCTCCATGTTGAGTGCTCCTTCATGAATCACTGACGTGTACAGTGCTTCTTGTTGACTGCTGGCTGAGCAAGAAGCTCTGGGTTCTACTTACAGGACCACAGCAAATGGATGTAGTGGTGCTTGTAATCTCAGTACTTGGGAGGCAGAGGCAATAGGATGCTAAGAACAAGGTTATCTTTGGCTATCCAGCAAATTTGAGGCTATCCTGGGCTACATGAGACCGTGTCTCCAAAGCAAACAAAGAAAGAGATTCAGTAACCTCATCACCCTAACCTTCTTCTATTCACAACCCTGCATATTTCTCTCTGTTTCCCTTGGTATACTTGAGGCATGTGGTTTTGAAATTAAAAAAAAAATGTTGTTGAACTTGAAGCAGTGCTGTACTTCCTTCCATTTGTCTACCTGAAAAATTTTGCAGACCTATAAAGCAATGTTATTAGTGAGTCTAAGTAGATATGCAATAACAGGATATTACAGATACTCTGCAATTTGGCCATGTGTGAAAGAGCCAGGTTTTGGGGTGTCAGTTTCCTGAAATTGTTTCATACCCACTTGTTACTGATTTGGGAGATACTGTTTATTAGATGGAGAGATTTTATTTTTGACTTTTAAAAAAGTAGATAAGGCTGTGTGTTATAGTCATCTAGAAATTTATAACTGTGTGCCCAGGGAGCAAGACTGGTGGTTTGTAAGCATAAAGACCCGAGTTCACGTCCTCAGCACTGGTAAAATCTCTGTGAGCCAGTACAGATGCAATTATGTACCTGTGAGCCCAGTGCTGGGGTGAGTGTGTTAACGGAAACAAGAAGATTGCTTCGGTTTCGGGTCTGGCTTGTCAAGCCTAAAACTGGCCAGCTCCAGTTTCAGTGAAAGCCTGGGCCTCAAGAGAGTAGGGTGGGGATGGAGGAGCAGGATGCCCAACATTTCCCATGAGCCTCTGTGCCTGTGTCGGCCTGCATATTACATATGGATATCACACACACACAAATTTAAAGTCCTACGTTCGAGGACGAGGTTTGCATCACAGAATCTTGACAGCACTCCTCTTTCAACACCTGCCTTGTGCCCACCAAGGAACTAGAAGCCTTACATGCATGTTTCACCCACAAACCCATCGTCATTGTTTTTCCTTACAGACCAAGTCCCTGGAGAGATCCAGTGACTTCCTAATGTCATTCAGCTATCAAAGTGTGACTGGTACTCAAATCCAGATTATGTCCCCTTTCTCATAGCATAAGAAGGAGGAGGCAGAGTTCATTCCAAAAAAAAAAAAAAAAAAAAAAAAAAAAGAGTGCATGTCAGGGTACCAGAAAAGAGGTCTACATGTATGGCTCACTTTGTGGTAGGTGCTTCTTTATAATACATGAAAAGATCTGCAGGAGTGTGCCTGTGTGCATGCGTGCATGCGTGTGTTGGATGTACTCCTTGATCACGTGGCTGAGATAGCTCCACTGTCTCCTAAGGGTGGGTAGCACATCTGCTCTTTGGTGGCCTGGTCTTGTCTTCACCTGCTGTGGTTCCGCACGTCTTCAGGGCAGTTGTACTCCCATGGCATATTTTTTTTCCACAGAGTTCTGCTCTGGCTCTTTTTGCTTGTGGTTTATGATAGTGGCCTATTGCATCAGCCAGTGCTCCAGCCTAAATGTGTCATTTCCGGATTTCCCAGGAACCTTAGGGTTTAGGAATGTTAGTTGTTTTTTCCTGTTCTTTCTGGAGATCTCTGATTTAGATCGGAGAGGAAGATGCTGTTCGGGCTTTCATAAGAGTTATGGAGAGCACTGGTTGTCTTGGTAAACGACTGTGAACGATTCAGTCCTTCCTGCCACCCATATTCACAGTCACAGATGCAAGGTGGTTGGCAGCACAGGACGGAGTCAGGGGTGGGGTCAGTGTGTGTGTGTAGGGTGGGGTCGGGGGAGGTGGGGTCAGGGTGTGTGTGTGGGGTGGAGTGTGTGGAGTTCGGGGTCGGGGTGTGTGGGGTGGGGTTGGTGTGTGTGTGGGGGGTTGGAGTGTGTGGGGTTGGGGGTTGGGGTGTGTGGGGGTGGGGTCAGAGTGTATGGGGGCATGGGGTGTGGGGTTGGGGTGTGGGGGGAGGTTGGACTGTGTGTGTGTGACACACAAGCCCTGAGCCAGGCAGGAAGAGATGAGCATGCACTCCATGTATGCCTGAAGGGCTCCCACTCTGCTCTTGTAGTGTTCTGGTCTTCTTCCTCTGTGGCTTTAAAACTGTAAAGTCTGTTTTTCCCTCTGAACCATGCCTCTCCCTCACACCCCAGGGAAGTAGCTCACATGGAGGCATCAGCAAGTGTTTACTAGAATGCATGAGCCAATGAATAAGAGCTTTAATTTCCAACTGATTATATACAACCACATATGTAAGTTCCCATTAATCCCCCAACTCTCAAATGGAATGAATTCTAGGAGAAGCCTTTGGGTTTGATATTTGCACATCCAGGCCTGCGCTGTAGTGAAGTCTCACTCCTGGCTTCACACTGCAATCCCCGATGCAGTTCTCTTTTCATTTAATCACTTTACAGCCTGATACCAGCCCCCTCCTACCTCAGCACTCAGTTCCGCCCTCACATCCCTCCCCGCCCATTTCCTCCTTCTCAGAGAAGGGGGCCAACCTACCGTGGCACCTCAAGTCATAGCAGGTGTTATGACTAATAAAAAGAAAATACGTTTTAAGATAATAAGATGCCAGGCAACAGATGTAACAGATGTTATGTTGTGGAGGAGTTTATTAAATGAGCGTGGGGTGGGGGGTGGAAGAAGGAAAGGGCGGAGGGATACCCTAGAGAGACAGAGACAGAGACAGGAAGAATGAGAAGAAGAGAGAGGAAGAGTGAGAGGGGCTAAGAGAGTGGGCCATGTGAATGGTTTGTCCTTTTATAAGGCAGGGCCACGCCCCCATGGCAGGTAAGCAATGACATCACAAGTAGGCAGACTGAAGCAGAATGCTAACAGCAGGACTAGTGCATCCTCTCCCACTGAGGCCAGATAAGGCAGCCAGCCTAGGGGAAAGAGATCCAAAGGCAGGAAACAGAGTCAGAGATGGGCCCTACTTCCATTATTAGGGGACCCACATGACCACTCTGCACATCTGTTACATATATGTGAGGGGTCTAGGTCTAGCCCGTGCAAGCTCTTTGGTTGGTGGTTCAGTCTCTTGTGAGCCCCCATGGGCCCAGGTTAGTTTACTCTGTAGGTTTTCTTGTGGTGTCCTTGACCCCTCGGAATCCCTCAGTCCTTCCTCCTACTCTTCCACAAAATTCCCTGAGCTCATTCTATTGTTTGGCTGTGGGACGCTGCATCTGTTTCCATCAGCTGCTGGATGACACCTCTCAGAAGACAGTTAGTTATGCTAGATTCCTGTCTTCAAGCATGGCAGGTGTTATTAATAGTGTCAGGGGTTGGCAGTCTTAAGTTGGGCCAGTCATTGGTTTGCTATTCCCTCAATCTCTGCTCCATCTTTCTCCCTACATTTCTTGTAGGCAGGACAAAGTTTGAGTTGAAGATTTTATGAGTGAGTTGGAGTCCCCCTCCCTCCACTAGAAGTCCCACCTGGCTACAGGAGGTGGTGACTTCAGGCTCCATATACCCCACTGCTAAGAGTCTCAGCTAGAGTCACTCACTCCCATAGACTCCTAGGACTCCCCTCCCCCCATCCTAGAGATGCTCCCCCATCTATTTCCATTCTCTCTTCAAGTTCTCTTCTCCCTTCCCCCCTCCTCTGCCCTCCCCATACCTAATTCCTACCCCTGCTATCCTCCCCTCCCCTTCTCCCACATAGTTCCCTCCCTCCATCTACTTCAGATGTATATTTTATTTCCTCTTTTGAGCGAGGTTCAGGGATCTTCCCTTGGGTCCTCCTTGGCTTTTTTAGACGTGTGGATTGCAGCATGGTTAACTTGTGCTTTATGCCTAATATCCATCCACTTATAAGTGAGTACATAGCATGCCTTTCTTTCTGGGTCTGGGTTACCTCACTCAGGATGATCTTTTCTAGTTCCATCCATTTGCCTGCAAATTGCATGATATCTTTGTTTTTTAATAGCAGAGTAGTATTCCATTGTGGTTAGTTTCTTGAGTTCTTTAAATATTTTTGGATAATTGCCCTCTGTCAGATGTAGGGTTGGTGAAGATCTTTTCAGTTGCAGAGTTCATATTATACTACTTACCCTCTTAGGGTCTAACTTAACTGGTCATAGCATTTTCACAAATAGACATCTTAAATAATCCTTTGCTAGGCGACTTACTGGGCCACAGGCTTCATGTTTACTTGGGGCGACTAGAACCTTCTTGTTAACCTAGCATAGGAAGAGGTGGGTCATGTCCTATAGCATCTAAGCACCCTGGGAAAGAGAGGCCCTGGCCCCTGGACATATACCCAGAGACAGAAGACAGAGAAATCCCATGAGGGGGCAGCTGGGGTCCTTCTGTGAAATCTGCTTGTCTATAGGACATCATTGGGCTTTGAGCCATTGTGCTGAGAGAGGCCTGGCATTCTTCCTGCCTCCACAACCTCTCTCCACTGCCTGGCAGCACTGGGTCTTCCCACAAAAATCCTGGAGGAGTTCAAGCTGCAGTTACAACTTTCTGTTAGAAATGGCTGAACTGAAGACATTGGACTTCGGAGCAAATGTGTAGAGTCCTGAGTTGTGTCAAAGACCAGGAAGCCTGAGAGGTCCCGAGTACATGAGAGTCAGTGGGATGAAGGCCATGGTTGCCCTGCCTGCCTGAGTGATGAAAATGAAGGCTAAGAAAGCTCTCCAGTTCCAGTGACGTCAGAGTGCATGCTCTCGGGGCAGTTTGTGCATCCTTCTTGCCAAAGGTAGAGGGAGGTGAGGAAGAGAAGACAACTGCACTTTCCTTTTGCTGCTAAGCCCGTGTTCTGGGCATATCTGCACCTTGCTTGCCATTTTCCTTTTTATTTTTCATTATTTAAGAGATGGATTTGGCCTCCTGCCTCTATCCAGTGCCCTTTTATAGAAGGAAGAAGGATATGTACGAATGCCCCGTCCTTCAGTTTCTGGGAACAGGCACAAAATGTGCTTTTCCCGGGGTAATTTGCAGAGAAATGGACTGTTACAGATGCTAAGCAATCTCTCCCTGCATGGGCTTGGCTGATAGTTTTATAAACAGGAATTTTGATTAATTGGTGTCAGGAGCTGTGGAAGGTCTCAGGTCTTACCTTCCTTACAAGAAGGTAACAAATTAGCTTGCCACAGTTTCATTGCTGGAGATTTCTGGGTAAGAGAAGATGGCTTCATCATTAACAGCACTGCTAGTGTCCTGAATGTGGACAATGTTTCTGTGCCAGGGGGGACACAATGGCCCAGGTAACACCTGTGTAGTCAGTGGTGTGCGGTATAAGGACATGGAGTTTTTGGAGCCTCCATCTCTTAGTCTGGACAAAGCACCCCCACCTTGTGCTTGGAAGACAGAACTGTCTGTCTTCCAAGGCTGAACAAACACTGAACAAACATCCTTGAAAAGGTGATTCAGAGCAAGGACAGTCTGTACTGCCTGCAAGATAGCCAACCATAAAGGATTACCCATGCATAGTAAGTCAGAAATAGCATGCAGTCCCTATGGAGGCACGGGGAAGCTGAAAGCTGAGCAAAATGTGGACTTTTTAAGAGTCTCTGAATCTCATCTCAAATGTCCCAAGCGAGTACACAGTTCCCTCACAGATCAAGGTTATTGGCTACCTAACAAATCCACACAACAACTTCAATAAAACCAATAGCCACTGCACTTTTAGCTCAAGGTCCTGTGGCTTGATAGATTGTTCTGTCGTTCTGTCCTAGTGGGTTGTGTGGAGCACAGTTGATTCACATATATAGCAGTTGGTGGAAGTTGATGGTTGTGGGCTCCTTAGTCAGGACACAGTGGGGACTGGCCAGGTGTCTCTTGTGACCCAGAAGACTAGCCTAGGCATCTCTATGAACTGGTGGTCACAGGGTCCTGGACACAGCATGAGACAACTTCTTAAGTCTGCATCACCAACACTAAGGCTCTAATAAACAAGAGTATGTCATGTGACCCATCAGACTTCAAAGGAAGAGAAAGCAACTCTATCCCCAGGGAAGAATTACAGTTTCTCAGAAAGGCTTACACCAGTCCTCCTCATTAAAGCACTAACCTGGCCTGACTCTACTTAGCTTCCACGAACAAATGAGATCAGGTGTGTTCGGGGGATTTGACCATGGTCTTATGCTCACTAGCCTTTAATTGCCCCTACCCTATGATGCTTTCTTTCTTTCTTTCAAATTGATAGTCCTTAGTGGGCTCTGACATAATTTGTTGTTCACATTTGTTAACATGGTTTTATTGTTAGCTCGTTTGTTTCTCCAATCACAAAGAAATCTCTTGAGGACAATGACTTATCTTTGGCACACAGGGAAGTGACCGGAGACAGTGGACATCCATAAAAACAGTGTGGCTGGATGACTGGCAGGACAATAGGTTTAGTCATCTTTATGAGAGTTTGCGAACAATTGCTCGTACATCAAGTAAGCTCTGCCTGACAGGTCACTGCAGGGGGTGCTTAGGAGACAGAGTTAAGATGGGAAAGCCTGTAGTGGGAACAAGTGTAACTCAGATATCAGTTCTCCTTGTTTTCTGAGATAGCATCTTTTCCCTTTAGTCAAAGAGCCATTCATCTCATTAAGATGCAGCCTACTGTAATGGGTTTCAGCACCATTTTAAAGGGAAGGTTGAATTTTCTCTCTTAGGGTAGTCTATGGCTTTTTAGACTTGGAAGTTTAGAAAACACAGCTAGCTCTTTACGGCATAGATACAGGCTTTGCATAAATCAGTCCTGACATCGCTTCAGAGTCTGGTGCGAGCACATGATTACGAGGCTGTGTTCTTCTCTTATTCTCAAATGGTGAATAATTTCAAGTTTGACACTTGTGGAACGTAGTGGGATGTGGATATTAGGCAGTGTTTGACCATGTCCACGTGGGCTCAGGCCTTATTCCTGCTACCCAAATTTGTATTTGTCACAGTTCAAGCAGAGAAACAGAGCCAGTAGGCGAGATATCTAGGCCGTGTGTGTTTTATATCTATACATATGAAGCTACACATCTTTATCTCTATCTCTATCCATATCCAACTTGGTGCTGTCCAAACACTTCTAGAAGTCGCAGGACAAGCCCTGAGGATTAGACTGTGGTGGCTCACAACCATCTGTAACTCCATTTCTAGAGGTCTAAGATCATCTTCTGATATTACAGGGCACCACACATGCATGTGGTGCACATGAATACTCACAGGAAAAACACCAGTACACATTAAAAAAATTAAAAAGCAAAGATTAGAACATGGGATGGAGCTCATGGCCAGCGGCCAGTACTTCTCTTCATAGAAACTATTTTTGCCCCTTTAGTTTCAGCCATTTTATTTTTAAACCTTTCAGTAGAATGATCAGGTATGTTCTGTCTATCTGTTATTTCAAGTTGGCTGAATAGAGAGTTCAATTTTGTTTTCAAAATGTTTTTTTTTGTAAAGATTTATTTATTTATTTATTTATTTATTTATTTATTTATGTATTTATTATGTATACAACATCTGCCTGCATGTATACCTGCCCACCAGAAGAGGGCATCAGATCATATTATAGATGGTTGTGAGCCACCATATGGTTGCTGGGAATTGAATTCAGGACCTTTGGAAGAGCAGCCAGTGCTTTCAACCTCTGAGCCATCTCTTCAGCCCCCTCAAAATGTTTTTATAGCAATACCTAGGTAGTGTTTGAATAACTGAGGACTGTAACCAGCCAAACCCACACAGATAAAAAAGCTAACATACTGGGTCTGGATGAAGAGTAAGCGGAAAAGGGCCTGTGGAAACCCTCAAAAGATCTGAAGATACATTTTGACACCTCCTTAAGGGTGGCTGAAGAATATGTCAGCTCATTAAGTTAGTGGGTTTTTTCTTATTATAATAGCACTAATGAGTAAAGCAGATAATAATTGACCTTAACTATAACCCTTGTAAAAAAATGAAATATTTTTATAAGTTTCATTATTTAAAAAAATTACAAATAAGTCAAAATACCACACCCTAAAATTAACCAGAGTCAAAGTCTATACAACTTAATCAGTTTTTATACAGTTAGGATTGGCATTCAGAATGGAATATGGGAAATTTCACATTAAATTTTACACTTTTAGTATTGAATATATTTTATGTACTTATCCACCATCACCCAAAACAACAACAAAATCATTGTTATAATTAGAATGAGGAAAAACAGCTGGATTTTTCATTCTAAGTCTTTCTCTGCATTTTTAAGTTACATTTTATCTTGGGTAGTACACACACACACACACACACACACACACACACACACACACACCTCAAAGTTTGATTATCTTTTTATCTGTTGATGAATAATTAGGTTTATTCTAGTTCTTTGCTATAATGAATAAAACATCAATAAACCTGGGGATGTAAATATACCTATGGAAGGATATGGAGTTTCCTGGGCTTATGTCTAGGAGGGAAATTTCTGGATCATACAGTTCTATTTTTAGATTTTTGAGAAGTCTCCAAATTGATTTACACTATGACTGTATTATTTTGCACTCCTACCAACAGTGAATAATGGTTCCTTTCCCTCTGTCTCCTCTTCAACATCTGCTGTCATATTTGTTGACGGTAGTTATTCTGACTGAGGGGAGGAGATATCTCAAAGTAGCTTTAATTTGTATTTGCTGCATGGCGAAGGATATTAAACACTTTTAAAAAACAGTTACTGGCTGTTGTGGTGGTTCGAATAAGGTGATTAAATGCTTAATCATCAGAGAATGGCACTGTTTGAAAGGATGACAAGGGTTAGGAAGTGTGGCCTAATTGGAGGAACTGTGTCACTAGGGGTGGGCTTTGAGGTTTCCAAAGCCCACACTAGGCCCGGTTGTTCTTTCTCTGTGGATGGATCAGGATGTAGCTCTCAGCTACTGCTCCAGTGTCTGCCTATGGGATCTCCACTCCCATCTCCTACCATTTAAGCTCAGTGTTTCTCGGAGCCTCCAGAATCTTTCCATGACTATCTTAGGTCCTGTTCTGTTGCTGTGAAGAGACCCCATGACCAAGGGAACTCATGAAAAACAACAACAACAACAACAACAACAACAACAACAAACATTTAACTTGGGGCTTGCTTATAGTTTCAGGGACCCACTTTCACAAAGGCTCTTCTCACCCCAGTTAACCTAATCAAGATAACCTCTGACCGGTGTGTCCGAAGCTGTGCCTTTTAGGAGATTCCAGACTCTATCAAGGTGATAATGTTAACCTCACCGATCTGTGTAAGCACTGACTGTGTAAGCACATGCAGTGGGGAGATGCTTCATGTTGAAATGATAACACTAGGTAAAACAAGGTTGAAAAGATGGAAACGGGGAGGCAATTAGACAGGTTGTTGGTGAGCAAAACTCAGGTGAGCTCTTCCGAGTCAGGAAGAATGGTGATAAAAGAGCCACGTTACAGGATACAGTTTATAGAGTTTGAGATAGGTCAGCTGACTCAGCACCTTTGTCCGAAGGCTTTTATTTAACAGTCCTTTCACTTGGGGATGGGGTGGGGGTGGGAGGTAGTGTTCTTGAAGCGCTAAGCTAAGGCTTACGTCATGTTTCAATGTATTTAAATGTTTGCTTCCCAGGAGCCTCCTCTGCATGACACTGAATTAGTAGCTGTCCTACTGGCCTTGATGTCCTGACTCCTGAAACGGGCCAAGGACCACTTGGTACGTATGTTTGCATGTTATATAAGCGTGTTAGTTGTGCCTGTGTTGTAGGCTAACACAGCCGTCTGCTCCCTGTCTGGGGCGCCACTTCCGCCCTCTCTGTAGCTGCTACTTTGAGGCTAATGCTCACGCACGGGGTCCTTCATGGTGCTGAGAACAATGGTAGTAGCCATGTGAACCGTGACTGAGTGAGGCGTGGAGAAGTGGGCTGGGCTCTGCCAACTTCACTAAGAACATAAAAGCTGTTTCCTGACTCCAGATGAGAAAAAACACTCCTCAGACCATGCCGGAGTTTGACCCAGTGCTGTCAACAGAGTGTGTCAAACTCTTGAGTTACAGAATAGACCCATACAGGATTCTTACTGATGGATCTACTTTGACTAAAATCCAGTCAAAGAAATCCAACCACCCAAGAGATACATTTTTCTCCGTGAGGTCATCCAGATAATTGCTATACCACAGCTTGGGGGTTTACGTAGCGCTTTTCCTTAAAAGAGTCCTATATGTGATTAAAATGACCCATTCATCTTCAAGCACCAGAAAGAGACAAATATCAATACAGGGAGGGCTTTCTGAAGGAGCAAGCAAAGCAAGGAACAGCCCTAAAATAGCAGGGGCCAACCGCAGACCTGGGGCAGCATCCAGACCCTGCCCCCAGCTCTTTTGAATAGGATTGCAGATGCTAGTATGGTGCTAGGTGCTGTCAGGTCCTTGTTAATTGGCCAACGTGTTCCTTGCCACAATGGCAGCTTGTGGTTTCAGAAATTTCCCCAGCTGTGTGCCCCATTCAACCATTTCAGTAAGTGTTGTGGAGCGAACTGGATCCTCCTTGCTGCTTGTGGTGGGTGTTGGCATAAAACACTAAACAATCAAAATTCCCAAGTGCCCGCTGAGTGTTAATGTCATTGTAACTGAGAATTTAACTCCCCACTGAAGATGCATGGGCCAGAAGGGAGGCTACAGGGCAGATCTTGCACAAGGAGGAAGAGCACTCTTGCTCTGAAGGATCGCGGTAAGGGTGGAGCTGAGCTGCGACAGGTGCTCCCTCAGATCAGCTTAGGTCTTTTGTGTTGTTATTGACAACACAGTCGCTTGTGTGTGCAGTGTGGTCTTGTGTCTGCCCTCAGTGTGGGACTGAACTTGTGCAAGACGTAGTAAAGATAAACGCTGCTCTTTTCTTGACAGAGAATCCATCTGGAGACCTCAGAGATCAGAGCTGAGTGGAAAACGCAGGACATAGCTACTACCTGCTGTCAGGAAGAGTCAGAACCTTTCTTTCTTTCTTTCTTTCTTTCTTTCTTTCCTTCCTTCCTTTCTTTTGATAAAAGGAAAGCAACCCAAGATTTACCCAACTAAAGGATATAATTAGCTGACAAGGTTTTAAAAACATTTCTTTTTGAGGGGGAGGCAAGTTCCTCTTCAACAGATTTTATATCCCTGCAGTTGGAAGGCGGAAGAGAATCAAGATCATTGAAAAGGCCTAATTATAGCATTCACCTTTGAATTGACACTTAAGTGGGTGGAAGAGGTGGAAACACCCCGCCACTTCAGTGTTTTCTGGTCTGTAAGATGGAGACATATTTTTAGCATGTAGCATGTTGACAGGCACTGTTTTTAAAGTAAGTGCAGCCTGCAGAGCCTGCCGATCCCGTCTTCGGATATCTGAGCTCACAGCAGCTTATGTCAGCCTTTGGCTTCCTCTTGGGCTGCCCTATGTGAAACTGTCAGGAAGTGAGCCTTCTTATTCTGGCGTTGATGTGTGAATCACTGCAACATCTTGCAAATTTCCTTCTATCCAGGCCATGCGTTTTCTCACCTGTCCTCTCGGTTTCTAAAGATGTAGCCAATGGGGGCCAGGCTCTTCTCTGAGTTCACCAATTCCCTCTCCCCATCTTCCTCACTGTGGACTGTTACCAACCTCACCGATGCCCGTGTCCTTTCTTGTGGGGGTCTCTGAATCCTGGCGTCCAGGGATGGGTCACTCTTACCACAGCCCAGCACCATGGTGACATGTTATTAACCCAGGGCTGCTATAGGCACAGGTTGCTCATGATCTGACTTCCCCTTGGCTCACTGTCCCTTTGTTCTCCACTGAAGGTTGAGACACAAAGAACACCATTTAGGAGAGGGTTGCTGGTCATCAGAGAGTAAAGTGAAGCGCGCTCATGGGGTGAGAACAAGCAATGGCGACAAAGTTGACTGTGGGGGACAACACTCTCAAGTGGCGATAGTGGGCAACAGCCGAGGGGTTCGCTGCAGAGGGCAATACCCTAAGGAGTGGAGTGGGTAATGGCCAAAGAAACTACTGTGCTCACCTGTAGTTTAAGTAGGCTTAATAGCTTCCCCGATGGAAATTTTCTTACCCGTGTGATTGACATACTCACTGAGTTCATTCCTCTTACAAATTTTACCTATTTATTATAATTGATTCACATTTCATCCCAGTTGTTATCCCCTCCCTCTTATCTTCCCACCCTCCCTATTTCCCTCCTCTAGACCTCTGGCAGGGGTGGCCTTCCTGGTGGTCCTCCTCCCCCACTGTCTGATCACAGTCTACCAGGTCATCAGGACAGCCTGCACCCCTTCCTCTGGGTGCCTGCTTCTTAAGGTGGGGAAACCATATGTGTTTGTTCTTTACCAGCAAACCTCTGGTTAGATGGTGATTTTTTTGTTTTGTTTTATTGACAAAGTTTCACTGGCCTCACATTTCCTATGTGGCTGAGGCTGGCTTTGAACTCCCGATCCGCCTGCCTCTACTTTCCAATTGCTGAAATGGTAATCTTGTGCCACCCTGCCCAGCTCTAGGTGGGAATCTGAGGCTCTTTCAGGTGGTTCAGCATGCCGTGCCTCAGGGCCATCTCGGATCCACTCTTTTAACCTTAACCAGAATTCTGTTGTTCTACTTCCTAGTTTTCTAAGCTGCTGATTATGCGGGAAACATCCACCCCAGTAACTTTTAAACCTATTAAACTAGCTATCTAGCAAGAAGTGTGTTAGGGCACTTCTCCAAATGGTGACTGGGCTTTCATTCCATGCTTCTTTGGGTCCAGAGTACAACTCCCATCTCCAAGGTACTGGGGCTCATAAAAAACACTGCCCATATCTGTTAGGGCAATGCAGGAAGGACCAACCATCTGCCACCCTTTCTACTCTGTAATTCCATACAAAATGGCTAGGCATGGTCTGTTCCTAAACCGTGTGTGTGTGTGTGTGTGTGTGTGTGTGTGTGTGTGTGTGTGTACATGCAGCACTCTCTGCCATCTGCTCCATGATCACTGGTTGCTGCTATTTTCTTGCATCCCAGAAGAGAAATACCATACTTTGGATTTTTTTGTTTTTGTTTTTTTGTTTTTTGTACAGAGTGTTTCTCAACAGGACTGAGATGAATGAAGGAGAACTTTAATGAGCAGAATTTACTGGAAATTTCTTTCATGTTTTCTTGAAGCCTCAAAAAAGAGGTGTGTGTGTGTTCTGTATGTGTGTGAGTGTGTGTGAGTCTGTATGTATGTGTTTGTGAGTATGTGTGTGTATGTGTGTGTGAGTGTGTGTATGTGAGTGTGTATGTATGTGTATGTGTGTGTAAATCTGTATGTATGTGTGTATATGTGTGTGTAAGTGTGTGAGTCTGTATGTGTGTGTGTGTGTGTGTGTGTGTGTGTGTGTGTGTGTGTGTAAGGCTGCATGCATTCTCCACCCATCACTCTCTCCCTCTCTGTGTGGCTGCTGTGGGATGCCTTGCCTCAAGCTCCAGCTGCTTTGCCACACCTGCCTCTGTAAAGATGGAGTGTGCCTCGCGTCGTGACTTAAATAAATAAACTGTTTCTCCCTTAAGCTGCTTTTGTTGACCAGAAGGAAGCTACGATGCACCCCGTTCCTTACATTTGAGGTGCAGGATGTGGATCTGTTTGGACTCAACTTACCCACAGGCCTCTTGGACATACTCCTCCTAACTCTCACCACCATTCACAAGTGTGGGAGACAGGTGGTGTGAGACAAGCTCCAGGGTAAAGTGACAGAAATGGGCTCTGACCACTCCTAGTGTCAATTCTACATGACAGCAGCATCCAACTTCCTGTAGGGCATGGGGCCAGGAGCTCTGCTTTCCCCACTGAAGCTCCTCCCCATGTCGCATTGCCAGCAAGCAGAGGTATCGAGCACTGGGGCCGTTACTCAGCTGCTAAAGCATGTGGTTCTACTCTTTTGTGATAACAGAGTGTTTGTATTAATAACACTTTGTTCTGTGTTTGTTTGGAGGCGGGCTCTCGCTGTGTTCTCCAGGCTGAGTTTGAGTTCACGGTCTTCCTGCCTAGTCCCTGGTGTGTGTCATCAGTACCTTGCTTGCCCTATGAATGTGACTTCTCTAGAGTTAATGACTGGCCAATTCTTGCTCCCCAAAGGCGCTCTTAACACTGCCTTCTTTCTTATTTAAATTCTTTATTTTTTGGTGTTGCTTGTAAGTACATATGTTTAGAGCTGACCGCATGGAACTGGATAGCCTGTTAAGGAGCTTGTCCCTGGAGAAAGCTGATCTCTCGGCAGCCATTGGCTGCCCATAGATTTTGTGAAATTTCCTCTCTCCACCCTGTCTTGTCAACTGGTGTTCTCATTATCCAGGTCATGTTTAGGCAACTATATTGGTGCAGTTTCATGATACAACTTTCCCATCCCATCTAGAAGGCACTATCTTGCAGCAGGTGTGGTAGCTTTGTCTTAGCACATGCATGGCATCCAATGAGTGACAAATAATACTGGCACATAAAATAGAAAGGAACAAAGATCTATTGTGGTATGTTTTCTTAACCTACAGTTAATCTACAAGATTACCTAAGGAAATCTACAGTGTGTTCCAGAGGAGAACCTCAAGTACTCCACTCACAGTTAGAATATAGCAATATAGCTCCACAGTTCTTGAGCTAAGTATGGCTTTGGATCAGGAAGTGAAATTCATGTCATTACTTGCATATGAGTTGGACCAAATTAGCTGCTTTGAATACCATGAAGATGGGGTCTTTGTGCTTGGCCTGGCAGATTGAAGAAATGGGTTAGGGCAGCAAGGTAAATTCAGCTTAATAGTAGTAGTTAAAATAGCAGACAGTAAGAAACAATAGATGGGCTGCTCAATGTTTTGTGTTCAGCTAGTAAGGTGACGAGGAAAGCCCCTATCTTAACTAACAAAAGAATGCACTTATGCGTCAATGATACAAATGCTTCTTGAAGCCAAGCACCGTGGCACACATCTTTAATCCAGCACTTAGGAGGCAGAGGCAAATGGATCTCTGGGAGTTTGAGGCCAGCCTGGTTTACATAGTGAATTCTAGGACAGCCAGGGTGAAATAGAGAGACCCTGTATTACCCACCTATCCAACTACCCAACACACACACACACACACCCCACATGCTGACCTTAACGAACTGGCCTTTCTGACCTTAAATGAACTGGCCAATTAGTCATTTGTCTTGTCTCAGCTGGCTAAAACTATGTTCCAAACCACTCTAAAATTTAGCTTTAAATAAAAAACCCCATCAGCTCGGCTCTTCTAGTTCTTGCTTAGCTGGTTTATGTGACTCTAGTCAGCTGTGGGTTACATGTGACGCTCTGATGACTTTGGGAGGGCTCTCACGGGTGATGTTGGAATATCTGGTGTCTGTCATATGTGGGCACTAGTCTTCTGGTGGCCTACCTTAGATTTGTCTTTGGAGATATGAAGGCATCCAAAAAAAATAGAGGCATCCAAGGCCTCCTGAATCCTACTTTGGGATGGGCACATTATCACTTCTATTGCACTTGTAATAGTCAAAGCTTTTAGATTAAAAATGTAAAGAGGAGGATCCCTTCATAATGGTAGGAAGGTAACATCACACACAAATGGCTTGAAGGTCCAGAGAGCATTAATTAGGTCATTAGTGTGGTCATCTTACTGTATTTTCCAGTCAGAAACTCAGAGGAGCTGCCGTGTACTTTTACATGGCAGCAGTGGCTTTGGGGGAATGCAAAGGCTTTCAGAGAACAAATGGGGCTCTGATTAGAAATCATCCTGAAAGCTTCCACCTGTGTTCCTCCTGTCTTCCCCTGGTTCCTACTATTGACACAGGGCCATTGTGTCAGGTCTTGCAGTCTGTATGAGTCAACTTAAGTGTGCCATATTTTTGTGAGAGACAAGAGGACAATTACAGTTGAGTAAATGCACTGGGTTGTCAGTTGAGAGGAAAAGCTACTCTGAGTGAATTATATGGCTTGAAATGGAATGCATTGATTTTCAAAAACACTTACTGAGTATCTGCTATGCACGATATGGCGTGACCGATAGGTTAGGTCCGACTTTCGACTCTAACGGCACATGGAAATCGGATCCATCTGAACTTGGGTAGAAGCCAAGCATCAGTAATTCTTAAATGTTCCCCCAAGTGCCTCTCACCTGTGTTCCAAGGTTTAGAGCCACAGATTATGCTATTGATTACACTTGTGGAAACCAAGCTACTCAAGTGCTCTGTGGTCAGATTGCAGCGCTGAACGGAGTTGTAAGTATGCATGATATCACTGCTTCAGGGAGCCCGACTACAGGCAGGGCATCGCGTTATGTGTAGAGTCATGAAAGTCCTTCATAGAGTTACTGGACTGTTGGGAGGGGCATAAGATCATAAGATACTGTAGGGGTAACTCGGGGAAATGCTGTCAAGATTTAAAGGGCCAAGGGCTGTTTTTTTTTTCCCTCAAACAATAATGGGTGTATGAATCACCTGACCTTATTAAAGTGTGGCAGGGCCTGAGACTGTAATTTTTTAAAAGTTCCCAGCTGCTGCTGTCTATGGGGCATAGCTATTGTGCTGTCAAAAGTCTACCTTGCTCTTCTAGGGAACTCTCTTCCCCCATGGAAACCATTTTCCTGATTTTACAGCGTAGGGTGAATCCATGCGTTAACTTTGCCTTGCCGCCATTTGTTTGAAAATGTAATTGTTTTAAAATGTAATTTTGTCATGCATTTGGACTGAGGACCGTTATCTCAGATGAAGCCCTTGCTTAGGTCTCTTTTACGTAGAGGTAGTGAGGGGGGTGGAAAGGGCTAGGGGGGTGGGAGTCATGGAACTGGGCTCACGTGTCTGCTCACTCCTTCTGGAGAGCAACTGAGCACACTAAACCTTCTGAGCTTCAGTTTCTATGGCAAAATGGGCACCATGGTCCTTCCTTATGTAAAGTGGGGTTGCTGAATACATTCCGAATTCAACAGCACAGTGCCCAAGACGGCTTAGGCTCAGATTTAATATTTATGTTCTTTATAGTGGTATGTCAATCACTGTGACAGTGATAATGAAGCTGAGACTCCACCTGAGATGTGGAAGGGAAGACAGACAAGAAAGACATAGATGACCTGCAGCCTGATGGTGATTTAGGGAAGTTGGTTTGCAGCCGTGTGTTTATGCTTGAAGACAAGGGGCTCTCCTGACCTTCTTTTCACTGCGTTCCCATTGTTTAGCAGGGTTTCCTCCTTTTCCAGACCAAAACAAAACAAAACAAAACAAAACAACAAAACAAAACAAAACAAAACAAAAAAACCCTCATGAAATGGTCCTTTTCCCTAAAAGGCTTAACTTACATTCACTCCTGTACTTCTCTAGTATTTGAGCTGGAAAACCAGAAGGGTCTATTTTGGCTTTCTGGGAGATGCCATTTAAAACAGGAAGTGGTTCACCAATGCCTTGGAAACAGTTGATGTCTATTTAGGGGGACCAAGAAAATGCACATGAAATTGGTCTCAGTGGTAGGGACTCTTTCTCGTCACTGTGACACAGTACCTGGCAGAAGCAACTAAAGGGAGGAAGGGCTTATTCCAGCTCACGTTGGATCACAGGAGGAAGGCGCAGGGCAAACACCAGGAGCCTGATGGTTACACTGTGCTCACAGTCAGGGAGCAGAGAGGTGTGGTTTCTGGTACTTAGATCACTTTGTCATTTCATCCTTTTTATTTAGTCTAGGATCCTAGCCCATAGGATGGGGTTGCCCGCATTCTGGTTGGTCTTTCCTTGGCAGTTGAGCCTCTATAGAAATGCTGTCATGCTCTTGCCCAGAGGAACATTGCTTAGGTAATTCTAAGTCAAGTTGATAATGAAGGATAAGGATCAGTCACTCTGCCAGGAAGGAAGGATGGAAGGAAACAGAGGAAGGAGAGAGGAGGAAGGAAGGATGGAAGGAAACAGAGGAGGGAGGGAGGGAGGAAGACAGGGAGACTGATTTACAGTTCCAGAAGGGAGTAGGGGACAGAATCCTATAGCTTCTGACATTTATTGCAAGGGAAACACTTCTGGCCTATGTATCTCTTTACATCCCAGCATGAACTTGGTACTCAGAGCTCCAGATTCTGAACCCTGATTCTGTTTCCATGGATGTAGGACCAGAGGCAAATGCTTCATCTCTGTCTTCACTGGTGTTGGAAGGAATTAACAAATTCACACCTTGTTGGCTAGTTTGAGAAGAGCTGCTACAGAAATCGTCACTTCCAAACAGTCAAGGGTGATATAAGAGTACCAGCACATTGGGAAACTGGAGGACCCAATGTGAAGGATTTGCCAACAGAACCACCGCATCTTCTTTCAATGTTTGATGCACGCACAATGCCTGTGGCCAGAACAAAACAATTAATTGCCCCTGCAGCCTCAGTCATCCTGTATAAAGTTTCATGTAACAGGTGTCAAAGGGAGAGTCAGGCCTTTCCAGAAGATATCAGGGCTGCTGCTCAGAGCAACATGACGCCTCTAGGGATGGCCTATGCACTTTCTAGAGGAAGCAAAGGCAGAAAGCTGGGTCCGCCTTTCCCCTCATCAGTTTTTCCCCTTCTGAGTCCATTAACTACACTTCTCCCAGATGTATTTCTGGTTAGCATATCTTGATTTACACCTTGTCTTAAGGCGCCCACAGGCTCCTTGTTGTCTGAAGATGCACTCCCAAATCCAGAAGGCCTTCACCACACCCTCCTTCCCTCCAGCTGCTTGCAGTGGCTCCCTTCCTGGAAGAGTCCCACGCATCTCTGGAGGGAGCTGTGTACACAGCCTGCATCTACCTCCCGCATCTCCTCCTTGCCTGGTGGGGACTGATGTGGCCCAATATGCAACGCAGGTGTCATAGGCTTCTCAGGAGCCTGCCTCAGCCCTTTCAGGGCCCACGAGTCTCCTCTGCTCTCGTTTGCACACAGCAGTTCTTTCATTACACTTTTCATGAGGGTTTGGCATGACACTTTTTCATGCCTTCCTCTCCAGACCTGGAACAGTGTTTCCTGCTTACCCAGTAGGCTTCAGCATGTGACTACTGATTTCAAATACACCCAATGGGAATGGCCATTGGCCCTCTTTTCTTGATTCACTTTATAAAGGCTTAATGGCCTTACATTGTTCGTTTCAAAGAGATGTTTTGATAATGTACAAGTAGGTGGTGGGTTATTACTTAATAACCAATGATTTTTACTATTTTGTGTGTAAATTATCTATCAAGAAATTGGAGCTCTTTTATTTTAAAGCCTTGGGGAGGTTTCAAAGAATTCATCAAAATACATTCTCTATTTGGCCACCTTTTGAAACAATTTTTGGAGTGTTATTTTTTCTTCTTCGCTCTTTGAGTCTTGTTATGTATCCCCGGCTAGCTTTGGACTCCTGATCCTCCTGTCCCAGCTTTGTGAGTGCTGGGTACAGGCCATCAGGCATAACTTGCCTTAAACTTCGCAAGTCAAGAATGAATTAATAAAACTCAGGCGAATTGTGTCAAAGAGCTATCACAAGCCAAGTGTTGACTTAACCCATTTTGGTTTATTGAACATTTTAAGCTGAAGGAATTAGAGAGGCAGCAAATGGTGAAGGGCTTCCTGGTTTCCCATGACGGAGACCCTAAGGCTCTCAGCCTCCCCATGAGAGGTGACCTCACTGTGCTTGGAGCAAAGACATGTCCTTACCACCAAAGATGGACAGGTAGGGAGGAATCTGACTAAAGCAACTTGCTCAGCTTTTTTTTTCTATGTTTAGCATATACCATCTTTGTTTTTCCTAATTTTCATTCTGCATGAAACCTAGAACAAGAGTGCTCAGATTGAACTGATTCTTCAGCTCTTTGCTTCCCATGAAGATTCTCATGTTATCTGAAACACAAAATTATTTTCCATGCTTTCCCCTCGTTAGTCTGCCTTTCACGATGGGGCCCACACATTATCTTGAGGTCAGTAACGATTTCCCCTTTTCTACATGGGTAAAGAGAAATAGCATGTGTATACAGTAGGCATTCAATATAGCATGTGTATACAGTAGGCATTCAATAAAGACTGCAGATTGATAATATGCAAAATGGGAAGAAGGTAATAAAGGGTTATTTATTTACTTTCAAAATAACTCCACCCGTTTCCACAGTTAGATGCTTCAGATTCCTACAAAGAAAATATGAGGATGGAATTTTGAAGTGTGTACAAATCTCTAAGAACTTGGAAGCGGCCGCTGGTCAGCTTCACGGAGAGGCACCGCAGTTCTCTGAAGGATGTGAGTCTAAATTTTTCATAAAATCACTTCTTGCAGAGTTCAGCATAGTCAGCTGTCTGCATCAAGGGCATCGCTTCTTTAGACACTGTATTTGTATTTCTTGTGGAAACAGATGCAGGACTGGTATTTTGTATGTTTACTACTTAGGAGCAAGTTTTCCTAAAGGGCTTCACCAAAATTCAAGGGCTCATTGGCACACAATGAAAGGTTGACAAAGTCAGTCCTGGCATAAATGCACACAAGATTGCATTAGAAGGACTGGAGGAAGACCAGACTTTCACATATCAAAGGCCGCTGTTCTTGCCTAGGGGGTACGTTTGATGCTGTTTTGCACTTTGGATGCTGTCAAGAAAGAAGCATGCACACACACACATACACACATTCAAAGATATATACTTGAACACAAAGACATATATTTGTGTGCAGCCTTCCCTAAGGTCTTTTTATGTTCATTGGGCTGTAGGGATAGAAAGCAAATCAAAAACCAAAGAGAAACTGAAACAGTGAGGCTTGCTCTACCCTCTTTGAGGTCCAGACAGATTCTGTCTCCTCCTGGTGGTAGGCAAGTGTCTTTGGACTTGGGAAGTTCTGAGTGGGAAGCTATTGCCTCAAGACAACTCAAGGAACTCACAGAAGGTCCTAGGGGCAAAGTTCTTACTGGCTGCAGACAGGAATGCTACGCCAAGCAGGGGCTCGAGTCTGTGTTTCTATGCACAACTTAGAGTGACCATGGAAAGCGATCTGTAGTCTTCAGGTAGCCTTCAAGGGCACAGCGTAGGTTACTCAGGCTCATGACCACCTCATGCCTCAGACTCTGCAGGAGGGAACATTTGGGTGTGGGTTGTGGGTCTCTGAAAATCCAGTAGGTCCTTGTTTCAGGGGTGGAACTTTTTTTGGGAGGAGGCATAAAAATTGGATTTTTCTCATTCCCAAACAAGACATCTGTGTTTTCCCCCCCTTAGGATATTCAAGCACTATTTCTTGTTCCTAGTTTTTCATGGCTCTAGATGGAGCTAAGATGGATCTGGAGACTGTTAGGGTCTGAAAAGACAGTAGTGACTTGCTCAGCTCCCCACTAGGCCTGTATGGGGGAAGGATCCTATCCTGGTAAAGCATTTCCCTGAATTTATCAACAGAGTAAGGAAACCCAGGAGTCTGAAGATTGGGATAAGAAAATTGTCCTGGAGATGGGGAGCCTGCTTCGTTTGTTTGTTAAGTAGTAGTCTTATTTTTTGGAGATTCCACACACCTATGTAATGTATATTGGTTATATCGACCCACTACTACCTCCCTCCAGCTCCTCTTAGTGCCCCACCCCATATATTCTTTTTTACTTCTTGTTATTAATAACCACCCCCCCAGTCCAGTTACTGCTGCCTGTACACACATGGGGGTGAGGACATCCAATGGGGCATGAGCAACCTACTAGTAGTGGCCACATTCCCCAAGGAGAGTGACCCTTCTTTGCTTAGTAGCCGTCGACTGTCAATACTGCCGAAAGGCCCTCCAGTGAGGGTGTGGGGTCATGGCTTCTCCCCCTCCAGTCCTGGAATTTTGACAGGCTTGTCCTTGTGGAGGTGACCACAGCTGCTGTGAGTTGAGCACACAGCAGCCAGGCCATAATTCTTCCCATAATTCCCATAATTCTTCTTTGTGTGTTCTTGATTTGCTTAAGCCCTCTGAAATACCTCACGTCCCCATTCTCCACTTCCTTCCATGTCTGAATCTTTCTACCCCTAACACTCCCTATCTCTATTTTCATTACCTATATTTTACTGTTTATACACACACACACACACACACACACACACACACACACACACACACACACCCTGTCCAGATTTAACAAGTTTGAACACAAGCGTGAGCAGGAGGGTGGGAAGGTGGTGCCCTCTCTTCATTGCAGAAGGCTTAACCAAACCAAGAATACACAAAAGAGAATTATGACCCCACCCCCTACTGGGGGATCTTTTGGCAGTATTGACAGTCCATAGCTACTGAGCAAAGGAGGGTCACTCTCCCTGGGGAGGATTTGGTTGGGAAAAAAAAAACAGATCACAACAGTCTTCTGAGTCAGTTTATTAGAGTCCTACACCCGTGTTTCATAGGTGCTGCACTCAGGCCTTGGACTCCGTGTGTATCTTTCTTGCCCACCATCCACAGCACAGCTCAGTGCTCTCATGGAAGGACTTGTAAGCACCCCTGGGGCCCCTTCATCCATTTCCATAAGGGCGGCCCTCTTCCTTACAGCCAGTCTGCGTTATTTCCATCTTTCTCCAGCCACTGTCACCTCTGATGCTCTCTCAAGGCAGCAAGGCAGGGCTCTTAAGTCCCTGCTATGTTGTTGGTGCTTGTACTTAGTTCAGTCAATCTGAATGCTGGCTGCATATTCAAAATACCTGGGTGTGTGTGTGTGTGTGTGTGTGTGTGTGTGTGTGTGTGTGTGTGTGTGTGTGTTCAGATAAACAGGAACATGTATATACATGCAAAGGCAAGGGGACAACAACCTCTGATGCCATTTCTCAGGAGAGTAATCCTCTATCTATCTATCTATCTATCTATCTATCTATCTATCTATCCAGTCTTTTTCACTGGCCTAGGGCTAGGAGTAGGTAGCCAGCAAGTCCTAGGGAATCTGCAGGTATCTTTGTCCCAGTGCTGGGATTACAAGCTTGCCACCATGTCCAGTTTCTTTTCTTTTCTTTTTAAAACATGGATTCTGGGATTCAAACCCAATCCCTCATGCTTTCTAGGCAGGGACTTAAGCACTGAGCCGTCTCTCCAGTCCTAGGAGCATCGGTTATCTTTTACAAAGTGCTGATGGCTGGGTTCTATTCTAGATGTTACATCTGCCCATCAGTAAGTAGCTCATGCTCAGTGAGTGTGGGCACATCGAGGGTTGGGAATTACCCATCTCCACCCTCCCTCCCACTTTATTTGATTAGAGGCTCTTCTAGGGTGACTAGGTGCTGCCACCACTCTGCCTGGTTGACCCCCAGCCATGGACTGCTGCGGGCTTCTTGACAGAGATCCAGAAAAGGATCCATGCACAAAGAAGTAATGTCCAGGTGCTTTCAGAGCCAGCTGGCCAGAGGTAGTCTGAGTACAGGGGTGAGAGATCAGAGAGGGGCTTGAAAAAAGAAGTCTTGGACAGGGGAGCCTCCCCCACCAAGAATCTATGGGATTGACCCCAGCTGAGATCTCTAACAGCGGGGAATATAGTAGCCACCTCGTGTAACCACCCGGGACTTCCAGTGGAGGGAGGGTGACACCACCCTACCCATAAATCCTTCAACCCAAAATTTGTCCTGCCAAGAAGGAGTGTAAGCCTAAAAGATGGAGCAGAGATTGAGGGAGTGGCCAACCAATGACTGGCTAACTTCAGACCCATCCCATGGGAGAGAGCCAACCTCTGACACTATTAATGACACTCTGCTATGCTTACAGACAGGAGCCTAGCATAATTGTCTTCTGAGAGGCCTCATCCAGCAGCTGATGGAAACAGATGCAGAAATAGATGCAGCCAAACAATAGGCTGATTGGAGAGGTTCTTTTTGGAAGAGTGAGAGAAATGATTGGGGGAGCTGGTGGTGGTGCTGGGGATCAAGGACAGTACAAGAAGACATACAGAGTAAACTAACCTAGGTCCACGGAGGCTCACAGAGACTAAATCACCAACCAAAGAGCTTGCATGGGGCAGACCTAGACCCCCTCCACATATGAAGCAGATGTGCAGTGTGGTCATCATGTGGCTCCCCTAACAATGGGAGTAGGGTCTGTCTCTGACTCTGTTGCCTGCCTATGGATCCCTTTCCCTTAGCTGGGCTGCTTAGTCTGGCCTCAGTGGGAGAAGATGCGCTCAATCCTGCTGTGACTTGAGGTGCCATGGTGGGTCTGTATCCCTCAGGAGCCTCCCCTTCTTTGAGAAGGAGAGGGTGGAGGGAGGGGGAGGGGAAGGGGGAGGGGGCATGATGTCAGGAGTAGGAGGAGAGGAGGGAGGGGCCTGGGAGCAGGCAGTTAAGTGATTAAATAAAATTTTTAAAAAATCAAAAAAAAAAAAAAAAAGAAATAAAGAAAAAGAAAAAAAAAAGGCTCTACTGTGTCTGAGAAAATACACTGCACTTGTTATAAAGTCTACCAAAGTTCAGTTGGATTATCCAAATTGTCATCTGCTCCAAGAACTCTCCAGACCCTAGAAATTGGGTATAAGTGGGTATAAGTACCAACCTTATACATGGATCTCGGTGCAGACACTTGGCTTTAGAAGGGCACGTACGCCCTTGAGAAACAAAGGTCAAAGCCGAATGTGATGGCAACAACTATAACCCCAGTACTTGGGATGTGGAAGCCAGAGAATCATGGCCAGCCTGGGCTACACGAAAGTCTGTCTTAAAAATAAAAAAATAAAAAATAAAAGGGCCAGCCTGAAATCTTGCCTGAGAAAAAAAAAGCAAAACCATGACAGACCAAACCAAACAAAGAAGGAATCACTTTAGATATGTGTCTGTCATGGGGAGATCATGAAACTTGGAAGTTATGGATCTGATGGACCGCCTGACTTGCCTCTCAGTATTATCATCTGTAAAACGGGCAGTGATACAGGCTGAAATACCTGCCTTTCCCAGAAGGTGGCAGCACATACAAGGAGTTGCAGCCACTAGTTCTTTTTCTTTAGGTGGGATCCCTCCAGGGAGCCCGAACCTCCTCCCAGCTGAAGAGTCCTCACTTCCTGCTCAGATATGAGTTCTCCCCAGGGATCCGGATGGAAGGATACGCTCTAGGACCTGCTGTGTGAAAGTCTTCCCTAAGGAAAAGGCTTTCAACTCCACTTACCCCCTTATTCACCCCACCCAATGCAGCACTTCTCTACCCAATGCCACCAAAACGTTCTTGTTGTCTTTTCTGTCTTGAACTATTATCCTAACCTGAGCATGCGCAGGGACTCCGAGCCTCTCTAATGACTGTGTACGATGCCCCTAGCAAACAGAACCTTCATGCTTGCTTTGTTTGAGAACATTGCTTTGGAAATATCTCTAGTGGTGTCCTGGCCTGCAGTGTGTGTGTGTGTGTGTGTGTACATACAACTTTCTCTACTTTGTTCTCTCTTGGCTATATTTGCTTTGGATTTGCACTCACCAAGATGCAAATCCATTGGGTTTGGTTAAAACAAGATGGAAAGAAAGAAAAAAAAAAAAAAGACCTTGAACTTCTCAGGTAGCAACTTGTAGGAAGGTAAATATGTGGGAACTCATGGGAGGCAGGGTTAGTTGGAGAGACTTGCTGTGTAGATGCTCCTGGGACCACATCGGTGATGATGACAGTCTAGTGTTGTTTCTGGTGGTTATGTCAGTCTGCTTTCAGTCAGAGAGGGAAAGACAGCTTTTTTCTTTTTAAAGATTAAAAAAAAAAATTAAGGGGTGTGTGTGTGTGTACACCTGAGGAGGCCAGAAGAAGGTGTTGGACCACCTGGACCAGGAGTTAGAGGAGATTGTGAGAGCTAAGAATCAAGCTCAGGTCCTCTTTAAGGACAGTACCTGCTCTTAAGCCCTGAAGACAGCTTTTCTTATATTTGCTCTTTATCAGTTGCTTTCAGTTCAAAATAATCTCTAAGTCAAAGTGTGGGCGTTGCTCAGCCTTAAGCTGTAGTGAAACTCTGCTTCAGCAGTTGTTTCTGGAATGTTGGGGTTCTTCTTGGGGGCTGACTCAGGGGTGGGGCTTTCTACATGCTACAGAGATGATGACGTGTGGTAAAAACCAATTACAACTAAATTATCAGGAGAGCCACCTGGTGGAGGTTAGTACAAGTAGGACCTTGTCTGAAATGTCATATAATAGACATATCATAAAAATATAAGAGAGTAGCCATGTAATAGTCATATAAATGTAAATCTGGACCATTTCTGGTGACTTCCGAAGATATTCTGTGTAGTTACAGTCTGTGTGTGACTCTACCATCGTATTCATGGACCCTCAGGTAGCTTCTGATGCACATAGTACACTACCCATGATCTAGACTCAGTTATCATCCTAAGCCACCTGACACAATGAATGAAGTGTGAAACCTTGAAAGGTTGCTGTATTTTGATTTTTTAAAAAAGTTCCTGCATCTTTTGTAGCAGCAAGACACTTTGGAAAGTGCTTTCCGTACTCGATCTGTAGCTAACATTCCGGAAGATATGGGAGTGCGTGCTGCCCATATAAATATACTTCTCTGTGCTAGAACTTAAAGCACTTTGAGATGCATTACCAAGCAGGAGAACAGAGAGACAGCAGGTAACTACACTCTGTACCACAGAGTGAAGTTTGTTTCTTGAGTTCTGGTATATAGAGGGAGCAATATGGAATCAATCATATGGCCATAAGGGGCATATTCATAAGATAAAACTATTTCAGGCATGGTGTAATTTCTTTAAAAACCAGATGCTCTTATTTCTGAATAAAAAAAATATTAGGAACAAACTCCAATAGAAGCAAGGATGAAGGAGTGCACGTGGCTGCTGGCTCTGCCCATTTTCCGTTTAAAACCAAAATGGCAGCGGAAGCTGGAGTTCCCACAGAGCAGTGATATGAGCACCACAGGCTGAGGGGTAGTAGGGACGCTGACTTCTGGCACTTCAGTGTCTCCAGCTGTAGTGTGAGTGCTGGTGAGCGATTTCATCTTCTTGCAATAAGCCATTGCCAATGCCCAGTTAGAGACCCAGTGCCCTGATGCCCTAGTGCTGCAGTACAGCACTAGCTGCAGGCTTCCTGCTCTGCCGCTTACCTTTCCTGTGGACCCCGTAGACCACCGCTTTCTAACCTCCTTTCCCCCACTTGTATTTTATCTAGTCTTCCATTCCAGCAGGCGCCCCTGCTGAACCAT
Organism: Acomys minous; assembly: GCF_964271855.1. NCBI lineage: Eukaryota > Metazoa > Chordata > Mammalia > Rodentia > Muridae > Acomys > Acomys minous. The sequence continues at coordinate 105,131,612 of NC_140492.1, read as the reverse complement.
AGGCCACACTTGCTGGAACACCAGGTAGACTGCCAGAGGCTCTCTCCTCTCTTTGTTTCTCCAGACCCAACCCGGACTCTTGTCTCTAGCTCTGCAGCAAAAGACCTGTGGCGGCCTGGCCTTCCCTGCAACAACCTTCCCCGCTCCCCCATCTCTTGTGATTCCCACAGATCTTCCCGTTCTAACCTTCCTCTTGTCGTGTGTTGCCTTGTCCCAAATCCCAACTCTAGCAGGCACTTTCTGCTAACCCAAGGGCCATTCCTCCCAGGGCAACAAGTAGGCTGAAGGTGGACCCACACCTTTCCTTCTGCTCCTGAGATCCAATCACCCCTCCCCCCCCCCCCCCCAGTTTCATGTCCAGCTCTATAGCAGGAAACCTGCTGTGATCTCCTCTTCCTCTCTGACCCCACCCCCAACAGATCACAAAAGCTTTCTTCTCCAACTTTTCTTCTAGCAACTTACCCCAGTACCACAGCCTCCAACACCAGCAGGCATTCCCTGTGAACACAGTGTTTTAGCAGGCCGGGAAAACAAGCCAGAGAGGGAACAGAAACCAAGGAACCAAACACCCACACAAAAAATACAGAAATCAGTAGCTAGAACTATAGTCACCCCAAACCCAGATGCCTGGATGCCAGTGTAAGACCACAATCAGCAACAGCCAGGGCGATATGTCTCCACCAGAGCTCAGCTGTCCTACCACAACACAGATGAAGCACATGAAAAAGATCTTAAAATAGCTTCTACGAACATGATTTATGTCCTTAAAAAGGTTTTGAGTGATTCCCTTAAAGAAATCCAGGAAAACACAAGCAGTATAAGGAAATAAATACAACTGTTCAAGACTTGAAATTGGAAATAGAATCAATAAAAAAACCTCAAACATAAAGCTCTGGAAATGAAAAATTTAAAAATCCAAACAGGAACTATGGAAACTTCATATGGAAAAACAAAAACAAACAAAACCCAGGATAATCTTGAACAACAAAACCAAAACAAAACAAAACAAAAACTTCTGGAAGTTTTACCATCCCTGATTTCAAGTTGTCTTGCTGCACTATAGTGTTAAAAACCACATGACATTGGCATGAAAACAGACATGCCTATCAATGGAATTAAACTGAGGGCCCAGGCACAAATCCGTACACCCAGAGACACCTGACAGAAATACGCACTGGAAAAAAGACAGGATCTTCAACAAATGGTGCTAATCAAGCTGGATGTTGGCATATAGAAGGATGCAAATAGATCTATATTTAGTACCCTGCACAAAACGCAAGACCAAATGGATCAAAGACCTCAGCACAAAACCAGATACACGGAACCTGACAGAAGAGAAAGTGGGGACTGGCTTTGACCACGTTGGCACAGGAGAGAACTTTCTGAACAGAATAAGTAAAACAAATGAAGGAAAGGGACCCCACAATAGTCTTCAAGGGCACACACCCCAATGACTTGAATCTTCTGCTCAGGCCCCACGTCTTAAGAGTATCACTACCCACCACCACCAACTAACCAAGAACCAAGCCCTCCACACGAGGGCCTTGGGTGGGAATGTTTAAGATTCAAATACTAGCAGTAACCTCATCATTGATACTGGTGTGTCTCAGTCTCTGGCTATTTATCGTATTTTGTTATTATGTTGACCATTTAAATTTGCTTGACAATTTACACATACATACATGTATGTATGTAAATACATAGAATATATATTTATACACAATGCACATGTATGTATGTATGTATGTATGTATGTATGTATATATTTGGTCGTTTTACCTTCTCTTTCTCCCACTCACACTAAACTATTCAAAACCAGTCTTCACCTACTTCATGTCAGATCTCTTAGTATTATTAGGCACCATTGAGTGTTGGAACATGGTCCAAGAATGGAGTTGGGTGAATTCTGAGTGCTTTTGAGAAAACTCCAAGAAAACAGAAAACAGTTGATTTCTTGGAGCTAACTTAGAATGAGGAGTAGAAGGACTCAATCAATGTGTATTTTTGTTCTTTGCCCATTAAAGTTTACCGTCGTATTGTGCCCTAAAATGCATCTTTCATCAGTCACATGTTTTGCTTCATTATGTATTTTCCGGCTGGAAAATTAGGATGCTCAATTATTCAGATTTCCCAAATGTTGACACATTTGTTTTAGGATGTAAAAATGTGACAATTGGCACTCAGAGGAAGGGGAAGCAGGCTACCCAGATGAAACCTGATAGCTTGTGATCATATAGGGGGGAGGATGTCCCCTTCTGTCATAGGTCTAGGGGAGGGGAATAGGGTGAAAGAGGGAGGGAGGGAGGAATGGGAAGATACAAATGAGGGGGTAACAATTGGGATGTAATTTGAATATATTATTTAAAAATAAAAAACATAGAAAAAATCATTTTAAAATGTCACAATTGCTAGTGGCACTATCCATCTTATCAGAAAGCTCTCTAAGGATTTGGAAACTGTTAAGAGCTGATAATGGATCCAAGGTTTCCAAAATTCAGTTCTTTGCTTGATAGCTCATTAAAAAGAGAAAAAAAAATCACCGACAACAGCTAGGGTCAGTTTTCCTTGAGGTGACAGTCTTACTTGATGTAATGTTGAAAAATGCTCACCACTCAGTTTTTCAGTCATGCTCCCAATTCAAGGTGATGCCCATGAAACACATGGTGTTCTACTTTGCCTTTCAGTTGCTGTGATAAATACCATGCTCACAAGCAACGTGGGGAGTAGTGGATTTAGTTTAGCTTGCAGGTGACAGCCCATCGCTGAAGGAAGCCAAAGCAGGCACTCAAGGCATGAGCTTAAAGCAGAATCCACAAAGAGACACTGCTCATTGGCTTGCTCAGCCCCCTTTCTTATACGCCCACCAGTTCAGGGATGACACAGCCCACAGTGGGTTGACCATCCTACACCATTTAGCAATTGAGAAAGTGCCCCACAGATATACCACAGGCCAGTCTGATGGAGGCACTTCTTTAGGGGGAGGTTCCTTCTTCCCCAGCGATGCTAGGGGTATGTAAAGTTGATAGCAGAAGCTAACTATGGCAAGTGGCTAGTTCATCCTATAACCCAAGTGCTTACATGGGTTTTTGTCTGAGTTAGAGTCAAGATGGCAGAAGTGATTTGTGTTCATTTCCTACTCAACACCAATCTTACTAGAGAGATGGGGAAGAGCTGAGACCTAATAAAGTTCCTATATTTGAAACTGACTTATCAAGGAGCCTCTTAAGTAAAATTGGTGTTTTCTTTTTAATCAGTGCTGCATGAGGTGAAGAGTGTGATAACTACCAGGACAGTTGGTGTTGCCATCTTGATTTGTGTTAACATCTCAGCAGTTGGTCATCATCTTTTTGTCTGAAAATATCAGAATCAGAGAAACACACACAAAAACTCTTAGTACTGTTATAAAGACAATTTAATCCTCATGGACAGCTTTCTAGGGCTTTGGGGACCCCCAGGGCTCTGTGGGCCATTCTTTGGGAACCCATGGTTTTGAGGACTTGACCTGTCAAGGAGACAGAGATATGCCGTCTCGCAATTATCATTCTCTGAAAGGCTTTGATGTTGAGCATAGGAGAGACTCAAGTATCAAGTGATGGGAAGTCAGGAGCCTTCAGTGCTTAAGGACATTTAGTCATAAGATGCCTATCAGTCCCAAAGATAGGATAGAAAGGCTTTCCCAGAATGCGTGTCTCTAGGCTGAAGGCATGAGTTTCTAGGAGCTCTGCCCTCTCTGCTGCCAGTGTTCTATTTGTCCTTCCCAAGGGATGAACAGTTATGCCTGGACATATATGGACAGATAAGAATGGGATTACCTTATGTTACCATTTTCATTTATTTCATATAAGCTTGGTTGGTTTGAGCCAAGAATGAAGTTTCTCATCCAAACCATACCATAAAGATTAACCTCAGAGCTGGCTACGGTGGTGCACACCTGTAATCCCAACACTTGGAAGACAGAGGCAGGTAAATTGCTGTGAGTTAGAGGCCAGCCTGGTCTACAAAGCAAGTCCAGGACAGCCGAGGCTACACAGAGAAACCCTGTCTCACCTCCGCCCCCAATAGCCCCAGGCTTTTGTTTTTCCTTAGTTCCTTGAAGCTCCCAAAGGACTAGGCTGGTTTTGGGGGAGTCTGACAATGACAGCAAGAGAATCTGTTGATGTATGTGTATTTTATTTTATTTTTGAGACAGAGTTTCTCTGGGTAGCCTTGGCTATCCTACACTCGCTTTGTAGAGCAAGCTGGCCTTGAACTCACAGAGATCTGCTTGCCTTGGCCTCCCAGATTGCTGGGCTTACAGGTGTGCACTGGCAAGCCTGGCTCCACATATGGCTTCTTAAAGACTGATCTCAGAGTCTAGAGGGGAGTATCAATGAAGTCTAGGGTGATGGAGTCTAGAGGTTTTGGAGCTAATACAAAGGAAGACTGTATGAGGTGATTGGCTGACTGGGCAAATGGCTGTGCTCAAAATGGTTTCCTCTCAGCCCAATCTTGACTCCTTGGCCAGTGTTAGTTGGCAACGAGTTGAACAGCCATCTTTCAGGGTGTATGTAAGAGGTGACTGTGGTTACAGGACTTGAAGGGAAAGGCCCTTAGCTCCATTTCTGTCTTGAAAGAGCTTGTCACCAGCTCCAATACTAGCTCTGTGACCTTTTATACCACAGCTTTATTGCTTATAAAGTGGGGACAATGCTTACACAGAAGGCTTTGGTAGATTAAATGGATTAGTTAAGTGTAACGTGAATGTTTAGGAAGAGGTGTTATCACAGAGTTAAATGGTCAAAAAGCTATTACTGTTGTTGTCATTGTTAGAGATGGTTTATTTCTGATGAGGCATAGTTTTCACAAAGACAAAATGATTCTCACGCAGAGATAAGATGAATACACATCAAAGATTTTATTTACTTTATTAATTCATAAAAATTCTTAAAATGTCAACACTGAATCAAAGAGCATTTGAGGAAGTAGGTAGTTTATAGGTGATGGATGGATGAAATATAAAACAGGGTAATGCCATCAAAGCATAAATTATAGCCTTTATGCCAACAGATATTATGGGATAGAAATTATTGGCAACCACACTTAAAAGAATTTAAATGTCAACCTGGTCTCTACAGAATTGAAAAATAGATATGGCAGAGGGACAAATGCAGTACCATGCTGAAGGGACCCTGGTAGTCCTCTTTCCAATTTCAAAACTGTGAAGAAAGTTTAAGGTTGCTCAAAAAAAAAAAAAAATGACAGCCTTGGCTTAGCTCAAGCTTGACTGTAGAAGGGTCTCTGGCAGTTAGATAAGAACCAGCGTTTCTCAGGAACTTGTAAAATGGGTTCCCTGTCTTCCAAAAGGAGTCCTTTCCTTGCCTCAGGCAGGAGGGACATATGGCTGTCCATTGACTCATACCTGTGGCTGCCCATCAAAGTCCATGCTAGCCTCTAGGCTCCTGCAGGTCCTATTTACAAGTACTCATTATCCATTTTGAAGTCCACGCTAGCATCTTGGCCTCTCACAGCACCCACTGCTACCCTAAACTCCCAGGCTGTTGCAGTTAGCAGGCTGCCTCCTCTCCAGATACACACTCATTTTGTATATAATGGCAAGGTCTCTTGTCCCATCCCCTGCCCCATCCCCCTGATAGTCTCTCACTCTTCTTGCAGATAGCCTTGGATGTATCCAGTCCGCTTCAATGTCTCTCTTCTCTAGAATCTTCCAGAAGCCTCTGGATGTTTTCTCTCTCTTACCCACAATACAAACCTTCCTCCTTATCATGGAGTGACCATTTCGTTCTCTTCTTTAGTGTGCCCTCACATATATCTGTGGAAGGAGAAAACTATCTTGCAAGAAGCCAAATATCTTGTGTAAGATTCTCAGATTAGAAACAGTAGAGGTAGAACCTAAGCACCCACCAATCCATGTTTTTCTTAAGTGTGATCGCTCTATTAAATAAAACCCACTCCTTCAGGAGATGACAGTAGAGGCTGTAAGTCTTGGTCTCTGACAGAGCAGAAGGGAGAAGGAAACACTTCAGAAAACACACACACACACACACACACACACACACACACACACACACAATGTTTCAGTTTTGGGGTTGCAACTGGGTTTCCAACCTGCCCACTACTGGTAGAAAAACATCTCCTTTTGAGAAATTTATTATTCGATGAGCTAAATTTGAGAGTGTAATAGAGGGTCCAGGTATGTATGAAACCGTGTATAGGTTCCTAGGCTATTTCTATATTGAAAAAAAAATAAGTTAATTGCCAATTTTGTAACTCAACATACACTTCTTATACTAAGTTAATGCAGTTAATTTCTAGTTGAAATTACTTGCTTATTATAGTCAGAAAAATATTTTCCAGCTTTTATGAACCCCCCTTTCCTGAGTCACTCTTAGAAAGATTAAAAATTGTGTTAAGATGAACTTGAAGTAAAGGCAGGTGGCTGCTTCATATTATTATTATTATTATTTTTAGCTTTGTCAGAATTTGTCAAAACATGATATAAAGCAAAAATTCACAGAGTGGGGTAGATTTATTTTTAAGCAGATATTTGAGCCAAATGAAGCAGTAAACTAAAAAACTGAACAAATCGCATTAATTGGTTTTAAAAGTAAAATAAAACAAGAAGAATTTTTTTTATCCCCCCCCCCCCCCAAACCAACATACTAGACCCTATCTGGGTCTTACTGAAATGGAAAACTCATTATTTTAGGCACTGATCAACCAAAGAGCATGCATGTGCTGGACCTAGACCCGCTACGCACGTAACAGATGTGCAGCTTGGTCAACATATGGGCCCTTGTGTCTCTGGCTCTGTTGCCTGCCTCTGCATCCGCCTCCCCTAACTGGACTGCCTTGTCTGGCCTTAGTGGGAGAGGATGTGTTTAGTCCTGCTGAGACTTGAGGTGCTAGGGTTTGTTGGTACCCCTTGGGGGCCTCCCCTTCTCTGAGTGGAAGGAGAAGGGGAAATGGGAGACAGCATGAGGATGGAACTGGGAGGAGAGAAAGGAGGGGCTGGGATTAGGCTGTAAAGTGATTAAATTAAAAAAAAAAAACAGGAAGCGAGATTCTTAGCATGTGCTAAGTGTAATATTCCCTCTCACGGACAGTTCTAGGGACGACAACACAGTCCTAAGCATTCATAGACAAAGCTTCCCCCTGGATAGATAGGGGACAGTTTGTCATAACAGAGCGAAGATTTGTTTCTTCCCTCCTTGTGCCGCCTGATGCGGAGAAGGAGACCGTGCAGAGATGGTGGGTGCCAAGGAGAGGGGGTAAAGATGGCTTCCCGTTGCCCAGCCGTTCCCAAGAGGAACTTCCAGGAATGGCCTCAAATGAACAGTGCTCACCTTGGGACGTTTCATCCTGATCTTCCTGCTCTCCTCTCCAGTTCTGGCTTTATCCTTCTCTGGGAAAGCGCTTTCAGTGTTCAGATAATTTGATTCACGTGGCCCAGTCAGCCCTGAGCATTCACTAATTTCATCAAATACATCAGACCCCACCAATTCCTGTTTACACGAAGCCGTGCCTCACAAAGTGCCTCCATCGCTGTATTCATTGGGGGCAGAGAGGAAGACATTCCTGGCCAGGCAAATTGATCAGCCAGCGGTGTAGAAGGATCAGAAAACACGAGAACTCCCTGTGAGGCTGCTCTTGTAATTCAGACACGCCCTGGGATAGGTTGGGACAGGAATAAAGTGGCTAGAGGAGGGCAAAGGTTGTGAGCTATTAGGCCCATGTTTCTCCCATCCATGAGCATACTGTGACCGCATCAGCCCTCTGCGTTTTCTCCATCTTCCGGAACCTGACTACAATGAATCCTAAGACCCAGAGGTCCAGGGCATAATTTCTTCCTCTACTTTGAGGTAAGTCCGACCGACAGTGACTTAGGTGCCGCACTGTTAGTCTTTCTACTTAGTACCTTTTTAAGCCAAAGTAAATTTCCCTTCAGAGTCAAACAAAACGGAGAAGCGGTAAGCGGTTCTGAAGCTCTATTGATTGGCGTCTAATGCCTCTGTATTTCCAGTCCTTTAGTGTATATTAAAGCGATTCATCAAACCAAATGCAAGTAAGTCCAAGTTGAGAGGAGGCCGGGAGGAACATTAAGCTCTCGGTGTCTTGGGAACTGGTCTGTAACGCATCTGCACGCTGAGAAGGAACAAGGCTGAGCGCCGCGCCAGCTGACTGGGATGCTGAGATGCACTGCTGGGGACTGCACATTGCTCTTGCATGTCTGACCCAGTGCAGCATACCGCAGGGACGAGCTTTGAGAATGATGCGCTGTCTTTTGCCTCTTCTCAGGGCATCTAAGGAGATCATGTAGGTGGCTGCAAGGGTTGTCCTGTTCTTACAGAGCCCCTGAAGAGGAGAGCTCCTGGCTTCGTGGAGTAGCCCATCTTCAGCCTGTCAGGGAACTCTGCCTGTCACTTTGCTGGCACACTGTCCGCGCTATTTTCTGAATGTTTCCTCTTGCTTCGGCTTTCGGTGCTGTCAGTTTCCTGAACTTAGCTCTTGGTAAAGGGAAGGAAGTTTTAAATATGACTTATGTTCTTTTAAAAAGCTGAGTGTGAGATTCTTCTATAATGTGAGATGAAGCCTCATTTCCCCTAATCATTTGCATATTCTGTTCCCTTTATGTTTATTTCGATGTAAAGCTTGTTTAAAAGTCCCACGTTCAAAACACACAGCTCTGCTGAATTCATGAAAATCTCCTGACTCCGCTCTCACACTGTGCCTCTCCACTCGCACCCACGTCCTCTGTCCTTAGAACCTTTCCTTAAACTTTATGCTGACCACTTCAGAAACCCCACATTGTTGGGCTAAAGCTGTCATAAAGACTGATAGAGAAAATGTTTTCTAAAACGTGCACTTCTCTGTCTCTCTTTCCTCCCCTCTCCTCTCTCTCCTCATGTGTGTGCATGTGCCATAGCATGTGTGGAGGTCTGGGGTCAGAGGTCAGCTATAGGGGGTTGATTTTCTTCTCCCTCCATGTGGAATGGAACTCTGTCAGGCTTGGAGTCAAGCACCACCTTGCTAGTCCAGCAGAGAAAATTTTAACTTCAATGTTACTTAACCCACAACTCTAATTATTCCTTATACATCAGATGAGAAACTTTCTGTTTTAATAAACAGTATTTCTGGGAAATACAAGTTATGTTTTTTTCCTCTGTAAAATCTGAAATTATGCCAGAATTGGTTATAATTTTACAATTTTAAAATTATTTTCTCTGGCTTGAATGCTCTCTCATTTAGCTTTGGCTCAAACAATGTTTAGATTTTGAGCCCCACTGTGCATAAACCTACCTTCGTAGCTGTGGCAGTGATTTCCTCCATACTTTGTGTTTCTCTCATCTTGGTCAGAGAAGCTTCTTTTTGCAATGAGTAGTGATTCGAGTAGAGACTCATAACTGTTCAATGTGCTCAAAATAAGGGACTTATTATTTAGCCCTAAATAAGATTTATCTGTATCTAGAGGCTCCACCCCTAGTAGAGGAGCTATTGGCAATGGATAGCGTCTTCCTTCTGTGGGAGGAAGAGGCCTTTTCTTTGGGCTTCTGTCCCTGGTTAGCTGCTTATGCTTCAGTGGATGGCCCCACACCCAAGCCTGTATTGGACTTAGTGGATTATGAAAAAAAAAAAAAAGAAAAGAAAAAAAGAAAGGAAGGAAGAAAAGAAAAGAAAAAAGAAGTGGACAGGAAATTGGGAGGGGATCTGGAGGACAAGGAGAGGAGGAATGGACAGGGTATGTGATAAAGATACATTGTGTACATGTGTGACAATAAAAGATTTATTTAGTGAAGGGCACAAATAAAGAATATACAAAGTCTAATGGGTAGAGCTTTAAAATGGTTAAAAATTTCCTTAGAAACTAGTGTTTTTTTTCCCTTTCAGTTTTGCTCTCCAAATAGTCATTTTACACCATTGCCTTTTAAATGAGGTAAGTTGCCCACCCTCTTGATAATTTGTTTCCTTCAAAACATGTCCATCTCCTGTCTCATTCCATTAGGACCTATTCTCTGCCACAAGTTGATAAATTTAATAGAACAAAGGCACTCTTCACTGACAATACCTTAATACAGTCTTCTCATCTGCAGCATACTTACTTTTTAGTAGCTGCCTTCAGGGCTATAATCCAAGGATGTTAATGATGATAAGGTACCGGGGTGATGCCTGTGCATGAGTCTTGTCATTGGGATAACTTACTCCATCATTCCTTAGGGTAACTGATGAAGGACTCTTTTGTCCAAGTTCAAATATCGACCGTAATTATGAAGCAGCAGCAGTTGCAAATTGACATGCCATGAGACAGATGAACCAGGCCTTTGCTTGGCCTAGGGGGTTCAGGAGAAAAGAGAAAGGGCCTAGGGATGATGGGAAGTGTCTAGAGCCACACTGGAATTCCAATTTGGAAGCCACCACCCAGATTTCTGGAATTGTGTAAGGTTTTACTGACTGGTACCCATTTAGCAAGTGACCATGTCTTTGCTGGAAGGAACGTGAGTCTACCTAAGAAGGTAGTTCTTCTGCCAGTGTGTGCCAGGGTCTACCTTGCTGTCGTAGAGTTCAGGATTGCCATCTGCCCTGCCAGTGGGAGAAAGGAACAGATACTGTATCATGGCTCTTTGCTCTAAGGAAGGAGTTTTTATGAAGAGAGACTGCAACTCATGTTGAGGTAGTGATAATGGTAACCATTATCACAAATTTAAAGAAAATAGATTCTCTTTAATGCACTTATCCCTAGAGTAGGAACATTATTTTGTGCCTGTTATGGGTTGAGAAACTAATATTTATGGACCCAAAGGTATTTTGTTTCCTTAAATATGATGCAAAAGCCACATAGTTGAGGCCTCAAAAACAACTGCCCAAATAGGCTCTGGACAAGGCACCCGAGGAGCTGTTGTGACTCTTCAAGCACCATTTCTGAAATGTGGTTCAGGAATAATAGTTAATGAAAAAGAATTTCCGGACCAAACAGTTTTTTTTAAAGCAAATATTACTTTAAAGAAAATGCAATAGAAATCAGTGAGATGGCTCAGTGGGCAAAGGTCCTTGGCACCAACCCTGACTACTTGAGTTCTATCCCATAGGAGCCTGCATGGTGGATCCTGGGTTTCAGACCCAGAAAAAGCAGCTGAATAAATTAGACCTGGCTTCCAGGCTCTCCCTGCATCCTTCAGTCCCTACAGGTTACAGGAAGAGGATGGCATATCCTGCCCTCTACCCTGAACTTGGCTGCCCAGGGGCTGGGCTTCTTCCCCAGAGGCTCTTCACTATACAATATACAATCCATATGGTTTGATTCTCTCTCTCTCTCTCTCTCTCTCTCTCTCTCTCTCTCTCTCCCTCCCTCCCTCCCTCCCTCCCTCCTTCCCTCCTTCCCTCTCTCCCTCTCTCTCCCTCTGTCTCCATCTCTCTGTCTCTCTCTGCCTCTGTCTCTCTCCCTCCCTCCCTCTCTCCCCCCTGTCTCTGTCTGTCTGTCTGTCTGTCTGTCTGCCTGTCTGCATGGTCACTTTCTCTCTCTGCACCCTGCTTTCTGTCTGCAGGGCAACTAACCTGATCTCCTTCTGTGATATTGGTGAACACCCCTGACAGCTACCTCCAATAAACCTGCCTTTATATACTTTTAATTGGCCTTGAATTGGCTTATTTCCTTGGTGGAGAAAACTTGTCAATGGGAGGAGTGAACCAACTTACACAAGATTTCCTCTGACCTTCCCATGTGCATATGCACACCCTCCCCCCACACACTGTTTTTTTAAAATTTATTTTTATTTCATGTGTTTTGCCTACGTGAGGGTGTCAGATCCCCTGGAACTGGAGGTCCGAACAGTTGTAAGGTGTCTTGTAGGTACTGGGAATTGAACCCAGGTTCTCTGAGAGAGCAGTCAGTACTCTTAACTGCTGAGCCATCTCTCCAGTCCCACAATGTTTTTTTTTTCCTTAAAGAAAATAAAACAGCACTCAGTGGCTGAGGCAGAAAAATTGTTAATTGAAGGGTAGCCTTGGGTACCCAGCAAGACCCCACATGAGATGGTGGTGATTTAGTCATTCCAGAAGGGTCTCAGGACCTTTAATATATAAGTACATATTGTGTGGTGACAAGAAGAGAGATGATAGGGCTCTCACGGTTTACTTGACCACAGAACCATGTCTTGTGGGTACATATTCTCCAGAAGACTCTGGGAAGTGGGGTGCCGAGCCTCTGTGGCGTGCTTACTCAGCAGAAAGGAGCTTCAGCCAAATGCTGCTTGCTGCTGATGCTACTCTCATAGTTGCTTGGTAACAGCAAGTGCTCAGGACATATTGCAGAGTGAATCTTTAAAAACATGATCTAGAATTAGGCAGCTTCTGTGCTTGGCCCAAGAATGAGAACAACAGGCTGCTCAGTCTGTGCAACAGGGCCACAGGGTCCCATTTGTGGTGGTGATGGTGATGTGTGTGTGTGTGTGTGTGTGTGTGTGTGTGTGTGTGTGTGTGTGTACATATTCTGTTCAGAATAATTAATGCTGTCAGCTCATATTTTTGAATAGTGTTTCAATGGGTCCATGACCAGGCACAGTAATGAAATTGATCTTTGCTAGGGGACCCGAACCAGCAGGCCCTCCCATATTCCTTCAGAAAAAGCCCTGCCAAAGAGATATGGAAAAACAGCCATCAGCAAGGTTCCTCTCTTTAAAATGGAGGCAAGCTAGAGCAAAGATCCCATGAGGAGTGTTTGATGGGAGAGAGGATCTTTCCTGTTTCCTTTCCTGCAGGTTTTCTAAGTCGTGACCCACCATTGACACACATTACAGAGGCCTCAGATAGCTCCCTGGGAGACGGAGCTGGGAGCATGGCTGCTCTGATACCTAGCAGGCAGCTCCAAAAGGGAGGCAGTTGCTTGATGTAGTTTCCTCTCTTCTTCATGGGTTTGTTGATATAGACAGTTGGGCAGAATAGCCCCACAACCCAAACAAGACAAAATAGGACTGCGTATTCATGTAGCTGCTGGGTCTCTCAAGTCAATTCCCAGGCCCTTTTTTTGCTTGGAGTGACTGCAGGTGGGACACAGCCTTTCATGTGTAAAAGTTTCCTTCAGAGTATGAGCATATACAGGGGGAGGTAATCCCCCTCAGGAACAGTCATAGGGGAGGGGATAAGGGGAAAATGGGAGGGAGGGAAGAATGGAAGGATACAAGGAATGGGATAACCATTGAGATATAACAAGAATAAATTAATAAAAAAAAAGTTTCCTTCAGAGAACTCTGGTCCTTCAACCCAGCCTCTTCCAACAGCTCATTTCTATTCATAAGAGGTGCAGTTTTCTTTCACAAAATCCCATTGTGGTTGAATGAGCCTGCTGAGCAGGATGTGCCATTCTTTCTCCAGCTGAGCAGAGCTTGTGATCAAGTTCTCTGCGGGCAGTAATGTTTCCTCAGTCTGCTCTGGAGCCGATCAATAAGGATGGAAGATGCTGCAGTGCATCACGCAATAGCTGGGAGCGAAACAAATAAACAGCCCCCTGGCAGGGAAATTCATCAATTCTTCTTTATCTGTCGGATACAATTAGTTAGCATACAGCCAACCGAAATTTGTGCCCGTGTGCGCCACCACATGTGTAAGCACGTTCATAATAGCACTTACGCTGCTATCTCAGGCTTCTGATGGATGAGTTGTAACTATTTCCCACAGTAGAATATTATTACATAACAGATACGGAACGAACTAAAGCTTCAAGTAACAGCACACTTCCCTCACAGACACAAAAGAAGCCAAATACAGAAGTCCACACTCCATGACTCTGTTTATATAAATCTCAAGAGTAGACAATTGATCTCCATTGTTTAATGCTACCTTTGGAATGGTGACCGAGAGAGAGCATGAGGGATTACTTTGGGATGATGGTTGGTAATAATTGTTTGGCTCAGTGGTAGTTTCATAGCACACATTGGTTGAACTATGGACCCAGGTACTTGTGTGTGTGTGTGTGTTGTATATGTAACAGTCCAAAAGCCTACTTCAGTAATGTAAAATAATAGACATAGGGTCAGAATGCTCTGCCTCTGCCTTGAGAGGACGAGTTGCTGGCAGGCAGAGAAGGGAGGGGGAGTATGACACGGCCAGTTCTCTCTTCTAAACTCTCCTAGTGGGAGGGTGAGAGAGGCTACAGGGACATACTATGGACTCCTCCTGCTGAAGATTAGGGGAAATGCGTGCTTTCCAACATAATTTTGGATTCCAAAGCCCATACTTAATCAAGAGCACTAGCTCAAATGTAGCATTTAAAAGTAGTGGCTGGGGATGTTGCTTAGTTGGAAGCTGGGTTGCTTGCCTAGTATAGAGACTAAACCTTGGGTTTGATCCTCCATAGATCAGACTTGGTGGTGACACGTGTCCACATTCTCAGAGATCTGGAGGTGGAAGCAGCAGGTTCAGAAGTTCAAGGTCATCTTCAGCTACACAGTGATTTCCAGTCCAGCCTGAAAACAAACAAAGCCCTGTAAGTACATATTGTATAGTTTAGCTTTTAGGAAACCTTTTCAGTCATCGAGTAGGTACCATCGCTCAGACACACTGTTGTTCTCCTTCCAGCTGCTGCCTCTCATTGCGAACTCACAGAGTCTCACTTCATCACCCAGAGTCATGAATATGTTGCTAATGGTTTGTGGCTACACATCCACCAAGAGATGAATTGTGCACTTACCTTATGAGATCTGTGTGCGTATTAAAGAGGGCTGAAGCTGGGAAGTTGGCATCTGTTATGCATATCCTGAGGAATACCTTTGTTAACGCTTCTCGTTTTTTGGGTGGACAGGTTTATAAGGCCATGGAGGCTTTCTGCAATTCAAATGAGGAACATCATGTTTTTGATAGAATCACTTGTGAGTGAGGGAACCTCCTTCTGAGATTCTTTCATCACAGTGTCATCAAGAAGACAGGGATAGCTTGAAATAACCAGAACACTCCCAGTTCAAAACTCCCAGTTCAGCACACAGCATTGTCAGGACTGCCTTGACAGTCTGAGGAGACTCAGCAGTAACTTTATCGAGAGTGGATTCCTAGGACATGCCTAATTTGGGAGAAATCTTTCAGCTCGTACAACTTGCTTAGTTGAAGTTTCATTATGTCTAAAGTTGCTCAAGTCTGGTTCAGATATTGAAACTGCAATTTGCCAGCTGTGGATGGAGGAGGGAAGCAGTTTCAAAGGAGTAAATCAGGGCTAGGTCACCTTTCAAGGCCAAATGAGATTTTTTATTTTTATTTTTAAATTTTAGTTTGTGAGGTAAAGAGATTGTTGAGATATATGCAACATGAAGGAATAAAAGGTATTGGATTCCAATAATTACAATAGTTCTGGGAGAGTTACAAAGTAAATTTTAGGTTTAGATTTCTTTTCCCCATGGTAACCCCTCCTTTTCTCTTGTCTTCGGTTCCACCTCCAACACAATGTTGCTCTAGGCTTGCTATCTTTGAACATGTACATTCTATGTCCATTTATCTGTTTTTTTTTTTTTAAACTCACTCACCTACTCTGTTGGTGAACTAGAATCAACCTTAAGGAAAATGTAAGTTTGTTTAATGTAGCCCAGGGATTTCAACACTTTGGAGGCGGAGGTTATCGATGATGAAATTCCAAATCAGTTGTCTGAAGAGAAGATAAATGGCAGGTGATGGATGTAGATCAGTAGATCAGCACCCGGTGATTTCTAGACTTAATTGTAGAAGTAACATCTTACTTTTGTGCTCTTTTGTTGTCTAGTATAAAGAAGTTTCCGTTTTGGGGCTGAGGAGAGGACTCTGGGTGTAAAGCACTTGCTGAATGAACCTGAAGGAAGAAGTATAGATCCTAAGAACCCATATAAACGTTGAGTGGGCCTGCCTGTAATTTCAGCACCAGAAAGCAGAGGGGATGCAACGTGACCCTCAGAACGAGCTGGTAATTGAGACAAGTGTTATTGGCAAGTTCTGGGTTTGATGAGAGACGCTGCATCAAGGAATAAAGTAGAAAAGCTGTGACAACCATTCTGTTGGTTTTTTTTTTGGAGACCCCTCAAAACTTTATTGCAGATTAAATATAATATCTTTTTTCCAAGATATATATTATTTTATTAATTTGTTCTTGTTACATCTCAGTGGTTATCCCATCCCTTGTATCCTCCCATTCTTCCCTCCCTCCCATTTTCCCCTTATTCCCCTCCCCTATGACAGTTCCTGAGGGGGATTACCTCCCCTTGTATGCTCATAGGGTATCAAGTCTCTTCTTGGTAACCTGTTGTCCTTCCTCTGAGTGCCACCAGGTCTCCCCCTCCAGGGAAAATGGTCAAATATGAGGCACCAGAGTACGGTGACAACCATTCTTGATATCAACCTTAGACCTCCACATGTCCTTGCCACACAGGTGTGCCTGCACATGCAAGAATTAATTCATATACACACATGCATATCACACATATAGGTAGAGAGAGAGAGAGAGACAGAGAGACAGAGACAGAGAGAGAGAAATCGAGTAAAGGATAGAATTATGTTTCTGACACAAGTTAGATACTAAACGACCTTTCTCATGACAGACTTGAGCTATTCAAAGCCAGTGGTTTTGCCTAGCTAGCCACACAGTGCCATTGTCTTTGTACTTGTGTGTAGCTCTTTGCCTGTATGTTTCACCAATAAGGGAAACAAAACCAGAAGGCGGGTAAGAAAAAGCACAGTTTTTGGTGATAAGAAAGCAAGGTTGGTGTCTTAGTTTACTTTCTGTTTCTCTGATAAAGACTATGATCAACGGCAAGTTGGGGTGGAAAGGGTTTATTTAGTTTACATTTCCAGGTGACAGTTAGTGGCAGCCAGGAACTGAAGCAGAAACCATGGAAGGATGCTGCTTTCTGATTTGCTCTCTACGACTTGCTCAGTTTGCTTATATATACCACCCAGGACTTCCTGCCCAGCTTGGGAGGCACTCATTTTCTATATAAGACACTAATCAGTAAAATAGCCTGTAGACTTGCCTACTGGCAATTTGATGAAAGCAATCCCTCAATTAAAGTCCCCTCCTTCCAGATGACTCTAGCTCATGTTAGGTTGACAAACAAAATGAAATAAAGACAAAACAAGCTCACCAGTGCTTGGATAAAAGGAGGCCACCAGCAATGCACAGGCATAGTTAACCACCTGAGGAGTCTTAGCTTTCTGTGACTTTCTAATCTCAGAGGGTTAAGGTCTAGAGTCTCCCTGGAAAGCACATCTCCAGTCACGCTGGCAGTTTCAGACGGTAAGGCCAGATGGCTGCCAGATGCTAGTTTTCATCAGCATATTTCAAATCGTAGGCGGTAGAGTTATTCCATGAATCCACTAGAGCTGTCTGGATGCCATTCTATTGGTTGCAAAAGGGAAAGCTCATCCTTTTGGTTAGATCTAGAAAATGAAAAGGATTATATCGCCTTTTATTTTAAAATATTTACTTGTCAAAGATCGACTACGAGGGATACAACATGATATACATATATAATACATAAGTATATAATCACGCTCACCATGAATATTATATATAATCATGTCTACTATACATAATATATTATATATAATGTTGCTTATCACAATTAAATTAACTAACATGCCAATCACCACCCATTCTGAATTTTAGATCTTTATAAATTCTTCAGTTTGTCCCTGAACTGTTATAACTATTTTTTAAAAATCTTTTGTATCCTTTGGTGTTTTACCTATGACTGAATCATTGAAAGAGGGACCACGGGAGGTTATAGAATCAATTCGTGTTTTGTGTCCTCCAGTTGTGATGTGATTCATCCTCGCAGGATGCTCAATCACTAACTAAAAGTGATGTGTTGGGCATCTTGACTCAGCGGGATTCCCATAAGATGTGAGTTTTCTCCTATCTCTCCCTTTACATAAGCTGCTTTGAATTGCTTTGGAGTTTTGCATCCTTTAGCAATATCTTGGGCAGGTCCTGTAAATCTGCAGCCATTTTCAGGCACTGAAAACTCCCGTCTTATTTGCTTTATATTGAAACTTCAATCTCACATCCAATTTACTGCTGATCTTCCCCCTGCACCCACAGACAGCTAAGCCTTAGATGGAGAGATTTGTGTAAGTAGCCACAGTCTGTTCATTTTTTTTTCTTTTCTGAGTTTTAGCTCCTCCTCAGGTATAACAGGGAGGGGTCATAAAAAAAACATGGCTTTTTGACTTTTTTATTCTATGGCTACTGCTGTGTTCCTTCCCTGCCTATCCATGACTGCTGTGTGGCTGGCAACCAAGGGTGGGTTCTGCTTAGTGTCTGTGAGTAGAATCTTTGGGAGGCATAGGCAGGAGCATCTTCAATGCAGAGCTCATTGACCTGGGTACAGGAGGGGAGAGAATTTGTACTGCTTCATAGTCTGTTGGCCTTTGCCCTTGTGGGCCAGTGGTTCTGCATGCTGGCTGCGTATTGCAATCCCCAAAGGAGCCTCTATAAAAATACCCATGTTTGGGAAAAAAAAAACCACAGAAATCCTGTCTGCTTCAGTTGGGCTGAGGTCTGGGTGCTTTTGGAAAACTTAGCACCTCATTATAATGTAGAGGCAAACTTGAGAAGAACTCATGTGGTTTGCTGAGAGTGGAAGGCTGATAGTACCACTTTGTTAGTGAGTGTTTCTTGGTGGCTAGTGTGCTTCGTGATGCAGGATATACCAACCACTGCTGACTTTCTGTTCTCTATTGCCTGAAATTCACAGCCAACAGGAAATCTCAGCCAACAGTGTCTGCTGCCCTCTTTGAAAGTCCCCCTGGTCCCTGTGCTATCCTGGCATCTATCCCTGCACAGAGGAGGTTCACAGAAGAGCTACAGTTGCCTACACAGGCTCAGATAACACAGGCAACTTCTACGAAACTGTACTTAACTCTAGCAATTTCTGAAGCAGTCTGGGGAGATCATAAGCTCATAACAATGCATGCTTCTCCAACTAAGATTAATAAGTGTTTCCTTAAGAAACCACAGACACATTCAAGTGACATTTTCTTTCCTTTCATTTCCCATCTCTCCTTTCTCCAACACATTTTACTAGCACCTCCAGTATTAAAATAGTATCTTTGTTACTGAGATTTTTGTCAGTTCTTGCTACTTACACTATCCATGAATTCATTATCCTTTTGGTCTCTTGACATAACATAATTGTTTCTATAGCAACAGATTTTAATATCAGAAACTGAGATGATTTCAGGTGAAGAATAAATAACAAGAACCAACAAACTTAGAGGGACCAAGTATACTGCTCCAAATGCAATGAAAGCCATGCTGAAAAGACACGATTCAATATTGAAACAGAATTATCCCTAAATAGAAATTCCAATTTTTCCCATGAATCATCAGCAGTTCCTACAGTTTTTGATATGAACACCACCAAAAAGGAAGCAAATTTCCTGACAAAATTGCATGAGGTTCAAGATGGGAGCATTTTGATCATTTAAAGGTATTTGCTTGTAAATATGCAAAGCAGAGGACTTGCTGATAGCTACTCCTAACATTGGGCATATGGCATTATATTCTTACCCTTAGGCTAAGCAGAGATCAGCGGGTGCTTAGAGGTATTATTAGGTAATGCTTTGAAAACTCTTTTCTTTCCATCTTTCTTCTCCTCCTTTTAAATTTAATTAATTTATTCAGATTACAACTCAATTATTTTCCCATCACTTGTATCCTCCCGTTCCTCTCTCCCTTCCGCTTTCACCCTATTCCCCTCCCCTACATCTAAGACTGAGGGGGACCTCCTCCCCCACTATATGGTCATAGGCTATCAAGTCTCATCTTGGTAGCCTGCTTATTCTTTCTTTGAGTGCCATCAGGCCTCCCCACCAAGGGGAGGTGGTCAAATATGGGGCACCAGAGTTCATGTCAGAGTGAGTCCCTGCTCTCCACATAACTATGGAGATTGATCTTTCTTCTGAAGGGGATCAGGGTACAGTCCTTTGGCATTAGAGTTATTTTGAGCTAAGTAATTGAGAAACAGCATATGCAAGAAAGCCTCTGTGCTTCCCTATCATTTTTGCCTGAAGAGGAACATACATATTTAGAGGACAGTTTGGCAACATGGCTATCCAGCAAAATAATAGTAGTACCCCAGAGCCTCCCTCTGCAGGACCTGTGATGCCCCACACCATGGTCTTTTGACCATGTTTATAGTGCCAGCCATGAATTCCCTCTGTAAAGCAGGCCTCATATATCTAATCAGAAAATAATTGGTTACACCCATGGAGAGTTTCCTTCCCCCACATCCTCACCAGCATACGCTGTCATTTATTTTCTTGTTGATAGCCATTCTGACTGTGGTGAGGCAGAGTCTCAAAGCAGTTTTAATTTGCATTTCCTTGGTGGCTAATGATGTTGAAAACTTTTAAAATGCCTAATAGCTTTTTGTATTTCTACTTCTTCTTTTGAGAACTCTGTTCAGTTCTATCAGCCATTTTTTTTTATTGGATTGTTTATTTTCTTGGTATTTAGGGCTTTTTTTTTGGTATATTCTAGATATTAATCTTCTGTTGGATGTATAGCTAACAATCCTCCCCCTGCCCCCACCCCCACCCCCGTCCCATTCTGTAGACTGTCTCTTCACTCAAGTGACAGTTTCCTCTGCTGTGCAGAAGCTTTTTAGTTCCAGGAGATCTCATTTCATGATTATAGTCTTTATTTCCCAAGTGATCAGAGTCCTACTTAGTCCTTGCCTATGGCTGTATCTCAAAGTGTAGCCCCCACTTGTCCTCTATCAGCTTTGCTGTTTTGGGACTTATGATGATGATGTTCTTGATCCATTTGGAGCTAGTTTTCATGCGGGCTGAGAAGCAAGAATCTAGTTCCATTTTTCTCCTTATAAATATCCAGTTTGCCTGGCACATTTGTTGAAGGCACTGAATTTTCTCCAATGTAGATTTTTGGCATCTTTGTAATAATCAGGTTGCTATAAACAATCTATATGGCCTTGTCTCCGAGTCCTCTCCTCTGTTCCATTGTCCTACAAATCTGTGGTTCTCTTGTGTCAGTATTATGCTATGTTTTTGTTACTATAGCCTGACATTATAACTTGAAGTCAGGTGTGGTGATACCTCCAGTGGTGCTCTCTTTGCTCAGGATTTCTTTTGTGCTTCCATATTAAGTTTAGGATTGGTATCTCTCGACTTTCTTAGACCTGTCAGCTCTGAGCAATGACACTGAGACTTATTAATAATTTTGAAAACTTAAGCATTCTAGCTGGACAGACTCCCAGCTTGCTCATACAAATTAACCCCAACTATTCCTGGCCTATGTCCTCCCATAGGGCCTCTCACTTAGTCTCAGCACCCGTTCCTTCCCCCTCCTTGTTCTGCTGGCAAATGCCCCCTCCTCTCAATTCTCCCCTCCACCTCTGCCACAAGCCCCGCCTTTCCTCTCCTGCCCAGCTATTGGCCATCAGATCTTTATTAAGTTGATCAGAGGTGAGGAAGATGTATGTTTACAAACTACTGATGCGGCTGGTGATCCATAATCACAATACCAACATCTGGCAAGTACTCAGCTCTCTGCTGGTACAGAAACCAACATTTGAATAAAACCGAGGCAACCTTTACACAGTGCACAAAAAGATTATCCCAACAGATTGGCCTTTCTATTTCTGTGGAAAATGTCGCTGTAATTTTTGTTGGAATTACATTGGATTTGTAGATTGCTTTTGGTAGGATATCCATTTTCATAATATTGGTTCTGAGCCATGAGCATGAGAAGGCTAGTGTATTTCTCAATTTCTTTCTTCAGCATTTTAAAGTTTTCATTGTGGAGAGCTCTTAGATCCTTAGCTATGTTTATTCCAAGGAATCAATCAATTAATTAACTAATCGATTAATTTTGAGACTGTGACTGAAATTATTTCCTTGATTTCTTTTTCAGTATAGTTTTCACTGGTATATATGAAGGCTACTGATGTTTTTTAAGCTGGATTCTGCCAATCTGATGAAAGTGTTTGTCAGTCCTAAAAGTTTTCTGGTTGAACCTTTAGGATCTCTTAGGTACATAGAGTCATATCATCTGCAAATAGAGGTACTTTGATTCTCTCTCTGTCTCTCTGTCTCTCTTTGTGTCTCTGTGTCTATGTCTCTGTGTCTGTGTCTGTCTGTCTGTCTGTCTGTCTGTCTGTCTCTCTCCCTCAAAGACAAAGTTTCTCTATAATAGCCCTGACTGTCCTAGATTCACTTTTTGTAGACCAGGCTAGCCTTGAACTCACAAAGATCCACCTGCCTCTGCCTCCCAAGTATCTGGTTTTATGTTGAGATCATTGATCTACTTGGACTTGAGATTTGTGCGGGGTGATAAATATTGATCTATTTGCATTTTTCTACATGCAGACATCCAGTTAGACCAGCACCACTTGTTGAAGATGCACCCCTCCCCATTGTATAGTTTTGGCTTCTTTGTCAAAAATCAAGTGTCTGTAGGTGTGTGGGTTCATTTCTGGGTCTTTTATTCAATTCCATTAATCAACCTGTGTACTTATATGCCAATACCATGCAGTTTTATTACTATTGCTTTGTAGTGCAGCTTGAAATCAGGGATGGTGATACCTGAAGAAGTTCTTTTATTGTACATGGCTGCTTTAGCTATCCTGTTTTTTTTTTTTTTTTTTTTTTTTGATTTTCCATATTTAGTATTGTTCTTTCAAGGTCTGTAAAGAATTGTACTGGAATTTTCATGGGAATTGCGTTGAATCTCTAGTTTGCTTTTGGTAAGATGGCCATTTTTATTACGTTAATCCTGCTGACCCAGGATTTGCCTCTGTCAAATTCTGATTGAAAGCACATTTCATTAGGTATTAGAATGCAGCTTGCTTCTTGGGTCTGTTTGCTTGAAAAATCTTTTCCAGGGAGACCCAAGATAGTGGCACCAAACACTCATGGTATCTGAGAGACTAGATAGCTGGCTGGGAGCTACAGACAAGATATGGAGAGCCCTAGGTAAGAGGAGTCTGCAGAGTGCAGAGCACAGGTGGGTCCAGCCTCGGGCCATCCAACTGGCCCATGGAGGAGGGGTGCCCAGTCCCCAGAGCCTGGACCTGGACCTGCATGCGAACTGCAGCTGTGCTTTATATCACAGACTCTGTATCTGGGACTGAACTGTGGGTGGTGAAGCACCAGAGTCTGGAGCTGCTGGCCTGGGAAAAACTCAAGAAAGCGGGTGGATCTGACTTCTGACTGCCCCGGAGTCCACAGAAAGCCCCAGGGGCCAGCGACCATGTGGACACAATATCGAAATCCCAGTGTGCTGTGCCTTACCTGCTCTCTTTCTCTCTCCCTCTCTGACTGATCTGTGGGCCACCCAGAAACACCCAGTGACGGATGGTCCAGGGGGAGCCAAGAGTATGGATCTGGGATAGATCTGATTTCGGGTCCTGCCAGTCAACTGAGGGACCCAGGTCCCACGTGGAGCCCCAGGCAGCTCCATAGCCTCACTCTCAGGTTGACTGATCTAAGGCGGCATGGCCTGAACAGATTGGACAGAAACCTAGCTAGCCACCCCAGGGAACTATTCCTCCACCACACACATTTGGGAGAAACTAAACAGGCCTGAATGGATCTGGTGGAAGCCTAGCCAGCTGCCACAGGCCAGGGAACCATTCCTACAAGCTCAGGTGGAGCCTAACCAGCTGCCATAACACAGCAGGAGTTCCCGCACATGCTAAGATGGGACTGAACTGGCTTGAAGGGGTTGGGCTGAAGCCTAGCCAACTGCCAGAAGCCAGAGGGCTGTATCTGCTCTCTCAGGCTGGACTGAACCTAGGACCCATGGCTTGGATGGATCAGGCAGAAGACTAGCCAACCACCATAAGCCAGCAGGGGTTCTGGCACTCTAGGGTGGACCAAGTTTAGGCCCTTAAAGCCCCAGTGTCTGAGGGCAGGGTTTTCAAAACCCAGCCAAAGGCAGGGTAACCAGCTTTATCTACACTAACTCAAATTGATCTTTGGGCTGCAGAGCATCAACACCTGCCTGAAAGTCTTCACTTATCAGGAGATTGGGATAGATACTGGGACTTCCTACTGGGACTCCAGGTGAGAGAAGCATGGGAGAATGGGGAAATAGAAGGATCCAGATGGTCCTAGAAACCTACAAGAAGACTATCAAGGCCAGCAGATCTGGACCCAGGGAGTCTGCTCAAACTACTGTTCCAACCAAGGAGAATGCATGCAGTAAACCTAAAACCTCTATTCAGATGTAGCCAAACGAACAGCGCGTTCTCTACAGTTGTGTGGAGAGCAGGGACTGACTCTGACATGAACTCTGGTGCCCCCTATTTGACCGCTTCCCCTTGGTGTGGAGGCCTGGTGGCACTCAGAGGAAGGGTAAACAGGCTACCAGGATGAGACCTGATAGGCTGTGATCGTACGGTGTTGGAGGAGGTCCCCTTCAGTCACAGACCTCAGGGAGGGGAATAGGGCAAAAGAGGAGGGAAGGGAGAATGAGAAGATACAAGTGAGGGGATAACAATTGAGATATAATCTGAATAGATTACTTAAATAAACTAAAAAAATCTTTTTCCAGTCTTTACTCAGATGTAATGTCTATATCATTGAAGTATGTTCTTGTATGCAGAAAAATGGCGGATCCTGTTTTTGCATTCATTCTGTTACCCTGTTTTTTATTGGGGGAACTGAGTCTATTGATGTTGAGAGATATTATTGACCATTGATTGTTAATGCCTGTTATTTGATGTTGGTGCTGGTAGTGTGTGTGTGTGTGTGTGTGTGTGTGTGTGTGTGTGTGTGCCTTCTTTTTGGTGTTGCTTGTGTGGAGTTATTTATTTATTTCCTGAGTTTTCTTAGGTGTAGTTAACCTCTATGGCTTGTAGTTTTCCTTCTAGTATCTTCTGTAGGACTGGATTTGTCGATATATATTATTTAAATTTGGTTTTGTCTTGGAATATCTTGTTTTTTCCAGGTATAGTGAGTGAAAATTTTGCTGGATATAGAGGTCTCGGCTGACATCTGTGGTCTCTTAGAGACTACAAGACATATACCCAGGCCCTTCCATCTGTTAGAGTTTCTGTTGGGAATTTGGGTTTAATTCTGATGTCTGCTTTTATATGTGACTTGACCTTTTCCCCTTTGCAACTTTTAATATTCGTTCTTTATTCTGTACATTTAGTGTTTTGGTTTTTATATGGCAGAGGATTTTCTCTTCCTGTTCAATCTACTTGTGTTCCATTGTTTCTTTTAGATTCATAGGTATCACTTTCTTCAGGTTGGGGACGTTTTCTTCTATAATTTTGTTGAAAATATTTTCTGAGCCTTTGAGCTAGGAATTGTCTTCTTCTATTCCTGCTGCTCTGAGGTTTGGAGTTTTCACAGTGTAGATTTCCTGGATGTTTTGTGTCAGGAAATTTTTAGATTTAACATTTTTTTAACCAATCAAATTCTATCATATCTTCTAGGCCTGAATTTCTCTCTTCCATCTCTTGCATTCTGTTGATGATGCTTATGCCTGTAGTTTCTGTTCTCTTACCTAAGTTTTTCATCTCCAGGAGCTTCTGTTTTCTTTATTGCTTCTATTTCCATTTTCAAGTCTCAAATAACGTTATTAATTTCCTTCACCTGTTTGAATATATTTTTCTATATTTCTTTTTTACTTTTTATTTTTCTTTCTTTCTTTTTGTTTGTTTTGTTGTTGTTGTTGTTGTTGTTTGTTTTTCAAGACAGGTTTCTCTGTGTAGTCTCAGCTGTCCTGGACTTGCTTTGTAGACCAGGCTGGCCTTGAACTTACATTGAGTTGTTTAGTCTTTAAAGGCCTCTATTGTCTTTATAAGATTGGATTCAAGGTCATTTTCTTGTAGTTGGGCTGCGTTTGTATATCCCAGGCTTGGTGTAGCAGGGTACTTGTGGTGCCATATTTCTTTGACTCTTGTTGATTGTGTTCTATTTTTCTCTTTCTTTCTTTTTTGTTTTTTGTTTTTTGAGAGAAGATTTCTTTGTATAGCCTTGTCTGTCCTGAACTCACTTTGTAGACCAGGCTGGCCTTGAACTCACAGACTTCTACCTGTTTCTGCTTCCCCAAGTGCTGGGATTACAGGTCCGTGCCACTGCCTTCAGCTGTTATTGTATTCTTATGTTGGCCTTTAGCCATCTGGTTGTCCCTGGTGCTGGCAGGCCATTGGGGTTGAAGGCAGTGTTGTGGTCCAGAAAATGGAGTTCAAGGGAGCAAGTGTACTGCTGTTGGGTGTGCTTTAGGCAACCACGTAGTCTGGGGGTTGTGGGGGAGGGGTTTTACCTGGTAGTCCCTGGTGCTGGGAATGAAGGCAGTGTTGTGGACTGGAAATGGAGCACAGGCGACAGGGTGTGCCTGAGGGGATCTGGTGGCCAAGGGGCCTAGGGCGGAGTCCTACCTGGTCATCCTAGTAGCTGGCAGGCCTGGTTGTGCCTGGTGGGGATGCAGGCAAAGCTGGATATCCTTGCTGCCGGCAGGCTTCTGAGAATGCACACAGGACCATTGGTTGGACAATGGACCACAGGGGACTGGGTGCAGTTCACCTCTGCTGTCTGTGCCACAGGGGGACCCTGCAGGTGGGGGATTGTCTGGGAGGGGCTATGTAACCAGGATTTTGCTGTTGCAAGCAGGCCTCCGGGAATGCAGGCAGCATTGTGGGCCAGAAACGGAGTGCAGAGGACAGCACACACTTCTTTAATGCTAGATATGAATTCTTGTTCTGTTCCTGACTGTGGATATGTTGGCTGCTTCAAGTTCCTGCCTTCTTGATTTCTCCCTAGCGATGGACTATGACTTGGAATTGTGGGCTAAGAGAAACACCCTTTCTTCTAATTTGCTTTTACTAGGGCATTCCATCACAATAGGAAAGGAAATTAAGATGAGGGAAGTTGGCTGGGAAGGATAAGTGAAATGAAAAAATATTGAGGTGGGTAATGGAGCCAGGAAGAGAGAGCGAGGAATATTGTCAGGGCCCTCAGATTTTCGAGATTGTTAATGCTTTGGAAGGTTATAACTAAGAAGTAAAAAGTGTGTGGGTGTGGGCGAGGGTAGAGGAAAGAAGAAGAGGTGTAGGAATAAGAGTGGAAGTTTAAGAAACCTGGAGGAAAGGTACAGTGAAAACGCCTCATTTAACCTGGGCGGAAATAACTCACAGTGACCCTAAACCCTGAATAAGAGGCAGACAAAAACAAGACCATCAGATGTGTATGTAAGAGCAGAGATTAAATAACAGAATACAAGAAATAAAAAGAGTTATGTAAAGAATGAATGCTGCCACAGCTGTGTTGGGTTGAAAGATGAAGTTCCCAGACCCCTCTGGTTCTAGAAGACTCCATGTGGTGATGGTGTATGCCAAGGCATGGTAGGGGAGACGTTGGTCTCTCTCTGACATGTCCTTGTTTTGTGAGGCTCTGGTGTGTGGGCAATGGGAGGTTGTGAGTCTTTTCCTGGTACTTTCCTTAGACCTCTGCATCCCACTGGCCTCTTTGATGCTGTGCTCCAGACCTGGCACATGTGGGCTGCAACACTGCCTTTGTAGTTTTACTGCTCTCCTCTGGGCAGCTTCATTTGGCTACATGGTATGCATAACTCTTCAGCCTGCTTTCCTGCCTCCTCCGCTTTCAACACGGTCATCCTTTGTAGCTCAGGTTGGCTTTCAACCTTCAACCTTGTCTTGTGAGTTAAAGTGTTTCTTTGAGGCTCTCACTTATTTTTTTTTTTTAATGATTCCCCTGTGTGAGGAAGGTTAGTAATAATAATATGTGTATTAATTTTCTTCTGTTAAATTTGTCACTTTTCAGCCCCAGTCACTTACAGGCCCCAGTCAATAAAAAAAGGGGAGAAAAAAAACCCTATACCGTACAATGGGCAGTTCAAAGTCTTGAAATTAAAACTGCAAAGAATTGTTTTTTGTTTGTTTGTTTGTTTTTTTTTTTTTTGGTTAAGCAAAATCTGGTGAATGTGGACCTTAGTAGAAAATGCATAGGTCAAGGCTCAAGGGATTTTGTTTCTTATCTTTCTCTGCTGTTAACTAGGTTAGTGGAGTAATAACCTCCTGGGACTCCAGTTCTTCGTTGCCAATTGAACTGGGCCAGATAATCTCTGTGCTTTGTCTTCCCAGCCTCATTACTCTGTGACACTCAGGTTTGGGACTTAATGTGGCGCAATGCGAGTCATGATCTAATTACTTTTATTTCTGTTACTTTTCTTACCACTTTCTTAACTTGCATTTTGTTGGGTTTTATTTGTTTGTTTGAGAGCCTCATCAGCAGGTGAAAACAGCAGCTGCATAGATTAGTTTTCAATATCAAATTATCCACGATTTTCTAGAAGGGTGGTGTCTTAGTTAGGGTTTGTATCGCCTGCCTCCCACAGTGACACACTTCCTCCAGGAAGGCCACACCTTTCCCAGCAAGGCCACACCTCCTAATAGTGCCACTCCCTATGTGCCAAGTGTTTAAACACAGGAGTCTACGGGGGCCATTGCAATTTAAACCACCACAGATGGCTAGTAATGCAAATCTGTTATTTTCCACAGTGTCAAAAGTTAATCAGCACTTTTGGATTAAGTGATGCCTGTGGCTAGAATCTGCTGCAAGAATATAAGAGGTAAAATGAGGTAGCGTTCTTGCATCGAAACAAAAAGTGAGATATTTTCCCTCTGGAATCTTTTCCTTGTTTTTTTTGCTGGATGTCAATACTCCTGATAGTCCTGAAAGCTTATGTTAAAAGGCTGAGCTTTTGTCAAGTTGGACTGCAGAGGAACTGTGTGGAGCAGGGTATATATGATGTTTTACCTGTTATATTATGAATATTATGACATTTCTTATATTGCTGCTTGGCCAATGAGGTTTGGAATTTTTTCCCACTATGATCCCTGAGTTAGCTAGAATATCCAAAAGGGCATATTCCTTGGAGATCTTATGTCTGAGGTTTATAAATCTGTGGCTCACTTTCCTGAGGTACGGTGCTAGATTTACTGACGTTGGCACAGGGATGGAGCAGGTGGGAATATCGAACTCCTTTGCTTTGCACCAGACAGAGACTAGATTGGGATGGCGTCACGGAGAACCATGGGTATTAGAAACTAATAGGCAATGAATGAGCTGCACTAACTTGGGCTTGCCACTCTTTTCTGAACCAGATAAAGCTCATATTTTTCTTTTTCTTTTCTTTTCTTTCTTTCTTTCTTTCTTTCTTTTTTTTTAATTCTTTCTTACCATGCATGGCTAGCATCTGCTTAAACTTGTTCTTCTGTCAACTGTGGCCACTTGGAACCTGAGTAGGATTTAATTTTATTTTGGAAAATAAAGAAAAGCAATGGTTCTTGGAACTGTGAGTTCATGAAACAATTGGTACTGGTTATAAGTGGGTTAACTGATAATTTGGCAGATATGGTCTAGGCATAAGAACAATCCACAGTGGTAGAAATCTGTGTTTCACTGGACTTTGCTAGGCAGCTTAAGTGTCTTACAGGCTAAACAAATAATAATGACACCTTTGCTTTGTGGATTCACTCAGAATATGTTAAAATTTTTATCACTTTACCTCCCAACCCCAGGCCTCTTTAATATGTGCTACAGACTCCAGACTTACTTAACATCAGCTCAAGGAAAGCAGGGTCAGGAAAATAAATTGGCTGATACTATATCAAAACAAAGATTTCACAGTGCCTGAAAACACCTTTCAATATTATTTGTATCTCTATGACCATGTTAGCTTGCCTAATTAAGCACTGACTATACATAAAAAAATGTGCAAAGGATATTAGAAAAAATGTGTGTCCTAGGTGTTAAATATGAGGATAAAGACTCCAAATTCGATTTTTTTCCTTTGAAGCAGATAGAATTATTGGAGAAGAAAAGCTGTTATGCCAGAGGAAGGGAGGCAAGAGGTCAGGGCTAATTAGAAGAAATCGAAAGTGTGAAGTCAGTGGATTTAGGTGCCATGATCACATATAGAGACCAAAATACAAGAGAGTGGTGTGTGTGTGTGTGTGTGTGTGTGTGTGTGTGTGTGTGTGTGATGTGTGTGTGTGGGAGCGGGTTTAATAGTTTGTCTTCTTTTAATCAGAATGGCGAATAGATAAAAATCCACTCTGTTCACACAGGACACCACACATGTTGAATGTACCTCAGTACTACTGGCAGGAAATGTTCCTCTGACATCCTACAATAGATTTATGGCAGAAGGTAATGCTACATTAAAGGCAATCAAAAGTGTTTAGAAGTGCTCATTGTAGTTTACCTAGCTCTGTCTTGGAGGAAGACTGGAAGAAGAAAGTCAGGAAAGAAAGGGTTATGAAATGAGGGGTTAGTTTTTTTTTGGGGGGTAGTAATATGTTTTATTATTTATTATTTATCAATATATTTATTTAATTTGAAAACTTTCAACTGACATATCAAAACGTGAGGATTGTACTTCCCTGTGGTACTTTAATGCATGTGTTTGTTAGGACACATGTTTAAATGATTATTGTTTGTTTGTGCTAAAAAACCATTCAAGGTTCCTTACTTCTAGCCTTCTGAAATGTGCTAGGCCTATGGTCATCTACTGTGACTGTGACCTTGCTGTACAGTGGCATGTCAGAACCTCCTTGTCTGTCTAACCATAGGCCTTCTCTTCAGCCCACGGGGACCACTATTGCACTCTCAATTAAAAAAAAAATATTTTACGTAGGAGTGAGATAAAGTGGTGCTTATCTTGCTGTGAAAAGGATGAACGTATGCACCTTCATATACCTAGGGTAGCTGCTGAATATTGCAAGTTTTTTTTTTCTTCTCCTGATTCTTGTCGTGTCGGCACAGGAACAAAATCACGTGACAGCATGTTTCCATAAACTCCCCTGCTTCAACCCAGAAACCTACACAGAAGGGAGCAGCTCTTGTTGGGTGTCGGGAGCTGGTTGATACTGATAGACACCCAGACCTCCTCCTCCCTTTGCTCTTTCCTCATGCCCCTCTCCATTGGCCAGGAGTCAGGGTGTGTTGTAACAGGCAACAAATGTCTTGTGCTGATTTTTAACACCTTCACACTTAACACAAGACCTACTCTTTCTATCCCAACAATACCTTGTGTAGCATCAGGTGTATACTGTGCGTGAATAGCTTTCAATTAATGGATGTGTGGACCCAATGAATAAATCCTGCTTCTGAGAGAAAAATAAGGTCTGAGCTTTATGTGCTTCTAATGGCAAAAACAAAACAAAACAAAACAAAACAAACAAACAAAAACTAAAAATCAAACAAACAAAAAAACCCAACTCTCTATGTATAAGTATAAAATTGACATTGTAAGACTGGAGAGATGGCTCAGAGGTTAAGAGCATTGTCTGTTCTTCAAGAGGTCCTGAGTTCAATTCCCAGCAAACACATGGTGGCTCACAACCATCTGTAGTGAGATCTGATGCCCTCTTCTGGCCTGCAGGTGTACATGCAGATAGAGCAGTCATACATAAAATAAGTAAATAATAAATCCTAAAAAAAATTGACATTGTAAAACGCATTCTTTAGGCAAAATCACACAGTTTCCACCATTATCTCATAATAGCCTCTAGCTAAGCAGAACATGTGACTAATTTTCTTTGCCCCTTGGAAGAAAAATTTAAAGAGGTTCTGCAGCTAACCTAGTCTCTTAGTAATGAAGTGTTTTGGCCCCTTGAGCACTCAGAACAAAACTCTGATCAGTGTGAATTGGTGTCAGTTTTGCTCATCACATTGGATCAGGTGTCAGAGTCTAATTTCCTGGCAGTTCAGCAGTTGTGGGGAGTGGGAGTGGCTAGTTGTATTTCCCCACCTGAGCTTTGAGGTCTCCTTTTTCCATCTACTTGGGTCATGCCAGCTGACCTTCGAAGTAGGAGATTAGGGAAGTGAGGGCAGGGGAAGTCTCCCTTGGTTGGCAGCACTAGAGACGTCACCCACACACTGGGCCCATGGCATGGTTGGAGCCGAGTCTTGGGCTCTTTGGAGATATCCTCAGCCAGCATGGAGACTCTTGCAGTTCCACTGAGGTGAGTGGATCTGCAGTGACTGGTTGCTTAGAGTTCCTGTGCAGGGTCTCTTGACGGTTCACCTTCAGCCTGTATTCTGAGAGCTTGCTGTTTTCTAGGCCATCTTTGTAAGACCTTGCCCTGGCATCCTCCCTTTGCTTTCCTTCCTGCTCACATCTGATCCACATACAAAATGGATTTTTAACTCCCCATTAGTGGTGATTTAGTTGCTATCTCAACATAGTGTTTTTGTCATTAACTTACATGCGGATCAACTCAATTTCAGTCACTTCTCAGATGTGAATCACACCTAAGTCACTGCTCCTTAAACACCATGCCACCCTCACTGAGTGGCTTCTACAAAACCCTGCTCTAGGGTTGATGCCCCTAGCATTTCTACTGCAGGGTAGCGAGGAGTGAAAATCCTACAGTAGATGCACATAGAAGTCCCCAGACCTGCATGCATCCATCCCTCTCAGTATTATTGCGAGGAGCACAGACACCTTCTTGCCAATCCTGCATCGTGGTCTACAGAATTCTTTCTGAGATGTGGGAAAGGTTGGCTTTTATTGTCCCAGGGCCACAACTGAAAGTGAGTTAGGTAGTAGTTCTCTATGCTCACACTTACACTATGGGCATGAACAAATCACTTGTAGTACGCAAGTCTTTAAAGCTACCCAAAAGGGGTCATTAAAAGGTGAAATGGACAAGCAGATGTTGGATATTTTGATCTCTAGAGTAGCAGACAGATGATGGTGTTTATAAGTGGAATTTTACAGAGAGGCAGAGATAAAAAAACAAAACAACACAACAACAACAACAACAACAACAAAAAACCTCAGTGTAACTAGAAATCAGTTCTCTCCTCTTTTGCTTGGGTGGACGTGCTTGTTTTGTAGATGCATGCGAAGTTTGGTTTCTTTTACTTTCTCCTTATTCTGCCTTTTCTCCTTTTCTGAATGTGTTTTGCTGATATTTAGATCATTATTTTTTAATACATAATTTCTAATGTCTAACATATTAGGGGATCAAATCTAGCTCTCCGTTTATACTTTAAATAAGTAATTGTTTTCAGAAGAGATTGCAGTGAGCATCTGCTTTAAGCTCCTGAGAGTGATAGGAGTCGGTAGCTCAGTACCCGGTGCTCAGAACCCACACCCTAGTGCTTATGGGGAATTCTGAGTTTCAATAGCAAGCTGTCCTGTTTAGACACACCCATGCCAGGGACTAGGAAAGACACTAAACATATCTCATCTGAACAGACGAATGCATGCTCTGTAGATTTGGGTCAAGTTGATCATAAAACATATGAAAGAAATGGAGTTCTGTGGATGTTTAATTACATTAGTTAATTTAAAAAGCATGTGCTGAAGGCCAGCAAGATGACTTACTAAGTCAAGGCGCTTGCCCCACAAACCTGGCAAAATTCAGACCACACATGTGTGCTGTGGCACTCACACCCTACATACATCATAGGCATGTGTGCACACATACACTAAAGTTTTAAAAGTATCTGCTGAGTACCCATCCTGAGCTAGGCATTAGAGTGGGGTCTATGGGCACACCAATGATCAGGACACTGTCATTTCAATATTCAGATGTTTGTGCATTATTGTATCTTTAGGTCTAGCCAGGAGGCTTTTCATTTCTAGCTAGGAATTCTTCAGGGCATATGTTTGAAAGGGATGTGAAATAACACACACATTCCCTCTAAGCGAGAAAGTTGAAAGGGGAGGACAGAAACTGAGATTTGGTTTCATCTGTATACAGTGGTGGCTCTCAGGCTCACCTTGCATGTACTTTATTTTCTCAACGCCCTTTTCCCTTGGCAACAGAGTACCGTGGAGATCATAATTGTCTGCACGGTGTTTGAAAATCTTCAGAAGCAGGCTGCTATAACTATGAAATAATATTAAAAAAAAAAACAAAAGACTTTGAGACTCAGTGTCGGCTTTTCCTTTCCTAAGGCAAATACCTGTTGTTTTTCTCAGTGAGCACAAGGAGACGATGGAACTTGCCAAATATTTATGCTCCAACTTTAATTTTTTTTGCTTTGTTTTTTTGGATTCTGTGGGAGGAATTTTGATTAATCATAATTGCTCACTTTCAGCAGGTGACCTAATTATTTTTCCTATTTTACAATTGCTTGACAAGTATTAGAAAAAAATTACACTCAGGGAAACACTATCCTCATGAACTTGAAGTCCCAGCATGGTGTTTGTCACCTGCCAGCATTTTTTTTCCATGCATTTCCTTAAGGTCTTGAGCCATTTTCAATGTCTATAAACTTTTATACCCGCATCAGAAATGCAGGAACCTAAACCGTGTCAGGACCTCCACAGTTTCCATTTCCCAAGCTGCATGGCTGTGTCTTCCTTGGGACATGCTGTCGTCTCCTCCCCTTAACTAAACCTCATGCTTCTTTCTCCTACTCGATCTGACAGCTGCTTACCCTCGGGAGAGGATCGCATTAAACCTACTGAGGTTGTTCTTAATGAAGTCCTTTTGGTTATTACCCAGCATCCTCTTTCTCTTCAAAGGACAGACTTCTTGATTTTGTAATCAATGAAACTTAGAGTTCTTGAAAAACAAAGACTTTTTACCACGTGCCCCCCCCCCCCATGGTGTTCTCTCTATTGCTGTTGGGTGGTGTGTTCCAGGGGCGTCAGTGTGTGTAGGGGGCGGGGTAGTAACATCAGAACCACAAAGTAAAAGGTTCTTAAGAGTTTCTGTTGCCTGATTTCTCACTCCCTGTTTCCTGTGTTATAATTACAAATGTTTATAGTTTTGTCAGGGGTCTGGTCACTTAGGATTTGTTGAGCAGGCTCCATGAGGCAACGACAAAATTCTAAAACACATACATGCAGGCAAGGTGTGTGTGTGAATGTGTGTTGAACATTTTAGCAGTTACTGAAATCTGTCATTTATGTTTTGAATATTCTTCAGAGTATTCTTGTAACTTTATGTGCAATACTCTTAAGTATGCCTGTGCATTGCTGATCTTGGTGGCCAAACACCTTGCCATTGTTGAAAATGGGATTGTAAACTGGTAATATGTATTGTTTCAAATAAAACAGGCTGTCAGAGATCATTGCACTCAGATGAACTTGGCCTCATTCCACAGTATCAAAGACTTTGCCGTCAGAAGAATCATTAAGCCACAGGCCACAGAGTGCAGACAAAAGAGGTGCCAGGCAGCTAGCGAGGGTCAGTGAGTCCAGTGGAGTGCCCAGAGTGAATGCAAGTGAAATAATGAAAATGATATAAAACACAGGTCTTCTTGGATGAGAGGTTTTTTTTTTCTCACTTTCGGTAGAGATGTGGTTTCAGAGAAGTATTTTTAACAATACAGTACGGATAATGTGACATGACACATCAACTGTGACCTAGCGACTCTAGTTGTACTAATGAAAGGAAAATGTGCTAGAAACACAGTTGTGTGTGTGTGTGTGTGTGTGTGTGTGTGTGTGTGTGTTTTCTCGGCCAGGTGCAAGCTAGAGCTCACACTCTGCTGTCCCGAGTTCATTTGCAGGGTCTCTGGCTATTTGGTCGAGTAGGGTGAGGTGGGGTGGGGTGGCCACAGCATTGGGCCATTTCTGGTGTTTTGAAGGAACACTTCTCTCGGGTCTCTTTTCTCTTCTCCCGCCTATCGTGGTGACATGTCCTCACTCGAGCTTGTGCACAGTGGCAGTGGGGAGGGGTTCTGCCACTGTCCTTCATTAGGCTGTGCTGTCACGATCTGTGATAGAGGCATCAGTAGGCTTCTGTGTAGCACTCTGCGCCAGGCGGTCACAGAAAAAAAAAAAAAAGACAAACAAAAACAAACAAACAAACCAAAAAAGAAACCCACAAAACAAAACAAAAAACAAAAAGACTCTTCTGTGTCATATTTGAACTATGTCCTTAGAATATATATAGGATAAACAGAATAGATGAAGACCCAGAAGGGCAGCAAGGGGCCTGCTTCCATAACAGAGGTCCGTGTGGTATGTTTTGTGGGACTATAATGCCAAGTGATTGGGAAGCAGGATGATTCAAGCTGTAGCCCAAAGTGGGAATCAGTAACCGTGCCACCCCTCCCCCCTTTTCCCCTGTGGTGGACAGTATAGGAAGTCCTGTCTGCTCATAGCCCTCGCGCAGAGGAATGGCTCCTAATGGTTCCCTCCGGCGGAAAGTGGCTTTGCCACCTCCTCCTCCTCCCAGATGAGGCATGCTAGGAGGCCTGTTCCATCCCCTGGTGTCGATCTCGGTTTACATATTAATGTTTTTGATAACTGTATCTGTGGATTTGGCTCTTCTCTTGTTGGACTCCAATTCCATGCACTTAAACTCTTTTTCTGTTTCTACCATCAGCTGCTGGAGGGTATGTTTTCTTGCAAGTTACACAGGCATCTTAAGTTCAACAGATTCCAACTAGAAATCTGTATTTTCCTCCTCTGGATGGCTTTTTTTTAGTTTCTTTGTTTTTTGTAGTTGGCATCTAAATTTATTTTATTTTGTTTTCTCTGTGTGGGCTATTACATATTTGTGCATATGTTCACATGTATGTTTGCATGTGGAGTCTAGAGGTCAGTTCTGGATTTGCTTTTCAGCTTTTTGGCCTGTCTCTGAACTCGAGGCTCTCCCAATTCAACTAACTAGACTGTCTGGCCAGTGAGTGAGATCCTGGGATCTTCCTGCCTTCAACGCTCCTGGTTTCATTTCCTTGGCACTGAGAGCATGCACACCCACTGTGGTGGCTAGCTTTCTAGGTAGCATGCACACCCACTGTGGTGGCTAGCTTTCTAGGTAGCATGCACACCCACTGTGGTGGCTAGCTTTCTAGGTAGCATGCACACC
Source organism: Acomys minous (assembly GCF_964271855.1). Taxonomy (NCBI): domain Eukaryota; kingdom Metazoa; phylum Chordata; class Mammalia; order Rodentia; family Muridae; genus Acomys; species Acomys minous. The sequence goes on along the minus strand of NC_140492.1, from coordinate 105,094,827 downwards.
CACAGTGGTGGCTAGCTTTCTAGGCAGCATGCACACCCACAGTGGTGGCTAGCTTTCTAGGCAGCATGCACACCCACTGTGGTGGCTAGCTTTCTAGGTAGCATGCACACCCACAGTGGTGGCTAGCTTTCTAGGTAGCATGCACACCCACTGTGGTGGCTAGCTTTCTAGGTAGCATGCACACCCACAGTGGTGGCTAGCTTTCTAGGTAGCATGCACACCCACAGTGGTGGCTAGCTTTCTAGGCAGCATGCACACCCACTGTGGTGGCTAGCTTTCTAGGTAGCATGCACACCCACGGTGGTGGCTAGCTTTCTAGGCAGCGTGCACACCCACTGTGGTCGCTAGCTTTCTACCTAGCTTCTGGAGGCTTGAACTTGGGGTCTTATGCTTATTCACCAAGCAGCTCGTCAGCTAGGTCATCTCTCGAGCCCCAGTCTTAAAAGATGAAAAACCAAAGCAGAAAGGTGTTTAAAAACCATAGCATCTGCCATTTAACATGTAAAAACTGTCAGTTTAAAATAGCATCATCCTCTTCTAAATAAAGGCTCTTCCTGAACTTCTTTTTTTGTTGTTGTTTTTCTTTAATTGAAAATAGAGCTGGACATCATGGTGTATGTCTTTAATCCCAGCACTCGGGAGGCAGAGGCAGGTGGATCACTGTGAGTTGGAGGCCAGCCTGGTCTACAAAACGAGTCTAGGACAGCCAAGGCTACATAGAGAAACCCTGTCTCAAAACGCCCCCGCAAAAAAAAAAAAAAAAAGAAAATAGTTTTTTTTTTTTTTTACATAGTATATCCTAGATTCTGATTACTGTTTCCCCTCCCTCTACACCTCTAAGAATTCTCCAAGCTACAAAGCACTCCCCTGTGACTCTTGCAGGGAGTTTTCTATTGTCTGGCCCACTCTAGGTGGCTATAAAAAAACCAAGCTCTGTGTTTGCCGAGCTACTTGGTGCAGATAACCAGCCAAAGCCACTTCAGGTTATTCCAGAATGCTCACGGCAAAAATACACTCTTTGGGTTATCTTTTCCCCAACAGGATCAGGTCTGCAGGCCGGCCTGTGATCCATTCTGCAAGGCAGTTTGGCCTTTCTCTTTTGTACGATGCCTTAAACAATTATTTAAAAAGTGAAATATTTCAGCCAGGAAGCCAGAGGAAACATGGCAGGCTGGCAAGAGTGAGGCCTCAAGAAAGCTCAAGGCATTATCCGCCGAAATGTTTGTTCTATTGAAGTCCTTTGTGCAGAACATCTTTATTGTTTTCAACTGGACCTGGGGTAGCCACAGCTTTTGACAGAGATCGTCCCTAGAGATGTCGAAGAAAGAAGAGCCGAAGTGTCTGTCCTTGGCAACTATGAGGCAGAGTGTTTGTGCTTTTGCCCACAAGAGGTGTTACGATGAAAAGTGACAGAGGCAAAGTGTCTAGCCTTGTACCCGCCGCTCAGGAGGCCCTAGTGGCACACTTATTCTCATCACTGTTAATTCTGTTTCACTTGCTTTTGTCCTAGTCAAGAGCTATGATAAACCACACACAGAAAGCCTCTTTTTTAATTTTAATTTTAATTTTTTAATGTATTTTTTTTTATTAATTTATTCATATTACATCTCAGTTGTTAGCCCATCACTTGTATCCTCCCATTTCTCCCTTCCTCCCACTTCCCCCCTACTCCCCTCCCCTATGTCTCGAGTCTGGGCCCTGGGGTCCTCCGCAAACTATGGCAACAGCCAAGGAAAATTTAGGCAGTAAACCTTGAACCCCTACCCAGACTAGCCGATGGACAGGACATTCTCCACTGTTGAGTGGAGAAGGAGATCTGACTTTCACACAAACTTTGGTGCCCCATATTTGAACATGTCCCTTGGATGGAGATGCCTGGTGGCACTCAGAGGAAGGATAATAGGTCACCAAGGAGAGACTTGATACCCTATGAGCATATACAGGGGGAGGAGAGCCTCTTTCTAATGAGACTAGTTGAATATGTACTTTCTGTGCTCATGCTATGCTCAATGTGCTTAGCTTCCAGCAACAAAATTCGTGCATTAACTTTCTAGAGTGAAAGCGTAGCCTCGGTTCACGTGGAGTCATAACCAGCCAGGAGTACTGGCAGTGAAGGTGAGGGTTAGTTTCTGAAGGATGGCTCGGATTTGTTACTCTGCACTCAATGAAGTACAACGTGACTCGACCTTATAAAATACATTTTGTTTTAGATTTTTCCTGATTTACCGATTACTTTATTTAAGTGCATGGGTGTTTCTGTCTGGATGTATGCATGTGCACCAAGTGCTTGCCTGGTACCTGCAGAGACCAGAAGAAGAAGATAGTGGATCTTCTGGAGCTGGGGTGACAGACAGCTGCGAGCTAAACAAGTGCTGGGCACTGAACCTGGGAGCAGCAAGGCATCCTAACTGCAAGAGCTATCTCTGCAGCCTCATGGTTGGATTTTTATTTACTTCAGTTTCCTACGATTTTTTTTTTCACTTTTCTTAGGAGTAGCATGTTAAGCCAATTATTTCATCCCTACTGGGAGTGGCCTGGTGGGAATATCATCAACTACATTGACCTTCGTTAGTTAAAAGGTGTGATTTGACACAAATGAGACCAATCGAATGCTCCCTGCCTGGAACATGAATTGTAAGTAGAGGGAAAAGAGACCAAATATGCATAGAATCCACACATGCCACATGCCATTGACAAGTAGGTCTCAGTTAAAGAGAATTCTAAATTCCTAATTAGCCTCTGGAGCGGGTTGCTTCTGTTGGTGGTCCCATTGGCTCAGCTAATTCCCTTTTAACAAATGCACTTTTGCTTTATCCTTGGAAGCCAGTTTCTGCTGCCTGCAACCAAAGAAACCAACAGCTACCAAAACCTGCCCAAGTGCTGTGGGTCTAACACACAGGCTACACACACACACACACACACACACACACACACACACACACACACACACTGAGTTCTGTGTGGGCCAAACAAAAAGAGAAGAGTCGTGATTCAAATACGTGCATTTCTCAGGAACCCTGACTCCAGAAATGACACAAACAGAGTGATGTTTCTCATCTCCTCATCGAGGCTAATCTCATCTGCTCACTGGGAAGGGGCAGTCGTGCAGTGCTGCCCAGTGGCTCTCAAGCTCTTCGTGGTTTCTGCCACGCCCTGCTCACAGAGCAGCACGTTAAACTGTGTCCCACTCCCACACCTGGAGCTTTTAGCTTAATGCCTGAATTCAGTCCCTAAGCTTGGAGTACACACTATCATGTCAGATGCCAAATAGAGTGGAACTTCCTTGGACCCACCAGTGGTTCTTAAATAAAGCCATGAGGACTTGTTAAAATATAAAAGCATAGGCCTTAGCTGGGCAGACTCTCAGCTATCTCATCCTGACTGTTCCGGCCTATGACCCACCAGGTGGCTTGCTTTTACCTTCCTCAGTCCTGGTACCTGCTCCTCTCCATGGCCCTAGTTTGATTTCTTCTTCCAGAGAGGAGACCATCTCTCTGTTCCGAACTTCTTCATCCCTCTTCTGTCCAACCATTGGCTGTCAGATCTTTGATAAAGCCAATCAACAAGCGAGGAAGGTGAATGTTTACAAAATATGAGGCCAGTGATCAGCCATAAGAATAATATCACCAAGATGCTGCTAATAGTTGCTCTATACTGGTACAGCAATGAACAATCTGCTATGCAGAGACACACCTTCACACAGTGCACCTCAACAACCTGCTTTTTCTTTGTTTACTGTTGATGCCTCATGAGCTTGCTCCTGTCTATGTTAGGAGGCCTATTGGTGTCATTATTTTTTTTTAACATTTTTTAATCAATTCATTAATTTTACATCTCAATAGTTATCCCATCCCTTGTATCCTCCCATTCCTCCCTCCCTCCCATTTCCCCCTTACTCCCCTCCCCTATGACTGTGACTGAGGGGGACCTCCTTCCCCTGTATATGCTCATAGGGTATCAAGTCTCTTCTTGGTAGCCTGCTATCCTTCCTCTGAGTGCCAATTGGTGTCATGCTTATTGAGGTCAGGTTTAATCAGTCATGTTGGTGAGATTTCATGAACGTAGCTTCTGACACTTCACAGGAGAAACAATCCCAGATCTTTGGTTCTTACAATCTTTCCACCCTCACTTCCTCAATGGTTCCTGAGCCTTAAGTACAGGAGTTGTGTTGTAGGTCTATGATTTCCTTCTTGTTGCTTGGGTCTAAGGTCCAAGTGGAGAGGTGTAGGTTACTGCCAAGGTATGTGTGCCACTACTACACTTTTAAGGTTATTGCGCCATGCGGTTCATATTTTTAAAATCTTCTAATTAGTCATTGACCTCTTCCATGGTAGTATAGCAACATATTTATACAATATGCAGTCGTCCTTGTTAATTGAGTTGGGTTGATTACAAACCAGAATGTTAAGTGTTAATCCTGACTCTGTAACTATGAACAGCGGAAACCAATCCTTGCCTCACTTTACTCCTCAGTAAAATTGGGCATAGTGGCACATGCCTGTGATTTTAGTCCTCAGGATGAAGAGGCGAACTTGAAGTGAAGTTGAGGATGATCTGGACTTGTCTCGAGAAACTAGAATTGTTCTTTGTACCTTATCTTTTTAATAGAGTTAAAAGTAGAAGAAGATGTGGTGTTGGAAAAGTACTCAGTACATGACAAATCGGGAAGAAAGAATTGGAAAGAATGCTGTGGGTCAAGCCATGACTTCTTGGTTCTCAACATCCTAACTGATAGCTATACAAGCATTTGGACTTACATTTTTGTACTTTGTACCCACTTCTAACTTTGTACAAATTTGTAAGGGGAAAAATTACACCCCCTTTTTTATGGAGGAGTTGAAGTCACTCAGCTTTGCTTGAGTAGTTCTGTTCCACTCCTTAGTGTAAGTACCAATCATCTCTGACAACAGTCTGTCCTTCAGGTCACATTTGCTGGTCTCTTACATGCATCAAAGATACAGCCACATTGTTGGGATATGGAATTTTATTTCATGAGGCCTTGCACTGTGTCTCATACTGGCCCGGAGCTCTCTATGTAGCTCAGTCTAGCCCCAAACCCCGGTATTCCTGACTTTATTTCCCGAGTGCTGGAATTACAGGCATGTGCTACCACAGCCAGCTCACAGTTACATTTTTTAAAAAATGCTTGTCTCACCCACACTCCTGCTTAGTTCTGCAGCCCTGCCAGATGCCCTGGCTTGGTGTCCCAGAACCATCTGCATAATTTCCCCATCTGTCATGGTTTGGATATTAACTATCCACACAAAAGATCCATGCATTGAGTGTTTGACAAGCAGCCGGTGATGCTATTTTGGGATGCTCTGGGAGTTTTAGGAAGCAGGCCTTAGCTGAAGGATGTAGGGGTTAGGATGGGTCTTGTTCTAGGTCTCTCCCTAACATGCTGTCTGCTTTCTGTTGGCCGTGAGGGTGAATAGGCACCATCACATTCTTCTGTTGCTATGATGCTCAGCCTCATCATGGGCCTAGAATCACCAGAGTCCAGGCCTGAACCCTCTGAAACTGTGAGCCCAGATAAACCTTCCAGCCCTGAACTGTCCCTCATGTTACTGTAGTGATACAAAGTCTGATGAATACCGTCTTTATCTTTGCCCAGTTCCCTTCTTCTCATTCACTAGGGTTTTTATCCCTTATGTCAGTTCCTCAGAAAAGTCTCTCAGGATTTTCCAGGCCTGATAAGATTTGTTAGGTGTGATTACAGACTTCTTTCTTCATCAAAGGATTTTCAGGAGTTGCTTTCCTCCTTCCATCCCAGGCCTGGGGATCGAACTCAGGTCACCAGGCTCGTGCAGCAAGTGGGTAATCCTGTCGAGCCATCTCATTTTCCTCTGCTTGTCTTCTCAACTCTTGTCACACTTGTCATATTTAACTTTATATCATCTGCCTTAGGAAGTCTGTGGACTAAACGATCAGTCATTTTAAGTTATGTATAGAATCCTATGTCCACAGCCAGTGGTATTAAGAGATAAGGTCTTTGGAGGAGTTTAAACAATGAGGATGGTGCACCAACAGAGGCAGTTAGTGCCTTCTGCAAACAATACCCCTAAAGAACTTTCTCGCTCCATTTCACCACGTGAAGGAGCAGTCTCCAGTCTGGGAGTCTGTGTAAGTTTATTTTCAGTTTCATATCTCTTTATTAGCAAGGTACATTGTGAGGATAATTACCAGATGAGAAAAACTTTCACATTTTGTATATGAGCTGTTATACGTACACTTGCTATTTAATGTAATCCTACAGGATAGAATTCTATAAACACAGGGAACGCTATGAATTCTTTGTCACACATTTACCAGGCGAATAACACAAAAGATAGGTACTATATATTTATGTAGCTGCATGATCGAGGGCATTCTTGAGACAAGTAAAATCCCCTTTAACCAGATGTCAGTGAGATCCTTGTTTATAGCACTGTGGGCCTCATGATTAGATGCACTTTCCTCTAGCTGGCTTTCAGTTTTATATGGAGGTGTATATTTGACCTGCATCTTTGGGCTCCATTGCTGCAAGCGTTGCCTAGCAGAAGTCAGAATATTCTTCCTAGAGAGTTTTTTTTTTAAATGCTGGATCCGTTAGCAATAATTTAACTACATACAGAATTGACTCTGAACCACATTGCTCAATTCAATTAAGTTAAACCAAATGTATTTTTAATTTGACTTCCGCCTTTAGACGGATCCCAAAATAACTACAGCTACTCCGACATCGCCCTAGTGCAGTCAGTTGATTAAGACTGCTGTTTATTTACATTCTCACATTCTAACATTCCATGGTGAGAACACTGGAGCAGGAGCACTAAGGGGTCCTCATCAATCAGTTGCATGTGAACCGTTTTAAGTCTGCATATTTTACAAAGCACATGGCCACTTGATGTTACTGATGCACCAATGACCTTGGAAAGGGCAATGTCAGAAGGAGTCTGAATATTCCGGTTCTTAATCTCCATGAGTATGCTGCTGAATGCTCCCCCGAGTCTCTGGGGGGTTTAGTATTTGTAGGTCTTTATAGAGAGAGCCAACGTCTGTCAGGGGCTTATAAGAACATTGACCCAGGAGATAACTTTTCTCTTTAGAAGTGCTTCCTCTAATTGGCAAAAAGACAAGTCCATACTTTACACCATAACCTCCAAGCTAGACAGAAACCAGTTTTGATGACAAAGAAATCCCAAAAGTGAGTCTAAAAGTGGCTTTAATGAAGAACTCCCACCAAGGCTTTCCCAAGTGTCTTATGGCCTCCATTCTCCCATGTGACACTGTCCTCGGAGTCTTGACCTGTCTAGATAGTTAGTTAGGGTTTTGTCTCAAGTGATAAGGAAGACTGTGTGGTTGACTTCAACCTAAGTACCACCAATGAAAGAAGACTTTAGTGTGTATTTATTACCAAGCAGCAAATGTTCAAAAGATTTGACCTCATCTCCCCAGAAAGCATTGTTTTATTGAACCAAAACTCCTTTCAGGTACTACATGGGTTTTTTAGACATTGGTGCTGTAAAGATCACAGCTCCAGCCTTGTGGGTTCAATTGATAAGAGTGCTGGAATGCCTCACTTTCTTTCTTTAAAAACATTTTTTTTTAGATTTATTCCTTTTTAATTTTATGCATATGAGTGTTTTACTTGCATCTATGTCTTTGCTCGGTGTGAATGCTTGATGCTTAATGAGACGAGAAAAGGGCACCATATTCCCTTGACCTAGAGCTACACACAGCTGTGAACTATCATGTGGGTGCTGGGGATTCAACCCAGGTCATCTTGAAGAGCAATTGGTACTCTTACGAACTGAGCTATCTCTCCAGCACCACCTCACTTTTCCCATTTTATTGAAAGTAGAAAAAGACAATCACATAATATGTCCTGATTAGGGTTTCTTTCCTCTATTTGTTCCAGTTCCTCCCTACGTTCCCTCCCATTTGGGCCCCACCTCTCATTAAAAAACAAACAGGCTTCTAAGAGATAATAATAGAATAAAATATAAGATTAAATAAAACCTGATATATTGAAACAGGACAAAACAAACAAAAAGAAGAAAAACACCTCAAAGAAAAGACACAGAGACCCCCTTGTTTACACACACACTCAGGAATCCCATTAAAAACAGTAAACTGGAAGCAAAGGATCTGGAGAGAGAGAGAGAGAGAGAGAGAGAGAGAGAGAGAGAGAGAGAGAGAGAGAGAGAGAGAGAGAGAGAGAGAGCGCTGACCCACTTTATGAGGCAAGGGACCTCCAAAGATCTCATTGAGTTTGTTTTTCTCTTGGTCATCTACTTCTGGGCATGTCTTTAAGTGCAGCTAGTTTGCTGAGTGGGACTCCCTTGGAGAAAACAAAATGTTCATTTATAAGTGGTTAACAATTGGAGATAGCTTCTGAGTTATGACTTGCATCCTCTTTTTCTCTCAGCTCTGGGACTTCATCAGGTAGCCCTGTGCAGGCCCTGTGCGTGCTGCCTCAGTCCCTGCGAGTTCATATAAGCCTTGCGCCCGTTGATTCAGGGGCCCTGTTTCCTTGGTGTACTCTATTCTCTCTAACTCTTACAAGTCTTTCTGTCTCCTCTTCTTCTAGGTTCCCTGAGCCTTTGAGGTGAGGGATTTGATGGAGATATGCCATTTAGGGCTGAGTGTTCCAAGGCCTTTCACTGTCTGCATATTGTCTGGCTGTGGGTCTCTGTATTTGTACAGTTATTTCAGTTGTACAGGCCACAGTTCCAACCTTGTGGGTTCTGCAGGAGGAAGCTTTTCTGACCTATGAGTATAGCAGAATTTTATAGGGAGTCATTCTGTTGCTGTTATTTTAGTAGAACAGTAATGGTTGGTTTGCCCCTGGTCTCAAACTCTTGGTCACCCAAGCAGAGTTGGGTGTGAGTTCCTTTTTGTGGGGTGGGTCTTAAGTCAAGTCATTGCACTAGCGTATCTTGCAGATAGGACACCATTGTAGATCAAAGGGTTTATACCTGGGTTGGTGACTCTGTTTCTCCTTTGGTGGTGTGAAGATACCCTTCCTGTACCAAAGATGCCAGCATGTACCTCATTTTCTTACTAAGCCTCTTGGCAGGTGATCTTAATGGTGCCTGTCACAGGCTATACACACAGAGTGTTTTGCCATCTTTTCCCCATTTTTAAAAAATTGAGACAGAGTCACTCTATGTAGCCTACCCTGGCCTCAAGCTTGAGATCTTCCCAACTGTTAGGATTATAGATATGGGCTATATGCTCGAGAACACAGTTGGTCTGAGTGGCTAAGAAGGAGCTGTTGTTGTTTTTTTTTAAAAGCCAGTATTGGAAAGTTCTGAAAATGAAAGTCCACTGACTATTCACTAAGATGTGATTTTTAGATAATACTTAAACAGCTGGAGACCTAGTTTCTCTGATGGCTATAGCAGAGGTTAATGTCATACCAAAATAAAAACCTAAAGGGGATGGAGTGGGAAAAACCAGACCATGCCCTTGGTTTTGTTTTGTTTTTTTTTTAATGTTCTCAAGTATTGGCATAAGAAAAAAAATTGAGGGGGAATTTTGGTTTAAAGTTCTCTCCCTCTCCCTCACCCCCTCTTTGTGTGTGTGTGTGTGTGTGTGTGTGTGTGTGTGTGTGTGTGTGTGTGTGTGTATGTGGTGTGTGTGTGTGTGTGTGTGTATGTGGTGTGTGTGTGTGTGTGTATGTGGTGTGTGTGTGTGTGTGTGTGTATGTGGTGTGTGTGTGTGTGTGTGTATGTGGTGTGTGTGTGTGTGTGTGTTTGTGTGTGTGTGTGTAGAGCTCAAGTACATATCCAGTGTTCAGAAGAAAACTAACGAAACTTCTGCCCACCCATGTCCCTTTTCTATGACCTGGAGAACATTGACAAGGTGTCATTTGAAACATACTCTTATTCTGGTGCCAGCAGGACAGGTTGGTTCTTTGACCAGTCTTGGGTCCCTGAACATTTCCTCACTGGGAATCCAAACTACTTTTTTTTTTTTTTTAAGGACTTCACGCACTTCACAGGGACAGGACAGCTACAGGTTTCTAATTTGCAGCATTCAAACATTTTTTTAACACAGCCTTGGTTTTTCTTAAAAACAGTACAAGCCCTTGCTGAGCCTGATCTCTTATGTTCTTTTTGTTTCTGACCTTGAAAAATATTCAAAAGGGTTTAATTTAAATATCTACTCTCCCTAAAACATGTCAGCTGCCTGAAATGGGTGAAGAAAGTTTCCTTGAGGAGTTGGAGATTTGACATTCACCACTGAGTTCAAAGCTAAAGCATAGCCTTTTATTCCCTAGAAAAGCCCCTGTCAAACTTTACTTTCATGAATTATTTGAATACAGCTGCCCGAATGCTTTTTTAAAAAATGCCTTAAGGGTATCAGTACTCTGCTCCAGAGTGGGAAGACTTTATTTTTCATGTTGTGATCACATGTTTTGAAATTTAGAGTTTGATTCCATTTTGCTAATTACATTCCTTTAATTCTGCCTTTGATTTGAAATAGATGATTTGTGTTTTGATGGAGCAAGATGCTAAGAGGTAACGAGTCTCTGGTTAGGAAGACCACTAAGAAGATTAACACGTTATATAACTTTGTTTCATAATAATTACAACAAAACCCATATATTTATACATGCAAATTGAACAGTTTTTATATTTACTTGGGCCTGGGAGATTAGAGTGTTAGTGGATAATAACTTTCATTGTAGCTTTGAGAGAAACATTTTGTTGTAATGGGCTGGAATCAAAATCTTCTGTTAGAGCTTGTAGGTCCTGTTCCTCACTGTTTCACACTGCTTTTCATAATTAGTTCCAAATTTAATCACATACAATTTGAGAGGAAAAGGGAATGACTTATGTGAAAATTTGCAACTAAATACGTTTTAAGCTGCTTAGCACAGACCTTTGATCACATATTAAGGCAGAGATGCTCAAAGGAAGAAATAAAGGGATTTATAACAGAAAAGCAGAGGAAGACATGTATTACAGCCATGTCCTCCCTAATTTGAGACCTAGAGGTTGTCTTTAAGAATAGGCTAAAGGTGTGTGGGCAAACATTGAATTTGATATTTTATTGCATACAAATTCTTAGTATGCTGAATATACATATGAAGAAACAGCTGGCAGCAGACAAAAAGCTAACTGAATTTATCTATGAATAAAGACTATTTACCAATCAGCAAGACAGCGGGCTAGTTAGCATTACTTTTCAACTTGACACAACCTGGAAAGAGATTCTCAATTAGGAATTAATCTATATTGCGTTGGCCTCTGTGTGTATGTGTCTGGGTGTGTATGTAGGGTTGTGTAAAATCAGGGTATAATTTAGGGGGCCTTTTCTAGTCACTCAACTTGGTTCCCAAATAATGAGACAGAGACCTCATAGATTTATTTATTCAGCAAGCTGTAAAGTGCTAGAATAGGGGACAGATATTAATCTATTCCAGGCCTCTGTGCTAGCCTGGCTACTTCCCAGCCACATGCCCCAGGGTACTTACCATGTTGGTCCAGCCTGGGCTGCTACTGCTCTATCAGATCGGCTCTCCTGGCCACACCCTTTCTCTCCCTCCTTCTTCTTCTCTTTCTACATCATGGTCCCAACCTGAGAAACACCCCCCTCTCCCGCCCCCTTCCCCTACTGGATTGTAAGTCCAGCTTTTCTATTTCCTCTGCCTAATCATTGGCTGTTAGCTTCTTTATTAACCAATCAGAGAAAATGGGGGAGCAATGTTTACACAACATGGATACAGGAGATTCTTCATAGAAATGACAATGCCTGTGTCCCAACTGTAATCAGATATCAGGACACAGAAATCAACATCTGAAGACATGGCATACCAGAACCACACTCAGCAGGGTTGTCTTAAGTTAACTAATGTATGAAGACCCAGGCTACTGTGGGCAGCACCGTTCCCTTTGCGGGAGGTCCAGAACTATGTGAGACTGGAAAAACCAAACTGAGCACAAGCAAGCAAGCAAATGGGCACGTATACATTAACTTATTCTGCTCCTGATCATAGACATGATGTGACAAGCTGCTTTGACTTTCCTGCATCGACAAACTGTAATCTGGAAAGCAAATAAACCCTTTTCCAAAAGTTGCTTTTTTGTCAGGGTATTTTATTACAACAATAGAAATGAACCTAGACCAGGTAGATATGACTATTCCTTTAAAATAACAGATTTAGAGATGTGAATGTTTCAATATAAAAGGAGAAACATAGTGCTCAATCAATACATAAAACATCCAAATAGTCAACCAATGGAGTTGAAAACAACCCCAAATGTCACTTTGCCTTTAGAGTGGAAGGGATCAAGCAGATTGATAACGTGGATGTCAGTGAAAGGTGGGAAACCAAACATTCATACAGTGGAGCTTAAGTGATCCCTGCAAGCAGGAAACTTAGGGAATGGTATAGCACATTAGCAGCATGGAGGTCAAGCTTGTTATTTAGTTATACTTTCCACATATGGAGAAGTTATGTGATGTTTATCTTTCTATGCCTGGCTTATTTTGCTTAACATGATCATCTCCTGTGGTAGTTTAAACCTCTGAAACTGTTAAACCTCTGAAACTGTTAGCCAGCCCCAATTGAATGTTTGCCTTTGTAAGAGTTGCCTTAATCATGGTGTCTCTTCACAGCAGGAAAACCTCCTTTCTTGTTGAGCACGATGACTGTTGTAGAGTAGTTAGGGCTATAAACCCATCACCTTAGTTACTCTGTACTGCAACAAAAACAAACAAACAAACAAACAAACTAAACAACCAGAAAATAACATTGGCAAATCAAAATACATTTATTTAAAACTCATCCAGAACTGGAGACAGACATATGCTTAGCTTCTCCTCTATTTTTCCTGTAGAAATGAAACAATTTTACAAAAGGTGAAAGGATAGACACCCAGGGGATCTGCATCTGTTGCTCAGGTGTGCGGCGAGTTGTCAGTCACTTTCCGAGTAAGCCCCTGCTCCTCTAGTGTATCACTGGGATTCCTGGGGCAATCTGAATTCTGAAAGGTCCATTTGTTTTCAGTTCCCATTACATGGCTCCACTATTCTGTCTTTCTTGGTCATTTCTCAGTTTGAAGGATTTGGGATGTGGTGCCATGTGCTGCTGGGCTAGCATAAAAAATCTCCTGAAATATGCTGTGCCCAGAAGAAATATAAACAGAATGTATGTCACGGTAAACTTTAGAAGATGTTTGGTCAGTGTTAGGAGACCATGAACTGGAGCTGGTCCTCCAGCACCTCTTGCTTGGCTTTAGTTATTTTGGGAAGGGGTTGAACAAGTCGCTCCATTTTGATGTTGGTTTGGGATTAGATCTCGCCATATAGCCCAGGCTGGCCTCAAACTCATGACTTCCCTGCTTCAGCTTCCCAGGTGCTGGCATCATGGGTGGCACCAATGGGCCCAGCATCACAGATGGCACCAATGATGTGGCCAGCATCACAGGTGTGCACTAGTGTGCCCATAACTCCATTGGTGACAATCATTTTCTCTGTCATGTATAAACAGTTTTTTTCCCCAATGCCATTGCTGCTTAAATGCCTTTGGTTATATTTGCTCTTGATTGACCCTCATCACTGAGATAAGGCTTTTTACTGGTCGATTTGGTCCTGTGTTGGCGAGCAGCAGAGTTGGGGGATGGAGGACACAGTAGGGGTAGTGCCAAAGGCCACTCCCATCCCTTTTTGGCTAAATTTAAGCAGCTGGGAAGACTGGGTGGAAGGATCTTAGATTGACTTTACATGGAGTTTATTCTTTTTACATTTATTTTGATTTATTTAAGCACTTTATAGCCTGATCCTAGCCCCTTTCCTCCTCTCCCTCCAGCCCCACCCTCTCTTCTTCTGCAGTGGTGGAGTGCCTCCTTCCTGTCTGTTTTTGTTTCTTTTCTTGGCATTTATAACTGGAAGCTCTTTTTCTTTTTGAAGATCAACTTTAAGTCTAGCCTTTAGTGGTAAATGCTGTTAAATGCTAGCTTTGTCCTGGAAAGAGGCTTTACAAGGAAAATAAAAAAAATACTACCAAATATTTAAAGAAAAAGACTTGTTTGAAAAATAAGTACCCATGAGGTAATGTTTATGAATTTGATCATAAATGAGAAAGATTAAAACTGGATAACACTGAGCATGGAGGCAGAGGCAGGGGGATTACCATAAGTTCAAGACTAGCCTGGTCTACACAATGAGTTCCAGACCAGCTGGTGCTAGTTATTTAGACCCTGTCTTAAAACCCAAAACCCAAAAGCCCCAAACCACAAAATATGACACACACACACACACACACACACACACACACACACACACACAAACACACACTCCACGGCCGATGAAAGATTTAGAGCATGCATGGTACCACTTCTGTAGAAAGTTCAGCAAATGGCATTCTCATAACACACAGCATGCCAGGACACTGTAAGCAATCAGTGTTTAATCCTTTTAGGTGTTAGGGTGGCACCGTTCGGTTTACAAAATGCTTGGGCAAATCGGTCTGTGCTAAAAATGTTCATATAACGCAATTGGAAGCAGTCTGCCAAAGAAGGTGATTATTACTGATAATTTAAAAAGATTTATTAATCTTTCATTTTATACATGTAGGTATTCAGCCTGTATACATGTTGGCAGTTGAGTCTCTGTGAGGCCCTCTGGGCTCAGGTTGGGTGACTCTGTAGGGGTCCTTGACTCCGATGACTCCTTTAGTCCTTCCTCTCCACAGAATTCCACAGAATTCCACAGGATTCCATAGAATTCCACAGGATTCCTCAAGCTGCTCTTACTGTTTGGCTGTGGGTCTCTGCATCAGTTCCCATCAGCTGCTGGATGAAGCCTCTCTGATAACAGTTATGCTAGACTGCTGTCTGCAAGTATAGCAGAGTATCATTAATGCTGTCAGGGGTGGGCCCTCTCCCAGGGCATGGGTCTCAAGCTGGACCAGTCCTTGATGGGCCCTTCCCCTCAAATTCTGCCCCATCTTCTACCTCTGTAGATCTTGTTGGCAAGACAAACTGTGGGTCTAAGGTTTTGTGGCTGAGTTGGTGTCCCAATCTTTTCATTGGAAGTCTTGCCTGGTTACAAGAGGCGGCCGTTTCAGGTTCCGTATCCTCCATCGCTAGGAGTCTTAGCTAGGTTCATCGTCATCGTCATAGATTCCTGGGAGTTTCCATTACCCTAGGTTTCTAGCTCATCCCAGAGATGCCTCTCCCAATACAGCAGTTGTCTCTCACAGTACTCTCTCCCTCTGTGCCCCCCACCTCATCTCTCTGGTCCCCGTCTCCACCCTCTCCTCCACTTAATCTCCTGTATTAAGACATTTTATCTTAGCAAAGTCTTGTTTGGTACTCTCTACAGTTCAGGAAAATGTCATAAAGCAATTATATTTAGAGTTTCATGCCTTTGCTTTCTAATGTATTTTAAGCAATGCATTTCCATTAATGCGAAGCATTTTTATATTTTCTTGTTTTCTACTATTCTGGACTACTACTGAGAAAAAAATGTAAATTTTTATTTTGGGTGGCCGGGGAAGTCTGTTTCAGAAGAAAGTTCTTACCAATATAAATTTTATAGCTTAAAACTTATCTTCCAACTAATGAATACTTTTTCATTTGATCACAAACTGTCCTTTCAGCAAAGTCTTTATTTTAAGTAGTTTCTCGTCTTCTAAGCTTCTTGTTTTAGAAGATCAGATAATTGTTTATTCAAAGCATTTTAATAATCTATGGAGTGTATTTCTTATACCCAAATATACCAGTTTTGCTAGATTTTTAAGAAGTTAAGTGTATGAGTTCATATTTGTAAAGTCTGTGATCAGATAGTTAAATCTAAGGTACATCTATGGCAGAGTAAATCAGTCTGGCTTTATTTTAATTTTTTATGGTACGTCATATTTCCCTCTCTGTTCTGAGCTGTTATTCTCACAGTGAGAGCTTCAATTTAAAGTGGCCTATTCTTTATTTAATGTCTACATCCTGAGTTAGCATTTGAGTGCTCACTTTTCAGATAGACCAAAAATTAAAATGAAGGAAATGTTTTGGGTCAATGATGTGTGCTGTTTAATGGCCAATCCTCCAGAGTGTTCCTGGTGGCTACACATCCCCTATTACGTATCTTGGAAGATATCAACTCCCAAGAGTATGGAGTAATCTGAGGTCTAGGATAATGACTTCTTACGCGCACTATCCAATGAGCTGTTGGAGTCCCCCCTGGCCCATGAATTTGGATTGCTTTTTTGATGTGATTTGCTATGACAGTACTGTACTTCATGGGGTCAAATGCCGCTGACTCCCTCACTAAGAATAGACACTAGCATAGTGATTCTCAATCTGTGGGTCCCGACCCCTTTGGGGAGATCAAACGACTTATTCACAACTGTTGCATGTCAGATATTCTGTGTTACGACTCATAACATAGCAAAATTATAGTTATGAAATAGCAACAAAATAATTTTATGGCTGAGACTCACCATATCATGAGGAACTGTGTTAAAGGGTCACAGCGTTAGGAAGGATGAGAGCCAGAATGAGCTGGAGGGAGAATTTGTGCCTTCTCTTTAGAGTCTGGTGGACTCTTGTCTTGGATTAATCTCTAGTAGGACTGACTTTTGTGCAGTTACTCAGTTTTCAGCCTCCATTAACCCAGTCATCATAAACAATGACCAATAGACATAACACACAAAAATAACATTAAAAACAATAAATTCAGAGTACCTGATTAGATCCTTAAAGGACTAGTCAGCTAGAATTTTCCTGGGGACTCCCATGCCCCCACAAATTATGATGGAGGTGTCCCCTAAATGGATTCAACCTGAAGGGCAAACAGAAGTTCCCTGAGAGTTCTCAACTTTTATTCTACAATGGCAGTACACCAAAGCCAAACAAAATGGCTATTCAAAAATTTGAACACTAGGGATAACTCATCTCCTATGAACTAGTCCTGGAAAAAAATGACCCAATGTGAGTCCGCACAGCAGTCACTTCTCAAACACAGAGCTAAAGCTTAAACTCAAATCTAAAGATAAACGCCAAATCAGGCTACAAAGAAAATCAAACTGAGCACCCTATCAAACTGATCTTTCCTGTCAAGTGACTGAATGAACTGTGCCAGAAAATAGCTTAACTGAACTTTCAAAGCGACAAGCACTTTTAACGGGCCTGGTTTCTTTCCAATTTTTTTTTTTTTAAAACAAATTGGTACCAGTGATGCAGAACTGAACAGCATCAGGATCTCAGGGGTTTCCCAGGGCCTTCCCAAACCTTAAGGCTAAATAACTAGCCATCACAAACAGGACGAAGTCAAACCCCACTTTCCTTCGCCAGTCCATCTGCACTCATCCACAGGCAACTGATACTCAGAGTAGGGAGAGAAGAGTAGGCACCCAGCAGTTGAAACCCCCTGGTGTCCCCGTCCCTGGAGTCCCTCCTTAGGCATCGGTCTTCCTCCTTGTTCATTGGGCTCCAACTATTGCCACCCACTTAAGGTCATAAGCTCGTCTCCTTACTTTCACCATATTTCAAAGGAAAATTGGAAACAAATTGGTAAGAACAGTGGATTTACTTACTTGTTGGCTAGGACTAGGGAGAGGAAAATTTTTAGCCTCTCTCCATCTTTCCCATAGTGACATTACAATTAGGATATTATGAAATAAAACCCAGGAAATGTGCATATATTGATTTAGCGGTGAAACAAGCTGTCAGTGTTTCTTCCGCTGGTGCCAAGGCTTTAGTCTATTTCCTTCCTCAGCATGGAGTTCCTGGGGCAAATAACTCTTTGTGGTATGTTGTTTCTAGAGTCCCTTGTTACATTGTTTCATGATTAGGTTCTTCTTTATGGTTGAATAAAGCTCCATTGTGTATATACCCCACATTTTTTTAAACCCCAAAGTTGATTGAAGACACCTAGGCTGATTCCGTGACTTGGATATGTGAATAATGTTGCAGTAAACATGGATGTCTCCTTTGATGCTAGCTTCATCTTTTTGGATAAATACCTAAGAGTGATTCAGTTGATCACATGGTAGCTGTAATTTTTTTTGAGAAACTTCTCTACTGTTTTCCATGTTGGCTTTACAAATTTATATCTATATCAACAATCTATAAATATTTAATTTTCCTCTGTATTTTCATCAGCTTTTAAAATTTTAACTAAAAGCAATCCTGGCTGTGGTAAGTTGGAATCTTAGTGTAGTTTGACTTATACTTTCCCAATGCAATGGCTAAATATATATATATACGCCACTTGCATTTCTTCTTTTCACACATGTTAATTTCTTATTTTATTTTTTATCGGGTTGTCTGTTGTTTTGATGTCATGTTTTTTGACTCCTCCATACTGGAGACCAATTCTCTGTCAGACGGAGAACTGGCGAAAGTTTGCTCCCATTTTGTAATTCTGGCTGTCTCTTTGCTATGTTGCTTCATTGTGTATAAGCTTTTAAATAGAAAGTAATCCCATTCATCAAATTGTGCCAGTATCTTATTTTCTAGTAGTTCAAGGTTTAGAGCCATTTTGAGTTGATTTTTCAAATGTGATTAGAACTCTCTCTCTCTCTCTCTCTCTCTCTCTCTCTCTCTCTCTCTCTTGAAGAGAACTTCAAGGCTACTACTTTATTGTAGGAGAATTTTCTTTTTAAAAATTTTTTTTATTGATTTATTCTTGTTACATCTCAATGGTTATCCCATCCCTTGTATCCTCCCATTCTTCCCTCCCTCCCATTTCCCCCTTATTCCCCTCCCCTATGACTGTTCCTGAGGGGGACTTCCTCCCCCTGTATATGCTCATAGGGTATCAAGTCTCTTCTTGTTAACCCACTATCGTTCCCCTGAGTGCCCCTATTGGGACTCTAGATGAGAGAAGCATGGGAGAATAGCAAAGTAGAAGGATGCAGAGGGTCCTAGAAGCCTACAAGTAGAACATTATGATAGGCAGATTTGGGCACAGGGGTCCCGCTCAAACTAAGGCACCAGCCAAGGACAGTACAGATGGTAAACTTTAAACCCCTACCCAGATCTAGCCAATGGACAGAACATTCTCCACAGTTGAGTGGAGAGTGGGGTATGACTTTCACACGAACTCTGGTGCCTCATATTTGACCATGATTCCTGGAGGGGGAGACCTGGTGGCACTCAGAGGAAGGACAGCAGGTTACCAAGAAGAGACTTGATATCCTATGAGCATATACATGGGGAGGAAATCCCCCTCAGGAACAGTCATTGGCTGTCCATTGGCTAGATCTGGGTAGGGGTTTAAAGTTTACCATCTGTACTGTCCTTGGCTGGTGCCTTAGTTTGAGTGGGACCCCTGCGCCCAAATCTGCCTTTCATTATGTTCTACTTGTAGGTTTCTAGGACCCTCTGGATCCTTCTACTTTGCTATTCTCCTATGCTTCTCTCTGAGACCTGGGGGCACTCAGAGAACTGGAACTCTCATTGCAGCCTCCTATACATGGACATCCAGCTTTTCACGCATCAGTGATTGAAAAGGATACCTTCCCTCCAATGGATGCTTTGGGTACCTTTGTGGACGATAAGGCGGCTATAGTAGCATCGGTTTATTTTGGGTGTCGTGTTCTTGTGTCTCTTGTGTCTGTTTTTGTAGCGATGCCATACTGCTTTGTCATGGCTCTATATTATAATTTGAAATCCAGTATTAAGCTACTACCAGCATAAGTTTTTTCCCCTTTGTCCAGGATTGCTTTGGCTATTTAAGGTCTTTTATATTTACACATTAGTTTTAGGAATTCCCCTCAGTTCTCTAAGAAGCCATGCAATAGAGGATGAAAAGACCTCCATATGCGTAGATTGGGAAAATTCAATCTTGTGGAAAGTGCCATGCTATCAAAAATAATCTTCACTTATATCTGCATACTAGCCCAAGGGGCTTGTCCCACGAAAGCCTTCACTTACCAGGTAACTGGGACAGAGGGGAGGACATCCTATTGGGGCTCTAGATGAGAGAAGCATAGGAGAATAGCAAAGTAGAAGGATCCAGAGGGTCCTAGAAACCTACAAGTAGAACATAATGAAAGGCAGATTTGGGCGCAGGGGTCCCACTCAAACTAAGGCACCAGCCAAGGACAGTACAGATGGTAAACTTTAAACCCCTACCCAGATCTAGCCAATGGACAGAACATTCTCCACAGTTGAGTGGAGAGTGGGGTATGACTTTCACACGAACTCTGGTGCCTCATATTTGACCATGATTCCTGGAGGGGGAGACCTGGTGGCACTCAGAGGAAGGACAGCAGGTTACCAAGAAGAGACTTGATATCCTATGAGCATATACATGGGGAGGAAATCCCCCTCAGGAACAGTCATAGGGGAGGGGAATAAGGGGAAAATGGGAGGGAGGGAAGAATGGGAGGATACAAGGGATGGGATAACCATTGAGATGTAACAAGAATAAATTAATAAAAAAAAAAATCTACAAATTTCTTGATTGTTTTCTACCGTGCTGGCATTACTTTCATAAAGTGACAAGAAATTAAACTACTAAAATGAAGGCTCAGGGGACAATCAAAACAAAGATGGAATGAAGGGATATAGATAAAATGAAACATCAAAAGAAAGGTTTCATGTAAAAGCAATGAAGTGACAGATTTTGGTTAGAACTATCCAGGACAGTGAAGGCTACACAGAGAAAGCCTGTCTTGAAAAACCAACCAACCAACAAACAACCAAACCAAACTAAAACAACAACAACAAGAAACAAAACCAAGAATTGTTTGATGCAGACTTAGCGTTTCTTGAGTTTGGAGCAAAGAATGTGTTCCCACAAAGCAGAGGTGGTGCAGTCATAGTTACCATCCACTGTCGACTTGACACATCTGGGAAGAGAGAATCTCAGCTGAGAAATTGCCTCAGTTGGACTGGCCCTTCGGCAGTCTTGATTGCTAGTGGATGTAGAGGGTGCTGCCCACTGTGGTGGTGCCATCCCTCTGTAGGAGGGCCTTGGCTGTAGAAGAAAGATAACTTCTTTAATTTCTTCAATAACATAATCATCATCAGAGAGGCTTCTTCCTGCAACTGATGGGAGCAGATGCAGAGACCCACAGCCAAACATTAGGGGAAACTCGGGGAATCTTGTGGAAGAAGGGGAGGAAGGGTAGGATCCAGAGGGGCCAAAGGTACCACAAGAACATGGCCCACAGCATCAATTAACCAGGCCTCATAGGAGCTCACAGAGACTGAAGAGACAATCGGGGATTCTCTGTAGTAGGTCCTGTGCATATATGCTATGGTTGTGTAGCTTGGTGTTCTTGTAGGACTCCTAACAGGGTGAATGGGGCTGTCTCTGACTGTTTTGCCTGCTCTTGGGACCCTTTTCCTCCTACTGGGTTGCCTCATCCAGCCTTGATAGGAGGTATGCACCTAGTCTTATTGTTACTTCTTAGGCCATTTTGTTTGTTTGTTTGAGCTGATATCTCTGGGAGGTGTACCCTTTTCTGAAGGGAAACAGAGGAGGAATGGATCTGTGGGAGGAGGTGCCACAGAGAGTAGTGACTGGGAGGGGAGGAAGGAGGGAACACTGTGGTTAGTGATGCAGAATAATGAAAGGAGAACAAATAAAAAAGAAGAAGAAGAAGAAGAAGAAGAAGAAGAAGAAGAAGAAGAAGAAGAAGAAGAAGAAGAAGAAAAACAGTATCTGAACAAGCTAGAAAGGAGAGGTCCCTCTGGTGTTTCTGCTCCAGGGTCTTGTCTTACATCCCTGCCTTGGCTTCCTTGAATGACAGACTGTAACCTATAAATCAAATAGATCCTTTCCTCCCAAGTTGGTTTTGGTCAGTGTTTTATCACAGCAACGGAAAGCAAGCTAGAACAGGGGCAAAGGACAGACCTTCACTTAGTCTTTTACTCCCTCTTCACATGTGTGTCTTTCTTCACTGTATTTATTAATCAATTGTATTTCCTGACTAACGTTTCTGTGCCTTCAATCCTTTAAGTGTGACAGCAGATCAGTATTGGGAGCAGGAATAATTGGTTTTATAGGAAAAAACTTTTTTTTTTTTTACTAGAAACGTCTTCACTTGTGAGGGCTTTATCTTCTGTTTTATTGTGGGATTCCTGCACTCATTTTATTGCTTGTTAGCTCATTTTCCAGTGCAGCGCAGATATGTGAGCGTAAGCAGATGTAAAGGAAAGAGTCATCAGCTGATCAAACGCGTGTCACAGGCAAGGACAGCACAGCCTGACTCTGTGGCTGCCCTATGCACACTCGTGCATCGGATGAGCTGCTGACCTAACAAGTAGCATCTGAAATGCAATCTCCCCTTAGCTGGCAACTCACATGGCAACGGAAAAAAGTCTGCTCCCAGCCCCGGATCTTCTCCTTTTCTCGTTAGCAGTTGTGAGGTTACATGAACGCAGATGGCTGATGTCGGAGGGAGCCATTTCCTATTAGTGTTCTTTATGTTTGTCATTCTCTTTATAGGTCAAAACGTCCATCTCAGTTTCCAGGGAGGCTTCCGTGTCTCCTCATTTGCTCCTGAGCCTCGTCTGGGAGATGTTAAGAAGTCTCCCACTGACTTCTGTCACGACATTTTTGACACAGTTCTCTGGAAACAATACATCCTTTCATCCCAGAGACATTCCCAGCAGGGCAGGACACTTGTTAATATATTCCAGAGGAGACTTTCAGTTCATGCTGCCCAAGTTAGTTAGTTTATTACGTCTATAGTGAGACTTTAAATGTTAACATTAAGGTCAACAGAATAGTTGATGACATTTGGTCATGTTTTACTTCTAAAAGTCTTGGCTGATTTTAAAAATAAATCATTACAGATGGACCATTGAATTTTATGAACTGTGAATGGGCTTAATAGCACTGCTTAATAAAATAGCTTTAAGTTTTTCCACGGGCCACTGCTTTTACCTGAGGTGAAGTTCAGATTTCAAATACTGTTGACCATCTCAAAGGTGATTATTGATTTCAGACAATAGCATAGCCACTACCTTTTCAGAGCATTTGTCTGTGGTTGACCTCGTTGTAAGGCAAGGTTATAAATTTTGGTAGTATTTCTAAGAGTATTAAAACTAACAAAAATATTAGCCTATGGTCAGTGTGTTATTAAAATCACTCTCAATACCATAAAGACAATGGTCTATGAAAATGATGATTAAAGGGTTTGGGTTTTTGTCAACAAGTTTCTGAAAATAGAAACTCTAGTAGCCTCTAAACAAAGAATTTACTTTAAAAATATTATATTGTTATGCAGAGTGTCATTGCTATAACATAAAACCTGAGTCTGGGTATATTATGAACAACAACAACAACAACAACAACAACAACAACAACAAAAAGCTTGTTTAATTCATAGCTTAGAAGCTTAAAGTCCAAGATTGAGCACTTTGTGTATCTACCTTCTGGTGAGGGCCTGATGGTTTATGGCATCTCAGCGCTATATGTCTAGGAGTAGGGATGGAAGCAGGAAGCCAGTGACTTAGGGGTCAGGCTTTCTCTTTGACCATCTATTGAGTTCCACCTCTTATAGGTTCCATATCACTGCTCTGAAGAATCAACATCCAACACATAAACCCATGGGGACCACAAGAGAATCCAAGCCATGGCAGAGACACAGGTTCTTACTTTTGTAACATCTCTGGCACCCAAGTTACTTTTAAAAAATAAACGTTTTCCCTCACTCTGTTCTTTCCAGCCGCTCCCCACTTCCTCTCCCATCCAGATCCACTTTCTGTTTTTCATTAGAAAACAACAGGCTTCCAAGAGATATTATCAAAGCCTAACAAAATAAAATATAAGATAAAACAAAACCCATCACATCAAAGTTGGACAAGACAAACCAACAGAGGGAAATAAAAGGGAAAGAGTCCAAGAGAGTGCACAAGAATCAGAGACCCCCTCATTCACACAGGAGTCCCATAAAAACATAAACAGGAACCCAAAATATATGCACACAGGACCTGGTGTGGACACCTGCAGACCCTGTGTGTGCTGCCGCAGTTTCTGTGAGTTCTATGAGCTTTGCTCAGTTGATTTTGAGGGCCTTGTTTTCCTGGTGTCCCCCATCTCCTCTGTCTTACACTTTTTGTGCCTTCTCTTCTGCAGAGGTTCCCTTAGCTCTGAGGAGAAGAATTTGATGGAGACACTCCACTTAAAGCTAAATTTGCCAATCTCTCTCTCTCTCTCTCTCTCTCTCTCTCTCTCTCTCTCTTTTTCAGTCTCTCTATCTCTACATCGTGGATATTCCTCCTGCAGTAGAGGGGAACAAATATAGCAACCCACAGTCAGACATTACACAAACACACACAGACAGAGACAGAGAGACAGAGATAGAGACAGGGAGAGACAGAGATCTGGGTTCACTTTTAAAGCTGCTTGATGTTGATTCAAATCTGAGAACATCACAAAGGTACTCTGTGTGTGCGCACATGAAGTGAACCTATTGCTGTTGCTCTTCGCATTGCTATGTATATGGCATCTGCTAATTGTTTATAGTATCCCAAGACATGTGGCTATATGCTTGGGCTCTCTAGACATCAAATCCTTTTACCAAGATCTTTAGCAATATTTTTCTATTCACTGGAAACATCACAGAAGAAGAAGCCACAGGGCTAAGGTATTTGATAGTGCTGACACAGCAACCCATTTTCTTTTTTCTCTTTTCTGGGTCACCTCTTCCTTTCTATCCTTTGCTTTAAAAGGTGGAACACACACACACACACACACACACACACACACACACACACACACACACACGCAGGCACGCACACATAGACACAGACAGACAGACAGACAGACACACACCCACACACACACATACACACACATCTTTATAAAGACCCAGCACGGATGGGTGTGGTCTCTTCTTGTAAAACCAGCATTGGGAAGGTGGTGACAGGAGGATTACAAGTTTGACTTGTAAGTTTGACTAGTAAGACTCTCTCTAAAACACCCAGTGGTATATGGCAAAGAAACTTTATGGCCTTTCTTAATAGCCCACTGACCAAATAGCATCAGAAATAATTACAAAACCGATACACTAAATTTAAAAGTTCTCTTTGATAGGGGACAACGCCCACTACGTGTGATGCCAGCATCTCCAAAGGGAAGCTAGGGAAAGGCACCCAGAAGGACTGGGGAAGAGGATGGTCTTAGTGATGCTCGGCCACATGAGTCTTATCCTAAAATGTATGCATCTGAATGAACTTCTGCCAAGGAGTTTGAGCTTAGACTGTTTGTCTTGGCTGCCACAGTTTGGTGCAGATGTGGAGTCTTGGAATCACTTGGCAAGCAGTGGGTTTTGTCTCAATGCTCAGTTACCATCTTCTGGTCATTTGCCATTGTAACCCGAAGGACAGATTCTTATTTCTTGGACATGATTCATTCCTACTTATGCTATTGTCTGGAGCCCACTGATCGGAAGGATGCTCTGAGGATGTCGTCGGCAGTTACTTAGCTTCTCCTGTTTCCATGGTTGCAGGAGGACCTGTGGGACTGGTATCTCAGTGGCAGCATTTCTAAGACTCTTGAGTCCAGGACAGTAATGACTACTCAGGTTTGAAGTGATACCTTGAATTCCATGATTCATTTGGACATCCCGTTGAGTTGACTATGGAGTAGTGACTTGGCCACTGCCTGACTCACTTCTTCACCTGAGGGCTTGTTAGGGGCAGGGTTCTTGAGGTCACTGTGACTGAAAAGAGGGCATGAGCACAGTTTGCAACCTGGAACCAGCAGGTACTTGACCATCAGTGGTTTCTGCTCCTCGGGAGGCTTGATGGACATTACTTTTCTGTAGTATTAGCAGTTCCGGGTCACTACACTTCTGGTAGTGAGGTCACTGGGGTACTCTTCTAGAAGGTTCTGTTTCTGATCCTAAGCTTCTGGTAAGAGTTAAATGTGAGGCAAACACAGAAACCTTTTTGTATAAGATATGATATATTAAATTGTTCTGCTTAATATAATACCTAACAATATAAAAAAGAAGGAATTCTAATTTAGTAATAGGGATTTATTTTACAAGGACTTCAACAAAGGCTTTCCTGTAATTAGAGAACAATTTGAACTGTGAAGGTCTTGACAACTTGCTAGGCCTTAACTTTATCCCCAGATCATACAAGGAATATGCCAGTTGACAAGTACATTTTAACTAGAGGCAAAAATATCTGTTAGCATGGTGAGACCTTCCTTTGCCTGAGAAGGAGAAAGTGTAAAGGGAGGCACTGGGAGGAGAGGAGGCAGGAGGGCTTCAATCAGGCTGTAAAGTGATTACATAAATAAAGAAATGGAGAAAAAAAAACCCTATCCGGTAGCCTTCACACAATAGTTTGGGAATAATTTGAGTATGTCACCCAAGAGCTTGCATCTTGAAATTCCAATCCAGCTGTGGGGTAGGAAGAAGTTCGAAGCCTAAACTGACTCCGCTGTTAGAGGTGAGGCCTTTGGACAGGGACCAGATTTCCTCAAGTGTGGAGCCATCGTGATGGAATCCTGGTGGATTCATAGGAAGGAAATGTGCCAGACAGACACACATACACGTGCGCACTATGTGGTGTCCCGTAATGCACTAGGACTGTGCTGGCAAAAAGGCAATCGCCAGATACAGTCCTTGACTTTGCACCTCAGCGCAATAAGCCACAATAAACTTTTCCCTCTCCACGATGTAGCCTGCCCCAGGCATTGTGTTACAGCAGAAACGCGTATGATCACATACACAGCCGTGTTAGCCTTTTATGAGAATGTGAATCCGTGTCTCTCTGAAAGAAATACAAAGTTTGGAATGCATGCACGCTAACTCGCTCTACTTGCATATCATCTTGGAAGGCTGGATTTTTCTTTTGATTTGATTCTCACAAAGAAAGTAAAGTTTATTTACTTTAAGTATTCTCAAGAGATAAAAAAAAATCCTGAGACACCCATGCCTCCAGTTTAAGAACACATAGCACAGGGTCTGACGCTGCGTAGAGTCAGACCCCATGCTCTGAGAAGAATATAAAATTTTCCTGAAACTCTTTCCTCCATTACTTAATTGGCAAGGAACCTCGCTGCTAACCACTATCCCAGACTATGCAAACATTACTCCCTCCCTCTCAGGAGTGGCAATTATACCCAGGTTACCTTTTAATGTAAAAAGTGAATGTTTTGACTATGTGACAAATATTTATTGGTTTAAAAATAACTACCCAATTCGTGTGCTGTGGACATGTTTGAGCAGGGAGCTCATATCTTACTCCTAATAATTTTCAAAGCTGAATTTCAGTTCTGTTTTTTTTTCCCTCTCTTCTTTATTTGCCATCCAAGTCCCAGATTTTGTGACAATCTTAGAAGAATGTGAAGTTTTGTTTTGTTCTTGTAATAACGTGGGACCATTTCAGAGAGCAGTTCTGTTTCATCCTGGCATTTGTTTGACAATGGGAGACCATTTTTGTACTGCAGGCTCACATCTGTCTAAGTTATTTTCTAATTAACCTGACATATGCTTTCACAGGCATAATTTCCTTTCAACCATTGGTCTCCCAACTTCCAAATTTTGCCTCTCATCAGCAGAAACTCTCTGAAACTGTCTCTTTGAAAAATGTGTGCATATTACTTTTTCCTGCAAATTGTATACATGTAGTGTTTTTATTCTGTATGTGGCATATGAAGAAAGTCTAATTTCTGATTTTTGAGTTGAAACTGGAAATTCTATTATTTAAAAATACCATCTCTTGTGTATACACCCCACTTGGGAATATGCAGTCCTGTGTTTATTGTTCTGTATAATTTTTATGGTCTAATATTCCTTGGGATGCATGTCACTCCTGTGACTTTAATACCCCAAGGCAGTGACTCACCAAGGAGCATCGGAGAGCAGACACACTAGGAAGTATACGTTGGAAAAGGCATTGGCAATCCTCATCTAACTCCCTGGCACATTAGAATAAATAGCCTACCCCATTACCACACAAGGTTGTGGTAGGGTCTCGCAATTTAAAAAATCTTCATATAGGCCACAAAATAGCACTTTTGTCTTGTATTTATCTTGTACTTAGATGGATGTGATATTAAGGACAGAGAGTAAAAAGAGTATGTGGTATTAGGTTGTAAATTCTATGACTTTTTATGTGGTTCACACTTGTGTTTGTTCAAGGCTGTAGCCACCCTGTAATGCCGTATGAGACATCATTTTGCCTTTTATATTTTGTTTTATATGTATTTTGCCTGCATGTAGGTCCATGCATCACATGCATGCAGTTCTCAGGGAGGCTACAAGAGGGCATCAGATCCTCGGGAACTGGAGTTATAGGTAGTTTTGAGCCACCCTGTGGGTGCTGGAAACAGAATCTGGGTTTTCTGCAAGAAGAAGTTCTCCTAATCTCTGATCTGTCTCTCCAGCCCTCTAGCTGTATTTATTTTTAATAATCTAGGCAAATTCTTGAAAAGTGACAAGTAGGCTAAATTGTATTTTAAGCGGAATGCTTTTAAATTATACTGAAATAATTTATGGTTAGTTGACTATTTTATTTTCCAAATTTATTTATTTTAGATCAAAAGATACACATTTGCTAATGCTTAAAATATCTGTGTATAATTTATGCATGCACATATAAAGTATATACACATATGCATATGCACGCGTATTCATTGTAAACAACAAAATGTATATGTGTGCTCCACCTAGTTAACTATCACACGCATTAACTCATGTGGTCATACTGTCTGTGGTGAGAGGTCTTAACATCTGGTCTTATAATTTCCCCCCCACAACACAGTATGTGGTCCTCGACTACCATCGCTCTTCTCTGCAATGGTGATGGACCAGAGGTTCCTCTTCTCCATAGTGTTCTCTCTTTCCTTCCTCTCCCCTCCCCCCCCCCCCCTGGCTCCTGTAGGGCTCCATGTTTAAACTGCCTTTCATGAGGGTGGAAGGAGCCAGGTGGACCTGCTTTCTAAGTGAAGAGGCCTGAGGCTGGGGGGGGGGGCGGGCGGGCAGGAGACAGAGGACTAAGCTTCCCCTGCAGGTGGGTAGCGAGCTGTTCATGACCACTGCAGCGGAAAGCTAGAAAAGGCGATTTAAAACGAGGTTGTCTAGCGTAGAGATTGTTTAAAACCCCATGTTACTGTTTCGTTTAAAACCACGGAGGAGCAGTTAATGTTAAGTGTTGCCCCTCTTTGGACTAGGGCTGTCGACCTCTGAGCCTAAGAGGTCTGAAGTCTTAGGGTTGACTCCCAAACTGCAGGGGGAAAAGTACATCAGCAAACTCTTTGAAAATTTATACAAGTAGTATTGTCACTCTATGTATTAAATCTTAGGGAAGTTAATTTCCCTAGAGCTATTGCCATATCTATCAATAGCTAACCTACTTAGGGCCACGAACTCGTCAGAACCTGCATTCTTTTTTGGGGGGTAAGGAATAGCTCTCTATATAGATGACCTCATTTGTAAATACGGTGCTTTTTTTTTTTTTTTCCCTAAACACAGTTTTGGTTTATCAGTGAAGTCTTCACACTCCTTTCCACACTGAGTGTTTGAAGCCCGCACTCTCCTGCATTTGGTGTTCAGCACACAGTGCTCTGGGACATTTGGACATTAAGGGATTTCCCCGCACGGTGATCACGACTGTGTTGCACACGCCCATTGTTTTATGTGTAATGTGCCTGTCATGGAAAAGGAAGGTAGGCTGAACTCAGAGAGCCATCGTCTGTTCAGTCAGTGCCCACACCCTGACGGAGAAAATCCTTTAGCTTCTCAGGACCTGAGCATTTCATACATTAAAATGAGACCTGACAATACCCCTGGTTGGGTCCACGTTATCAGTTGTTCTACTGGACAGATCCACAAAACCAACAAATCCAGAGCCACCAGTGCCCAAGTCTGTGGGGAAGGTGCCAAGCGGTGGGCGTATCCTGACAGAACCATAGCACATCTCCTTGGAGATCCATATGTCCTAGATATTTAAGAGAAAGCAATATTATATTTTATATTGTAACAAATTCAAGTTTGCTTGGAAACAGACTGAAAGTGCATAAAGTGGTGACCCAGAACCTGAGTGAATTTCCGCAGAGTATGTCTTGTCAGAGATAGGGTGTTTCTAACACAAGCGCTTCAAGAACGCTGGTCTGGGGCCCCAGCCCAAAAGTCACACCATCTCATCGCTGCCTCCCCCCCCCCCCCCTCCTCCAGCATCTGCTCTGTCTCATATGCCCTAAGGGCAAGGACAGTCATCACACAGCACTGTGCCAGATTTCCTTCACTTACTCTTCCCAAAAGTTCTTTCAAGGCACGAACTATTGTCTGCTTTTCAGATGAGTAAATCAACAGCATGGGGATTTGAAATTATGTACTCTGCAACTGCCAGAGGCAGGTACTAAAAACGATGGTCCTTTGAGCAACTCCAAGTGCAATTTGAGCTCCAGCGAAATGGGAACGCTGACTTGGCTGCCCCCTGGAGTCATCGAGTGCAAGTGCAGCGGTAGGAGGGTTTGCCGGAGCTCGTCCCTCCCACTCAGAGCCTGCGATTTAAGGGCTGAGCAGTACCAGGGCGTGGAGAGCTTTGTGCGCCTGTGTTATCAGTCTGCCTTTACAGAATCTAGGACATGCCGCTGGGCACAGCGGGGCTGAAGGCTTGCTCCTCAAACAGATTTGTCATTTTTGCCCTGTTGTGATGACATATTGCTTTAATGCCTCCAAGGCTTAAGTAGAAGAGGTCCCAGACAGAGAGTTCTGAGGGTTTCAAATATTTTCAGCTGCTGAGACAGAAAACAGAGAATAAAGACAGTGCGGTTGAGTTTAAGAAGCACGTATTGGGTGCTTTGCACATAGAGAACACAGAGGAAGACGTTGGGAAGATGTCAGTGTCATGACTGAGGTAAAACAAAACACGGCCCTTTGTTAAGCTCTATGACAGAAGACACTGGCATAATTTTTAAATTTGAGGACCTCGAAATTTAGAAAACACAACACAGCAGTAGCCACTTAACAGACAACCCAAGTCTCTTCTATACAGTCTGATTCTCTGCTATTTTGGTTTGTTCACTAGACACGGTGGCTGCCACTGCCACTTGGTTGTCAATCGGGTTTAGTATCTTAGCGTCTGACGGTCCATCAGGCTCTGGGCCTTCAAATGTCTTCCTGTGCCCAAGTGTTATTTCTTAGTTCATAGTCTCAAAAAATGGAAGGCCCCTTTTAAGATTTGGGATGTGAATGGTTCGTGACCCTCGTCACAGGCCCTAACATTTGTAGGGGATAGCATCTTACAATATCATGGCTTTTTGGTGGGTGGCCCTTCCACAGGGGCTATCTGTGGATCAGCCACCAAAGATAAAATACTTAATGCATTGTTTATCAAAAGTGATTCTTTTGTTTTGCACTGCAGCTGTGGCCCGATGAAGGGAAATTAAGAGAATTTTTGCTTAAAAACAACAACAAAAACAACCCAAAAACCTTATATAAAAACCTGTTTGGGTCCCATTCAGGCCTTCATCTTGTCTCTGCTTTGTACTTGTATTTCGAGGTTGGAATTACTTTACTAAGGGATCTGGGTATGAGATGCCCAGTCAGTGTCATCTCATCCCCTGTTTCCTGCTTGTAATTCTAAGAGGAGACGTAATGGGCTCTGGTCTCTCTAGGAAGTCATTTGTGTGCAGAGATTTTATGGGTCCGATCAGCTCAGAAATCGCTGAAGAAACATTTAAGGCAACGATGAAGAGTGAATGATCTTTGTGTCACCCAAAACCTCAGCTGAACACTCCCGATACTCCATCAGCTGTTTGAAACCCAGAAGCCATGGCCCAGTCTCCAATTAATCCCAGGGAATAATGAGATACAGGGGTATTTTTTTTTTTTATTCCTTTCCTCTTCCTTCTTCTTGCTAACAAAGCTTTTCAAGCTGGCCGCAGTATGCAAATGCGTGCGTTTTGAATTTGCAGTGTGTGGAGGATAATATGAAATGGTCAGCAGGTCAGGGAGTTGGAGGATTTTCCTGAGAGTATTAGCTACAACATAACTCTCCTTATGGCCACTACTGGTTCAGTGCCACAACTGTCGTTCTACTTTATGAAAGACTCAACACCAGTCTTTCATTCTTTCATGTGGCATAAGGCACTAGATTAGGACTTATGTGAGGTTCCTGAAATTTAGAGAAAGCAGAAAATGTGGGCAACACAGAATTGATTGAAGAGTAAAAGCCATTTATTTTAATATTCAGCCTGGAGAGAGAGAGAGAGAGAGAGAGAGAGAGAGAGAGAGAGAGAGAGACAGACAGACAGACAGAGAGAGAGACAGAGAGGGAGAGAGAGAGAGAGAGAGAGAGAGAGAGAGAGAGAGAGAGAGAGGGAGGAAGAGGGAGAGAGAGAGGGAGAGAGAGAGAGAGGGAGGGAGAGAGAGAGAGGGAGGGAGGGAGAGAGAGAGAGAGAGAGAGAGAAAGAGAGAGAGAGAGAGGAAAGAGACAAGGGAGGACTCCTTTGAATCAGTATTTTCCAGACGTGACCACCTGGGTTATTGTATAGGTCTTATACAGAATTGGGCCAATCAACATCCCAGCCAGGGCGGGAGAGGGTCCTAAGACCCTTAGCTGATGAGCGATTGACAGTTGGGTGGCTTAGGGGAAGGAAGGGTTAGTTTTCTGCAGGATGTGGCCTCTGGTAGGTTGTTGGTGTTTTGGTAGATGGCTTTATACCTGTGTACACTAATTGAGCTTGCTGGGTTGTTATTATTATTCTTTTATAAAGGATGTAAAGATAGGAGGAAGATGTGGAGACAGGTTCAGGGCAATGTGGAGAGGGTGTGTATATATGATCAAAATACATTATGCAAATGTATGAGATTCTCAAATAATAAACATCGGGTATTATATCGACGAACAAATAAAACGAACAGCCTCGGGTATCTCCTATCATATAGCCTAGTTCTCTGCTGTTTTGGTTGGTTTAACAGGCATGCTGGCGGCTGCTGGCCACCATGTCCTCAGTGAGCTTACAGTTGGTGTCGGTACTCACATGTCTTCTAGAGCCCATCAGCCAGTGTGAGTGAGAGGAGTGGGCTAGCAGCCAGAACAGGGGGTAGGTGCGGTCTGTGGTGAATTGGGGTACATACTTAAGAGTGGGTATCCCTTTTTATTTCTGCTTGGCATATTATCTTGGTGATGCCAAATACCTTACAGTTTAAAAATGAATCAGAGATCTGAATTTTGTGTGTGTGTGTGTGTGAAATCTCCATTTTAAGTGGAAACAATCAAAACAGTATCTATCAGGTGTAAGTTGCTGGACAATGACAGTTGAAGCCTTGGTTTCACTTGGGGATGCACACAGAGATTGGGAGGGTGGTGGAGTACCGTCTGCATTGTTTCCCACGGCTGTACTGCTTCCTTTTCTGATGACAGACGTCTGAGTAAAGCTGGGAGGCTGTGAAGTGGGCTCCAGTCTGTGTACTTGGTGTGTTTCAGGGCTGTCTTCTTGCAGTCTTCTATGTGAGAGGACTTCCTTAGAGTTAGGTGTGCTCCACCGAGCTCCTCTGTAGCGCTCACTCTGAACTCCTGCATGCCCAACTCTTCCGTTAATTCTCTCCTCCTCTTAGGGGGTTTCACCTTCAGCTGAAGATGGAATGGCAGTATTAACATTTACAAACTTCCGGGACAGACCTTCAGAAGATGGCGAAGTTGTTTTCACCTGCATTTCTTTTTGTTCCTGTTATCTGTGGATTTTATTTAATCGGTTTCCTGTCTGCGCAAGCACACAAAATTGAAAACTGATTACAGTTTTCCAGATGCAATTGCATACTTACTTGGTGTTACTTTAGCGGAAAGTTTTATAAATTTAACCAGTCCTGGAGTGAAATGACTACGTCACCATTAGGTGCCCTCTGTAAAAGTGCATGATCCTGAGATTTTTCGTTATTATTAAACACAGACTTTTTACATAAAACAAAATCACACTGAGGCTGTCATGTGCTGTGATCAAGAATTCTTTTACTTTATCAGTGTAATGATTTGTGTTTTCTTCATTCTTGGAAGTATGATGAGGAAAAAAATGCCTGAAGAACGTTTGGAAGTTGTAGGATTAAAAACTATTTTTTTGCTTAGTATTTGTCAGGCTTGTACTAAGTATTTTTTTTCGGTCATCCTACATTATATTATTTGACCCTTTAAAACATTTGTAAGTGCCTTAGTTAGGGACTCTATTGCTGTGGTAAAACACTGTGAACAAAAGCAACTTGGACAGGAAAGAGTTGATTTCATCTTTCAACTCCCAGGTCACACTCCATCACTGAGGGAAGTCAGTGTAGGAATGTGGAGGCAGGAACGGAAGCAGAAGCCATGGAAGGATGCTGCTTGCTTGCTTGCTCCTATGGCTTGCTGTGCTTGTTTTTTTACACACTGCAGAACACCAGCCCAAGGGTGGCCTCATCCATATAGGTCAGGCTCTCCCACACCAACCATTAATTAAGAAAATGCTTTATAAATTTGCCTACAGCCTGATCTTATGAAGGCATTTTTATTTTGTTTTTGTTTTTCAAGACAAGGTTTCTCTGTGTAGCCTTGACTGTCCTGGACTCGCTTTGTAGCCCAGGCTGGCCTCGAACTCACAGAGATCCACCTGCCTCTGCCTCCCGAGTGCTGGGATTAAAGGCATGCGCCACCACCGCCTGGCTGAAGGCATTTTCTTAACTGACATTCCCTCCTCTCGGATGACCCTAGGTTGTGTTAGGTTGATGGAAAACTCCCCAGAATGGTAGAGTTACATAGCAGTTCCCCTTTAAGGAAGAAGAAACACTTTCAGAATGATCTCATCATCCAAATCCATGCTGTCTCTCAGTTGTGGAATTTGCATTCAGGCTCATGTTTGTTTAACCCTCAAAGTGTCACATTTCTAATCACCATGCTGCATAGTATACTTATTTATGGAAGGATTTTTTCATTCCTAGTTACCGTGTGCAGCACGGTAAGCTAAGCAAGAAGAGCTAGTGGAAACAAGTCAGGGATGGACTTTCCTGTTCTCTAATTAAGGCAAGAGAAACCACTTAGAGGATGAACTGGATGCTGTACTTCCCAGTGCTGGTGGAGGATTTTGTTCGGGAATGCTGGCAAGGTCAGGCGACTCATCTTGATCAAGGAATAATGTCAGGAGCATCATGCGAGAACACACCATCAGGAGTACACATGCTTTGCGGCTTTTAACGGTTTGACTTACACCTTTTCAAGTTTACGATGGTATAAAAGTGATACAGTAGAAACCATACTCAGTGTTCTGAATTTTGATCTCTGCCTGGGCTAGCAGTTGGTTCTTTCTTTTGGTGCTCGAGGGTGGCAGCGAGTTGCAGTTTCCAGTCAGCCATAGTTACAAGGGCAGCGGTGCACTGGGCTCTGTATTGGCAGATTGAGACCAATAGGAGGCCGTGCGTAATAGGTACGTTCTGACTGTTGATATTTTTAGCTTATGTTGTGTTTCCTGGTCTAGGATGGCACTTAAGTTAGGGAGTGTCTGCATACGACATTGACGTTGAATGACCATGGGAAGACATAACACCACACTTTGTAGGGATGCGAAATATTGCATTCTGTCATATTTTATATAAGTCCAATGGCTGCTTTGGGTTTCAGTCTCTTGGGTTCTCCTTAATTCATTCAACTGGTCCTTACTAATGGTTTCTGAGAAATCAAAACCTACAGAGTTTCAGCAACGGACAAAGCTGTTGAGGTATCTAATCCCTTCAAGCTGGGCTTCACCATCATCTCTAGACCCTGCTCAGATTCTGGAGTTTGGTATCAGCAGTTATGGCATGCTGTATTTGTGACTAAATCCACATGCTTTGCTTTTGACAACTAAGGTCATCCATAAGATTCTCCTGCTGGGAAATGGCTGATTAAAAAGGTACCAGCCAAGATCCACAGCTGAGCTTGTTCTGGGCACTGTTTTTGCTTCTACATGAATCGATCCCAGGATTGATGCTAAAATTGTTTGTTTCCAAGTACGAAGAAGGTCTGCTGAAATTAGCATAACTGAGGATTTTATTCTGTGGCTTCTTTTTCTAACAGTAATAACATACACAGGCAGCAAGATAAAGGTAACGAACTGCTTAAAACTACAATAACCTTGGAAGAAATTCTGCCTGGGTATCCTGGGGATTGGCAGCAATTCTCTTTTGTACTTCAGCTATTGGATCATCTCCGCAGCCTTTGCCTCCTTGTGAGATATTAGTATAACTAATGCGGTACCACTCCAGCCTGTGGAAATGTCAAATGGGTAGAAAGGCATAGTGAGAAACAAGCAGTTCTTTGTCTCATTTGAACAGTTACAAGGCAACTATCTATTGATATTTTTCTTTTATGCTTTCAGAAATTATTATCAATACATAGCCCTCGACTATAAATACATAGTCACGCTGACATCTAAGCATTATGTATATATGTCTGCATAACCGTAGACCTATTTATCTTTTAAACATCTACCCTTGTTTTGGCACACATGGGATCGTAAGGGCCTTCATTGTCCTATAACTTGATTTTTTTTGCATACTTAGCAGAAATTTCTTACTATATATTTTTCCATTATTATTGTGTATGAATAATACGAATACCCAGAATTCTGTGTCCTTGAAAATGTCTGGAATTGAAAGGATGGCTAAGGAATGTGTTGGAATCCCACAGAACTGTGCTCAGGTGTTTTTCTGGTGTGGTAGTTGGTGGGCTCAGCCATAGGTATTTGCAAAGTCTAGTTCTCATTTTGTTATATTAGTATGACCTTCCTCTGCTTCACTTTATGTTAATCAGAACACAGGGCCAACGACAATAATACTTTTCTTAATCTGTGAGGATTAAATAATATTTTAAAGTAGTTGTCATAGTTTCTGACATGTAATAATTGTTCAGTAAATGAAAGATGTGAACATTATGGATTCCAGGAGAAATTTTAGCTTTGTATTCAGTTTCTGATAACTTAAATATGAAGGTATTTTGTATGCATATCAATGTGGGTATTTTAAAACACCTGTCTTTCTGGGCTACTTTCTAAAAAAAAAATCATTAAAAATAAAATTGGGTTCATCTTAATCTGCCAATCATATTTGGAAAGGCTTATTTCTGGCAAATAAGTTATTATCCTGGTAATAAATTGTATGTAAGTTGTGAATAATACTTTATTTTGTATGTTCAGAAAGATGGGGCAAAGCTGAATAGGATCTTTGGATGGTTAGAAACCTAGAGTTGGGATGTAGCTCAGTGGTAAAGCATGTGTCTAGTATGCATACTGTTCTCACTTGGATTCCTGGTACTGCAGAGGGTTGGGGGATGTTGAAAAAACAAGAGTATAAAATTATGAAGAAAAGTTATAGATGCTTAGAGTCGTGAAGTTGGTAATGATGCTTAATGACTGTGGCTATTCTTTTCAATATGGAGCCTACATTATGGAGCCTAAGAAGTATACATGAGAAAATAGAGAGGGAAGAAGTTGACTGTGCAATGGCTACAGTAGTGGATGCAAAACAGCAACTAGGAAGTAATTAGGGGACATTGGACTCTTCTCGGACACAATTTGGTGTGGTTTTACTGCGTACTGCTGGCCCTGCCTACCCAGTATTAAGGTGCTTCTCTGTTCTCTGGCTTCTAGTTCAGTCATCAACCCCAGGCACCCCTGTGAGACTAGAAGAGGGCAAGTGAGGCCTGAACATTAATTCTCCCGACACCCTTTCTGCCTGCAATAATTAGCAAGTGCAATGTAGTCCTCTATGCCAGATCTTGGTTTTCCTTAGGGTGCTTCTATCATTACTTTGTTTATTCATTGCTTCATTGTCTGGGTCATTAGAAGCAAGACCTAAGAAAATAGGGAATATGAGCATATTGACACCATTTCTCCATGCTATCATATGACTTGGGCCATAGTGGGTGTTCCATGAGTAATTGTTGCACAGATGCATGAAAATAGGTAGACTGATTGTTACAGTGGTAGATGGGCTTGGTCAGTGCCCTCTCATCTCGTTGACATTCGCAAATTGCTGGGACTCTACACATGGACTGTAAACTTTTAGAGGTTAGATATTTCTCCCTCTCTCCCTCCCCCCTCCTTCCCTCTCTCCCTCCCTCCCTCTCTCCCTCCCTCCCTTCTTTCCTTCCTTCCTCCCTTCCTTCCTTCTTTCTTTCCTTCCTTCCTTCCTCCCTTCTTCCTTTCTTTTTTCCCTCCCTCCCTTCCTCTTTCTTTCCTTCCTTCTTTTTGAAACAGGACCCCACTGTGTATGTTTCGGAGGGTGGCCTGTAACTCACTGTGTAGACTCTGTAGTAAGTTGCTAACCAGCTCTGCTTCTGATTTCTTTCTTTTTTCAGGGCATAAACTATGATGACAAACCTTTAAGAGAGAAAAGATATGCAGAGCACAAGAACTGCCCACTCTTTTCAATTTGTATGCAAATAAATGGAACATTTTAAAAATCTGATTTTGAATAGGTTAATGACATTTTCAGCTCACCTTGGAGTCCTCAGATTTAAGGGGTCCAGTAAACAATGAGTTTTCAAGAGGAAAACTCCATTCAAATATTCAAGTTTCAATAATTTCACATAACTGGAAAATGGCAATATGGAGAGCATTTTGCTTGCCATATAGCATTGTAATTTGACCAAAATAATTTCTGTGCTTATTTGGTTGAAAATCCAAGAGGTTAATGCCAATCTTGTAGGATGGCATTGAAAAACTAAGCATGAGATTTGTGGCTAATCTAAAATTAGAGGCAACGGATTCTCTCATGTTGAGTGCTACTTTAATATAGGAATTCTTAACAGCAATGAAGATCTACCCCTGTTAATTTTACTTCAAGAGGCAGGGTTGGCATGAAAATTATTTACCACGAAGTGATGTAAAACTTCCTTGGAAAAAAAGTCCACATGCTTTACAACCATTTCTTGAGGGTCTATACTGTGGCAGGCTCAAGGAGTACATTAGTGAACAACACGAGGTTGCTGCCTCATGAAATTAGCATTCAAGTGGAAGAAGCAGGAGAATGTTTGTATCTTAATGGCAGTCAATTATTTGTGACATAAAAGTAAAATATGCAAATAAGGGAAGAGTATATATAGGGTATGGGTTAGGGAAGTTCTCTGTGAAGGGACATCATTTAAGCAAAATCCTGCATGAAGAAGAGCTACGAGCACATGACTACACAGGGCAAGAACATCCCAGGCAAGGTGAGTAGTCAAGGGCAGAGGCAAAGATGGGAGATTCGTGGCTGTCGGTTTTATGAAGACTCTGGGCCCATCTGCCAGTGGGGGTAGCATAATGGCTCTGTGATAGCTCAGTGCTTCTGCCATAGAAGCGAGTGGACAAGCAGCTGCAGACAGGCTGCAATGGGTTATTATTATTCCTTCCTTTAATGGGATATTCCTGAACTCCAATGTTGGGATCCTCAGTAACTCCCATTCACTCAGCATCAGTTTCCGATGGTACTTCTGCCAGACGTCTCTAATATGCACCCATCTCTTCCAGGTTCACAAGTAGCACATTTTTCATGCTATTGTAATAGCATGGATTCCTCAACCATTCATATCTACATCCCTTCAGAGCGGTGGTGAGGAGAGGCATTCTGGTTTGATGGTTTATCTTCTGGAGGCATAAGAAACAAGCCCTGGGTTTCTTTTCCTTTTAAAAAAAGTATGGTAGTGTTCAATTGTTTGCAAATGGCTCTTTCGTCATGTCTTTTAGCACTTTTTCCAGGCTGGACTTCACTAGTTCATCTATGAGACAGATGCCAGAATGCTTACTTCTTTGTTGGACATGTTTCTCTGGGTTTGTTAAAAGCCTTCAAAGGCTGATTCCTAAAATCAGATCTATGTTCTAGACATGTTCTGCTGAACTCCAAGCATGACATTGACTATCAACTGCCATGATCTGAAAGTATACTTCCTTGATCTGAAATCCGTGCTTTTGGTCAATGAAGCCCCAAACTGCATCATTTTGCTCAGCATCATCTGTGGTTTGGACATGAGGTACGTTCCCCATCCTCCAAAGACTTGTTTGCTGAAGGCTTGACACCTAGTTGGTGTCACAGAGGTAAATAGATCAGGAGGATGCTAGCTTTGTGGCTGGATTAGCTTGTGTAGGGTTTTAGGAGGGAGAACTTTGCTGAAGGAAGCAGGCGGCTGTGCCTTTGAAGAGGGTACCTTGTCTGTGGTCCCACCTACCCCACTACTTCCTTCTCTGGCTGCTGTGTGGTGAGGTGAGCATCTTTTCTGCTATGCCCTTCCACTCTGATGTTCCTGCATTGTGATCGGCCTGAAAACAGCAGAGAATCCACACATAGAAACCTCTGAAAGCATGAGCGAAATATGTATTTCCCTGCTTAGGTTGATTGCCCAAGTATCTTATCAAAGAGGCAAAGTTTATCTTATGTAGCATCTATTTTCTACTATCAATTTGTATGTGGCTTGTAAGCAGATAAGTCTCAACCTTGTTCAAGAATAATACAGGTGTGTCAAATTCAGGTGGTATCAGCTGTATACCTTTAGGCAGATTTTATTTCATTGTTCAGAATCAGAGTCTTTTTAAAATTATAAAATTATGTGTTAATCAATTGTTTCTTACTTGGCTATTGTCATAAGTAAGATTATTGTAAAAGTGTAAAGCATTAAAGGAAGGACGGATGGCCAGGTAGGCTAGCCCAAACTAAGGATGTATGAAAAAGCATGAAAACCCACTCTATTTAAAGCTAATTACAAATATAAAATTTTAACGATAGGTACCCCTACATGAGTGGATGATGCTTCCCCCAGAAGACACTGGTTATTAAATGAAATTCTCAGGGCCTGGTATGGCAATCTCTACATGAGGTATTGGTCATGGAAACTTCAGAGCCCACAGAATAACATAGACTATTGCTATCACTAGTGCTTGCACATCATAACAAGATGCTAAAACCCTGTTGTTGAAAAACGGCACACTTTGGTTGCATCAGATAGAGAGAGCAAATTGAAATTAGTCTCAGAAAATTCTGTGGTGGTTTAAATAGGTTTGACCCCCATAGGTTCGTGTGTTTGAATGCTTGGCCCACAGGGAGTTGAACTATTAAGAGGTGTGGCCTTGTTGGAGTAGGTGTAGCTTTGTTGGGGGAAGTGCGTCCCTGTGGGGTGGTCTTTGAGGTTTCCTATGTTCATGGCCCCCCTCTGTCTGGTGTGGAATGAGAGCCTTCCCCTGGCTTCCTGTGGAAGCAAGTCTCTTCCTAGCTGCCTTTGATCAAGATGTAGAATTCTCAGCTCCTTCAGCACCATGTCTGCCTGGATGCTGCTGTGCTTCCCGCCATGATGATAATGGACTAAATCTCTGAAACTAAACCAGCCTCAATTAAATGTAGTCCTTTTTAAGAGTTGTGTTGGTCATAGTGTCTCTCCACAGCAATGGAAACCTTAACTAAAAGAGATGCTATGCAGGCCACTGGAGGAGAAAAGTTTTCAACAGATTTACCTGGCCAAGGACCTATCACCATAGGCAAGATGTACTTTGGGTGCAATACTGCTATGATTGTTATGCTAATTAACTGCTCATGATTGTATTTAAGACATGCTCCATAGAAGGAAATTTATGTTTAGTACTGTAAAGGTGGTTTAAAAGCCCATAGTCGTGTGTGTGTGTGTGTGTGTGTGTGTGTGTGTGTGTGTGTGTGTACACATGCTATTGTTGTTTTGCTCAACAGATATATTTCCAAACTGCCTTCTAAATATTTATGTATATAACTATAGGTTAGTGCAATTCTCAGTCTTGGTCAGAGAAGCTTCTTGTCACAATAGGCAGCAGTCAGTGCAGAGACTCATGACTAATTAAGGTGCTAAGGATAAGTGACAGTTGAGTGCTCAGCCCTAAATGAAACATCGATGTTAGGCCCCTCCCCCCAAGGCTTGGGAAGCATTGTGGAAGAGGAGGCAGAAAGAATGTAAGAGCTGAAGGCTTGGGAAGAGCACTGTGGTGTTCTGCCTTCTGGACACGCTGTAGCGGTCACACTCAAGAACACACCAACAGCTGTGGTTACTTGCCCCAAATCAAGCCAAAACAAACTCTGACAAGAAAGGGGAGAGGCTCATGAGGTGCTACCTCAGGCTGAAGTACTACTGGCAATTCATGGCTGTTGGGCGCTGGGAAGCCATATTTCTTCAGGAATGTGATCACTTCTAGGTTGCCCATAGTTGTGAAGGCAGCAAGAATTAGAGGGCATGTATTGGGGGTTATTCAGGGGAAAGTGAGGAGGGGAGTTGGAGGCGGATGTGACCAAAACACATCATATGAAATTGTCAATGAATAAATAAAATATGTTACAAGTGTAAGGCTTTCAGGAGGAATTTAATAATATTATTCTTTGTTTAGCTACACTATAACCCATTTTTAGGGCCCAAGTTCCAAGCTCACTACCATTTGATTACTGTATGAAAAAAAAAAAAGCTAGGAGTCACTCACCCATATCAGTTATGCATGCACTGTCCTATATGCCATGGAGACGATAGAACTGACGCATAGGTGGCTTCCAATAAATTCATGCTTGATAAAGGATTTTGTGTGACCCTTCCTTCAGAGATGAGTAGCCTGTGGGTTGGCTGATGAGACCAAAAGATAGTGACCCTATTTGTAGAGTTGACTTTAATTCTCAGTGTCATAACTGTGAAGTGTTAGCGGGATAATACAATGGGTGCGATTAGTAAATTATAAGTTAAAGCACTGCTATTTGCATTATTGTAAGTCACCCTGGCCAGTAGAGAGTCATTTAATGCCTTTGAATAGTTTATTAAACAGCACATCAGAAAGGTGAAAAGAATTAGTTTTCTTTTCCAAAGAGTAGCCAGGTCCTTCTCTGTTTAGGCTAAATATTTTGTTCAGAGCTTTAGATCCCTTAAAATAATAATATAATCAACTCTTATTTTCTTATTTAGAGCAGTAAGACCAAGAGAAGAGATTTACTATTCAGCAAGGATACTCGTCCCAGTGGAGAAGTTTCTGCATAGGTAGACTCTTGCCAACCTGGAGTCTAAGAAATCACAGATGACACATACAGTATTGGAAACATCTGGATTCACACTGAATCTTGTCAGACATGTGGCAGCTAAACCTAATGCTTTTTTTTTAGATCACAGCTACAAATTTGGTTGCCAATGTAAATTTTAATCTTGATTCCTTGGAAGACTTACAGTTTGGTGGAATTTACTTGATAACATGAGGCACAATATTATTTTTCCCCCTTAGAGTGATGGACTCAAGTGCTTGCCTGTGTGGTTTTGCTTATTTGTCTTATATTGTGCCTATGTTAGATAACTCAGGGCCATTCGACTTGTTAAGAACTGACTTAAGGAGAAACTTGTGGATAGCTACACTGTTCTCAGACCAGGATGCACTGGTTCATTACAAAGGAACATTAGCTCCTAACTTATAAAACTGTCAAACCACAATAACTCAGTGTAGAGAAACTCACTGGCTGAAAGACATGTGGGTGACTCGAAGAGGGAGGCAATGCAGCATAAAGCCCACACAGTTAGGGGAATGTAAGACTTTGCAGACTCAGTGAATATGCTTGAATGCCATTTCCCTGAGATGCACAGCGATGAGGGATGCAACTTACAACTGCTCTGGTGCATATCCAAATCCATGCACTTCAGAATATTGCTGTAATGCACACCCGTTCACTCACATCAGTTCTGTCCACTTGCCTCGAAGGTCTCCTGTATGAGATCTGAGAAGTTTTATCATCAGAATGTACAGTTTTCCACTTGTTATTGTTATTATTAGGTGTAATATGTCATCAGGTAAGACATGGTCTCTATAAGGAGTTTCCTCTATAGACAAAGGAACATTTTGGTGATCACATCTCTTGATCATCAAAACTGTGTACATTGTGTAAGGACCGAAGGTAATGTTTTTTATTATTTTCTCTATAATTAAACTACCTCAGACACTTTGTCCAGAAATCACTGGTTTAGGAAAGATAAGAGTGCTTAAGAATGCTTATGAGTGCTCATCCTCCTTTTAGTGTGGATGTGTTACAAATTACACCAACACCCCAGTAGGCCATGGACAAGTATCCTAGAAGCTCTGTCATCGTTCTGGTCACTTATGTGTCAGCTCCTGGTCTAGACAGATTGATAAGGAAGCAACAGGGTAGAGCTAACCAGCTTGCTGTGGTTGCTTATATCTCTCCGATGTTTTAAAATCCTTTCTCCGAATCTCCATTTTTGGCTTCCTCTTGGTGAATATTTAATATTTAACCAAAAATAATGTGCAAGTTTCAAGTTTCTATTTGTCAGTTTAGATACAGTAGTTTCTACAAGATGAAAAAAAAAACAGAGATGAAGAACTGGACCACTAAAGGGTGAGCAGGGAAGATGAGCCACTGTGAAGGAGCAGGGCTGAGTTTCAAATGACACCTCTGGTGTGCCTACCTCAGTTGCAGTCTTTGAGCAGGACTCATCTGTAAGTCAGGCACTGTCTCTTTCAAATATGGTGGCCGCTCTTGATTCATTCTAAATTACAGGCATCCCTGATTTTTATGCCAAGAGAGACTTTCTCCAACTTGCTGTGGGGAGGCCAGATGGCCTTGTTGCTGCTAATCAGCAGCTCACAGAGTTCTCAAGAGCATGCTGAGAACTCTGGCTCTAGCTAATTAACATAAACACCGAGTCAGAGGCAAGAATTAAGCAATCAACTCCTTTCTCTAATTCTTCTACAGTTTGGAAGTGTTCCCATGATTAGCTTGGTCTAAAGGCCCCAAAATAGAGGGGGAAAAAGTATCACTTGGGCTAAGCAAGGAGTTATAGAAATTATAGGAAAACTCCCATATAAACTTGGAAAAGAATTTAAATGTGATGCCTAATTAGGGCAACACAAATACAACCAGAGTCAAGTTCTTAGTACTTTTCTGTCAGAGGAATATTTACTTCTCTTGATGGAATTTTTTACGAAGTTTTAAGAGTTAGATGG
Source organism: Acomys minous (assembly GCF_964271855.1). NCBI lineage: Eukaryota > Metazoa > Chordata > Mammalia > Rodentia > Muridae > Acomys > Acomys minous. The sequence goes on along the minus strand of NC_140492.1, from coordinate 105,049,995 downwards.
AGTCTAGTGGCCTCTGATGAAGCTGCATTTTAATATTTCATGCAACATTTGAGAAAAATAAAATCTCTATCAGCCAAGCAGATCCCTTAAATTATGTAAAGAACACATTTCAGTGGTTGTGAAATAATGCATAACATATGCGTTTCACTTTTTCCTTCAGCTTCTTTGTGCTTATTATTTCTATATTCGTAGAATCTAATATGGTGACTAATGATCAGTGAACATGTCAGGTTACTTGCTGGAGAAAAATGGATAAATAGCCAACTTGGAGTAAGGCTCTCTGTGGTGGCCAAGCTGTTGTGTGTTTACTACACAGGAAGCTGTAGGAAGTCGCAGAAAGCTGTTGACTAATTCACTTGCCAAACAAATAGTCATCAGTCTCCAACTATGAGCCTAGGATCTAGGTGCTCAGCAGTAAATAAAACAGGCAGAACTATTTCTTCTCTGATAGCTAATATTCTGCTATTTTGAGTCAGTATGACCCTTCTAAAATAGTAGTAATAGGGTAGGTTGGATAAAATAATCCCAAACCAAGATCTTGCCCAACTTGAGCTATGCATTTGCTGGATTATTTGATCAATTCCCATTCCTCTACGGTATAGGTAGTTTGTCAGTCCTAAAACAGCTTACAAGCATTTTCTGTGCCTACCAGCTAAGTAGGCCAATGATTAGAAAACAGTGCACGTCATCGATCTGTCTCCACACAATTGCCAACCTCTACTGACCTGAACATGGTTGGTAAGAAAAACTAGATTTACAATTTCCAACGCTCTCTAATATGTGCATGTTTAAATTAACCACTGTTTTATGAAAATTCTTTTTTTATGAGTATTTTAAAAATTTTATTAATTTATTCAAATTACGTCTCAATGGTTATCCCATCCCTTGTATCCTCCCATTCCTCCCTCCCTCCCATTTTCTCTTTACTCCCCTCCCCTATGACTGTGACTGAGGGGGACTTCCTCCCCCTGCATATGCTCATAGGGTATCAAGTCTCTTCTTGGTAGCCTGCTATCCTTCCTCTGAATGCTACCAGGCCTCCCCATCCAGGGGACATGGTCAAATATGGGGCACCAGAGTTTCTGTGAAAGTCAGACCTACTCTTGAAAATCCTTTTCTTTAGCTTGTAGCCTTTGTCTATTGTGTAGCTTTCTGATGAAATTCCCACATGGCTTTTTCTCAAGAGATGTAATCGTTGGTTAGTATTGTACAATGCTGTAGATGCTGACATCTATTAGACAGTTAAAGTGTGTCTAGCAGATCTGAGGACCTAAACTTTTAAGGCTGGCCATGAGTCGCATTGGTAGAGCACCTGTATAGCAACATGTGAATTTCTGAGTTTGATATCAAACAGCAACCAACCAGACAGCAGACTCATGGCTAAACAAAAACATGGCATCTGTGCTCACTTGGTAGTAACACGAGCCGTGGCTGCAGCTGTGGCTACCAAACAGATGGTGAAGGAAATGTTTGTGAGCCAGCCATGGTGGGAACTGCCTAGGCTGGGTGACAAGGCAGTACTGGGCTCTCTGCTTCAATAAATAGAGCCATTCAGCTATGGTGTGAAATCTGACATAATTTTACCTGGAAGTCCCGGATCTGTTTCTTTTCCTTATTAGTCCAAACTGGTGTACTGTCACTGTTAGATACATTACCAGAATTCAAAACACTAAAAAAAGTAGTAAAAGATCTCATAAGTAAATAATACAAATGATAAATATCAGTTACATGTTGAAAAGAAAATGTTTGAAATGTATTACATTAAGTAAAATACATTATTGATATTGTTTGAACTTAAAAATAGTCACACTTATTTATTTGTGTGTGTGCCTGTGTGCACGTGCCATGGTGCATGTTTGGAAGTTGGGAGGTTCGCTTGTAGGAGTCGATCGTCTTCTGTCCCATAGCTTGCAGGAGTCAAGCTTAGGCGCTGAGGCGTGGAAGCAAGTGCCTTTCCTCACTGAGTCATATCACTGGCCCTTGACTTTTAAAATAAGGTCACTTCCAGCTCTGTGTGTGGCTTGCTCGATGCTTGTGCTAGATAATATTCTAAATCAATGGTAGTTCCTCCTTGAATTACTGTTCAGATATACTTTATCGCTATAAAGTAATTACCATAGGACACAAGTCCTTACCCTAGAGCAGCACACAGTGTCCTGTATATGTTAAGCGTTTGCTGAGGCTTTAATTGAGTCCTTCTATTGAGTCCTTTTCTTATCTCACCAGTCACAAGAACTCTGCCTACCCACTCCTCCTCCTCCTTCTTCTTCCCCCCTCCTTTCATGTCTGCTGACCTACACAATTTCTCCTGATTTAGATATTAAATTGCTAAATATTACTTTCACATGTTGTTTCTACTGCCCAACCTTGACAGCTTTTCCTCCTGTTTATTATAGATTTCTCCTTTGAAATATTCCCCCTGCTGACTGATAAAGGTCTTGTTCACTTTATATTCATGCAGTATTGAATAATGATTAATGTTTCCGGGAATGAGGAGAATAATTAAAATGCCAACTAAAACACATTAACTTGTTCCTTGCACGTTTATTCTATATTATTGTATTCTCAACTGATTTTTTTCTTCTTCCATGCTCAGAAGTATGACTGTAATAAGCAAACTGAATGTCGGCAACAGATATTTGTCAAAAGTAGTATTGCCATTAGATGGCTATTATTATAGTATAATTAATAGGAATAAGCCAGTGAAGGGTTTTTTTTTTTGGGGGGGGGAGGAACCTTAGTGCATAGCCACAAATGGAAGCTTTAGAACAACATTGTCTACTGTGGCCACCTTTAGTTGTTGTGGTTAAGCTAAAATTCATCCTGTGTTCAACAGTCATAATAGCAACTAAGCACACTGGTCCTGTATTGAATAACACAATTGGAATTTGTATGTCATTATAAGAATTTTATTAGTCTTATATCTGGGGCTGGCTATGGTTGGAAGAACTGGGGTAGTGAGTCGTTGGCATAGAGACAATGGCTGTGCTTAGGAACAAGATGAAGGCACTAAGGGGTGACGTCATGGTTGCAGAGAGACAGGACTCACCTAGAACGACTTCCATTTTGATAGAGTGAATAGCAGAGGAGGGGCCAGAGGAAACGACAGAGGCAATCTTTTTCTTTTTTATTATTTTTCACACAATGTAAAGAAGAAGTTAGGGTGTGAGGTGTATCTCAGTTGGTTAAGTGCTTTGTGGCTTTGGTCCCCAGCATAGCATGCACTGACATTATGGTGTGCCCATACAAGTCCCAGCACCTGGACTTGGGAGCTCGAGTCAGGGGTTCAGAAGTTCAAGGTCATCCCCACCAGATAGGGAGTTGGAGGGCAGCCTATGGTATATGAGATCCCGTTTTTTAAAAAATCCAGAAGAACTTATATTTAATGGAGTTCTTTATAAAATGGTTTATTGCAGACCAAGATTGAGAAATATATTCAAACCATACTTTTCTTTTACAAACTGTGAATTTTCTGCACCACAGCAAAGCAAACTGTGTCACTAGATCACCTCTTGAAAAACAAATGCATAAGGTGCTTAGGGGATTTTTTTTTTTCTGATAACTTTTCGGAAGCTTGGCCTTAGAGCTCTGGTAATTAACATGGTCAGCAGAATTTCCTTCGACCACAATTTGTGTTAAGGTTTTGGCAGCTGCAGGCTAACAGTCAGTTTATTACTAAGTTCAGAAACAAGCCTGGCACATGTGCTCTGCCTTAAAGTGAGATCAGGAACCACTTTCTCCAGGAGCCAGATGTGAAGGAGGCAGAACCCTAACTTCTGCGGGAGTTTCAGAACCTGACTTGAATTGCTGTCCTTGAGCTGTTGTGCTCCTGTGCAGATAGGATTTGGGAAGACTGAATGACATTGGTAAGGACACCAATGTTTTCTGCAGATGTGCTCTTCTTAGACTCATGAACTGACTCACTGAGTGTGTGAATAGTTGATCGGAGGTGGAATGACTCTTTATTTAACATGAGAGACAGCAGCAGCAGCAGCAGCAGCAGCAGCAGCAGCAGCAGCAACAACAACAGCAACAAAGTAGCAAACACAGAAAATAGTTTCTCAGAAGTTCCTTGAGTTTTCAGTCTTGGGAGAGGTTGAGTTTAAGAGGCTTGTGTGATGGAGAACCAGTGTGGTAAACGGATATTAAGACCACTAAGCCATCTACCCAGTGTAAATATTTAGTGTTTTCTATGTAATTGTTAGTAAATATCTAACTCATTGTCGTTTAGCACAGCTATTGCTGTGTTCCTTTGCCTGAGAGGTCAGTTAAGGACTTTTTAGTCTGATATTTGGACTACCACTATTCAGAAATAATAAAAATGCATTAAATATGAGATCACTTCCCCTCTGCATGTGACCTATTGTCACCTCATGCCACCCCTTCCTGTTACTTCACACACCAGTGGGAGCACATGTCCTTTCTCCTGTAGAGACCCTGAGCATCTGTGTGGCCCTCACAGCGCAGATCTGATGCCCTGGCTAGACTTGGTGCTCCTGGTGGCATGGCGGGTCCTCGTTCATTTCTGAGCTCTGGTTATCTGCCAGAGATCTTGACTTACAGCTGAGTCTCAGTGATTTATTTATTCATTGGTTTCTTGCCTCATTCCACAAAATGTGTGAGGCAGATAATAACTATAGGCTGATGTGGAATTTTATTCAGCCATAAAGAAAAAGAAAATTAGGAAATCTGCAGGAGAATGGATGGATCTGAAAATTATCAAATGAAATAACCCAAACCTAGAAAGAAAAATGCCATATTTTCTCTTCTATGCTAGCCTTTAATTTTTGTATCTGTGGCTGTGGCTGTAAGTATAAGTGATAAAGAGGCAGGGGACTGAGAAAGTGGACAAGGTGGTTTCAAGGAAGGGGTCAGATAATAAAATACACGTGACAGGTAAGTGGAAAGGTGACTATAGGGGTGTAGAAGGGGCACAAGTTTGGGGAATGGGGGAGAAGATCAACCGAAGAAAAGTATCTGTAAAAATATAACAGTGCAACCATTTACTTCCCGTGCTAATTAAAAAACAAATAAAATTAGCAAGGTATTCAGAAAACAATGTGTGCTGAAATTTCTGCTTGATTGATAACAAATTACATCCAGCCATGTTAGTTTTCCACCTGGCTGGTTTAAACAACAGAAATGCATCCTCTCTCTGCCTGGAAACTAAAAGTTGGAGCGCAAGGTGGCAGCAGGCTGGGTGTCTTCTGAGGCCTCTCCCCTCAGTGGGCAGATGGGTGGGTCCTGGCCGGGACGCCACACACTGGCCCTTCACATGGTCACATGTTTTTTTCTATAAGGTCAACAGGCAGACTGAATTAGATATTCCTGATGGCTTTGCTTTAATTTTGCTATTTGATTAAAGGCTCTAGCTACAAATACAGTTGGATTCTAGAGCATTATGGGTTAGGGATTTACCACGTGAATTTTGAAAGGATGGAGCTAAGCCTGCAACACAATTTTATCCAAGTATCACGCCAAGTTTTAGTTCTAAAAAAAAAAATGAAAAGAAACAAGCTAGACTGTGGCCTTGAACTGTATCTATCAGAGTTCAGTATTTTACTTGACGAAAAATTACTTTTGAAGCTGGGTGTGGTAGCTCACACCTTTAACCCTAGCACTTAGGAGGAAGAGGCAGACAGATCTGAGTTCAAAGCTAGCCTGGTCTACATAGCTAGTTCCAAGATAGATGATAGCCAGGAATATACAGGGAAAACCTGTCTCAAAAAACCAGATGAATGAAATGAATATATGTGAATATATAAAATGAATATATATCTATTTCATTTTATAACTCAGAGAATTAAACGATTTGGTCCAGTGTCCAAAGACAGATAAAATATTTTGTTAAAAGAGTATTATAGATTAAGGAAATCCTGGTGAGATGTCTAGTGCGTAAAGGCACCTGCTGCCACATTTGACAGCCCAAGTTCAGTCCCCGGAAGCCACATAATGGAAGGAGAGAGCTGACTCCACTAAGTTGTCCTGTGACTTTTACATATACACTCCAGTGTGCCTGTGCACCCCCACCCCTTCAATAAATAAGTAAATGTAGTAACAAGATTGAGACATTACTCAGAAATAGCTATAATAAACAGTCTAGCAAAGAACAAGATCCACCCCTTAAAACAAATCCACAAACATTCTGAAAGCAAGGGATTATTTCCTCAGCAATCCGTCCAGCTAAGTGATGAGGTGGTTCAGGCAATGTGCTTGCCCTGGAAGGGTCCTGCCAACCCAAAGGACAGATTTATTATAGGGGTTAGGGTTCAAATGTCCCCCCAAAGTTCCTGTATTGGAAACTTGACCCACACTGCAATTGCTGTGAGGTGATTAGCTCACGAGGACATGCACAGTAGACGGAGGCCATTATCTCTGGGGTAGGCTAACTATTGTGGGAATAGGTTCTGATGAAAGAGTGAGTGCCACTCTGTCCCTTCTTCTCAGTCATGTTGCCTCATCTTTCCGTTTTCTTACTATACCTTATCCGAGCTTCTTTGTGCAGTGGATGCTGGTTAACGCAGACAGGAAACATCAGTGGAGTGTTCAACTACAAACGGGACACTTATATCACATCCCTTCCACAAGGCTTCAGGTACCGTTGCTGAAGAGAGGTGAGAGAAAGGTTGTTAAGAGCTAGGGGTCAGAGAACATTGAGTGAAACAGTGTCTTCTAGACACAATGGGACTGTGATGCTTTAGGACTTAAAGCAACAGTGGCAGCCTTCACAGGATCAAGCCAGTCAGTATCCTAGCACATAGAAGGGCTTCATGGACCTCTGCTCCTAACTGAGAAAATACTGACACAGTGATTTCTGAGACTAGGTTTAAAGCCCCTTGCAGCATCTGTGTCATAATTTTAGAGTGCTTATTATTGAAGAAACCAGACACCATCTTTTTAGGATGCATAGGCATACATAGGGAGCTCACATATAAAAAAAGTAAACCTCTCCCCAGTCCCAACTTTCACAGGAATTGTCCCTTTGGAAGCAGAATCTCCATTTCCAGGAAAGCATTCAGATGATTGACAGTCCTGTCAAACAAATATCTGAGTGAAACATCATGAAAAGCCTTGAGTCTGAAAGTGTCTAATTAAGCTGATCTTGAATTCCCGAGCCATAGACACTCTGAGGTACCACACATATTTTATGTTCCTTCAAGCAACTAAATTGGGAGCATTTGTTTCATACATGTTCATATCTATAATCTTGATTTGAAATTCCTTGTGGGTAGAGCCAAGAAGGCGGATCATTGGATAGGTTTGCTGCCTCTAAGCCTGATCACCTGAATTTGATACTCAGAACCCATAGGTGGAAGAGAGAACGGATTCCTAAAACTTGTCCTCTAATTTCTGTGTACACACACACACACACACACACACACACACAACAATGAAAAATATTAAATATGTAAGGAAAACTAAAGCTATTAATAAAAGTCTGTGGGCAGGAAAAATGATCATCTTCCTGTTTCCTTTTTCATCGTACTCCAAGCCACTGCCTGGAATATACTTATCCAAGCAAATGTGTAAATGCAACTTTGGACACTATAACAAGGGACCTTCAAGAGATGATTAAGGGAGTAAGAAATAGACAAGATTAATATCAGATAACAAGTGATTGCTAGGTCACTAGTTATAAATTATGTAAAAATGGGCTGGGACAAATGGCCTTTTTTTATATTTAGATCCAAGGAAGATGTTGACTAAGTAATAAAAAAAAAAGTCAGTAGATATGATAAAACTGGGAAAGAGTAGCTATAAAATCAACAAATTAGTAAGTAAAACAGAATCTACATTTTCCCCACTTAAGAGCCTTTATTTAATTTTTGGAAAACCCTTAATACAAACAAATCTCTGGTATCAGAGCAAGGGAAAGGGGAGTCAACAGTAGCTGATGAAAAATGGATTAAAAGATAATTGAGCTTTCTATGCACAGCCACAGCAAAAACATAAAGAAAAATATCACCATTTTGGTGTTAATAATTTAAACTGCATAAACCAAAAGCATGATAAAGCAAATTAGAGGACAAGCTAGAGGAAGCGGGTGGCCCGGTGTGGTGACTCTTGCCTGTAAGGCCTACACCTGGGAGCTTGATGAAGGTAAATCAAGAATTGAACAGGAGTTCAAGATCATCCTTGGCTACGTTGTGGGTTCCAGACCAGCCTGGGCAATGAGAGACCTTATCAAACTTCAGTTTCACAAAAAATAGAAATATAACTTTTTTTTATCACTATCTATAAGACATTATCTTAGGGTATCAAGTCTCTTCTTGGTAACCTGCTGTCCTTCCTCTGATTGCCACCAGGTCTCCCCGTCCAGGGGACATGGTCAAAGGTGAGGCACCAGAGTATGTGAGAAAGTAATATCCCACTCTCCACTCTACTGTGGAGAGTGTTCTGTCCATTGGCTAGATCTGGGTAGGGGCTTAAGGTTTACCGTCTGTATTGTCCTTGGCTGGTGCCTTAGTTTGAGCGGGACCCCTGGGCCCAAATCTGCCTATCATAATGTTCTACTTGTAGGCTTCTAGGACCCTCTGGGTCCTTCTACTTTGCCTTTCTCCCATGCTTCTCTCATCTAGAGTCCCACTAGAATGTCCTCTCCTCTGTCGCAGTTTGATACCCTATGATCATATAGAGGGGGAGGTAATCCCCCTCAGGAACAGTCATAGGGGAGGGGAATAAGGGGAAATTGGGAGGGAGGGAAGAATGGGAGGATACAAGGGATGCGATAACCATTGAGATGTAACAAGAATAACTTAATAAAGGGGGAAAAAAAAAAGAAAAAAAAAAAAAAAAGAGTGCAGGTCCAGTGGCTCCAGTAGCAAACAGTGCCCTCCTGTGCACATGCTGGAAAATTGTGACAGCAATAAAGTGGTTAAAGTTTAAAAAAAAAAAAAAGACATTATCTTAAGACGATTACAACAATTTATTATGTTAAGATAAGCTACTTGAGTAAATTTGGTTGTGTTATGGTGAGATACTTATGTTTAGGTTGCTCTGTTTTGAATTTTACCCGTTTAATAAGTGATTGACATTTTCAGTTTGAGTTTTAATTTAAAAAACAAACAGTCATATGATGCCTTTGGTTATAGTTTTCTCAAACGAGTTAGTGCCCCCCTTCCACACGTTAGCATGTCTATGGGTGCTGTGCTTATTCAGGGCTTGTGTGAGTCATTGTATTTCTTGAAGTAGAGTGAAGCCCCCCTGTCATTCCAGGAGTCGCAGTTTCACAGTGGACATCCTGCTCCTCTGCCTCTTACAATCTCTGTCCTCACTGAGTCTTAGGAGTTACAGTGAAGATGTACCCACAGGAGCTAAGTACTCCATAATCAGTTGTTTTCTGCATTTGGCCGTGTGTGTGTGTGTGTGTGTGTGTGTGTGTGTGTGTGTGTGTGTGGTGTGTGGTGTGTGTGTGTGTGGTGTGTGTGTGGTGTGTGTGTGTGTGTGTGGTGTGTGGTGTGTGTGTGTGTGTGGTGTGTGTGGTTTGTGTGTGTGGTGTGTGTGATGTGTGTATGGTGTGTGGTGTGTGTGGTGTGTGTGTGATGTGTGTGTGGTGTGTGGTGTGTGTGGTGTGTGTGTGTGGTGTGTGTGTGTGTGGTGTGTGTATGTGTGGTGTGTGGTATGTGTGTGGTGTGTGTGTGTGGTGTGTGGTGTGTGTGTGTGTGTGTGGTGTGTGTGTGTGGTATGTGGTGTGTGTGTGTGTGGTATGTGTGGTTTGTGTGTGTGGTGTGTGTGTGATGTGTGTGTGGTGTGTGGTGTGTGTGTGTGGTGTGTGTGTGGTGTGTGGTGTGTGTGTGTGTTGGTGTGTGGTGTGTGTGTGTGTGTGTGTGTGTGGTGTGTGTGGTGTGTGTGGTATGTGTGGTGTGTGGTGTGTGTGGTGTGTGGTGTGTGTATGTGATGTGTGTGGTGTGTGTGTGTTGGTGTGTGGTGTGTGTGTGTGGTGTGTGTGGTATGTGTGGTGTGTGGTGTGTGTGGTGTATGGTGTGTGTATGTGATGTGTGTGGTGTGTGTGTGTGTTGGTGTGTGGTGTGTGTGTGTGGTGTGTGGTGTGTGTGTGTGTGGTGTGTGTGTGGTGTGTGTATGGTGTGTGTGGTATGTGTGGTGTGTGGTGTGTGTGGTGTGTGGTGTGTGTATGTGATGTGTGTGGTGTGTGTGTGTGTGTTGGTGTGTGGTGTGTGTGTGGTGTGTGTGGTATGTGTGGTGTGTGGTGTGTGTGTGGTGTGTATGTGATGTGTATGGTGTGTGTGTGTGTGTGTGTTGGTGTGTGGTGTGTGTGTGGTGTGTGTGTGTGGTGTGTGTGGTGTATGGTGTGTGTGGTGTGTGTGTGTGTGATGTGTGTGTGTCTGTGTTTGTGTGTGTGTGGTGTTTTAATAATAGCCTTTGTCTGTTGCAAGAGAAGCTTCTTGATGAGGGGCAGAAACTACATTTACCTGTGAACATAAGCATAAGTATTTAGAATGCGCATAGAAATTATGCTGCCTTACCAAAATGATAGCAGAAGATTCTCCTTTAGGGTCCATGACTTCAGGTAGTTGGCTAGGTTTCCAAGGCCAGATGAATTTCCTTTCAATTGATCAGGCCTTCAGTCCAATTAGACAGTTGTTGGTTACTGGCAAGGCATTAGTGCCACTATTGCTCTTTTAGAGATATCTTGCCCTGGTGGTCATTGTTATGGTTAATAGGCATCAAGCTGGGTGGGACTATTGTTTTTTTCCCTTCCTTTGGAAGCTTGTGTGGAACCTTCCAGTACCATGAGACCTATTCCTCATGGAGGAGGCTTCCAGGTCAGAGCCACCTCACATCCTCTGAGTCTTGTATCTGAAGTGCACATTTTCATCATCAGGGATTCACTCTCAAAGACATACCTTGGAAATACCAAAGACAACAGAATAGTTTATATTGTTTTGTGAGTCTCTTGGACTCCCTTGGTCAGCAATCTGAAAGGGAGGCTCTCATTCCAAGTACTCGGAGCTTTATTAGACAGCCCATGACTCTGGGTGGGAGCACTGTCAGCCCAAGTGACTTAACTCTACTTAAACTATATATGTATGTCTATATGCATACACTGATAGGTATTATATGTAATTTTAAGTAAATAAGAATAGTATGATTCCTTATAGTTTTTCTTTAGGCAATTCTCTTTTTTAGACACTGTTCCAACACAACTGCCAGTACCCAAGGTACTGCAATCATCTGTTGTCATCACAGTGAAATGGAAAGTTCCCATGAGGGCTCTGTGGGAGTTCTGAGGTGATATCAGACAAATTCGTTCTGACTTTTTTTAAACCTCTGTCTCCAGAAGTTACCCACAAAAGAAATCTTTTTGTCTGTTGTGAAAGTAAAGACCCTAAGGGGGAATAAGTAGTAATTAGGGAGTTTCCATGGCTCATTAAAGAGATTGGGGTGCCATGTGGACATCTGAAATGATTCCTGGATGAATAACACACAAATTTCACACTGAGACTGAGTCATCAATGAGTAACGTTTCACATTAACCAAAACCTGAGAAAGTCTTATGATAATTAGTGTGTTCGGTTACACCTCTCTGGCTCCAATTTCTTCTTGTGTATGGATGTGCTCCACATCAGAACAGTATTTGAAAATATACCTTTATGATTTGTGATCCTTTGAAAAAAAAAGGAATTTTCTTGACTGTAGCCATTTTCTTATTATAATAACAGTTTAATTTTGGGAGGCATCAACTAAAGATGGGAATCTGGCGCACAGTGGAGTGAGAATCCAGCACTGCTGGAGTCTGGATAACGCTCCTCTGTCTACATGAGGCTTGCTGGGCTTAGACTTCCATACCTCTGAGGATATGTTCTGCCACACTTCCTCAGGGCCGATGTGTGTCATCTGGAACATTTGTAAGAAAATAGCCAGCTGGGACAGACTCCTTATGAAACATCTAATTGTTAATGTTTACAGTCAATAAGAAAAACAGCTCTGAGAATGCACAACAGGGACTGTTAACTCCTATGGTTTTTCTCAAGGCTTCAGAATGCAGTTAGCATCTTCCAAGCTGGTGATGTTGATACAAGAGAAGTGGTATAGAAGTGTATAGAAGTGGTGGGAAAGGAGCCCAACAGATTCTGAGAGCTAGGTGTGCAGTAATTTATTACTATTGTTTCTGAATCTCAGGATAAAGACAAGGACAGACAGTGGACACCCTGACTACATTTTCACGGAGTTGCTTAGCACTTTACCGTCCTCTATGGGCACTATCATTGTGTGCAGGAATCAGCCATGGGAAAGGCATAGAGGAAAAATTTCCCTCTATCCTATAGACTAACATAGGCTGTGGAGAGAGAAGGCAAAACCAAAAGAGAGGGCAAAACCAGCTGAGTGATGCGCTCTTTTTTTAAAAATTATTATTATAAAGACTATATGATATCTTGAAAGACTTTGTCTATTTAGTTTTCTATATACCTATTTCTATTCATTTCTTCTTCTCATATCCTCCAATATAAACCCTGCTTTGTACCCTACCTAGCTTTCATAGTACTACAATGGAAGTAAAAAGTCATCAAAAGTATCACCAATCTACGAACCCTGTGAACTATAATAATAAACCCTCCAAACAAGGATTTTTCTCTAGAAATTCATGCTAGAAGGTGGAAAAGGCACCAGCCAGAAGGGGACATGTCTCCCAGAAGGAGGTTCCAAACAGACTGAAAGCTAGATAAAGCTGAGTCAGTGGTGTGTGGCTACACCTTGACCTAGACTACTTAGATGTGCATATTCTTGACCCTGTGTTTGCTTTGATCTCATCACACTATCCCAGTGATGGACTTGATGGGTTTGCTTTTCATCCCTCTTCCTAATATGTCCACATTGAACAAATCTCCTTTTTCTGCTTTCGGCTTTTACGTTAGCTCTTTTAATTTGCTGATTGAGCATGAGTGGTCAGGCCTGATTTAGGGTACAGGTTGTGACCCACACATTTGGTAACAACAGGAATCTTATTCCAGCCTTTTTTCATTACGTTTCCCAGTCATTAGGTAACAGAGTTCCCCCTACTATGTGCTCCAGCATTACGGTATGCTGCTTCCCTACTGTGTGCTCCAGGATGGTACACTGCTTCACAGCCTCAAGAGAACAGAGACAACCCATAATGGAATAAAATCTCCAAACTTGTGAACCAAAAATAACTTCAAGTCTCTAAAGAAAGGAATCGAAGACGGTACCAGAAGACAGAAAGATCTCAACTGCTTGAGATCATGGATGGAGAGATTCCTCCAGAAGATCTTTTATTGTATGGGATTGTTTTCGCTATTCTGCTTTTTTTGTTTTTCTTTAATATGAAGTTGAGACTTGATCTTTCTATGTCTGTAAAAAATTATGTGGGTATTTTGATAGGGATTGCATTCAACCTGTAGATTGCTTTTGGTTAGATGGCCATTTTTACGATGTTGAGCCTCCCAATCCATGAGCATGAAAGATCTTTCCATCATCTGATATCTTCTTCAATTCCTTTTTTTAGAGACTTGAAGTTCTGTTCAAACAAGCCTTTCACTTTCCTGGTTAGAGTTACACCAAGATGCTTTATATTATTTGTGGCTATTGTGAAGAGTGTAGTTTTCTTAACTTCTTTCTCAGCCTGTTTGTTACTCACAAACCTCTCCTAGTAATGGGGTAGCTATTTGGGGGGTTTCTTTACTGCTGCCCCTCATATACAATGCCTGCAAGACTCTGTTGTTTCCAAAATCCTTTCACCCATGAGGAAGCTAAAAGAACAACAAACAAACAAACAACTCCCCCCCAAAATCAAAACCCAAAAAACCAAAACCCCAAACCAAGCCAAACCCAAAATCCAAAAACCCAAACCAAACCAAAAATCCAAAACCCCAAAAACTATAAAACCAGAGGGAGGGGGGCAGGGGCTAGAGAGCTGGGTACAATTAGAGAAGAAAAGGGGAATCACGGAAGATTAAGGGAAGGTAAGAGGATAATTAATTGGTAGGGTGAATAGGATAAAAATATTTTATCATGCACACATGAAAATGTTGTCATGAAACCCATTATTTTGTTTAATTACTAATGTTAATTAAAGAGGAAAAGAGTAGACTTTGGCTTTACTGTCTCCCAGTTCATTTCAATCCATCCCAGAGGCTGCTGGCCAATGCCCTGGGTGAAGTTTTATACTGTGTCTGTGGATAAACACGTGTGTCTTTAAACTACCCATGAAGGATGTTAATCACATCGCGAGTGGTTTAGAGCCATTTTAAGAACTAGATCCCAGCAAGAATTTCCTCTCTAAGCTCCACAGCCTTTTTAAACAAAGGAGATGATAATGACCTCCTCAGCAGGCTGTGGTGACAATTAGGAAACCCTGGCTGTGACGTGGCTTCTGAGTCCCACAAAACCTGATCTTTAATGGACATTTCATTTCCGGAGATCCCAGGGCACAATTTAATCAGGTCTTCAACTACTGCGCATCATGTAGGCTGCAATTTTCACACCGTACATAGCCTAAATTTTTCCCATTTCCATGTCAGATAATATTTCCCTGTATCCATTCCTGAAGCTGTGTCAAGAGCTACTCACTTCTGGTACCAGATGTCGGGGTCTTAATTGCAAACACGAACACTGGCCAAATAATGAAATCTCATTTTAAACAAAAAAGGGAAGTCTGGCTGGGCAGTGGTGGCTCACACCTTTAATCCCAGCAGAGGCAGGTGGATAGCTGTGAGTTCGACGCCAGTCTGGTCTACTAAGTGAATCTAGGATAGCCAAGGCTACACAGAGAAACCCTGTCTTGGAAAAAAAAAACAACAAAAAGGGGAAGTCTGGGATAATGTTTAAGTAGATCACTTGGTCTGCAAGCATGGGGATCAGAGTCTGTATCCTCCAAATTCACAAAGATGTTGAACAGACGTGGGGACCACCCAGAGTCTCAGCTCTTGGGAAGCAGAGATGGTGAAATATGAAAAATAAGATATGAAATATGAAACAAAATGTACACCACAATAGATATGGAGAAGTTTATTATGTGAGGAGGGGGACCCCAGAGAGAAAGAGAAAGACAGGAAGAGAGATAAAGAGATAGAGACAGCAAGAGGTGGTGGTAAGAGGTAAGAGAGCAAGAGAGGAGAAAGGTGTGTGTGTGTGTGTGTGTGTGTGTGTGTGTGTGTGTGTGTGTGTGTGTGTGAGAGAGAGAGAGAGAGAGAGAGAGAGAGAGAGAGAGAGAGAGAGAGAGGTGGGTTTGTCCTTTTATAATGCTGGGTAGGGTCACTCCTAGTGGCAGGTAGGTAATGACATCATAGGTTGCTAGGCAGACTGGGGCGGTGTGCTAACAGATGGGATCATTAGACCAAGCAAGCTGGGTAGCTAGACTAGCTGGAACTGGTAAGCTCTGGGCTCAGGGAGAAATCCTGCCTTAGTAAATAAAGGGAAGACTGATCAAGGGAGCCAGACATTTGATATTAGCTTCATGCTTCCACACGCATGTGTACCACACATATATGGACAATAGGATATACGTACATATCATACACATATAAAACTGTGTTTAAAAACCACTTGGGAGTCCAAGTTCAGAATGCTAGGCCCACTGGACCCACTGTCCTGTTCTGCACTGCATTGTAGCTACTGTGAAACTTCTGGCCCTTTACAAGATTTAAAGGCCACCTAGAGCCTCAGATTAACTACACTTAGGTCCTGAAGTAGTTTCTAGAAACAAGGAAAAGGAAAACAATTATTTTCCATAGATACTCAGGAGTTTAAAAATTTCCCTGTGAGGGTTACAACATTGCTTTGGATGAGAGTTTAAATAGATTTGCTTTTGGCTCATGATACTTTTATTTTAGCATTTAAAATAGTGTCCAAGTTACAGCTTGTGGACAGCATTTGCTCAGGCTTCAAGTGTGCTTTGCAGTTAGTTTTGATGCATGTCTCCTTTCAAACTTGAAGTATTTATGTCACCTAACTAATAAGTTTGCCCAGGCCTCCGCCCTGTCAACCCACCATTCATGAGGCAACTGTGAGTACATTTTTCTCTTAACATGTTCTAGAATTTTATGCATCATAAAGCACTTAGTGTACATTGTGTTTGTACCTAATTTTAAGGCGATTCTTGACTGAGCCACTTCCTGTGAAATCATGAGAGCTCATTAGACCTTTGAGATCAGGCGGAGGATTGTCAAGACCGCTATCGAAGACAAATGGTCACTACCCAGCACATCACTACCAGACCAGGAGCATCACTACCCTGCCTCTACCACTTGTTCTCATTCTGTTTTCCAAGAAAATTTCCTCTAGAATACTTACAAATAGTTAGAGTAGTTATTACCTGGGTTTTTAATATAACTTGCAGTAAAAATTACAATATCCATTGGCAAAACTCATACATAAGGTATGATTTCATTTGAAACACAGTTCTAGGCATCCATCTCTTCCACTGAACAGTACTTTTCCACTTTTCATAAGCATGAGTTGCTTTGATACAACTTCTATTAACTTCATGAATACCTCTGCCTATACTATCGTACTTGCCAGTATATGGTGAGCAATGTAATTCCATTACATGCTGAAGTGTATGGGGTTAAAGAAATGCACACTTATGCCCCATGATGATGGCTATTTTATTTTATTTTAGTGCTTTCTCTCTCTCTCTCTCTCTCTCTCTCTCTCTCTCTCTCTCTCTCTCTCTCTCTCTCTTTCTCTCTTTCTCTCCCTCTGTGTGTGTGTGTGTGTGTTATTCTGACTTTCCTGAATATGTCTAGAGGAAGCATTTCTGGGTGTGCTCATAGGGTGTTTTCGGGTGAAGTTTGTCTCTACACTAAGTAGTGACAGTTGCTTTTCTCAGTGTGGGATGGCCTCATCCAATCTGTTGAGGGACAGAGTAGAACAGAAATGCAGTTAAGAAGGAAGACTCCTCCAGTTTTCTCCTGTCTGCTTGTTTGAGTTGACATGCCACATCTTACCCTCTCTGGACCTCAGGCTAGAAAATGCAATCATTGCATCCACTGTTTTACAGACCGTTGGACTAAGAGACTATGTGCAACTTCCTTATTTAGGAATCTAGGTTGCATATGGCAGACTGTGCTGTCTTCTCAGCCTCCATAACCCCTCAATCCAATTCCTTATATTTGCCTTCTCTTTATACATGTGTATATATGTGTGTGTATTGCATGCATGCATGTATGTATGTGTGCACATATGTATTATGTATGTATGTGTGTGTATGTATGTGTTCATATATGTATTATGTATACATGTATGTGTGTGCATGCATGTATGTATGTGTTCATATATGTATTATGCATGCATGTATATATGTATTTCTAATAGTTCTGTTCCCCAGGAGTACCTCATTCTTTTAACCACTAATCATGGATACTTTATCCATGAGTTTCCCTAAATATTTTGATGTAAATTGAACTGTTAATCGAACCCTTGTCTTAACATGGTTTTGATTCAGTCATTGGGTTATTTGTGGAATAAGTTTCATAAATTCATTGCCATGGAGGTACCCAATATATATCCATTCCGTGGCAGCCAGACTTGTAGCAGAGGAAGTTCACACAGGAAGAGCTACAGAATCTTAGTGGCAGACAAAGGCTATTTGTTTCTCGGTGAGGGCCTGTGGTTTCCTGTGGTTCAGCCTGTGGGTTAAGTCCACATTAGCTTCAGCAGCTTGTTTTGGGACTGGGACATACTGAGATATGGTTTTCATTGGGTAGAGATCATGAACCTCAGAGAGGTGAAGAGATATATACACTGTCTCTGAAAACCTCTGTCCCCATTTTACTGACAAAAGCAAGTCATATGACCCCATTTAAAATTGTGAGGATACCACGGGAGAATCCCTTTTCCATGTTGGTGGGAGGAGAAGGGGCTGGTATTTGTTACAATAAAATCAACATCAGTCTCATTTCTGTAATGAGGACACCAGTGGTTAGTGAGGCTGAGAGCATGAGCAAGCCTTGTTGTGTGTAGCTGGAAGTGACATGTGTGCTTCACTCCAAAACTCTAACTCTAAGCCCTACAAGCATCTACACTTTTCCAAATTGGGTCCATCATAATAACAGGTTATAATGCCCAGTAGCAGAGAAATGGCAAGGGACAGAGTTCTTAGTGCCTAGCAGTTATGGGATGACTAGGCAACAGGACACCAAGTAGCACAATAGAGTTCTTCAGACACCATGGTTGGTTCAGGAGTCAGGGGAGTGCCAACAGTTTGCTGAGAGATATGTCAATTCTGACAAAGCGATGGTTTTTGAATCTGAGCCATCAACTCCTATGCTTTCTAGCATATGATAATTTCAAGAACGTATGTCATGAGGGCCACTAGGAAAGAAATGGCAAGAGGACAGGGTGCTTAAATCCTCTTCTCTGACAATGTCTGTGGCATTTAGTAATGTGCACTTGTTTCTCCTGAGGGATCTTAGGAGGGGGTGTTATTTTGGAGAGAGCTATAGTTTGAAGGTAATATACAAAGCCAAAATCATGTTGAAACTTAATCCAAATTATGTTGCTACCAAAAGGAGATATTTGGGAAGTGATTACACCGTGAGCTCTTTGCCATGGTGAAGGAATTAACAAAGAGGCAGCAGGGACTTCGCTCTTGTCAGCCATTCTTCCTTCTGACATGTGTAAATGTTATCATGAGAAGATGCTGTTGATGCATTTGAGAAGTCAATACCAAGGGACCTCCAGATACTTTCTCATGACATGGGTCACAGTGAGATCCCCAAGACTGAATGGTCAAGAGTGGCTAGGAGCTGTTCTCTCAGTGACTTGAATTCAAAGTCTGCCTGTGACATAAGGCTTGTGGGCAGACTAATATTTCCGTGCCACAGTTTTCACTGGTGAGATGAGGTTGAAACAGGCATCTTTCAACTTTGTTGTGAGATGCTGAATGGATTCTGCAAAACACCACGCCCTTTATAGGAAATGCGTAGCCAGACACATCCTAAATGTTCCTGCAACTCCACTCACTAATGTTCCCTGTGATCCTCAAGGGAAGGAAGCAAGCTACAAAAAGCCACACACTGGGTTATTCCATATATGCAAAGTGTCCAGGATAATCAAATCTATGGAGATTAAAAGCCAGTTAGCAGCTGGCAGGGATAGAAAGAGGGGAGAATACCAAGTGACCGCAGAGCGAGCATGATGCTTCATTTCGGGACGGTGGAAATATTTTGGAACTAGACAGTGGTGATGGTTGGACATTTCACCATTGCAAATGAGGTAGAGGACTATTTCCTTATTTGATGTCTCATTTCTCCCTCACTTAAAATGGTCTTAAATATTTACATAGGTCAGAACAATAACATGGCTATATAGTTTATTTCTACAACCAAGCACAATTTAGAGCACTGGAGAAGAAGCATCTTTATTGACCTGACTTTCTGCTGTCCACATTCATTCTCCCTGATAGTATCTGGACCCTGAAACATTATGACGTCCCTTCTTTCCTGTTATGATTTTAGTAAGAAGTGTGTTCCACTGGTTCATGTGGCAATGACCACAGCTGGTGGTGCTTTTCTGTGAGGTTCTGGAAACTTTAGGCGGTGTTTTAGTTAGGGTCACTTTTGCTCTGGTGAAAGACCATGACCAAAGCAACTTGGGCAGGAACTTCCACTTCCACATCACTGCTCATCATCAAAGGAAGTCAGAACAGGGACTCGAACAGGGCAGGAACCTGGAGACAGGAGCTGATGCAGAGGCCATGGAGGGCTGCTGCTTACTGACTTGCCCACCCAATTTCCTGAAATTTAACAATTTCAGTTTTCTTTGTGTTTACATACATTTTGATTATCCATCCCTCCATTTAGTGATGGACATTTGGGCTGACTCTATGTTTACATATCTTTGTGGTAGGACATAGAGTCCTTTGGGTACATGCCCAGGAGTGGGATATGCAGTTCTATTTGGGAAGCCTCTGGACTGATTTCCTTAATGGCTGCATCAGCTTACACTCTTACCAGTAATGAGTGAGAGTTCCTTTGCCTCCCACATCTTCGCAACCATTTTTTGGTCATATATCTTCTTTTTTTTAAATAAAAAATAAGAACTTTGCACATTTCTAGTTAAAATGTAATTATCTCACTTCCACTTTTTTCATTCCTCAATCCGGCCTGCCCCTGCCACAGCCTTTTCCATGCTCTTGTTCTCCTGCTCTCAAACGCACAGCCTCTTTTTCTTTCATTATCGTTGTTACATATAGACATATGTATGTGCAGGTATGTACATAGGATCCGGTCAGTTCACTTTTGTTGTTTGTGTATGTGTGGCTTCAGGACTGACTACTTTGTATTGGATAACCTGTTAAAAGGCTCATCTCTAAGTCAAGGGCTGCGAACCCATGAGATTTCCCCTCCTCCCTGTTAGCGCATCTGTTGACGTTTTCATTGTTTAGGGTTTGTTTGAGCAGCTGTTTCTAGGAAAGAACGCCTCATAGTGGACTTCCTGGTTTTCTGGTCCTTACAATGTTTCTGCCTACTCTTCCACAGAGGCAGAAGTTGTGCTGTAGACTTATCCACGGGGGGTTAGAGTCCCCATGAACCGCTGGTCTATGCCTTGTGTCCAGGAGTGGTTTTCTGCAGTGGTTTCCGTTTGCCTTAGAGAGAAGCTTCTTTGATGATAATCACAGAGAGGCTGATAGTTCTGCATCTCCGTGAGTCTAAGGGTAAGACTTAGACTGTAGGTAGGAAATATGCTGACTAGACAGCAACAAATTACATAAAAATATTTCTTAGTCTGAGAGGCTGGATGCATTGCTGGATCTCACACCTTGAGGTTACTTAAGACCTAAGGCTGGGGTCCGAATGTATACTCAGCCTGGGTGTTTAACCTGCCTTTAAGAGAACAATGCCGTGATCAGCTGTGCTTGCCTTGGATTTCCTATGTAACCAGCTTTTGCATCCTAAGCTAATGCGTAGCTGCAATCTTAAATTATCTATTCTTCTGTGGCCCTGGCCCAAGAGTACTGAATGTGTGTTTGCATGTGTGCTGCAATAAGAGTTTCTGCAAACAGAAAATAGGCCAAAAGCAGCCTTGTAAGGCGAATCTCCACTATAAATGCTGAAAGCAGCACTCACTATTGCTTGACAATGCCTGTGAGTTATCTGGGTCAGTTGGAGTCAGCAACTTAATCCCTTCTTAAAATGTTGTTAAGAATTCCTGTAAAGTATCCCACATTACTTCCCCTATGGGATGGTTTCTGTGCTGTTCAGCAAAAGAAAGGCATCACAGCCATTTGTTAGGGACACACACCACTAACAGACAGACAGACATAAACATGCACATACACATACATATACACAGAGACAGACACAGACACACAGACACAGACACACAGACACAGACACACAGACACAGACACAGACACAGACATAGACACAGACACAGATACATAGACACAGACACAGACCCACAGACACACAGACACAGACACATAGACACAGACATAGACACACAGACACAGACACACAGACACAGACACAGACACACAGACACAGACACACAGACACAGACACAGAGACACAGACACAGACACAGACACTGAAACAGGGACAGATTCACAAGACAGTGTTCAGTCAGACACAGGTTCAGACTCATCCAACAGACAAAAATGATGGAAGACACAGAGACAGCAAGGCAGATTATTCTAATCAGGGCTCACTTTTGGTTAAATGATTTCTTTCCTTAATGTGACATCGGTGACTCCGAGTTTACTGTAATTGTGTGCAAACTTACTGCAGTCAATCAAAGAAGTGGCACTAAACTCTCTTCTAAGATCCACACTGTCACCAGCCCTGAGTTAATTGTCTAGGTTTTTAATACCAAGCATGATCCCAAGGCTCCACCATTGTGTGGGCCTTAAGTCCAGTTAGACAGATGTCATTTACCACCAATGTATGAATGCCAGTTGATGCACTTTTATGGATATCTTAGGCTGGCTACTCTTATGATTCATAGGTCTCTCATCCAGGTTGGACTGTTTAACTGCCTCCCAGCATTGAGTTTTCAAATTTATAAAAGGGGCCACTGCTGATATACCAACAGCCTTGCCCCTAAAATGGGTATCAAACAGACTTCTGTGGCAAGAGCAGTGGCCCATAACAAAAGAAAAATTGCAGGCACTTGAACAACTGATACCAGAGCAGATGGAGGCTCACCCACCCACCCATGGAATTCCCCTGTGTTTGTTGTAAAAGAAGAAGAAGAAGAAGAAGAAGAAGAAGAAGAAGAAGAAGAAGAAGAAGAAGAAGAAGAACAACAACAACAACAACAACAACAACAACAACAAGAACAAGAAGAACAAGAAGAAGAACAAGAACAAGAAGAACAAGAACAAGAATAAGAACAAGAAGAAGAAGAAGAAGAAGAAGAAGAAGAAGAAGAAGAAGAAGAAGAAGAAGAAGAAGAAATCAGGAAAATGGAGAATGGTAACGGATTTAAGAGCAGTGAATAAAGTAATTCAACCAATGGGTCCTTTACAGCTTGGAATTCCCTTACCTTCTTTGTTATCTAGGTCATGGCCTATAGTAGTAATTGACTTAAAAGATTGTTTTTCACAGTATCCTTGCATGAGCAGGATAAGGAAAGGTTTTCTTTTTCAGCACCTACTCCGAACAGTAGTGGTCCAATGAAGAGATATCACTAGAAGGTACTTCCCCACAGGGAACGTTGATAGTCCAACTTTATGTGCACACTTTGTGCAACAACTGTTAGAAATAATTCGTAGGCAGTTTCCTCAATCTGTCATTTACCATTACATGGATTATATTTTGGTGGCTGATTCTGATGCAGATACTTTAGAGAAAATGCTTAAGGAAAGACAAAGAATTCTGCCATACTTGGGCTTACAGATTGCTCCAGAAAAGAAAAATACAAAGAAGAGATTCAGTTACTTATTTGGGCTATAAGATAACACAACAAAAAATTTGATCACATAAGGTACAGATCCACAGAGACCATTTGCAAACTCTTAATGATTTTCAAAAATTAACTGAGGATATTAACTGGCTGAGGCCTACAATTGGATTAGTTACTTATGAGTTAAATAACTTGTTTCAAACATTGCAAGGGGATTCAGGTTTAAACAGCCCAAGGTGTCTAATGACTGAAGAAGAAAGAGAGTTAATTCTAGCGGAACAAAAACTATAAGATGCTTTTGTGGACAGAGTTGATCCTAAGCTTGATAGTATTTTGGTTATTTTGCCTTCAACCCATTCTCCACTAGTCTCATTATGCAAAGGGAACATAAAGTTATGGAATGGATTTTCTTTTTTTTAATTGTTTTTTTACTTAAAATTTTTATTAATTTATTCTTGTTACATCTCGATGGTTATCCCATCCCTTGTATCCTCCCTGGAATGGATTTTCTTAGCACATAAACAAAGTAAAAAATTAAAGATACATAGAAAAAATTCTTTGTATATACTGGAGATTAATCCACTGTCATATGCATATCTGGCAAAGAGTCTTCCCATTCTGCACGTTTTTTTCTTTACTCCACAGAGTGTTTCCTTAGTTGTACAGAAACCTTTTAGCTTTATGAAGTCCCGTTTAGCAGTTGTTGGCTGTAAATCCTGGACAAATGAAATCTTAAATAATTTTCTAAACCTATATTTTCTAGGGTTATTGCCTATATGTATTTTAGCAGTCCTAGCATTTAATTTCAGGTATTTGATTGACTTGGAGCTAACTTTTATGCAGGGTGATATATATATATATATATATATATATATATATATATATATATATATACACATACATACATACACACATATACATCTAAGCTCCATTCTTCTGCATGTGCACATCCAGTTTGCTGAGCATTTGTTAATGATGCAGTCTTCTTTCTGGTGTATGTTTTGGACTCTTTGTCATATATCAGAGGCTGTAGTTATGAGCATTCATGTTTGGGTTCTTAAGGTTGTTCCACTGGTTTGCATGCCTGTTTGTGTGTCATCAGTTCTCACGTTGTTTTTATTGCTAAAATTCTACAATATCTTGAAGTCTGTAATGGGAACCCCTCCATCATCATCATCATCATCATCATCATCATCATCATCATCATTTTTGCTCAGAATTGCTTTGGTTATTAAGAATGTTTACAAGTTCCATCTGAATTATCTATCTATCTATCTATCTATATATCTATATCTGGAAATAATTTTGAGGAAACTTTGAGATTTCATTAAATCTGTAAATTGCTTTTAGTAGGATGGTCATTTTTATAATATAAATTCTGAAGCATGAATATTGGATATGTTTCCATTTTTTAGTGTCTCTTTTGGCTCTTTCTGCATAGATTGAAATTTTTATTTTAGAGGTTTTTCACCTTCTTAGTAAGGCTTATTCCAAGATATTTATTATCTTAGACGTTATTGTAAATGTGTGTCTGTGATCTCTTTCTCAGTGTGTTTATTGTTGGTATATAATATGGCTACTAATATTTGTAAGTTGATTTTGTGCCCTGCCACTTCGCTAAAATCGTCACCATTTTTAGAAGTCGCTCAATGTATTTTTTATATCTCTTATGTGTAATAACCCATTGCACGCAGAAGGCGACCTTTTTGCCTCTTTCCCTATTTGTATCAGCCTAATCTTCTCTTGCCTCATCGCTTTGGCTAGTGCTTTGGGAACTATATTGAAAAGAAGTGAGGACAGAAGACAGCTCGCATCACTCCCAATTTAATGGGATTGCTTCAATGTTTTCTCCACTTAGAATGATGTCAGCTGCAGACTTGCCATACATAACCTTTATTATGTTGTCAGAAGTTCCGTTTAATACTGCTCTCTGAAATTTTCCTTTATCATGAAAGCATGTTAGATGTTGTACTTATTGAAATAATCAGGTGACTTTTTGTCTCCATTTATATGTGTTATTATATTAACGATTTACATATGTTGAACTAACCCTACATTTCTAAGATAAATCTAACTTTATCGTGGTAGATGGTTTTCTTAATATGTATCTGTATAAAGCTGGCTAGTATTTTATTGAGGATTTTGTATGTTCATCAGGAATATTTGTCTGTAGTTTTTTCCCCCCGTGTGTGCATGCATGTGTGTGTGAGTGTGTGTATGTATGTGTGTGTGTCTACCTGAACTATGGTGATAAAAGATAACGTCAGGAATACAAGTATAGTTTCTTACTAGAAAACACACTTAAAATGTATTAAAAGGTCAAAGATAAAGTAGCTTAGCCCAAAAGATGATATATATACACATACTTAAATATATTCAAATGCATGTGCTCATTTATATGAATTGTTCAGAAAATGGGAAAATTTTACAATTACTTAAATTTGTAAGAAAAAAAAAAAGAAAAGAAAGAAAGAAAGAAAGAAAGAAATGTCCCAAATAGAGGAGAATACATTTTATCCTTATTTGAGAAGAGTTTACATTAGTAAAAACAAGTGTAAATAAATAGTGGAAAAGAATGTTTTGCTTTAAAATGATGTAACTACTTTCTTAGTAAATTAAGGATCAGCACGGCATTCAGTTACATTAGTTATAAAATATCAGCAGCCTTTCTATATAGAAGTGAACACTAGTTAGAAGACAGTGGTGGTTCATTTATCCTCATCAATAGTTTAAGAGGTAAATAGAATCTGGTCTGCATACTGGTAAACATTCATTAAGCTGTTACACTGAAGGTTGTAGCAGCATTCGTAGTAATATTAACTGTGGTTATCACTGAGATGTAGTGTAGTAAGAATTTTAATTTCTTCAAAAAGCCAGTTATGTTACGTGAGTATGTTTTTGTTTTAATCCCAGATGTGGGATATGAGGCTGCTTCAGACTGTCCACAGCAGCACCTAGCTATTTGCCTAGTGCTCTGGCAGGGGCGTGATTTTTACAGCTGAGAATAGTTTACATTTGAAATTCTAAGGATTCTTATTAATGCCAGAGCCCTGAGAGGGGCTGGAGGTGCTCAGAAGAGGTGGTGGCTGTTGCCCCCGATGCTGCTGGTTCTTGCTGATGTTGCTGTTTTCTCTAATGCTGGATTGCTGGTTGCTGGTTGGACATATCCTGATGGTGAAGATTGGACTTGCCCCAAGAACTCAATACCCCTAACCAGCAGGAAGTAGTTTAAAGAAATCTATGCCCCCCTTTCCTCTAACCTTCCTCCTCCCTTACCTAGCTTTGGGAGTTAGGAGGGATTGTGGAGAAGAGTGATAGATGTAAGAACCCAATACGGGAGCCCCCCAAAACACAGCCACGCTGTTTGATAGTATTTATAATTTTTCTTCTTCTGTCCTTTTTCCTAACTAATTAATTAGTCAACTTTACATCCCAATTGCAGCCCCCTCCTTCTTCATCTCCTGGCTCCACTCTTCCACCTTCTTTCCACATTCGTTCCCCCTTTCCTTCTCCTCAGAATAGGGGAGCACCCCTCCACACCAACCCTTCCCAATGCATCAAATCGCGTCCTTGTCCACTGAGGCCAGACAAGGCAGCTCAGTGAGGGGAAAGTGATGCAAAAGTAGGCAGCTGCATCCATGTCAGAGACAGCCCCCGCTCCAATTGGTAAGGAAACCACAATGAAGACCAAGCAGCTCACCAACTACATATATGTAAATGGCCTACGCCCAGTCCATGCATGGTCTTTGGTTGGTCGTTCAGTCTCTGAGTCCCCATAGGCCTAGGTTAGTTGACTCTTTTGGTCTTCTCGTGGGGTTCTTGTTCCCTTTGGGTCTCTCTATCCCTCCCTTAAGTATTCCACAAGAATCCCTGAGCTCCACCTAATGTTTGGCTGTGGGTCTCAGCATCTGTTTCCATCTACTGCTGGGGGGAGATTCTTTTGTCTTACACAATCTTTATGTTATAGTATTCCTTAATGTCTTTAAGAGGTAGTACGGCTGATTTTCTTTGTAATTCAGTGTTATTGTATCTAAATGAATCAATGTTACCTACAAAATAGTCTTTATTTTATTACTCTCATTTGAAAATGCAAAGAAAGATAGAAAAATAAAGCAGTCACAGGTTAGATGTCTGAGAGTTTTTCCTGGTCTGTCATCTATCTGTCTGTCTGTTTTTTTTTTTACATAAGTTTTCTGTAAGACCACTACAATAGTCTAAGATGTAATTAAATATCTGTTATAAGCAGATTGACAAATGACCTAAGAATATCACCTGTAAATTGATTACTGTAGCATTAAGTCACAGTTCACTCTGTACTCTTGAGGAAATATCAAAATTTGCATAACAGTTTGCCTAACATATGTCAGTTCCTTCTGAGGCACTTTTAAAAAGTATCCATGGGAGATAAACATGGCTGCTTGCTCAAGAGGAGACGCAGCATTTGTTGGATGTATTTCATACATTTAACACATTGCAAATGTGTTGCTCATTTATTGAAGCAAGTAGCTAGTTTTATGAGCAATTTTTAGAGAAGAAATCTTTTGACTATTCAAACACCCACATTAAAACAAAATGTTCTAAATTCAATTTAGCTAATTTTTTTTGAAATAAACAAAGTTCATGAGCCTTGACACTGTACTTGCTGGAGAAAGGGCAACCAACATTCCTCAGTAGAGGCGAACTCTGATTTGCTGTCAGCAGCTATACTCTTGCCCTTTAATAATGTTTTTGAGGAAGATCAAGGATTTGCCAGACAGTGTCAATGGTGCTTGGGAAATCTAATTATTTGGATTCTCAATTGTCAGTTGTGTAACTAGGACTATTTAATTGGTGTTTTCACTTCTTGCCTAAGCTGGCAAGTGGGACAGAGGTTCTAGAAAGGCCACCATGCTATGGGAGACAGGAACAGTATGCCACAATGTGTTCAACTCCCTCCACTCCAGTTTCTGATTCATTAGGACTGTTGGGGGATACAGTGATGTCAACTTTCAAGCAGCCTGTGCAGATCTTGTCTGCTGAGCCTGGGATCTTATGGCCTGAAAGAATGGGGTGTACTACAGCTTAATGCTGTAGACAACCTTACTTCAGTTTCAGTGTATGTTTACAGGGATGTAACAAAGAAAGTAATGATCCAAAGATGGTTGTTTGAGTTTGGAAAAACATGTAAATAGATACCAAAGTAGCCCTTTCCAGGAATTTCCTCAAGACAGACCAATTTAAACACATTTGCCTGGCATGTACTATAGATTATATCTGGGAAGGCACTAAAACAAAGCAGAAGTCCATATACAGATTCAGGGTGCATTGAGGACAGCACTTAGTGTATATATATATATACATATATTGCCAGATTGGTTTCTATGGCCATGTTTTGACACCAAATGATAATAAGCATATCTTGTAAATTGAATGCAAATGTTTAACACAGGAGGCATAAAATCACATCCAAGAACAATCCAGGGAACAAAATGCACCCGAGGTAAAAGGAGCTATGTCTATCTTTTTCCTGGAGCCTCTCTCACAGTTCCTGATGGCATCATTCATCATGCATTACTCTGTTGACCATGTTCTTATATGGGAATCTGGATTTTAAAGGCGGCTTTGATGTATCCACATTAAATAATACAGGTGCTCATGAATAGAGAAGGAGCTTGAGTGAGATAAATGATGAAATGGAAATGGTAGACGTGATGAAAGGAAATGATGGGCAATGGGCTGATTTCCTGTTCTCTGCTGCCTCTGACTATTGAAATGTCAGTGTGCGGAAGAGCATCCATGATATAAAACCTTCCACTTATGTCGTTGCGTGTAGGGAGAGAGGTCAGTAGAAAGGAACACAAGAATTTGAGAGGAGGGGACTCCACCAGAATCAACTTCCCTCCCTTCCTATTGCTACTTCCGAAACCACAAGGCCATAGGAGGAGAATCAGTCCAACTTCTGAAAACATGGCTCGGTACATAGTGCATTGTATTATTACCAGGTCTTAGTGTGGTTGTAAGTTGAGTCAAAAAACCATTTTGCAGAAAGAATGAGCTTCATCAGAGCTAATCCTGGCTTGGTTGAAAAATCCCTAAATGAACTATAAAATTATAACTGAGACAGGGACTCCATAAAGACTGTGCTGTGTAGGTATAGTTGGCAAGGACTGAAAAGCACAGAAAATCTTTAGCTCTTATCAGCCCATTTACAAGTGGTGCCTACTAGGGCTCTACTACAATAGACTACTCAATCATTATTTTAAGAAAAACAAAGGACTTGGCACGTTCTAGAGAAGGCTTTGTGTGAATAGGTCCTTGGGGTTCAATTAGTCACATTTTAAGCTTTTGAACCACTTATTTCAGAATTATTTGTTCTCAAATTTTCCTGCCAAGACTATGTGCTAAGGTGTTTGCTGTCTCCTTAATACAATGCCTGGGATTGAGGGACTGATTTGATCAAATGGTTATGTTTCTCATGTTTTGGGCTTTCTTTAGGGGCACTGGGTAACCACTGTACCTACAAGCAAGACTTTAAAAATTATGGAAGTATGATGTGTGCACCTGAGAAGTATTATGGAAAAATATTTTAGAAGATGCTTCCTTAATAGAAAAGACCAAGAAAGACCATGAGAGTAGGAAGCTGCCTCTCTCATCAGCCTGAGAGCTCTATGCTGGCCCCAGAAGACCTCCTGCTTGGGCTCTATGAGGTTAGCATATAGACAAGGTGTTGGAATAATAAATGCATATTATAACACAGGGCTCATTGATTTTATGCCGGGGATGGAGGAAAATTTGCTGCTGGGTTCTGATGCCAATAGACCAGGCCAGATGACCGCATGAAAGCAAGGAAATCACAATTAAAGTTCTATGGTTTAATTGTGTTAAGCTCTATCTTATCATCCTTCAAACAGTTATTGTTCATGGGCTTAACTTTTGTCAAGTGCCAGATTCTCGAGGAAACAGTAAGAAATATGAATTGCAAGAGTTGCCCCTGATTCTTTCTTGAGCCAGAACACCTGGAGTAAAGCAGGCCTATTATTCAAACATGGAAGAACAATGCTACACTGGCTTTTGAGCATTACAAGCTTTATGTCTGAGGACTAAATTCTGCACTATCAAAATGCATCTTGTTCTATGAATGTAGGAAGTGATTACCATAATTGTAACACATATCGTTGAAAAGGCCAACTTCTGAATAATTCAGATATTTTTTCTTTAAGCTCGAGCCACTTTGTGAGATTTTTAGCGCAGAACCAGACTCATATGTTTATCAGATCTGTAAACACATCAGGTTTTCCTCAGCCATAACAGCACATCATTAACTGGGGCCTTTGGAGTGAGATAAAATTAGCCAGTGCCTAGCACTTTGCACATAGATTTGATAGCATAGCATCTGGTTTTGATGACTTGTTAGGTAATTATTTGAGTTATGGGATCGCAGACATTATGAAGCAGTACAGATTTGTTTTATATGAAGATGGTCTAATGGTAGACTGAGAGGCAAACTTGCTTCTGTAAAGTGCAGGTAAGGGACAAATAGAAACCTGGGGAGTCCTCAGAAGCATGCCCACTTTCTCCACTTCTGTCTCTTCTGACGGCTTCACATGTTCATTTCCCAGTATTAATGTATAAGAAATGTAAGTGTGTTTGCTCAGTTGATTAGAGTAGACTTTCAATGTCCCAGGTATTCCAGAAAATAATTTTTATAGCATTTCTATTTCTACATTTTGTGCCCCCCCAAAACCCTCTTGTCAAAAAACCAAAGCTAGGGGCTAAAGTTGCTCATGTCACTAAAGAAAAACCAACATGAACTGAAATGCCTCCTCAGAATGGTTGCTGACTGATCCAATTCCCCCAAGGAACATTCACAGTTTCCATCTTCTTGTAGTAGTTGGTGTGCATGTGTGTATGCCTATGTGTATATATGTGTGTGTGTATACTTGTTTGCCTTTGTGTGTGTGCTCATGTGTATATGCCTATGTGTGTATGTGCATGAGTATTTGCCTCTGTGTGTGTGTGTATGTGTGTTACTGTATAGTTTTTTAGTTATATCTTTACTGAGGGGCACATCTTACATGGTGTTTATGTTCTCTGTCCACCCCCAAGCCATAGAGACTTCTTGAGTTACTAATTCTCTTTGGATTTGGAAGCATTTGGGAATCCTTCGGTGATCTGGGACCTAAGTTTAGGGAATTCTTCATGGCAACCACTAAAACCAGAAAATGAAGCGTCTGTTCATCCCTGGCCTTCTCTCCCACCCCGAAGTCCCTACCCCAACCCCATGAGGAGTGCTTTACTCTCTCTTGCTCTGTCGGTAGCTTCACTAGGAGTAAAAAAGAATTTTGTATTGCTTTTTATCTAATAACTAAAAAGAAATGACAAAACCACCAGTCAACTGGAAAAAAAGATTTTCAGTCCTGTTTCAGTGTTAGAAAAACCACACTCGACTGTCAAATGTCATCCTAGGGCAGTGGTTCTCAACCTTCCAAATACTACAACCCCTTACCACAGTTGCCCGTGTTGTGGTGATCCCCAAGCACAACATGAGCAACTTCATAACTATAGTTTTGCTATTGTTATGAACGGTAATGTAAATATCTGATATTTCTGATGGTCTTGGACCATAAAGGATTGCGATCCACAGGTTGAGAACCACTATATTAGATCATCTTAAATGCTTTTGCTCAAATATACCAGTCTTTTTTTTTTCCAAGGTGCTGTGTGGATGGGTAGATTCTGTCCAGTGAATCCTGGGAAGTGCTATGCACATTTCTGACATGGAACATTTAGCCACTGCTGTGAGGACATCTCTGCCTCAAGAACCTGACTCTCACCCACAAGGACACAGAGTAGAGTCAGGGTTAGAACTGCCTTTCTTATCTATGACTCAACAGGACGTGTGGCTGAAAAATGGATATTTTCTTTAAGTTCAAAAATTTGAGAATTTCACACATGAATATAGTGTTTATTTAAAAAATTTTGGCTATATTCTCTTTTAAAAAATTAATTAATTTATTTAGATTACAACTCAATTGTTATCCCATCACTTGTATCCTCCCCTTCCTCCCTCCCTGCCACTTTTACCCTATTCCCCTCCCCTAGGTCTATGACCAAGGGGGACCTCCTCCCTCACTATATGGTCATAGGCTATCAAGTCCCATCTTGGTAGCCTACATATTCTTTGAATACAGTGTTCAGAACTACATTTATATATAATATTTTTTCTTTTTTCTTTTTTAAAAAATATTTTATTTAATTTTAATTTATGTGCATTGGTGTGAGGGTGTCAGATCTTGAGTTACAGACAGTTGTAAGCTGCCATGTGGTTGCTGGGAAGTGAACCCCTGGTCCTTTGGAAGAGCAGGCGGTGCTCTTAACTACTGAGCCATCTCTCCAGCCCTATAATATTTTAAGTTAACATAAATATGTCTTTCTAAGATTCGAACATCTTTAGTGTTATGTATGCCCCCACTTCCATCATCTCCTTCTACCCTCCAACATCTCCATGTCCTTCCAATTTCTTCTCAAGCTCCTGACATCTTTTTAAATTATTGTATGTGTATATATGCATATGCAAATACAGCCTGTTGAGTCTATTTGATGTTGTTCATATGGGTTTGTGTTTAAGGATGACCTCTTGGGATTACACAACCTATCAGGGGCCTTGTCCCTGATGGAGACTTCCTCTCCCTCTTTTTTAGAAGCTATTAATTATTGATAGCTCTTCATCTAAGTGTGGGGCCCTGTGAGATTTCCCCTATCCATGCTGCCATATTAACTGGTGTCATCATTGTGCAGGGCTTGTTTAAGTGACTGTATTTTTGTGATTTCATTAGTGCAGCTTTGTCATATATGAAAGATACCACCTGGCAATAGGCATCCTGGTCCTCTGACTCTTACAATCTTTTCTTTTGCTGTTGTCCTGAGACAGAGTTTCCCTGTGTAGCCTTGAGTATCCTGGCTACTTTGTAGACTAGGCTGCCCTTGAACCCAGAGAGATTCTCCTGCCTCTGCCTCTCCGAGTGCTGGGATTAAAGGCCTGCACCACCACTCCCAGCAACTCTTATAATCTTTCTTCCCCCTATTCTGTGATGTTCCCTGAGCCTTGGGTACAGGGATTGTGTTGTAGATCTGTCAATTGGGGTTGGGTACCCACAGTCACTTGTTCTCTTCATTTTGAACAGTTGTGATTTTCTGTAATAGTCTCTGTTAGCTAAAAAGAAGCCACTTAATGAGGGCTGAGATCTGCATTGATCTGTGGGTGTAGGGTATGTATTTAGAATGTACTTAGAAATCATATTAGGAAAGTGGTCATAGTAGGTTCTCCTATGGGGTCCATGACTTCATCAACCATGGGCCGTTGTCTAGGTTAACCATGTCAAGCATGAATTTCCTCCTATTCTTCTATTGAGTGGGCCTTAACTACAGTTGGATATATCCCCAAGATAAAAGTGCTTCTTTCTTTTGGTAGCATGCACAAAACCTTTGGATACCATGGTAATTAGTCCCAGGGAGGAGGCTTTTGGGTCAATTCCAGCTTGATCCTTCTAAGTCCTGTGTCCTAATGAATAGTGTCTTCAGAAGTAGGGCCTTCCAAGTTCTGGGAGGCAACCAAGAAAAATGGAAATATCCTGTATCGTTTTGGAAATCTTTTAGACTTTCCTCACCAATATACTCAAGGAGGGGGAGGGGTTCCCTTGTCTAACACTGGGGGTTTTGTGAGACAGTCTATGGCTCTTTCTGGGAGCATGGTCACACTACGTGGCATAACTTTATTCAATATATGTATATAAAACTACATCATCATCATCATCATCATCATCATTATTATTATTATTATTATTATTACTATTATTATTTTGGTTTTTGAGACAAGGTTTCTCCGTGTAGCCTTGGCTATCCTAGACTCTCTTTGAAGACCAGGCTGGCCTCGAACTCACAGCGATCCACCTGCCTCTGCCTCCCAAGTGCTGGGATTAAAGGCATGTGCCACCACCGCCAGGCATATATAATATTTTAAACTAAACATAAATATGTCTTTCTGTGATTCATTCCAACATTCTTAGTGTCACTTATCTCCCCCAACATTGTGCTCCCTCATCTCTTCCCAGTTAAATACCCAGCATTTTCTCCCTGTCCAACCTCAGCACTGTTATCTCTCTGTCTAGAGCTCTTCTCCCCCCTGTCCCACATCTCTGATCCTCTTTTTATTTCCTGTTTCTGTGATTATTCTAGGCTAAAAAAAAAAATCACATGTAAAGATTCAGAGCTGGGGTCTATAAAAAAAATCACATGCAGGGTTTGTTTTTCTGGGTTTGGGTTCCCTCAGTATATTTGCTAGTTCTATTTATTTATATGCAAGTTTGCTGACTTCATTTTTTCTTTACAGCTGAATAGAATTCCATTGCTGCATATGTATTACACTTTCATTATTCATTAGTCTGTTGATGAATAGTCCTAGCTATTGTGAATGGAGCAAGAATGAACACAGCTGATGAAGAATCTGTAGAGTATGGTGTCAAGTCCTTTGGAGATATGCCAAGGAACAGTAATGCTAGGTCATGTGGTAGACCTACGCTTAGCTTTTTGAGAATTTCTACTTTGATTTCCACAGTGGCGGCACCAGTTTATAATCCCACCAACAATAAATGAAGGGTCTTCCTTCCCCACACAATAGTTTAAAAGCATCTAGGAATAAATTTAATCAATGAGCTGAAAAACATCTACAATGAAAGCACCAAATTTCCAAGGAAGTAGAATGAGAAAGATATTTGAGGGAAAGACCTCTCATGTAGTTTGAAAATGACCCCAATACTAAAAGTAATTTATATATTCAATGCAATCTCAATAAAAATCCTCATGACATTCCTCAGAGATTGAAAAAAAATTGTCCTGAAATTCATATAGGAACAGAAAAGATCTTGGGTAGCCAAAGCAATCCCAAGTAAAGAGATTAATGCTGGAAGGATTTCTGAGACCAGATTTCAAGCTATTACAGAGAGACATAGTAATAGAATCAGCATGGCACTGGCATAGAAAGAGACATGTAGAGTTTGGAACACACAATAGAAAACCCAGTCGTCAGTGTACGTAGCTACATTCATCTGATAGTTGATTTGTTTTTAATCCATAAAGACTTCCTTCTACAAAGAAGGGTGCTTGTTGGAGTAGATACTATGCTTTGTGAAGATATATTTTTTTAAAATCTGAGTTTATTTCTTAAACTTTTTAAAAGATTTTATTTTAATTACATCACTTCCTCATCCTCTTTCTTCCCTCCAAGGCCCCATGTAACCCTTATCTTTCAAATTCGTTGCTTCTTTTTATTTAATAGCTATTTTGCCTGTGTGACACACACACACACACACACACACACACACACACACACACACACACACACACTGCTTTTCAGACATCTTTATTTTATTGTTCTCCTTTCTTCTGTATTCATCTTCCTTCCAATCCTTAACTCTTCCATTTTCTCATTTTCTCCTTCAGGTAACTTGTACTCTGCTATATAGTTCTTTATTTGCCCCTCCCCTCAGCAACAGTCCATTTTTACTTTCCTGGTTTCTGTAGTTACTCCTAAAATCTAGATATTTTAATCAGTAAAAACGGTAGAGGAAATTGGTAGACAGAGTAAAAACTTAAAAAAAAAACAACACATTTGTAGGTTCTGGTCTATAACTTATAATTGGTCTAGAAACCAGACCATGTTATGGACTCAACTCTCTTTATACTTTCCCTTATGGGTGGATATTTTAACCCCGGTGTGGTTATATTTAGTGATGAGGACTTTGGAATATAGTTGGAGTTAGATGAGATAATGAAGGTATTAGTGGCAGAATAAGAATAAGAAGGAGAAGGAGAAGGAGAAGACAGAGAAAGACAGATAGACTCTTTACTTGATAGCACACCCAGAGAAGGAAGTCTTTCACAGGGCAGGAAAATAATTTCATAAGAAATCCAATCTTGATGGAAACCTCATTCTTGGCTTTGTAGCTTCTTGTTTAAACAAATTTAGTTAAAGTAACTAGTTCAAGATATGAGTCTGTGGTATTTCCTTATGGAAGCTTAGGCAGACTAATAATACATATATTGATTTATTTAACATCACAAGAACCTTTTGAAATTATTTCAGCTATATTCCTTCCCAACAGACAAAACAAACAAACAAACAAGCAAACAAACAAGCAAACAAACACCCTGACGTATGGAGAGGGAGTGCCTTGGTCATACAGGGATTCCAATGTGGCTCTATGCTCTTAAGCACTGTGTAATGGAAGAGAAAGCACACATCAGTTCTCAAATAGAATTTGAGTGCAGATAAACTTGCTGTCTGGGAGGTTCATGGGGTTGCCCTCATGATTTTCACTAATACCCCTTAGGAGAACAAATGCAAAATTATAGATGTAGTCACTCAATTTATTCACTTGTAAGACAACAAAGACTGTTGTTTATATGTCCAGGGAACAGGTCTCTGCTTGGAAGTGTAGGGCAAGATGACAGAT
This sequence comes from Acomys minous, assembly GCF_964271855.1. Lineage (NCBI taxonomy): Eukaryota > Metazoa > Chordata > Mammalia > Rodentia > Muridae > Acomys > Acomys minous. Next base: position 105,013,678 of record NC_140492.1, on the reverse strand, counting down.
ATTAAAAACATTCATTGGACTTGAGTTCTTGGCATTCCATTGTGGAGATCTGCAAAGCACCTGTTGGCAGTGATGTGATGACCTTGTAGCAGCTCCCAGGGACAAACATTCCCACAGTCACAAAGTGCCGAGCTTATTTAATTATGATTCAGCCATGCATGCCTTTGCTCTCTAAATGCAAAGTTGGTCTTTGTGTATACATGAAGCTAATGTCATTTTCTTTCCCTGCATTCAGATGTAGCATACAGAGAACCCAGGTGGGTTTGTAAGGACTTGGACAGCATTTCAATAAGAGATTATGTTAATAACCAAGTTGTAGACATATAAGTTTGGGGTACATGTAGCTAAGTATGCAATATCTTTAATAAATTCTAAATTGAATGCAAATATGTTTTATATTGTTATTATTTTGAGGAGATTTATTTATCAAAGTAAAGAATTATCTCTAACTCAAAAATGTAGTCTATGCCTCACTTATAAGTGCTTGTTTTTTAGAACCTAATCCTTAGAAATCAGCCGTAAGGTTTCTAAATATTTCAATCTTGTTAATGATGCTTACTTTAAATTCAAATCCCATTTCTCAGTATCTCTTTGAAATAGTCAAGAAGCCCTGTCAGTTTTCAATTATTCCTTGTATGTTAAGAGGATTTTGAAGTTATCTTTTAATGAACCTGGTTTCTCTCTCATCTCTTGTCATAGCAACTTTCCATAGAGAACTGATGTGACCTTGGACTCAGGCAGGGTGAGTAGCCTGGGTAGGTTTGAGATAATGTCAGAAATTGAACTAATTGATGTTATTGGCCATTAGCACACTATCTGCATTTCAGTTCTCTTAGTTTGACTTTAGAATGAATAGGAAAAAATAGATAACAGTGCTCCATTTTACTCAGCAATATAATATATAAGCCACCGGACAAAGTACACTTAGAGTACTATATTATTAATTCCTTACAATTATCCCATTAGTGAGTGTTGTGATTAATCATTATTTAAAGGTGAGCAAATATGGGCTTAGCTGACATGTCTGATTATGAGAGTGGTAAGGTTGCATGGCTTGTTAGTGGATGGTGAGGATTTGAACCTGTTGTTAGCACCATGCAGTACTCAGTCTCAACAGAGGATACAGAAGATAGCATTATCTGATGCCTACATACGAAGACAAGAACCTCAGTTTCTTATCAAGTATTTAGTATTACTCACCAAGTATTTACTAAGTCTCCATGATCTGTGGGTACCCTGACAGGGTACTGTTCAGAGGACTGTGCTAGAGGGTCTGTGCCATATGCATTCTATTAAGGATTTCCATTTTTTGGCTTTATTTGACTTAATTTTTTTGAAAAAATTATGTGTACATTATACATGCATAGATTTAATCAAGAGGGCTGTACTTTAAAGGTTAATAATTCTTTTTTATTGTAACTACTAATGCATAATAATTATTCAGATTAGTGGAGTTAACAGTGAACTCCAGTAATATGTGCACTTAAATTTAATTACAATTTCATATTCTTCCTACCTTTGATGAGTCAGAATCTAACTGACAGCTCATGGGGGGAGTGAGTTGCTAAGATAGTAGCTCAAAGTTCTCAGGAGCTTTTCAAAGACATCACAAATTCCCTTGGAGACACTCCAGATCCACTCATGTCACAAGTGTTTACTAAGTGCCATCTAGCTATCTGTCAAATCAGGTGAGTGTTGTGCGAATACAGAGATGAATGAGAGACTTTCCTTGCTTGTGAGGAGCTCTCAGTCCAACAAGGGAAAGTATCAGCTTTACTTGAAAATTCAGAGATCCTGTCACACACAGCGATGGATAATAACGTGTGAATGTCTCCACTGCAAACAGTGTTGGCAAAGCATAGGCTATTATAGGAGAAACATAAAAATTACATAGAGAAATGATAAAAAAAGGCAGGGCAATGAAAGTGATGTGGGGAATTAGCAGGACAAAAGCACATCCTTATTGTTCTGCCCAATTTTTCTTAGCACACTCATAGCTTGGGTATGAGGTTCCTAGCTCTCAAGGCAAAAAGAAAGACATCTTAATTCACAAGGCTCACAACACACACAGAAGCATACCACCTGCTAAGAAGACGATATTGATATTGAAATAAGAGAGAAAAAGTTCACTGCCCTTTTTTCTAAAGGAGAGCCATGTACAACAAGAGACTTGTGTCCTAGGCAGCATAACACGTGTCAATACTAGATACGATGATAATTCACAAGTGGCGGCTTAATGACATGTTGGCTAGTAATGCCAAAGTGAAATCCTAAAAAAAAAAAAAATGTTTACAGGTGGTATGTTCTTAGGCTGAAGCAGCTGTTGCCCTGGTTTTAACCTGGGATGAAAATATACTGGTAAAGTGAAGACATGTTCTGAGGTGGAGTTTGTCCTAACGTCCGAGCTTCAAAGGGAAGAGGAATCAGCTGCTTTGTTCATTGTATTTATCATCTATAAGTTGACATTCTGATACACCTAGTATCTACTTATGTATCTATTGTATTCATCTACCATCATTTATCTTTATCTATTATTATGTACACATTATCAGCCAATCTATATCTACTCATTATCTATTTGATTCATCTATTATCTACTAATATATCTACTTGCCAACATTTATTATTCATATTTATTTTCTATTATCATGTATGTATCACCATCTGTGTGTGTGATTTCTATCATCCCATCTCTCTCTCTGGCATCTATCTATCTATCTATTACCTATATATTATTATTATTATTTATTATTATTATAATTATATTATTATTATTATTATTATTATTATTATTATTATCTACTTATTCATCATCTATCTGTCTGTCTATCTATCTTCATCATTACCATCACCACCACCATAATTTATCATTATGCTGGATAGATTTATGTCAACTGAACCCAAGCTAGAGTTACTTGGGAGGAGGAATCTTCAGTTAAGAAAATGCCCCTACCAGATTGGTCAGTAGGCAAGCTCGTGGTGCATTTTCTTAATTAAACTATGCAGAAGGTCCCAGGCCAGGGTAGGAGATGCCACCCTCGTGCTGGTGGTCCTGATGCTGTAATAAATTAGGGCTTGACAATCTATGGGGAACAAGCTAGTGAGCTCCACACCTCCATTGCTTCAGCTTGAGTTCCTACCTTGAGTTTCTGCCCTGAGTTACCTCCATGATGGAGTGTAATCTGAGTGTAAGTGAGAATATACCCTTGATCCCCCAAGCCGCTTTTGGTCACATATTTTAATCAAATCAATAGAAACTCTGACTTAGATAGTCATGTTGCAGTGGTTGGGTTTACGGCTGCTCTTTTCACATATGCTGTATCGCTTTACCATTTATCATTTACCATCTTCAGAGTCTGCTCAGGCTTAAACACTCATTTAGGAGCAGCCACATGAGGAAACTAACAGGGTAGTGCTGGTCATGGCGTCACTCATCTCTAAATTGCAGAGCGAGGCCCCTTGTTGTCTTTGGACTCTAGTAATATACAATTATTGTGCGTCAATTAAATAGAAAATGATCTATATTAAATGCCCTTTTTATTATATTAATACATATTGCTAGAAATTGTTTCAGCTAGGGAGTCAATATAGGATTTATTTATTTTTTCAATATAGGATTTATAATACATCATCCTTTAATAGTTTTTGTATAATCCTAAAGCATATTTTGCTAAGGGCAAAGATAAACACTTGAATATATCTTTGTGAGAAAAATGTGAAACAAAGAAAATGATACATAAGTGGAAGCTGCACCAGACCTTTTCAAGATCTGCTAGAGAAATACACATGAAAACATATACAGCTAAGTAATATTATAGAGATTGAGCAAGTTGTATTTAGGAATACACACACACAACACACACACACACACACACACACAACATATACACACACACTAATAAATGAAAGAAAAAAAGGCCATGAATCTGAAAGAGAGCAAGGGGAGGTTCAAGGGAGGGTATGGAAGGAGAAAAGGCAAAGAGGAAGTGATACAGTTATATTAAAATTTAAACAAATTAAAAGATTAACAAAAGAGAAATGCACAAGGTGTGTCTAGTTTTAATTATAATTAAAGTTATTGGAAGGGATGCTTCGGTTAATGTGGTCTTGGTTAATTCATAACTATGAATTTGTATATTTTGATAATGCCTATTAAGCAGGTGATGAAAGCTTGCCACAGTTAAGTCTAAGAAGGGAACTGCTAGCTGAGCTTGATAGGGTGTTCAACTGTGGGGCAAGTCCATATGTCCTCTGTGGTGCACACATGAGGCACAGGCATGCTTTCTCAGAGCTCTCCCTCTCTTTGCTTCTGTCTCTGTCTCTTTCTTTCCTCTCCCTCCTTTCTCTCTTCTTTATTTCTTTTATTCCTTCCTTCCTTTCCTTTCCTTTCTTTTGTCTTTTAAAAATATTTTCCTTGAGACAAGATCTCATGTAGCCCAGGCTAGACTTAAATTTCTTCTTTTTAAAAAATATTTTATTAAGTTATTCATATTACATCTCAGTAGTTAGCCCATCCCTTGTATCCTCCCATTCTGCCCTCCCTCCCACTTCCCCCCTACTCACCTCCCCTATGTCTGTGACTGAGGGGGACCTCCTCCCCCTGTATATGCTCATAGGGTATCATAGACTTAAACTTCTTATGTTGTTGAGGATGGCTTTGAGAATTTGAGCCCCTGGCCTGACTCTGTCAACCCTGGAAGGACAGACTGATCAGTGGGCATTTGTGAGGCATGGGGCCTATAACCGGCTTCTGCCGAGTTTCGCTAGAAACAGCAGTTTGCATCTCAGCATCTTTGGCAATCCGATAGCGGTGAACTAGAGCATGTAGCTGTGATTTGAAGGCCTCTTGGGTGGCATCTGGCATTGTGCAGGGTCACACTGTCCCAGTCTTACTCTATAGCTTTCTCTGGATGGTGGACCAGAGAACATCTCATTAACTGTGCAAATTGGATCATGTTAAGTGGCTTGAATACTTGGAGGAGAAAGATTAAATTTCTGAATAACCCCAGAGACTGGGTCAGACAGAAGTACATAGGCAGGCTAGACATGATTTTATTATACTTATAGATTGGGGAAATGACAAACTGACGAGCGAGAGAAGGGAGAGAAAGACAAATAGAAGAGAGGGGTGAGAAAAAAGAGAAAGAGAAAGTGAGCTAGTGAGAGCACGATACCCACTGAGTCCAGCGAGGCTTGGTGCAGACTCATTGCTAAGTAGACATTGGCTTAATTAGATTAATCTATCAAAGACCCCGTGGAAAGAGCAGGCCTGTTCTCTCTTCCAGCAACTTGTTCACAGAGGCACCCAAAGTTAAGGCACGACAAAAACTAATTTTCAGCTATCTTCAGTTCTTGGTGCTCCAGAAGCTTAAAAAAAACTTCCACTTCCAAGCAAAACTCCCCCATCTCCCTCAGGAAAAAAAAAAGCCCCAAAGTGCAATTAAGAAGCCCAAGCTGACAAGCTGATGTTCTTCTCAGCCCTTTTATTTCCTCTTGCCATGGCTGAAGATGCTGTTGGAGACAGCGAGGCAGCTTTTAATTGAGATTTGGGGACTGATTGTACTGGGCCTGGTTCCTCACACTTATTGCTGACAAAACTTCCCTGTGCTCATAAAAACCTCTGAGTTCTCTTAGTCACCCTGGACCACATGCCTTTTCCTCATGCTGTGGATACTGTTGGGATGGATGGGCACATGCAAGCTATTGATGTGCAAAATGCTTTGCATGGAGAGGAGGCCAGGAACCATGATTAAATGAAGTCACAGGGCTGGGTTTGTGTGGGAAAGAATCTTGTTCATCACAGCCCTTGTCAGAGGACCACAGAGAGCACAGTTGTTGAAAGGGCTAAGTGCTTTGGACCTCTCTGGAGTATGCCAGTTTACATTCAGACCCAGTTCTAGAAGTCTCTTGAGCCCCATGACCTCTTGACACTGTCTCCAGCAGTTGTTTCTTTTTTTAACTTCACTCCCATTGGTGTTTTTCTTTAGAAAATTACCCTTCAAATTTTTTTTGGTTTCATTTTAATAAAATTTAAGCAGCTAGAGTACTTACTAACTGAAATTAGTAAAACAACCTGCATATCAGTTTTGTGAGGATTTTTCTTAGTTTTATTAATATTTATTAATAAATAACAACAATAATAATAGCCTTAATTTTATTAATAGTTTTATTATCTTCAGCAGCTAGTGGAAGACAGAAACTATTGCTTTGCTTTGTCTTTTTTCACTTACCTTTACTATTTGTTTAGTTATAAAGTCTACCTTGAAATCTGGAGCCTTTGAAGACAATCTTTTCAAAGGAAAAACAAGTCCAGGATTAAGCATTCAATATAGAGAAACATGAACCCTTTCTGCTTAAATGTCCTTGGGCTGCTTATATTACTATGAAATTAAGATAACAACCGCTATCCAGGACTGAAATACCAGTTAAATAGTCTGTTACGTGTCACACTCTCAGGATGGATCATGCGACACAGCCAAGTCTCAATTACGGTAGTCATCAGTGTTATCTAGTGGTGGATTAGCCTAGCTAGCAGGACTTGAAATTGTAGTCATGGTGATAATGGTTACATTAAAATATTATTCAATAGAGACTTCTCCATGTGGCTAGAGAGAGATGGCTCAGTGGTTAAGAACATGTTCTGCTCTTGAGGAGGTTGTGTTTCTAGCATCTGTATGTGTTCAGTAGCTCACAACTGCATGAGACATCACCTCCTGGGGACATGTGACAGGACTCTGTTGACACCCTGAGCTCACACATGTGCAGACTCATGGACACAGACGACACAGACACAGACACATCATATTTTTTAAAGGACTCATTGACATTGGTTAGTAACTGATTTAGTTGTGCACAGTACCATCACAAAACATCTCATCATAACTTGCAGTTTTACCCAGGAGTACATTTGACTCTCAGGAAGATCGTATGGAATGATGGCTATTTCGATCTCCAAGATGACGTTCCCAGGCTATGCCTTGTGGACCTTGGCATTTTATGAGTCGTTACACTGCACAGTGATCAAGAGGAGATCTTTGGTCAAACACATTTTGCAGAAAGTTTATTGCAGTAAATGCATTTATTTTTTTTTTTGTCTTTTGATAGTAAGCTTTTCTTGCTTGCTTACTTAATTTTTTGAATGGGGTTTGGTCCTAGGAAGAAAGGCCAGGGCCTCAATCATGCTAAGTACATGCTCTAACACCAACCTGTTTTATCCTTTCTTTCCTTTGCTTCACAGCATCCTTCACCAGCAAGCCTGTTCTTTCCACTTTCATGATGGATCCTTGGTACTTCCATCTCTATCTTTTCAGTCATCCCTTCCTTTCAGCTTATTCTAGGCTGCTGATGTAGCCTGTTTCCTGTGATGCTCTGAGCCTGGAGCCACTAAATACCAATATCTTGCTCCCTACTTAAAATAATCCAGATTTACCATTGCATTAAGATGTTTCCTTACTCTGTCTTTCATGACCTCATCTCACGACTCATTCAATCCATTTGGGTACCACAGGTCGTGTTTCTGTCCTTTGATATGACAGTCTCATAGGTGGCTTAGTATTCTGGGCATCTGTGCTGGTTATCTGAGAAGACAAACTCTAATAGAGACAATTCCTCCATCAGATTGCCTGTAGAAGAGCCTATGGGACATTTTCTTGGTTAATGATTGGTGTGAGAGAGTCCACTGTAGGCAGTGCCACTGCTGGGCAGGTGGCTCAGTGTTGTATAGTAAAGCAGGCTGAGCATCGGGTCATGGAGAGCAAGCTAGTAAGCATGGTCCCTCCATGCAGGCTGAGCAGGTCATAGAGAGCAAGCTGGTAAGCACAGTGCCTCCATGACTTCTGCCTCATTTCCTGTCTTTAGGTTCCTGTTTGATTTCCTGCCCTGACTTCCCTTCAGGATAGACTGTGATTGGAATGAGCCAAATAAACCATTCCTTTTCCTTTCTTTGGGCCATGGTATTTTAAGATAGTAATAAAAAGCAAATTAAGACAGGATTTCTCCTACCCTGAGAATCTTTCAGGATTGCTTTATGGTGCACCTCCTCAGACTATTTACCTATATATACTGTGACACATCTCCTTGTTTTTTCTATTTCCTTAAACTATTTTCCTTTTGGAAAGCATACCATCTCAAGGGTTCTCTAACAGACCGAAGCACTGTAGTCAGGTCTTGCCTAACTCCCTTCCCTCTTCCTTTCTTTTCTTTTTTTTTTTTAAATTTTATTTTATTAATTTATTCATATTACATCTCAATGGTTATCCCCTCCCTATCCTCCCATGCCTCCCTCCCTCCCATTTTCCCCTTACTCCCTTCTCCTATGACTGTGGCTGAGGGGGACTTACTCCCCCTGTATATGCTCATAGGGTATCAAGTCTCTTCTTGGTAGCCTGCTATCCTTCCTCTGAGTGCCACCAGGTCTCCCCATTCAGGGGATGTGTTCAAATATGAGGCACCAGACAATACAGGCTGTAAACTTCAAACTCCTACCCAGATCTAGCCAATGGACAGGGCATTCTCCACAGTTGAGTGGAGAGTAAGGTCTGACTTTCACACGTACTCTGGTCCCTCTTCCTTTCTAACCATTAGATTACATTCCTAAAGCTCGTCCTCAAAGTCTCTTCACTCATTTGGTCACTGACCATCCCTGAGACTAAGCACCAAGGTCCAGCAATCAAATTCATTACCTGAGGACACTAGCTAACCTGTCCAATCAGGACTCACCAACTCACTCTAGCAAGACTCCCCCTTTTTCTCCTTAAAAACCCACTCCTGCAAAAACACCTGCTGCTTGCTGTGTGCCTTTGCCCAATCCAGAGGCAGTTTCCCATGCCCTACCCCCACTGCTTGCCCCTCTGGAGTCATAAATCTCCTTTGTTCTGAGAAGTTGATGTCTACTTGTGTTGTGTACTGATTTTAAGTTTCCTCTCAATATCTCTATTATAGCTATCTTCCACCGGGTGTGGTGTTGCAAGCCATTAATCTCAGCACTCAGGGAGGGAGAGGCATGCAGGTCTTTGTGAGTTCAAAACCAGCCTAGTCTACAAAGTGAGTCCAGAACAGCCAAGTCTACACAGAGAAGCCGTATATTGAAAATGAACCAGACCAAACCAAACCAACCAACCACCCAAACCAAAAAACTCAATACAACCCCCCCAAACCCTATTTTCCTTATTTGTTTTGTAGCCAAGTTGTATGAAGGTGTGTGTGTGTGTGTGTGTGTGTGTGTGTGTGTGTGTGTGTAGCATATCGTCTTAAAGTAATTATAACAAATGAAAGTCGGATGAATACATACTCTTCAGAAGTCTTATATTAGACATATAAAATGTTTAATTTATAGCTAAAGTTAACAGCCCTTTGTGGGTCAGAAATCAGTCTTATCTCATTTCTACTTGCCGCTTTCCTGTATAGATTCTGTTTTTTAAGTTTTTGGAAGCACCACAAACATTTTCAAATGGAATATTCTAGAACTTCATTATATTAAACAGAAGTATATTGACTTCAATACTCATTAGTCATGTGATCCTTGGGGACATTACTTTGTCATTTTTTTTCTCCAAAGTGAGTATAAAAATATTTATCTTACACTTTCCAGGATTAGCTAAAATAATCTAGGTAAAGCTTCAAGCTCCCTGCTGGACATACAACAGATTCTCCCAAAGGCTTGTTGATTTTTCTGCTGCTGCTTCCCTGTTCTCTAGTCATGGGAAGGAGACAGAACTTAAGGGCTTCATTGTGGTGAAATTAGTAGGGAATAATTATTTTCCTTTGGAGGAATATTAATTACAAAATATTAATAAAATTAAAATAATAAAGAAAACTAGCATTCAGATAGTGATAAAAATGGGAAAATTTCAAAAAGTTGCATTGTGCTGGTTGAACTGGATATCTGCATGTAGAAGAATGCAAGTAGGTTTATATTTACCATCCTGGACAGAACTCAAGTCCAAGTGGGTCAAAGACCTCAATATAAATGGACACACTAAATCTAATAGATAAGAAAGTGAGGAGTAGCCTTGAGCACATTGGTGCAGGAAACAACTTTCTGAACAGAACACCAATAGCTCAGGCTCTAAGATCAACAATTAATAAGTGGGACCTCATGAAACTGAAAAGTGTCTACAAGGCAAAGGACACTGTCAGTAGGACAAAACAGCAGCCAACAGAATGGGAAAATATCATAACCAACTCTACATCTGACAGAGCTAATATCCAAAATATATGAAGAACTGAACATATTAAACACCATCAAACCAAATAATCCAATTAAAAAATGGCAGACAGAGCTAAACAGAGAATTTTCAACCGAGGAATCTTGAATGGTTGAGAAATGGTTAAAGAAATGTTCAGCTTCTTTAGTCATCAGAGAAATGCAAATTAGAAGGACTCTGAGATGCCACCTTATACCTATCAAAATGACTAAGATCAGAAATTCAAGTGACAGCACATGCTGGCGAAGATGTGGGGGAAAGGGGAACACTTCTCCATTGCTGGTCAGAGTGCAAACTTGGACAGCCACTTTGGAAATCATTCTGGAGGTTTCTTAGAAAATTGGAAATAATGCTACTTCAATACCCAGCTATACTATTCCTGGGCATATACCCAAAAGATGCTCTGCCATACAATAAGGACATTTGCTCATCTATGTTCATACCAGCTTTATTTGTAGTAACCAGAATCTAGAAACACCTCAGATGTCCCTCAACTGCAGAATGGATAAAGAAATTGTGGTACATTACACAATGGAATGTTGCGTCCTCTCGCCGGCAGGAACAACGCAGACACCAGGATCCTTCTCAATCACGCTTTATTGGGAGCATCCTTTGAAGCTGAAGTGAAAGACCCCGAATGCCTGCGAGCATGCTGTTTAAATACTGTCTGGAGGTGGCATGTCAATGTCTCATTGGTTACATTTGGATGCCTCATTAGCATGCCCCATTAGCATGCCCGCAGCCGAGAGGCTGTGTTGGAGTGCTTCATTTGCATACCCCTGTTTGGGAGGGGTGCATTGAGAGGGCTTATGTCTGCGCATGTGCGGGAGCAGTAACAGTTGCCGTCTCAGGTCGCCGCCATTATCGGGTGTGGCCACGCCTTACAATGGAATACTACTCAGCTATTAAAACAAGGAAATCTTGAAATTTGCAGGTAAATGGATGGAACTAGAAAAGGCCATCCTAAATGTGGTAACCCAGACCCAGAATGACATACATGGTATGTACTCACGTATAAGTGGATATTAGCCTTAAAGTACAGCATAACCATGCTACAATTCACAGACCCAAAGAAGCTAATTAACAAGGAGAGCCCAAAGGAGGATGTATGCATCTCACTGGAAAGGGATAATAGAATAGACAGTGGAAGTGCTTGAAGAGAGGAAGCAGGTTAGGAGAGGCAGTGCCAAGGGTAATGAGTGTAGGGATCTGAGGTTGGGAGAAGAGGGAGAAGGAGGATGGACGTCTTGCAGAGATAAGAGACACCATGGCCTGGCACATCATGAGACAGGCTGGAAACTTGAGATAGGGTAAGCTCCTGGGAGGATACGGGGGCAACTCTAGCTGGGACTCCTACTAAGTGGTGAACATGGAGATCAAAGAGGCCACCCTCTAACCAGACAGGACTTCTAGAAGAGGGAAGGGAACACCAACCCATCCACAGAAACTTTGACCCAAAATTTACCCTGCCTCCAAGATGTGCAGGGATAAAGATAGAGCAGAGTTTGAGAGAATGTCCAACAATGCCTGGCCACACCATGCAAGAGAGCCAAACCTGACGCTATTAATGACACTCTGCTATGCTTGCATACGGGAGACTAGCATAGGTGTCCTCTGAGAGGCCCCACCTAGCAATAGATTGAAACAGATGCTGAGACTTATAACCAAACATTGGGCAGAGTGCAGAGAGCCTTGTGGATGAGTGGTAAGAAGGATAGAAGGGCCTGGAAGGAATAGGACCTCCACAAGAAGACCAACAGAGCCAATTCACCTGGGACCAAGGAGTCTTGCAGAGACTGAAACACCAACCAACAACCATGTATGGAATGGACCTATGCCTCCTTCACATATATAACGGGCAGCTTGATCTTCATGTGGGTCTCCTAGTAAGTTGATTAGGTGCTGTCTATGACATCTCTGGGACAAACTGGAGACCCGTGACAGAGTAGGATTGTAGGAGGATATGGGGGTGACTCTAGCTAAGACTCCTAGCAGCAGGAGATAAGGAGACTGAAGTGGCTACTTCCTATAGCCAGACAGGGCTTCCAGTGGAGGGATGGAGACACCAACCCACCCACAAAACCTTTGACCCAAAAGTTACTGAGCCTGCAAATGTGCAGGCATAAAGATGGAACAGAGATTGAGGGAACGGCCAACCAATGCCTGGCCCAACTTGAGACCCGCTCCATGAGAGAGAGAGAGCCCTTGACGATATTAATGATATTAATATGCTTGCAGACAGTAACCTAACATAGTTGTTCTTAGAAGGGCTCCATCCAGCAGCAGGCCAAAACAGATGTTGAGATCCACACATGTGAGGAGCTTGGGGATTCTTGAGGAAGAGTTGGAGGAAGGGTTGAGGGAACTGGAGGGAACAAGAATTCTAGAAGAAGACCAACAGAGTCAACTAACCTAGGCCTATGGAGGCTCCCAGAGACTGAATCACCAAAGAGCATGCATGGACTGAACCTAGGCCCCTATACATATGTAGCTGATGGGCAGCTTGGTCTTCATATAGGTCTGTTAGCAATTGGAGCTGGGGCTGTCTCAGACATGGACACAGTTGCCTGCTTTTGGATCACTTTTCCTTAGCTTGGCTGCCTTGTCTGTGCTCTGTGGAAGATTTTACACTTAGGCCTGATGTGACTTGATGTGTTGGGGTGGGTTGGTTGGGGGAAGGCTCCTCTTTTCTGAGGTGAAGTTGGGGGAATATGGGAAAAGGATGGGAGGGTATGACCAGGAGAAGAGGAGAGGAGAAGAGAGGAGAGGAGAGGAGAGGAGAGAGAGAGAGAGAGAGAGAGAGAGAGAGAGAGAGAGAGAGAGCGCTGCAATCATATTGTATAATGAATTGATGAGGAGAAAAAGTGATTTTATGTGTATACGACAATGTTTACTGTTTCTCCAATGATACCACATATCTCCTTTTTACCATTTCCGTACCTTATTTCAACTCTTTTGTTCCAAATATTTGTTCCAGGAGTTTCTCTGCCCCAAGCATCTCATACTGCCCTCCCCCATAGTCACCTGGGGTCTTTACTCTCCTATTCTTTTGTTTTCTTCCATGTACCATCATACTGGCTTCCCAGGTGTTTGAGAAAAGCATCAATTGTGGGTCAATCCTTCTGTTTTAACTGGAGGCTGTAGCTCATTAGTTTGTTAAACCCATGGCCATTGGGAAGCTTAGGAGAAACCCAGGAGGTTTTTCCTCAGTCTCCCAAATCATACCAATTTGCTAGAGGCTTTCTGAAGGCCAAATTCAGTTACTGAGGCCTAGAATTAAGTGTTTCCAGTATTTTCTCCACTGACAGTGTCTTAAAACTCTCTTACCTTGACCTCAAATTTTACATGACTTTGTCTAAGGAACACATATAATCAAGGATGTGTTTTTCCTACCAACAGTGTTTCTGTTTAACCTGAAGAAAGTGTCAATGTGCTGAGCTGACGTGAGAACAATCATAAGACAAAGAACCATGCTATTTGATGCGGTGTGTCTGCTTTAGACAAACATCTAGAGTATAAAGAACATTTTGTTCTCAAAAGAGCTCTAGGATACCAGAGGATCAGTTTCCCAGGTTAGGAAAAATCATTTAAACTAAATAAGTTTTTGGATGTAGAATTCTGTCTATAGGTGGGGAAGTGTTGGAGGGCAGTAAGGATTTGATCTTCCCCTAATTCAACCCACATTAGCACATGTCAGTTGCTGTTAACACATCTTTTCTCTTTCCCGTTTATACTTTTATACTATACTCACAAGCATTTTTTGTAGAGGTTGAATTTATGGGGAGAGATTCCTGAAGTACAGCTTAGAATGGATAATTAATAACATGAACATAATGCTTGCTTTTCTCTAAAGTTAGCAAATAATTGTGGATAATCTCAACCTAATCCTAGAGAGGCTCCAAAAATACGCTGAATGTCAAAGACTGAACTATTAAGAAAAGACAAATGCCAGATCTTACTTCTCTACCATTCTCAGCAAAAGATGGTTTTATCAGCTGCTTTTCCCAGTAGGGGAAATCCTTCATTACACAAGCTGTGTTTATTACCGAGAACTGACCTTTCTATGCGTGCAGATTTGAAGACATAAAGGAACTCATCTCCTCCTGGTGTTTATAGAAAGCCAGGGAAGCCTGCATGGATGGAAAAGGGAACATACTGCACAATCATTCAGAAGCTGAAGTTGAGAAATTAACGTCTGGGAGAAGAGAGAAAGGAAGATGTCGCCGACATGCAGGTGGCTCTGCAGATGGAGTCTTGTAACACTGGAGCACGTCGTGTAGTTTTCAGGCAGAAAAGTTAACCCGAGGAAGAATATCAAGCATTTGTCATGTTGCACGGTGATAGACTAGGGAGGGAGAGAGAACAGGCGTCAGAAAAAGCAACAGAGTGTGCATTTCAGGTATTTGGTTAACCAGGATGGCAGATGTAAAGCAAATCAATGCCAAAGAAAAAAGCTAGTTCTGTACGTTTCTATTTTGGAAAACAGTTCAAGTCAGAAGTTTTTCTTTTAAATGAGATCTTCATTTTAGAGTACTCTTACATGTGTGGATATCACAAAGGTAGACATTATGTGCTCTAGCAGTTTTGTTATTAATGTCGCATATTAAAGGAGGCACTTGCCTCAATAAACTGGTATGGGCATATATCATGAATTGAAGTTGATATTTCATTAAATGTTTCTAAGATATCCTTTTTCTGTCCCAGAAATTTACCCAGAGGTGACAGGATGATAGCTGCCATGTACGCTTTCTTTTATTTATTTATTTCTTTTCTTTTTTCTTTTTACAATTTTTATTAAATATTTTTACATATACATTTATATTATTCCACATATATAATAAACCACCTGCAGCAAGAAGAACCATGAAACAATCAGGAATTGTATATATGTTACATTTATGGTGTTTTGGCCATTTGTATTTGGCAGCCTTGAAGAAAACATCCTTCCTATCTTGGTGCATCTAAAATTCTGAATGTAAATCAATATCTATCATATCTCATCATTATCAACTTAAAACATCTATCTGGACCTAAAAACATCTTAATGCCCAAACAACTAAGCTTAATTGTAAAACTAAACTATCTGGTCTTAAACAGCATCAGAGACTTAAGAAAGAATAAACTTTTTTTTTTTTTTACATTTTCAACTTTTTTTTAACTTTATTAATTTATTCTTGTTACATCTCAATGGTTATCCCATCCCTTGTATCCTCCCATTCTTCCCTCCCTCCCATTTTCCCCTTATTCCCCTCCCCTATGACTGTTCCTGAGGGGGATTACCTCCCCCTGTATATGCTCATAGGGTATCAAGTCTCTTCTTGGCAACCTGCTGTCCTTCCTCTGAGTGCCACCAGGTCTCCCCCTCCAGGGGACATGGTCAAAGGTGAGGCACCAGAGTATGTGAGAAAGTCATATCCCACTCTCCACTCTACTGTGGAGAGTGTTCTGTCCATTGTCTAGATCTGGGTAGGGGTTTAAGGTTTACCGCCTGTATTGTCCTTGGCTGGTGCCTTAGTTTGAGTGGGATCCCTGGGCCCAAATCTGCCTATCATACTGTTCTACTTGTAGGCTTCTAGGACCCTCTGGATCCTTCTACTTTGCCATTTTCCCATGCTTCTCTCATCTAGAGTCCCACTAGAATGTCCTCCCCTCTGTCTCGGTTTCCTGGTAAGTGAAGGCTTTCGTGGGACATGCCCCTTGGGCTAATATGCAGATATAAGTGAGTATATACCATTTGAGTCTGAGAAAGAATAAACTTAATTACCTGAATATACAGGGAGTGCAGGTTAGCAGTTTCAGAAATGAGAAGATGACAGAGACAGTTTGCTGCCTGAGCAGTCACCAAAAATTCTCTATAATGTGAGAGAATCATCATTAGCCTTCTGGCCCAATATATCTGACAGACATATTTGGGAGGCAGAAACTATTGTGGACTTGCTTACCCTGTCTTGGCAGAGTTTGGCTAGTGACTCTGCCTGCATCCAAGGTTGCCCACTTTTAGGCAGAATTCTGTCTGTTGTAGAAACAAGGGTATGTTTCCAGTGGCTTGTTTTGCACATTTGAAGCCACCTCCATACGGAGGTTCTTTGATGCTCATCATCCTCTTTGGGGTAGGCTGGGTGTTGCCAGGAGTTAACCTGTGTCATTGTCAGTGAATCTTTATAATAATAAAATATTTTAAAATGCCATATTCTGCATGTGTCTGAGATTTTTTTGAAGAGCTTATTTAACTATCCTACCTTATTTTTCTACAGAGTAATATCTATCTGCTGCAACTAGGATGTATATTCTTGTGATAAAAGTAGACTAGTGATTGACATAGCCATAATTTGATCAGGTAACAATTAACTTGTATAACGTATTTATCCTAAACATCCTGCATTAGCACTTTCAAAATATTGGAAGTAAACCTTGTATTATAATTGAGCTATATGGGTACAATACCTCATACCAGAGTAGAAATATTTATATATAATATGTGTGAAGACTAATTCTTATATTAGAATTCTATACCACTGTATCTAGAATTAACTTATTTTGCATCTATATACAAAATTCTATACCAGTGAATTAAAAATAACCTTGTGAGTGACAACTGAGGTATTAAGTTGAGGGGTAGATTCACTAATCTACTTTTTGGTCTATCTTCTCTATATATTTCTATATTCCCCCTTCTTTCTTTTCAACCCCTATCTTCAAACCTAAGAATGTAAGATAAGGGAAAAGAGAGACATTGCTTAGTCTAACCTTGTTTTTTTTTTCTAAATAAGACCAATAATAACTTGTAACCAATTCCCATTGATTATAACACCATATAGCACAAGAAAGCAACCAAAAACTTCCCCAGCCCCCCTTAAAGGAAAGATTTCTTCTGGATGATTTCAGACAAATAATACCTAGTAGGGGCCCAAATAAAATTGGGGAAATATTTAAACGAGCTAGGGATCACATTTGTGGTCCAGTTTCTAAATGTTGAGAAGTTAAAGGCTTAAATAGAGTTCTGTGTGGGACAGTTTGAAATGCAGGACCAATTGGGATTGGAATCTTTTTTGAAAGTGTCCTGGGAGCTGTCTTGTTCTGATGAGGAACAGTAACTGAAGCATTTGGTTCTGGACCATGATGGATACATAATGTCAATGTCCAGCATACTGAGAGGAATGCTTCTTGTCAGGTCTGATCATATTATATGTCACTTGTTATCCCATCCCTTGTATCCTACCATTCCTCCCTCCCTCCCATTTTCCCATTACTCCCCTCCCTTATGACTGTGACTGAGGGGGACCTCCTCCCCCTGTACATGCTCATAGGGTATCAAGTCTCTTCTTGGTAGCCTGCTATCCTTCCTCTGAGTATCACCAGGCCTCCCCATCCAGGGGATGTGGTCAAATATGGGGCATCAGAGTATGTGTGAAAGTCAGTCCCCACTCTCCACTCAACTGTGGAGAATGTCCTGTCCATTGGCTAGATCTGAGTAGGGGTTCGAAGTTTACTGCACATATTGCCCTTGGCTGGTGCCATAGTTTGAGCAGGACACCTGGGCCCAGATCTGCCCATCATAATGTTCTTCTTGTAGGTTTCTAGTCTCCTCTGGATCCTTCTATTTCCCCATTTTCCCTTGCTTCCCTCACCTAGAGTCCCAATAGGAAGTCTTCCCCTCTGTCCCAATTTCCTGGTAAGTGAAGACTTTCATGGGACATGCCCCTTGGGCTAGTATGCAGATATAAGTGAGTATATACCATTTGACTCTTTCTGCTTCTGGGTTAGCTCACTCATTATGATCATTTCTAGTTCAATACATTTATCCACAAATTTCGGGAATTCATTGTTTTTAATAGCTGAGTAGTATTCCATAGTGTATATGTACCACAGTTTCTTTATCCATTCTTCTACTGATGGACACTTAGGCTGTTTCCATGTTCTGGCTATTATGAATAAGGCTGCTATGAACATGGTTGAGCAAATTTTCTTGCTGTGTGCTGGAGCATCTTCTGGGTATATTCCAAGGAGTGGAATAGCTGGGTCTTGAGGAAGCCCTATTCCCATTTTTCTGAGATAGCACCAGATAGATTTCCAAAGTGGTTGTACTAGTTTGCATTCCCACCAGCAATGAAGGAGTGTTCCTCTCTCTCCACATCATTGCCAGCATGTGGTGTTGCTTGAGTTTTTGATCTTAGCCATTCTAATGGGTGTAAGATGGAATCTCAGAGTTGTTTTGATTTACATTTCCCTGATGACTAAGGACACTGAGCATTTCTTTAAGTGTTTCTCAGCCATTTGATATTCCTCAGTTGAGAATTCTCTGTTTAGTTCCAAGCCCCATTTCTCAATTGAGTTATTTGGTTTTGGTGATATTTAATTTCTTGAGTTCTTTATATATTTTGAATATTAGACCTTTGTAAGATGTAAGGTTGGTGAAGATCTTTTCCCAGTCTGTAGGCTGTCACTTTGTTCTCTTGACAGTGTCTTCTGCCTTACAGAAGATTCTCAGTCTCATGAGGTCCCATTAATTAATTGTTGACCTAAGAGCCTGGGCTGTTGGAGTTCTGGAGTTCAGGAAGTTGTCTCCTGTGCCAATGTGTTCCAGGCTCTTCCCCACTTTTTCTTCTAACTGACTTAGTGTCTCTGGTTTTATATTGAGGTCTTTGATCCACTTGGACTTGGCTTTTGTGCATGGTGACAAACATGGGTCTAATTGCATTTTTTTACATGTAGACATCCAGTTAGACCAGCACCATTTGCTAAATATGCTATCCTTTTTCCATTGAATGGATGTGGCTTCTTTGTCAAAAATTAAGTGACCATATGTGTGTGGGTTCATTTCTGGGTCTTTGATTCGATTCCACTGATCAACCAGCCTGTTGCTGTGCCAGTACCATGCTGTTTTAATTACTATTGCTTTATAGTACAGCTTGAGATCAGGTATGGAGATCCCTCTGGAGGATCTTTTATTGTACAAGATTGTTTTAGCTACTCTGGGTTTTTTGTTTTTCCATATGAAGTTGAGAATTGATCTTTCAATGTCTTAAAAGTTTTTGATAGGGATTGCATTGAATCTGTAGATTGCTTTTGGTAGGATGGCCATTTTTACTATGTTAATTCTCCTGATCCACTAGCAAGGAAGATAATTTCATCTTCTCATGTCATCTTCAATCTCTTTCTTCAGAATTTTGAAATTTTTTTCAAACAAGTCCTTCACTTGCTTTGTTAGAGTAACTTCTAAATATTTTTATATTGCTTGTGGCTAATATGAAGGGTGTAGTTTTCCTAATTTCTTCCTCTGCAAGCTTGTCATTTGTGTATAGGAAGGCTACAGACTTTTTTGAGTTAATTTTGTATCCAGCCAATGTGCTGAAGGTGTTTATCAGCTGTGGTAGTTCTCTGGTGGAATTTTGGGGGTCACTTATGTAGACTATCATATCATCTGCAAATAGGGATAATTTGACTTCTTCCTTTCCCATTTGGATCCCCTTGATCTCCTTTTGTTGTCTTATTGCTCTGGCTAGAACTTCTAGTACTATATTGAAGAGATATGGAGAGAGTGGGCAACCTTGCCTTGTTCCCGATTTTAGAGCAATTTCCTTGAGTATCTCTCCATTTAATTTGATGTTGGCTATTGGCTTGCTGCATATAGCCTTTATTATGTTGAGGTGTGTGCCTTGTATCCCCGATCTCTCCAAAACTTTGAACATGAATGGGTGTTTGACTTTATCAAATGCTTTCTCTGCATCTAAGGAGATGATCATGTTTATATGATGGATTACATTGATGGATTTCCATATATTAAGCCATCTCTGCATGCCTGGAATGAAGCCTACCTGGTCATGGTGAATTATATCTTTAATGTGTTCTTGTATTTGTTTTACAAGTATTTTTATTGAGTATTTTTGCATCAATGTTCATAAGAGAAATTGGTCTGAAATTCTTTCTTTATTTGGTGGGGTATTTTTTGGGTATATTCCCAGGAGTGGTATGGTTAAATCTTCAGGGTAGAATTATTCCCAATTTCCTGAGAGAGCTCCAGATTGATTTCCAAAATGGTTGTACAAGTTTGCACTTCCACCAGCAATGGAGGAGTGTTCCCCTTTCTCCACATCCTCGTCAGCATGTGCTGTCATTTGATTTTTTGATCTTAGCCATATGGATAGGTGTAAGATAGAATCTCAGAGTCGTTTTGAGTTGCATTTCCCTGATAACTAGGAATGTTGAACATTTCTTTAGGTGTTTCTCTCAGCCATTTGATATTCCTCTCTTGAGAGTTCTATCTTTAATTCTGTACCCCATTTTAAAAGTATTTGGTTTAGTAGTGTTTAATTTCGTAAGTTCTTTATATATATCTTGGATATTAGCCTTTTGTCAGATGTAGGGTTGGTGAAGATCTTTTCTTAGTTTGTTTGCTGTAATTTTGTTCTGTTGACAGTGTCCTTCACCTTACAGAAGATTTTCAGTTTCATGAGGTCTCATTTATTAATTGTTGATCTTAGGGCCTGAGCTGTTGGTGTTTTCTTCAGGAAGTTGTCTCCTGTGCCAATGAGCTCAAGACTCTTCCCCACTTTTTCTTATAACATACTTAGTGTGCCTGGTTTTATGCCAAGGTCTTTATCCATTTGGACAAGGCCAGTAAGCAGTTGGGGAGGCTGCAACAAATCTGAGCCCAAAGCTGCTCAGGTGCCCGCCAGACCTTCTTGAGATGGCAGCAAATGTGAGTTGTGGCCCATGCCAGACTCAGCTTTGCCTATCTGCTCTGTGTCTCAGATGAGCCAGGCTGGTAAGGAGCTGGGGGGCTGAGGGCGATTGGAGCCCAAAGCTGCTGGGTTGGTCCCCTGACCTTCTCAAGATGGCAGGGCTCTGCTTATCTTCTCTGATTTCATGCCTGTCTAAGGACAGGAGTCATGCTAATGGCACAGGAGTCTGTCAGTAACATTTTCAAACTTTGTTTTCATGTAACCCGTTGTTTCTCTAGCATAACACTATCCCAGATGGGCTTGTGTCCTAGTCCACAGACCTCCAGGTTTTGGAGCTAGGACATCATAAGGTGGGAGATGTATTACACCACAGAACTCACTCTGCCAGCATTTTTCATTCTGCTGCCTTCTGATCAAGTTGTAGAACTCTTGGCTCTTCCAGCACCGTGTCTGCCTGCACACTGATGATGTGTGATGATAATGGACTAAACCTCTGAAACAATTAAATGTTTTCCACACTAAGAGTTCTTGGTCATGGTGTCTCTCCACAGAAATGGCAACTCAAACTAAGACACTTGGTTTCCTGTGGTGGGGAAACCTCTCCAGGTCAAGTGAATCTAGGTGGACCCGGGAATTTGATGCTTTCATTGTAGCGTCTTCCCCCTTGGTATTGTCCATTTAAAAACCAAGTAGCATTGGTAGCCCACAGTCTTTACTTTGTCTATTGTCATTGCCCAGTACCTTGCGTTATGCCTCATATATCCTACAGACTCAAAGTAATTGGTGAATATGTTGTGGAAACTTTTGCTGGTATCTGCAAAAACATATGAAACGGTCAAAACCAAGACTCATCGGTCTTATTTTCTTATAAACCAGCACTATCTGATGGAGGATAATGAACCACTTTCACTTTTGTAGTTAGTGTCATGCCAGGTCAGCAGTTTGCAAACTTTTATGTGCTTCACAGTCACCTGGATGGTTTGTTAAGGCACAGTTGCTGCGTCTCACTTTTAGTTTGTGGTTTATGCCTTGTGGTGTCTGTGAATTTTCATTTCCCAAGAGTTTTCTAGGTCACGGTACTGTTGGCCCTGTTACAGTTGGAGAGGCAGCACAGACTCTGAGCCACTAGTTCATTGACAGGTGATTCCATCCCTTTGCAGGGAGGAGGTGTGTTGCTCAGTTCTGTGGTTTTGCACAGGATGAGTTTGAATGCATCTAGGAAGTGACCCATATGGAGCTGTGCTCTCCTGGTCTGCAACCTTCTTTTTCTAGAGGATGCTGGATGACTAAAAATAGATCAGGACTAGTGAAAACCAACTCAGAAATTTGCTGAGTAAGACCTTGGTATCCAGAAATTCACTATATTGGGCTTCAAATGAATGTCTAGTTATGAAGAGGTCAATTAAATCATGCATATATTTAGCATATACATGGACTATCATGAGACTCTATCCCATTTGTGAAGATCTGTGCACAAAGTCTTGACTGTGTGGAAGCATATGGCTTGCTATTTGAATTTCATTGCACGCAGTTTAGTTCTGTGGAGTCACATTTCACTTTGTAATTGAGCACCCGAGTAAATGTGTTTTTGAGTCAAACTAAACAAGCAAACAAAAAAAAAACACCTCTGGGCTAAAAGGAATTGAATGCCTGCTTACCCTTCAGGGCTGTGAACCCAATAAAGCTCCCACTTGCCATTGCATATAGCCAAACGGCAAGGTGCAAATCGACCATCATACATTTCTCTGCCTGGGGAACAGTGTGCATTCCTGCATGAACAGAAGTGGGTTGCAGGCATAACTGAGACAGCTGCTGTTCCAAAGTTACAAATCTCTTAGGAAAGCAAGAAGAGAAAGTGGCTTTTAAAATCAGAGCAACAAAAAGGAAACAGGTGCACAGATATTCATCGATTATTAGCTTATGGGAGAGAGCTGTGGCCCATGGGTTGAATCCCCCTTTGCTACAGAAAGGAAGGCCCCAGAGAGACAAAGCCACCTGCCAAATTCACTACACTGAATAGAGAGAGTCTCAGAACTGGAATTCAGGCCCTTGATATCCTGGGTAGGTGCTATTTTCACACTGCCTTATACTTAGTGATTAAACTCTTATGCTAGAGTTATGCTCAAGCAGAAGCTCATACGGCAAGTCAGACAAGGGGTGTGCCTTTTTATGATTTGTCTCTTCTCTGGGGATAGGAGCATCTCCAATTTTTCCTGGCTGTAGAAAGCGGGGTGTCCCATGGTGTGATTTGGAAGTCAGATTTTTAAGCTTTTGGGTCAGCATAGACAAAGCGAATGCAGGGTTGAAATTGCTTTTCCCACTCAGATGTTTATCCTTGTGCGCATGGATCTTTGATTTGTGTTCAAATTCAGCATATAGAATCATTGCAAACAAATTTTAAATCAAAGCCCTTTAGCAGTTAAGATGAGAAACTCAAGAATGGCACATATAGAGGAGATTATTAAAAGAATAGAGCAATTAATGGCATGGACATTAATATAGTGTTATAGACAAAGGATGATGTAGCACCAAGCCTAAGGGAAATAGGAATGAAAAAGTTCTCAGACTGCCTTACAGCTAGTCAGTAAGTGAACATTTGCTAAATATCAGTTATAGACTAAGTACTCGGGGGACACAGGAACAAAATTGTCAAAGTCATTGTCTCAAAGAGCTCATATTCCAACAGGAGAACCAGACATTAAACATTCAAGTGGAATAATACAACAAATGTAAATGCTAGAAAATGCTAGGAAATAAAATTGAGAAATATAGGAAGTAGCGATAGGGTGGGGGGCTTCCTTGAGTGAGGTGGTCAGGGAGATTTCCTCTGAGGTCACATTCATTAAGCAGGCAAGGGAAGCATACGAAGATCTGGAGAAGATACTTCAAGTAGATGAAACAGTAAGATGAACGGCTATGAAACTGAGCTGAAGGTAAAGACACAAAGAAAATGAGCCTGGAACAGCTCCAGTGTAGAACCCAGCTGTGCAGAGGGACATCCTAAATGTAAGAGGAAAACAGGTCAGACAGGGTATCCTGGATCCTTTGAGTTTTAATTTCCATTTGACGTGGTAATTCACCCAATGTGATACAAAAAGGTGGTAACTGCTTGTTGTTATTTATGATTTGGAGGCTCTTGTAATCATTTAATGGCAATGCCTATGGGATGACGGTCAAGTGGTAAGGGCTGGTCAAATTCAGAATATGTCTAAAGGTGAGTGAGCTCATAAGACTTACTGTTGGATTAGATATGGAATATAAATGGAGAAGAGAGATTATATTACAGAAACTATAAAGTAGATATTGGCTCTATTTATTGAAAATAAGTAGATTAGGAAGGTATGGGCTAGAGCATCAAAAATTATCTGGCCAAACAAAGGGTAAGAAAATTAATAAACAGTGATGAGAAGATATTGAATAGGAACAAATTTAGACTGAAGGTTCACAGGTGAGTTAGCCTTGAAACCAAGGGATTAGAGGACGCTATCTAGAATTGAAGGCTGAATCTCATGAAGAAATGTCAGCATAGGAGACAAAGGAGGAGTCTCAGAAAGGGAGAAGGAAGAGACATTGGCTTTGCCCACACTGTTGGGAGACCAGGCATCCGAGGATCCTTGATGTCATCTGTAACTTCATAAGAACCGTCTCAGTGATACACTGAGAACAAAATTCTTTGGGTTGAGGAGAAAATAAGAATCAAAGGAATGGAGCAAGAGGGGACAGACAAGTCCCCTCAAGAGCCGAAAGGACAGACTGGCAGTCACTGGAGGAGCCTGTGGGCTGCAAAAGGCTGACCAGGCCAGGCTTGCCTAGCAGTGTGCACAGCTCAGCAGGAGGGGCAAATGCAAGAGAGAAGGAGGTTCACCATAGAAATTTGGGCTTGAAGAAAGTGAGTGGTTGGCCTCTATAACTCAGAGGGAGATGAGAGCATTTTTGTCTTATTGTACATTTTCTCTGTGGAGTATGAGCTGAGCCACTCAGCCTTCTGTCTTCCCATTCCTCAGACTGCAGAGATGGCATTTCACTCTCTTGGGACTCTAGTCTGTACCTACCATGGGACCATCCCCAGCCTACATTGAATGTGATTCTGTAGCTTTGGGGGCCAACATGAGCTGGCAGTAGTTCTTGTGTCTCTCATTTATAGACTTTTAACAAAGAAAGTCAGGTTGTCTGAGCCTTCTTTGCTGACTTTTTATGGGCATCAATTCCTGATATGGTAGCTCTAGCTAGAAGTCTTGGCTCTCTAGCACAAGCCAGCACACTGGTCTAATCTTTTATTGTGGGCTAAAGGAGATAATATGAATGAGATAGTTTTTTTTTTTTCATGCCTGTCACTGCTGTAAGGAATTATCTCAGACATGGTGGCTTGAAACAATGGGACTCTGGGAACTGGATAGGTGGCTCAGTAGTTAAGAGTGCTTCTTGGAAATAAAAAAAAAGAGTGCTTCTTGCTAGTCTACAGGACCCGAGTTCAGATCCCAGTACCTGTATCAGTAACTCACAACCACCTGTAAGTCCAGTTCAGTGGATCTGACCCCCTCTTCTGACCACATATGGCTCACACACACACAGATGCATATATGCATAAATTAAAAAAAGAAAAACAATGGAAATCATTTCTGCCCCAGTTCCTGAGAATAGAGGTCAAAATGTTGGCACAGGTATAGTCTCTCCTGTTGCTCTTGAGGACAATCAGCTTATAATCTTTTCTAGGTTCTGAGGACGCTCAGCACGCCCTGACATTCAGTAGCTTTCAGTTTAGTGATTCTCTCCTGTCACTACCTCACAATTCTGTCTTTACTTCTACCTTATAAAGACAGGTTTGTGAAATTGCACCTATGGTCACCTTTATAATCCAGACAGGTCCTCAGAATCTTTATCAGCATCTTTGCCACACAAAGTAATATTATTTTCTACATAAAAGAACAGTCACGGGTTCTAAAGTTTGGGATATAGGTTTATATTTCTCCTTTGTGACAACCACTCAGCCCATCACAGATGGCTATCTGAAAACTTGAAAATATTTTCTAAAGCTTTTTCCTTTGTTATATATTATTTAAAGAAAAATTGTGATAAAAGATGCAACGATTGACCTAAGATTTTGGTTAGATCAATCTCTGAATAACTATCTTATCAAGAAGATTTACAGCAGCTTAGGTGTATTGATTGCTAGTCCTACTGAGAAATACCCCAAATTGCAGCATTTTGGTTACGTGAATAAAGAATGCATCTGAATCAACTCTGTTTCTTTCTGCTAAGCATCTATTCACACAGGAAGGAAGCAACAGACAACTGGAAGAGAAATTGTCTACATAGGTAGATTTTCCACCTACCCTAGGATCTGAGAAGTGTAGTCAAGCAATTTATTAAAGAACCAGTCTGCTTTTACCTTGCTGTCCTTTCTTGTCAATCAAAAGCAAAAACAAAAACCAAATGTGTAAAAATAGAACGTAGCTTCTAGGCTTAGGAGAGGATAAGAAAAAAATATCTGCACAGCATTATTAAGGCTGTTGGTTATTTCCTCTGTCAGATTGCGTGTTCCTTGTGAGACTCCCCATCTCCCTTCTTGGAATGGTGAAAGCAGTCGCTCACACTGCTGTCCTTGCATTAACCTTCCAGGAGGAAATCCTTTTGGATTGTTAAGTTTATCAGGGCTTTTCCCCTCCAGTCATCCAACCCCAATCCCAACGATTCACTAGAGAGACAGAATTATTCTAAGTGTTTGTAAATAACATCCTCTTTCGGGATGTTTAAAAATGCATCATTGTTCCCTGTCCTCACGGTTGTGTCTCTTCCTGACTTGACTTTAGGTACAAGGCAGCTTTGTTTATGGTTCATTCTGTGTGATGCTTCATGGTACCCGTGATGGTGAAGCCTGTCTCTCGAGGCCCAGTTCTCACCTTGAGGGTGTGGATGGCTGTAGCAATTGCTGGAAGGAGGAATGTGTGAAGAGGATGGGAAGGCTCCTTGTTGTGCTCTTCCCTTCACTGAGGAGCTCATTGCTCATCTCCATCTTTATAGCAGTTGCTAGATCTGCTGACAGGGAGCCATGGTCCACGTCTGAATCCACCTTCCCTTCCGTTTAGAGCCAGCCCTGAAGCAGCTTTCGGTGGAGCCATTTGGGATGGATTAGACAGAAGCTAATCTACTTCCCACAGTGTCAGGTGGAAAAGATTGTGTTTGAATGAAACAGCAGATGGGCTTAGCATTTAGATAAACAACGGAATACTCCGTGCCCCATCTTCAGACCTGAATGGATCCTTTTCACAAACCCAGGTGACTGTGACATTGTGAGTCACCAAGTCCCTTTTACTTCTGTTTTCTTTCTCCAGCAGAGAGTTGTATAACATGGCTGGCTGCCTAAACTTTGGAAAGACCTTCCTTATTGGAAGATAATATGCAATTAACATCACTGATCGGCTTTTTTTCTTTCTCAGACACATTGCTTGTTTTTCCTCTTTGAATCCATTTTCTTTATCTTTACTTGTGTTCACACATTTGCCAGTAAGATTAGCATGTACATTGGTAAGTTGAGTAAATTAGATTGCTCCCCACGGTGTGGGCAGTCTCACCCTGTCTGTTGAGGGACTAGATTGAGTAAAAGGGTAAGAAACAATTCTTGCTCTTTATGTGACCATCTTTTTAAAAAATTTTATTTTATTAATTTATTCATATTACATCTCAATTGTTAGCCCATCCCTTGTATCCTCCTATTCCTCCCTCCCTCCCGCTTCCCCCCTACTCCCCTCCCCTATGTCTATGACTGAGGGGGACCTCCTCCCCCTATATATGTTCTTAGGGTATCAAGTCTCTTCTCGGTAACCTGCTATCCTTCCTCTGAGTGCCTACATGACCATCTTTTTAAAAATTTAAATAATTTATTCAGATTACATCCTGACTATTATCCCCTCACTTGTATATTTCCGTTCCCCCTCCCTCTTTCACCCTATTCCTCTTCACTAGGCCGTTGACAGAAGGGGGCCTCCTCCTCAACCATATGATCGCAGGCTATCAGGTCTAATCTGGAGAGCCTGTTTCCCCTTCTTCTGAGTGCCACCAGGCCTCCCCATCAGGGGAAGTGGTCAAATATGGGGCACCAAAGTTCATGTCAGAGTCAGACCCCGCTCTCCACACAACTGTGGAGAATGTGGCCATCTTTAAGCTGAGATATCTACCTCCCCTTCCCATTGGATGCAGACATGGACTGGCCAAGAACTTTAAAACTGACTCACCTGACTCTGTCTCTGTCTGTCTGTCTTTCTGTCTGTCTTTTTCTGTCTCTCTGTCTCTCTCTCTCTCTCTCTCTCTCTCCTATCTATCTGTTTATCTATCATCTAACTGTGTATTTGTTTGTTACTAAAGGGTAGAAAGTCTACATTTCCAGGAATATGATAATTTCATTATTATACAAACTGTATTAGCACATTACTGTAACACTTGTCAGTATCATGTGTGGGACCCCCATTGGATATACACAGTATGCAACAGTGTTGGCCATATTATTGTTATATAGTATATTGTATTATTTAGTGTTAAACAAATTACTATCTCATTCTAAGATAAACTTATGGCACTGAGCAGGTAAAATTACTTGTAATAAATCTCGACATATGTTTTCTGAAAAAAAAAAAAAAGAATTCTGAAGTATTTAGGAATGGGATTATGTGATTTTGGTAGTGGCACCAGGGGAAAAAAAGATTGGAAATAAAACTGCAGAATGTCACTAGTACTTCAGGCTAGGGGATGAACCCATGCTGGCTCCCCTTTCTGCTTAAGGTGTGTTTGAGAAGCTTTTTGTCACTTCATGGGGTTGATTATCCTCTTGTCTCCTCAGCAGGCAGAGCACCACTGGCCATTATTTGAAATTAAAATGGGGAACATAGTTATTGAACTTCCTTCTTAAATTATGAGGGCGAATTAGGTCTGTCTTCTGAAAACCCATTCTGTAATCCCAGATACTATTTCTGTTCACTCTCTACTTAATATAACCTTCATCAAATAAAGGGTCCTTGAAATGACAAAATTCCTAATTGTTAAAAATATAAAATGATCTATCTCTTTCTGCACTGAATTCTATAAAGTTATTTGTTAATCGACATAAAGGCCTATATTAAAACAATGGATTACATTACAACCTGGGCTACAGTTAAGTCCTCTATGGCATGTTTTATCCTTAGCATTTCATGCATAAGATGATAATTGGATAACCATTAATGTTAGTTTAGAAATTTCTACAGAATTATATATATATATATATATATATATATATATATATATATATATAAAATGCATTTACACATTGAAGCAAATCTATTATAAAAGTTCAAAAGTTGAGCCAGGCATGGTGCCCCACTCCTTTAATTCAAGCCCTTGGGAGGCAGAGGCAGGGGCATCTCTGTGAGTTTAAGGCCAGCCTGCTCTTCAAAGTGAGTTCAGGACAGCCAGGGCTGTTACAAAGAGAAACCCTGTCTTGAAAAACAAAACAAAACAAAACAAAACAAAACAAAACAAAATGAACAAACAAAAAATGAAAAAAAATCCATAGAGTTGGGATAATAGTGTCTGACTAAAAATTAATGAAGAGTAAATGCTAAAACCTAAGCAAGCATTAGCTTTCTCTCTTGGGCTGTACTCAGCCTACATCTGTTCCCAGGGACAGAGACGTGTAACTTTGTTGTCCATTTCTCCACACTGAACACACATCTGTCTTCCCTTTACTTGTGCCCCAGGTTGGCACGTTGGGTTTCTAATCCCTTTAAAGAGTCTGACTGATTGACAGAGCCCTCCTGTGTGGAATACAGAGTGGATGCGCTCTTACCAAAGGAGATTCCTAGAGAATTCTGGCATAGAATGCACACTGAACACACAGCCATGCACTGCGCCGAGTTGCTGTTTTGTGGACTGTCTCTTGAAATTCTGTGGGCACCTTTATAAAGTAGACTGTTTATGTCAGCCAAAAGCTTGCTTCTATGATAAGATTTTATTTGCTTGTCAGTCAACATTTTAATGTCACATTATGATTTGGAGATGATTCATGATGCCCTTTATATTCTTTTTTATTTAAAAGTGACGTTGATAGCAGAAAGTGGGAAATTATCTGTCCTTGGTAAGGACAGGTAAGCGCCATCGCTACTGTCAGTCAGAGTTTTAAATATTTCTGCTAATGTATAGGGCTATCCCTCTGCCTTCCATTCTTTCCATATATAGACCAACCATGTATTTTAGGAGGCTCTGCAAAAGAAATACTCAAACAAGGTTATTTGCTCCCAGTTAAGTAAGGACAGGGAGACAAAAGAAAGGACCAATCCATTCTCACCACCTCTGAATCAACAAATAGCCAGATTTTACAAAAACGGGAAAAGAAAAGTGATGTTTACCGTGTCATGTCTTAAAAGGGAGGAAAACAGGTTAGATAGGGAAAGAGATGAACAGAACTTTAGAGATTTGAAACAACTATGTAGATATGATGAACATCAGCTAGTTCCTTCTTGCTAGGATGTGTGTTTACAGGTGTGAGCACACGTGCATTCACATGTATCATGGAGGGCAAAATAGAGCCAGTGATATTAAAGAATGTATAATAAATGATTATGACAATGTGTACAAACGTGGGATAAGAGATATTTCTGTTTGTCTGTTAGAAAAAAGTAGAACCTTATTCTGGAGATGATAGAGAAATTTTGTGGTGTTGGCTTTTTGTTTTTCATTTTATTTATTTATTTTTAAAATATATTTTATTAATGTATTCATATTACGTCTTAATTGTTATCCCATCCCTTGTTTCCTCCCTTTCCTCCCTGCCTCCCATTTTCCCCTTACTCCCCTCCCCTATGACTGTGGCTGAGGGGGATCTCCTCCCCCCTGTATATGCTCATAGGGTGTTGGCTTTTTAACCTTGCATTGTCTATATCATGAGCTTTCACCAGCAGCCCAAACACTCATATAGGTGCTGGGCCTTGGCATACAGCTCAGCCTCTAGGGCAGCAAGCTCCTCCTCCTCAAAACACATCCGTTCCTCTTCTATGTAAGCAGGGGTACATTTCCATTGTCTTCTATCGTTTCCCTGTGTCCCCAAACTCTTCCTCTGTGTGGATGCTAGGAATTCCTCCAGGGTCCCAAGGTGGTCTTGGTTGGTGCCCACCTTCTTCATCACGTGCTCCCATGTATGAAGCTGTTCTTCCTTCATCTCTCTCATGTCATCCTCCTCATTTTTTGAGTTGTATACCTTTTCCAACTCTTTGGTAAAGAGAGCTTCCAATTCTTGCTCATCTAGAACACTATCACTATTGATACCATGCACTATGAAGAAGGTCTTAGGGTTGAACCTGTTGAGATCCAATCCATCCAGCTCGTCCTACAACTCCTTCAGCTGGGCGGCTGCCAAGGACATTGAATTTGGGGTATTTCCGGTGTCTGTGCTGTTGTTCTTGTATCTTCCTCTTGGCTTCCTCTTGCTTCTCTTGCAGAGACTCCAGGTAACATATTCTCTCATGTTGCCAGAGCATTTCATAGCGTTTGAACTCTTCATGATGTGCAGCATCATACTGGATGAGGTCTCAGGTAGCCCTCTGGATCAACAGCTCTAGGCCCCAAGCCTCAAATATGTACTGGTTCTGAGGATCCAGGTATTTAAACTACTTCAGGAGGTTCAGGTGGTCCACCTCCCAGGTTGGGCTTGTGCTTTGCATCCATCTTGGCCTTGAGCGGCATCCGCAGCCTTGATACCTCCTGTCCCTTGAGCTCATTAGCTTAGTGCAGACATGGTGACTGACATAGTCTAGCTCTCAACTCAGCTTTCCACTGTTGATGTCCTCAGCGGTAGCAGTTTGCAGCTTCTTCCAGAAGTGTCCATCAGTCTCTAGTGCGTTGATGACCTCCTGGAGGTACCAGTGGTGGCACAGGCCCATGCGCGGGCTCTCAGTTGCCCGGCTGCCCTCTTGATGATATGCCACATGGTCCACAGGCACCGCTAGCACAGCAGGGTGTTTCCCCAGCTATAATCACATTTCTTTGTGTGCAGGGATGAATGTAGGTGAAGTTAAGGTTTAGGTACATTTCCTTTTTTTTTTGGATTTAAGCAAATAACATTTAAACATTTTTTGAGATTTTAATATAACTCTGTCATTCCTCCTTTTCCTTCCCTCCAACCTCTTTTCATGTACTCCCTTGTTTTCTTTCAAACTAATGACCTCTTAGTTGTTGTATGTATTTATGTGTGTGTGTATGTATGTATGTATGTATGTATGTATGTATGTATACATGTATGTATGTATGTATGTGTGAATCCTGCATGCATGTATTTATTTATGTATATTTTTAAATACATAAATACAACTGGCTTAGTTTGTATAATGTTAATTATATGTATATGTTTTCAGGATGACCATCTGGTATTGAATAACCAATTACTGTGTTCTTCCCTGGGGAAGAGTATTTCTTTTCTTTTTTCTTTCTTTTTTTGGTTTTTCAAGACAGGGTTTCTCTGTGTAGCCTTGGCTGTTCTGGACTCTCTTTGTAGACCAGGCTGGCCTCGAACTCACAGCGATCCACCTGCCTCTGCCTCCCAGGTGCTGGGATTAAAGGCGTCCGCCACCATGCCCAGCTAGTATTTCTTTTACTTTGAGTATTTCTTAGCAAACTGTAATTCTTTGTCTAGGGTTGTGACCTCATGAGCTTTTCCTCTCCCTCATTAGGATGTTTGTTGGTATTGTTCTTGTTCAGGTCACGTTTAGGCAGCCATGCTGGTAAGACTTCATGGGTGTAGCTTCTGACATTTCTAGGGGGGACACAATCGCTGTCTCTTAGACTGTCTTCTGCGTTCACTTCTGCAGTGATTGATCCCTAAACCTTAGGTTCAGAAAATGTGATCTAGATAGAGCAGTTGGGAATGTGTTCTGCATTTTGATTAGTTATAGTTTTTTTTTTTTTGTAATGGTCTTTGTCCATCTCAAAGAAAAGTTTCCTTCATGAGGAGTGAGAAGGACACTTACCTGTAGGTATAAACATACGTATTAAGAATGATGCTTTACTAAAGTGAGGGTTGTAAGTTCCCCAAGACCTAAGATTTCACTAGCTTTGGGTGGTGGGAAGGTTTCCAGTACCATGCACGATTTACTCCTTGTTGGTAAGTCTTAAGTGTTAATTAGAGAGCTGTTGATTATCGCCAAGGAATGAGCCACTACTGTACTCTTAGGGTTATTGGCCATGTCGGTGACTGTTGTTTCATAGACATCTTATGTGGGTAGGACTATTGGTGTCTCCCTCCCTTGGAAGTGTGCATGGTACCTCAGGGTCAAATCCAGTTTGGGTCCCTTGGACCTTGTGTCTGAAGTGCCAGGTGTCTTCAGAAATAAGAAATTACTTTACACTTCTGCGGGACATCCGAGGGCAATCCGATAGCTTATAATGTTTTGGGAGTCTCTTAGACAGCCGTGACCAACAAGTCAAAAGAGAACTTCTCATGCATGTTGTTCAGTGGTCTGTGGCTCTCAGGAGAGGCATTGTCGGTTGGTCACATTTCTTATTTCAAGGGAGCAAAAAGCCATAAGCATGACAACAGTATAGAAGTTCATTGAATGTGGGAGTTCCTGAAGTTCTGTAGCGATATCTATGTGTCATTTTCATGCTCATAGAAGAAATGCACTTGCAAGAACTTGTTTTTTTTTTTTTAGAAACTTTTGACCTCTCATATTTCCATGAACCGTCATTAGGTTTTTGGTGAGTTTCTTTGATCTATCTATGACTAAAAATGAGGACTTCATTTAGCTAATATTTCCATTTATACTTTCACATTTTTGATACCATAATTCCATCACTACTTTATATAGAAAAGCATAAGAGTAAGGCATTGATTATCATTATTATTATTGTTATTATTATTATTATTATTTTGAGTAACAGTTCCATCTAGTTATGTGATGAACTTCAGAACAAACTCATTATCCTTGGGAGAAGATAGTGTTTAATCCAGTTTATGCTGAAATAGGAGGTGCTGCTCTTAGTGTCTCCAGGGTCAGACGATGAAATTATCATGGGAATCCATGCTTTCTCAGGTAATAAAGCAAATTGTCATTTTTTGAAGGCTTAGGTGTAATAACAATCTGTCTAGAGAAAAACCAGGCGGTGAAATCTGATAGTTTGGATTAAGAGCTGCCTGTGATTAGCTGCATTTTGATTTTATTGGAGGATTGTATTCAGTTCTTCCTAACCAGTATCTGACAGAGAGACATCTTGAGAAAACTGTCCTCTGAGCTGGCAGATCCCGGGTCTGTGTCTTCTTGGTGCAATCAGACTGTCTAAAATCTTTACCAAATGTTTGTTTATTTATGGCTGCTGATTACACTATCCATAGCAGTGCCTAAAACTACTTTTGGTGGGTTTTCAGATTCTGGAGTTCAGTCAGGATTTGTGGCTTCAATTGGAATGATCCCTGTAGCTAAAAACAGGAACAACAGGACCGGTAGGCCATCCCACCCTTTGGCAATCTCAGGATTTCTCCATGTTCTTGCTCATGTGATTCCACTAACGTTGTAGGTTTATGTATGAATTATTACATAACATTTATGACAACATTCTGGCAAACCATACAGTATTATTGCATAACATTCAGTCGTTATCTCAGTGCCAGACTCTCTCTCTCTCGTCTTGTCTTATGGCATGGAGAGAGACAGACCATGAACATCATAGACGGATGGTATGAACCATCAAATGGAAGGAAGCTGCCTATGACACCAAGTCATTACCAAGGCTAGCAGGCATAACTTTTTAGTTTACTACACTCTTCTTAGACGTGAAGACAAGCTTGTTTTCTCAGAGCAGCTACGCTTCCCCCAAAGTACCCTTCTTCTAGCATTATGAAAATGCAGTATTCTTTGGGTAGCTAAAGACAACTAAACTTTTTTTATTGGATTATGACTTCATACTTTAAACCTTCAATGAACAACCTTAAGATAAATATCATTATTCAACATATACTTTTTGCTGCGTGTTTACTATGTCGCAAGCACTATTCTATGGTCAGGGATACCACAGTGACTAAAACTGATGACAATATGAGTCCTTAAAAGGAGTGCACGCTAGTGCCTGTGTAAGTGTGTGAAATGTGTGTGTGTGTATGTGTGTGTGTGTATGTGTGTATGCATATGTCCCCATGCAGACAATCATGTACAACTATTACATGTGATATATCAGGAGTATAAACAAACAAGGTAAAGAGGAAGGGAAGTTAAAAGCTTAAAAGCATAGTTAGAGGAAGGCTCTCTTTAGAAGATACTGAGGTAAAGACCTGGAACAGGTGAGGATGTGAGCCATGTGGCTATAAGCAAGGAAGAGCCTATAGGCTGAGGGAAGGGTCAGTACATGGAAAGGACAGCACATGTTTCCCACAAGGAGTTCTAGGATGTCAGGTCAGGTGTGAGGTATAGGAAGTGAAGGTATGAGAAATGACAGAGGACGACAGAGATTTAACAGCAGATGAGACTGTGATCTGGACTTGGGGGCCTTTATAAGGACTTCAGCTTTTCACTTTGTAATACGACCAAGTGCTGTTGGGAACATTTGGAGAAAAATGTTAACTGAGAGAGGAAAGATTTAGTCTAATTCATATTATGCTCTAGAGTTCCCGTTTATAAGATGGAAGAATGTTCTAGTAGGGAAGACATAGAAGACAGTCCAGCTTGGGTGTGTTAAACATGTCAAGCATGTTCTTGAATGTTGTGATGCTTACATTTAGGGATCAACTTGACTGGGCTATGGTATATCCTGGCAGCGAGTAGATTGCTACTTCTGAGTATGACTGTGAGATGTTTCTGGAAGAGGCAGGCCTTTGAATTAGTGGGCTGGTAAGGAGGAGTCTCCATCTCCAGTGTGTGATGACTCTCTGACCAGCTGACGGCCTGCATAAAGCTCACAGAGGCACAAAGTTAATCCTTCTCTCCTGGGGAGGGGTCATTCATTTTTTCTTCACCTTGGACATCAGGACTTCATCTTCTCTGGCCTTCAGACTGTGAGACTTGTATTGATCTCGTCCATTCACCTCCAGTGTCTCAGGTTTTCAATCTTGTCCTAAGATCTATATTGGATGTCATTGTT
The DNA here is from genome assembly GCF_964271855.1 of Acomys minous. Lineage (NCBI taxonomy): Eukaryota > Metazoa > Chordata > Mammalia > Rodentia > Muridae > Acomys > Acomys minous. The sequence goes on along the minus strand of NC_140492.1, from coordinate 104,977,701 downwards.
CTCAGGCTTTTGGACTTAAGCAGAACCATGCTACCAGCTTCCTTGGTTTTCCAGGTGGCAAATGATACATGTTAGTAATTATAATCAAGTGAGCTAATTCACCTAATTAATTCACATCTATCTATCTATCTATCTATCTATCTATCTATCTATATCTATCTATCTATCTATCATCTATCTATCTATCTATCTATCTATATCTATCTATCATCTATCTATCTATCATCTATCTATCTATCATCTATCTATCTATCTATCTATCTATCTATCTATCTATCATCATCATCATTATAATCATCATATATATGTATATATCTCTCTTTCTATATATATATCTATCTCTCTCTCTATATATCATCTATGTACATATCTATGTACATATCCATCTACCACCTATCTATCTTCTATTGGTTCAGCTTCTCTGGAGAACCCTTATATAAAAACCATGCTTCCTATAGTCCATTGTTAGGCATACCAATTTTTTGGTTATCTAGGGCCTCATTTCTCTTGTATTTACCACACACCTTTTCTGCCTTGTAAGAATACCTTTCTTGTGCCAGTTCTCTCAACTAGTTAATCTTTAATCTCTCAAGATTCAACTCAGTGATTAGTCTCTCAAAGAAACCTTCCTAATCCTGTTGATAAGGTTAATGTTTCTATAGCACTCACAAATTCCTCAATGCTGAAGTTGAACTTTCAGAGCATATGCTATTTGGGTAGAAAGACTCTTTTTCCATTGCTTACCCCAATATGCAAGTCTGGCTTAGTGCCTGGAATGTGGTAGTATGCAATTTTTTAAATCATTCTGCATTTTCTTTCAAAGATTATAATTAATTGCCCCCCCAGACACATACAGATTCTCACACACAGACAACTTTCTTTCTCTTTCACACAGACATACACAGTCAGACACAGACACATAGACACAGACACAGACAGACAGACAGACAGACAGAAAGATACCTGGATGGACAGACATACACACACAGATTGCTTGCGCACGCACGCGCGCGCGCGCACACACACACACACACACACGCACACACACACATGAGTCTCACACTGTGGCCCAGGCTGAACCTCTTTCTCTCTTAACACAGACTGACTTATACGACTTTCTTAATACAGACATTGCACGAGGGCTGAGATAACGTTGACAGATCTGGAAATCCTCTCAAATGCCTGAAGATTTCCCTTTCTGTTGGCAAGGCCACCTCATGTTTATGTTATATTCAGGCTCGCTCGCCTAAGAATTTTCTCCATTTGGAAACACAATGAAGTGTTCAGTGGCAGGTCAATTAGTCCAGAGAGGGCATCACATGTTTCCTGCACTTGGGGGCCACTATTTATTCATGCCTCGCATTTCCTCAGACATGTCAGCACCCATGTCTTAGCTCTGTAGAGTGTCAGCTGCTTCCATGAGCGGAGGCACTGAATCACTGGTAGTGAAATGCCATTTCAATTCCCTGCTATCTTTCACGAAGGATATTTGTAGAAGTGACTTTTCAGCACAGAAGTGAGGACGGAAATGGAAGTGCTTGAGTGGTAGAAGGCAACTTATTAGGAGCATATATGCTGTAGTTTACCCACCAGCTGAGATGCACACACAACAAAGTGTGCATAGCTAAAGGGGGAAAGCGAAGATGCTATGAGGGCAGCCGTACCAGGGGAGACACTACCTTAATGAAAACATCATATTTTCACTTACCTATATGTTAGCTTTAATTTGTCAATGGATCAGATTTATCTTATTAAATAAGTACTGTACATTTTTTTTCCTGGACTAGAAAGTGAAATATTTGGGGACATGACTTTTGTCCTGAAAATCTCTCTAGAAGTCTGTGTGGACATTTTTAATTAACACTGTGGCACCTGACAAGAATAAATCCTTTTGTGGTGATAAGCTAGAAGCAAGAGTTCCTCTTTTCCCATCCCAGGGAGTTGGACTGTGGCAGCAGTGCCTGACCTCAGAGAAATCATGAAATGGGCAGAGACTGTCACTGGAGTTTCTTCCAATACCGAGATATCTTGGTGTCTTAGTCAGCATTCTATTGCCGTGAACAGGCAACATGACAGTAACAACTCTTTTGGAGGAAATCATTTAATTGGGGCTGGCTTACAGTTTCAGAGGTTTAGTCCACTATTGATATGATGGAGAACATGGCAACAAGCAGGCAGACATGGTGCTGGAGAAGTGAAAGTTCTACATGGATATGCAGGCAGCAGAAAGGGAGGGAGCGAGGGAAGGAGGAAGGGAGGGGGAGGGGGAAGCTTGTTTTTTTTTCTCTGTATATATATATATATTTTTGTTGTTGTTGTTGTTGTTGTAAAGCTGATAGCATAAAGTACTTTTCAAATGGACCTTACTGGAACGTTTAGCTAAAAAGCCCAAAGGATGCTATAGCTGAGGCCACAGCTGACGGCTTCAGAGTCTTTGAATAATGGGATCAGATGTCTGTAAGCTGCATGCACAGTTGGTTTCTGCAGACCGTCCTCCCACACGGCTTCCTGTTCCAGGGCGGGAGGAGTTCCTCCTCTCCCCAGCAACTGTGCGTCCGAACGGAACTTGCGTTCCTGGAGACTGACTATCCTTTGATTAGCCAGCTTCACATATCCACTGGTGCAGTAGAGCTGGAAGGATTTGCTAACTTCACACATGGAGCCGTATGTGACGTCTGAGGCAAACCGTGGTGCTGATAGGCACTCAGCTGCTCTCACCACACACTGCGTGCGTTGTGCTCTGTGGGAGGAAATTTTGTTTAGTAGGTGGGAGTTGAAACAAATGGCTGGCACTTCTCTCTCTTTTAGCACGTTTGCTAGAGAGGTCTGAAGCTTATGTCAGAAACACATCCAGGTCCTGATGCACAAGTTATTGTTGATTTGGCTTAATTCTTTTTTTTTAAATTTTTTAAAAGATTTATTTATTTATGATGCACACAGTGCTCTGCCTATATGTACACTCCCAGGCCAGAAGAGGGCAGCACATCACATTACAGATGGTTGTGAGCCACCATGTGGTTGCTGGGAATTGAACTCAGGACCTCTGGAAGAGCAGATGGTGCTCTTAACTGCTGAGCCATCTCTCCAGCCCCCGATTTGCCTTAATTCTTAAAATGGCCTTGCATTGCATACATTTATTTCCTTATTTTATACTGTTTTATACTTTGAGCATATGTAATGAATTTGAGTCATTTTTTTTTTTACCACCTTCCTCTTTATAATCCTTTTACGTCTCCTGAGCTCTTTCTTTTTCCCAATAAGTTTCCCTTACTTTCCTGTCTCAGTGTATATGTGTGACGGTTTAGCTGCAGCATGACTGTGAGTGGGAGGTGACTTACCTAACCGTGAACCACTGATCAAGGGCTGCACCACTGAAGAAAACGACACCTTGCTTTTAACAATCATCAACCGCCGATAATCCCTCAGGGAGTGATGGAGCCTCATGGGTCCCTCTTCGTCCATGAAGGAATGTTGGTGCCTAGCCTCGGGTAAAACAGTAACCATAGTTTCCTATTATCTCCATAGCCAAGCGATTCTGACCAGGTTCATACAATTAAACTAAAATTCCCTTCTTACCACATGCTTCCCATCCATCAAGGAGTGATTGGTTTCTCCCATAATAGCCATGCCCATATTGCATCTTCCTCAAAGGTTGCTGTGGTAACTGGCAGGATCCATAGCCGCATAAGACGTTTTACGACCTTTTTACTTCAGGGTCATCATAGCACCTCCTGGCACTATAAAAGCTAGAGGGCAGGGAGTAAGCTTCCTGCTCTGTTTCAGCTTGATTTCTCTATGTCCTGTGACCAAAGTGTGTATTGTCTTCGAAAATAGGCTCTCGTCTTCTAGTTCTAGTGGACAGCCAGCAGCAATGGCCTGTATTGTTTTGGAGACCTCTGGGATCTCCTTAGTCAATAACTTGAATGGAGGTGTCCCTTGACACTTGGATCTTCTCTTGACATATAAGCAGCCTGCCTCTAGGTTGCTTAGCAACCTTTGATGTTCTTGCCTGCCACCACCAGGTGTGTGCCAAACTATAAGGGGCCAATCTCTCACCTTGTCTCTTTTTTACACTTTGTCTAAGGGGCACCTCTTTTTCCATTTCTCTCTCTCTCTCTCTCTCTCTCTCTCTCTCTCTCTCTCTCCATTATCTCTCTGTTTTTGCCTCTCTTTACCCTCATGGTCCACTCAGGCCCTAACTCCTCTTCATTTCCCTTCTCCCCAAATAAATCTCTCCATATCGTATCTGTTGCATGCCACTCTATTTTTAAATCCTAACATCTTCATTTAATACATCATAGTTCTTACACGCATGAAGAGTATCATACTTTCATTCTTTTTATGTAATAAAATTGTCTTAGTTTACCCTTTATTGTTGTGATAAAGCACTGACTGAAAACAACTTGGGGAGGAAAAAATTAATTACATCTTGCAAGTTAGAACCCATCATGGAGGAAAGCCAGGGCAGAGCTCAGCGCAGGAACCTGAAGGCCAAGACTGAAGCAGAGACTATGGAGGAGTGACGCTTACTTGCTTGTTCTCCGTAGCTTGCTCTGCCTGTTTTTTATGTCCTCAGGACTACTTGCCCAGGAGTGGTACTGCCCCAGTGGGCTGGGCCCTCCTACTTCAACCAGTAATCGAGAAAGTGCTCCATAAAGTGTTTTCATTTTATATGTACCAACGTTTTGTCCGCATACACGTCTGGCCACCATGTGTGTGCCTGGTACCACTGGAGGCATGAAGAGGACATTGAATCCCCTAGGAATGTAGGTTACTGACAGTTAGGAGCCACCACGTGACTGCAGAGGATCAAGCCTGGATCCCCTGGGAGAGCACCTAGTGTTCTGAACTGTGGAGTCACCTATCCAGCCCCCCCAAAAATGTCCTAAAACTTGTCTACAGACAATCAAATGGGGGCCTTTTTTAAATTGAGGCTTCTTCTCATATATTTCCAGCTTCTGTCAAGTCAAAAATACTAGGTGGACAATGATCAGATATGTATTATCTGATAACTAGTGTTTCATGAGTACCTGTTCATCTTAATGAGAATATTACCCCAAAGTTTTTTCTTTGAAATTATGGTCTCTAGTTGCTTTCCTTAAGTTGATACAGAAGAATTTGATATATTTTTTTCTATTAGCTACCACAGTAGAAATTCCCAAATGAGAAATGTTATGTAAATAATTGTATTATATATAGTTGTATCACACAATTTTATATTACCAAAATTATGCATTTTGAGAACTAGGAGTTCTATTTGGTAATGAATAAAAAACAATGATTTTTTTTTGTGAAATAAAACTCTTATAAGATTTGTGATGTATTAGTTTGTAGGAATTTACAGAAGCCTGGAAACTGGATTCCGAACCTGACTTCAAATGAAATGTTTTCCTACTTACTGTTTGACTTAGAGAAAATAATTTCTTCCTTTCATTCTTTCCTTCCTTCCCCTCTTCCTCTTTTTCTTCCTTCCCCTTCTTTCTGTTGGTAATAAGGATTGAATCTAGATTCTCATATAGCTAAACAAGTGCTTTACTGCTGATGTATATATCCACAGTCAAGAGATTTTTGTGCTTGCATCTCCAACTGTATAAGATGTAGGCAAAATAAATAGCTTCCTTTTGGAACTGTGGTGAATTTCAAAAAAGTAACAAAGGTTAAGCTTATATCATGCCTACGCCATAGGTGGACTTATCTGATAGAATACAATTGGTTTTTCTTTAATCATCTCAGAGATCTGAACAGAGATAGTCACCAGGAGACATTGCATGAGGTCTATCCATCACCACAAAGAGCAATTTTAGTTGTTTGTGGTCAATGCATGCTTTGGAAGCTGATTATTGGTATGTACTTTGTTTTGAGCTGAGTTAGAGCATTAGGCCCCACATGTCTGAAGAGTGCAATAATTATTAATGTTAAAAAGCCCTGGTGAAAAAGTTAAGACTAAAATCAAAGGAGAGAAAAGAAAGAATATGGATTATGATAAGAAAAGATGCACGCCAGTGCTGTGGACCAATGCTTCAACTGCAGAAGTGATTTAGAGAGGCGAAGGCTGACTTGATTGATACCGTTTAAAAAGAGGCAAGGCCAAGAGATCGAGTGGCCCCCAAACATTAATGTATTTTTCCACATTACAGAAAATGGTCCTTGGAACCCAGCACTAGTCCAGAAGGTAGTTAAAAATATAACTGGGTCTGGGTAGGAGTTGAGGGCTTGCTTAGGTCCTTATAAGGTTGCCTGGCCCAGAAGGCAGAGACAGGTGCTCTAATAGGACCTGCTGCCTGTTGGACCATCACCATCATGAGGGCCTCTGAGATTATCAGAGCATAGGAAAAACTTGATAATTGCATGGCTTTTCTATAAAATAGTCTTTTTTTCTGTTACAACCCCTGTTCTGTTACCTTAAAAGAGAGGCAGTTAATTAGCATATCCATCAGAGGCACTCAAGTCCTCCCCACAACTTCCTGAACAGAGGAGAGAGAGAGAGAGAGAGAGAGAGAGAGAGAGAGAGAGAGAGAGAGAGAGAGAGAGAGAGAGAGAGAGACACTAGATAACCCTGATCAGTTAAGGGGATGAGGTAGAAAAGAACAGAGACCATTCCATTCACTCCTGAGGTGGGGAAGGATGGCTGCTTTAGAGCAACAAAGGAGCAATTTGCACCTGGATCTGGGAGCTGCAGTCTTTGTTAGTTTATGGTTAGGAACCAATGGGGTTGAAGCTTCAGAGCCATCTTGTCTGCACCAGCAGCTCCGGGTGGCAGAAAGCTGTCTTGTTCATGCATCGGAAATGACATGGCAAAGAAAAGTTTTGAAATTAACTTAAACATATGAAATAACTTGAAACACTGAAATATTTAAACTTTCTTACTTGGTCATAGGCTGGGACTACAAACATCCCAAGGCGAAGTTTCTTCTCAAGTTCCTCTGCACAGAACAGTAAGTATAGTGCTGTATACATTTTGGTATAATTTTCTTGTCATTTCCCTTTGTTAACATTGGATTCATCTGTGTGAGTTGCACATTAAATGAAACAGTCTTTTTTTTTTTTAAAAAGGTTGTAGGATTTTTACCCCTGACAAGTTGCTTATCTGTCCAATGTGTTAGCAATTAACACGTACTCCTTGTTTTATGTGATTCACAATGTTTTTCAGAGTAGGATAAGATGTTGAGGCATAAAAAGAACGCTCACTGAATAATTCAACTTGATGGGAAACATAAATAGGTCATTGGAAAATCCCCTCAATTTTCAATTTTCACTCTCTCTTTAAGGAAATAGAGTTTAACCATTGTGTCTGTTTGTGTGTTTGTGTGTGTGTATGTGTGTGCATATGCACATGTGTATGCACATATACATTGCTAATGGAGGCCAGAGGTTGATATGAAGGGACTTCCTCCATCACTTTTCACCTTATGCTTTGAGGCATGCTTTCATACTGAATCTAGACATATTTGATTTACCTACGTTGGTGGCCAGTGAGTGCCACTTTCCTGCCTCCCCCTTCGGTGCTGGCATTATAGGAATGTGCTACCACACCAGGCTTTTAATATGGTCTCAGGGCTCTAAACTCAGGCTCTCAAGTTCTTATACCAAGTGCTTGGCTGACTGAGACATTTTCCATTTTGCAAGTAGATATTCGTTTTATTAATTTATTAATTTATTAAGTAGATTTTGAACTCAGTGGATAATGCTGATTTTTCATGTCATAAAAATCTAACAACCACTAATCAGAAAGTTAAAAGTCAAAATTAGTTTATGGTAAATGTGCAAAATGATTAAAAATAGTTATTCCAAGAAGGGTATGTGGTATAACTTTTACAGATACATAGATTCGTAGCTTCGAATTTCCTGAGTCAGAATCTTTTCTTGCTCTTGTGAGGCTTCTTGAATCTGTTGACTCTCTTCTTCCCCACATGAATTCTGTGCAAGGTGTTGGAGTAGTTTGGTTTCTAGAAGCAGATTCAGTCAGTGGCTCAGGTGTGGCATCTATTTTTCATTTTCCCATTCTTGGTTATCCTTCTCTTTCCTGCACAGGTGTCCAGCTGAAGGAATCCACAGTGGGTCCTCATCACTTGGGCATCACTGTCACCCCCAGAGCATGGTTGATGTACCAAGCAGTGCCACCCTGCTCAGAACGGCTGAGTCTTACATGAGTTATACCACTGAATAGTGTTTCTGGAGCCAGGCACTCTATCCAGAAATGGGGAACATGTCTCCCATTGGTGCTGGTGTCGGTGTCATCAGACTTCGTCCTCAGAAGCCTATGAATTGTCGATGAAAATGTCTGTTAGCTTTTCTGTCAAGCTGGCGCCCCACGGCTAGCCCACCTCCAGGAAGACTCAAGCCTAGGTCACATGAAGGTCACTCATTCTTCAGGTTGTTTCTCCTAGATCATTGTTTTGTTTATGACTTCTTATACTAAGTTTGTTTAATTCAAGGCGAATAGCAGACAGCTTATGGCTTATCTATTCTTTTGGAAGCAAAGCTATATGGCAGGTAACTTATATTTGCAGACTCTGGGGTTGCAAAATGCAGCTGATTTTTAAACAGGAGTCCATTGTCTGTGAGAAGTATGAAGATTTGTAAGTGACAAGATTCCTTTACATCTGTTAGTTCCTGGATGTATAGTAACCAAAGTTTTAGTTTTGAATCAATAAAGTCCAGCTTCATGAGGTTTACCTTCTTTAATACATTTGAGAAGGAGTTTGAATATGTTAAAGTTCTTGTGGAGGTACTCAGTCCCCTTCCTGTAAATTTTGATGCAGATCTGGAGGGGACAAACTATTCAGAAGCCATGAAACAAACAAGTAAGAGCCCCATCTCTGGAAGAGACACACTGTGCTCTGTCCTGCTTCTTTATTTCACAGTTGTTTAACAATATGCTCTCTTTATGTCACTGTGTGACTGTGAGAATAAAATGCCTCCTCATGTGGTTCCTGTGAAGACCGAATGAATCTACAACATGTACAGAACTTCACACAGTACCTGGCCTGGACCAACAGCTACTGTTAATGTATAACAGTCTATTTATTTTATTTTATATAGAGAATTTCCCACCGGATTAAATAAAAAACCCTGAAAAAAAGTGAAATGGTTCAGAGGAACAATCTTCAGTCATGTCCCTGCGTCAGGATTACCTGAAACTTGTGGGTATGCACACACGTTTCTGATCCAGTGTCTGCTGGTGGTACATTATACGAATCTGTGTCTCTAACAAGTTCTTGGTGAATTCTGATGTGGCTGCTCACAAGGGGACTTTGTGAGGCTACCTCCAGCAGCCAAAACCACACAAGCGTGGGCTGAGGCAAGAGGCGGGGGTGTTGCTTGCTTCTTGGTCTATGCCAACTATAGAATTCAGAACAGGTGTCTGTCATTTGGTGGAGCTGAAGGGAAAGTTGGGACAGAAGAGGCATACGTGCTTGGGAAGAGGAAGAAGCTGTGCTCAGTCAGGGTTCTCTACACTGGGGAAGGATGTTGAATTCTGATAGCCACAGAAAACAATAGGCTGCTGAGAAAGAGGGCTGGACACACCAGCGTCTGGAGTGAATACAAGAAGAGAAAAAGTGTCAAACCTCACACTACTTCTTAATTAAGTTTCCCTCTTTACACATGTCCACCTCCCCCATCAAACAGGTTACAATTAAATATAGTGGTTTGCGATCTCCAGCCTGAATTAACGACTGCTTAGAGATGTTCATAGTTTTCAAGGGAATGACTTCTGGAGAGAAACTTAATCAGGTCTAATTTAATTTAGACTTGATTCTACTCCCCCAAACCTCTTCTTAAATCTCCTTTGCTCCTCTCCCTCTCTCTGCTTATGTCATAGTCTTGTGCCTTGGAGAATCCCACTATGTAACAGAGACTTTTCCTGAATGTGGGTCAGGGACAGCTCTCTAGAAGTTCTAAGGTCACTTTGTCCCTGGCATTCCTTACTGATGGCCAGCCATAGTCAGAACATGACAGAGAAGGCTTATATAATTAATTCTGAAATAATTTATCAGGACAGAACCATGAAACAGAAGTATCACCACATCTTGGCATATGAATATTAATGTTGCAAAGTTGAAAAGAATAAAGGCTTGCTGGGATTTATAAACTGAATAAATATGCGAGGCTGACTGGAAATATGTTTATGCCAGTCCAAATGCCACTTATACAAATGATCTCATACACATGAGAAATGCCTTTAGATCAATAGATAGCCTATTTACATAGATGCTTCTAAACCTACTGACAATATATTTGATGAATATCTTTTAATATGAAAGAGCTTCAGATATCTGCTCTGGGTGGCACAAAGCCCCTCTGCTCATTTTTCCTTCTCCCCTTCATATCAGATCTCTCTAAAGTCACAGAAATAGATATACCAGGGAAAACTACAAGGCAAGATCTGGAGCCATTTGTTTAATGTGATGACACTAATGCAGGGAAATGACTCTCTGAGCATGTATTAGTGAAATGGCACTTTGTTTTGTGGTGCTAATCCACAGTGTTGGAACAAACCCCACTATCTTTCTGTCTATCTATCTTCTGCATGTAAGATGTGTCTCAAGACTTACGTGTTTCGGAAATTCTTCCAGTGGTGCTGTTAGTAAGCAAGGTCTTATGGTAAAAGGTCTTCATATTCACTAGAAAACATGGCTTTTATTTACAATTTAAAAGATAGTAATAAAAATATCTCTTTTATGTTGTTGTCATCACTTTAGAGTTCTTTTTGTTATACTTGGGTATTTTAAAACTTGGTAAGATAAAGATTTGTCAATGATGTCGAAATGGCATTTGTGTTGCTGGCATTACCAAGCAATGTAGAGGCCATGAAATGCCAAATCCTTAGCGTCTCATTAACACTCTTGAAAACACAAGAGGCTCCTTTTAAGTAAATGTGAAGTAATGTGATGTAAGGCTGGAGTGGAGGCTCCAGGGCTAGAATCAGGCAGGTTTATGGATGTCTGTGCAATGTGTCCTGAGACTTATCGGTAAGTTTGCTCCTGGTCCTAAGCTATGTCCTGATATGTCCTGATGGCTTTTCTCTAGCTTTATAGAAAACAGAGATAACCTCTATGTCCCTATGTCTGGGAAATAGACATCAAATCATCACTTGAGGTCCCTTTTTCAGCCAGTCACTTTATCTGTTATGATTTGTGTTCAGCAGCTAGTACTAGAAACAGACCCGATTTCCACACTTTCAAAAATCCCCCTGCCTTCCTAGTATGAGAAGAAATCTGAACTATGTAGTTACTGAATTTGGCCTTGTGGCTCACACACATTCTGGCCAAAGAATCTGTGGCTCCTCTAGTCATTCCCTTATGGTCAGCTCAAGTTGGCCTCGGCTACCACTCCTACTTTCCAATGAACAGAAAAGGAGTAGGTGTGTGTGTGTGTGTGTGTGTGTGTGTGTGTGTTTGTGTGTGTGTGTGTGTGCATATGTGCATGTGTGATTGTGTATGTCCATGTGTGTGTGTGTGTGTGTGTGTGTGTGTGTGTGTGTGTGTGTGTGTGAGTGATATGTGTGGTATGTGTACCCTGTCTTCAGAGGAGAGGAAAGTCTAGAATTACTCAACTGGGCACACAGCCCAGAGCTTAGCTACTAAAGAGTAAGATACTAGGTATTGTCTGCCACACTGATTAACTTTGGCAACAGTATCCAAGACTCAAGATTGTTTCACACTTCTTTGCATTCTGGTATGGGTTGATCCAGAATCGGACATATAACTAGGTTTTAAACTCAATTGGTTTTTTGGAAGGCACTTTAAGGGAGTGGGGAGGCACAGTAGAGGAGAGAAAGCATCCAGTAAGGGTTGCAGGACCAGACCAGCTACACCAAGGGCATGTGAAGCTTAGGGGTGTTGGGAAGATATCTTGGGGTTCTTTTGACAGAAGTAAAAGAGGAGAGGGACTTATAAACAAACCATGGAAGGGATGGCTGGGGCCCCTTCCCTGGCACTGTTAATTCTCAGGCCTTTAGGATCCTCCATTCACAGGCATTGTGGCTTTCCCGGGCTTTGGAGAGCCTTCCAGCAAAGGCTTTGGTTGGAAGTCACTGAGTAGCAAGGGCCGAAGAGGTGAGGAACACCTGAAGCATCTACTCTACCCACTTGTGAAAAGCAAGTTTTATTTCTACTTGTGCTGGGAACACACAGTGATTTTTATAACCATGAAAGGAGGATTTGGTTCCCTTATGTTAGTTTTCTAATTTCACATGACGCATGGCCATGAACTTAGATGCCAAGTGAACCCACTGTCAATCACAGTGCTAGGTGTATGGATGAGACCTCTGCATTCTGCTTTTAGGGTAGCAAAGGCTGCAGTTCAGGTGTCCAAGCTCTAGTCACAGGTGGCTCTGGAGAGAATCTGTCTCAGGCTTACTCCAGATGTTGGAGCATTCAGTTCCTTGTGATTTGTGACCAAAATCCTGAGTGCCAGGGTAAGACACTGCCCTCAGTTTCCAGAGGCAATTCATATTCCTTCTCTCACGTCACCCCAGATGATGTGTCATCCCAGAGAAAGGATGCCTCATCCTTCTCTTATTTGGAATATCTTCAGCCTCTGCTCCTCAGAACCGCGATATCACATCTTGCCTGCTCAGATAGTCCTCATATCCCAGGGGCGGCTGAGCTTTAAGAGGCAACCAATCACGGCGGAAGTATCTCATTATATTGATAGGTCTAGAGATTAGGATATAGAATTTTGGGCTGGGGCCATCTTATTAAGAAATATTTTCCCTGTGACACTGATAAAAGCTCCTTTTTATTCTAAAATCTCCCTTCCCACTGCTCATTTTGCTGCTCAACCCTGAAGTATAAACTCTAGTTGTACCTCTGAGGCCCATTGTCTTCTGTCCTTCCATCACAGTGCACAGCATTCGCACTTGTTACTGTTCTGAAGAGGCAGCCTTTGGAACCCCGCGGTGAAGCTTCAAACATGATCTTCAGCTCCAAGAGTCACATCTACTTGCTCACCTTTCAAATTTCAGCTCTTCCTTTTCTGGGTGGTCTTAAAGAAGGAAGTATATAGAGGCTATATACACAGACACTCCTTATGATAACTCTTCTTGTTTGCATGAGTACTTATTTCCTCTTTCTATTCTGTGAATGCACAAGAAGTATGGGTTACGATTTTTCTTTTTTCTTTATTATATTTTATTCACGTTACACCCAGATTATTATGCCCTTGTTTGTATTAGTTTCTTCCTGTTCCCATTCTCCCTCCATCTCCCAACCTATTCCCCCTCCCCAAGACCTCCCGCACCAGCTGACCACAGCCTTTCAGGTCCCATCCTGATAACTTGCATCCCCTTCCTCTGTGTGCCCGCAGGGCCTCCCTGGCAAGGTGAGATAATCAAATCACAAGGACCAGAGTTCATATCAGAGGCAGTCCCTGCTCTGTGCCCCTTCCCCTATACCCATCCTTGAAGAATGAACTGTCCATTGGCTATATCTGGACAGGGGGTTTATGTTCTTTGTATGAATTGTCTTTGGTTGGTACTTCAGTTGGTGCAGGCCTCCTAGGGTCCAGATCCTCAGGCTTGATGGTATCCCTGTGGGGCTCCCGACCCCTCCAGATCCTTCTTTCTGCCAACTCTTCCACACAACACTCAGCTCTTCACCTTGAGTCCAGTTACAAGTCCTAGCATCTGACTCAATACCCAGCTGGGTGATGTCTCTCAGAGGACACCAATGTTGGGCTAATATCCACTTATATACCATGCCTGTCTTTCTGGGTCTGGGTTAATTCACTCAGGATGATCTTTTCTAGTTCCACCCATTTGCCTGAAAATTTCAACATTTCCCTGTTTTTGATAGCTGAGCAGTATTCTATTGTGTAAACAGACCACAGTTTTAAAAAATTCATTCTTCAGTTGAGAGACATCTAAGTTGTTTCCAGATTCTGGTTATTATAAATAAGGCTGCTATGTACGTAGTTGAGCAAATATCCTTGTTGTATGGTGGAGCACCTTTTGGGTATATGCCCAGGAGTGGAATGGGGGGTCTTGTAGTAGCACTATTCTCAATTTTCTGAGAAAGCACCAGATTGATTTCCAAAGTGGTTGTACAAGTTTGCAGTTCCACCAGCAGTGGGGGAGTGTTCCCCTTTCTCTAAGTCCTCATCAGAATGTGGTGTCATTTGAGGTTTTGATCTTAGCCATCCTTAGAGGAGTAAGATGGAATCTCAGAGTCGTTTTCATTTGCCTTTCCCTGATAACTAGGGATGCTAAGCATTTCTTTGTTTCTTGGCCATTGGATATTCCTCTGTTGAGAATTCTCTCATTAGCTCTGTACCTCATTTTTAAATTGGGTTATTTGAATTGATGGTGTTAATTTCTTGAGTTTATATATATATATATATAGGATATTAGCCCTTTGTTGGATGTAGGGTTGATGAAGATCTTTTCCCAGTCTGTAAGCTGTTGTTTTGTTCTGTTGACTGTGTCCTTTGTCTTGCAGAAGCTTTTCAGTTTCATGAGGTTCCATTTATTAATTGTTGATCTTAGAGACTGAGCTATTGGTTTTCAGTTAAGGAAGTTGTCTACTCTGCCGATGAGTTCAAGACTCTTCCTCCCTTTTCCTTCTAACAGATTTAGTGTGTCTAGTTTTATGTAGTGGTCTTTAATCTACTTAGACTTGAGTTTTGTGGAAGGTGATAAATATGGGTCTATTTGCATTTTTTTCTACATGTAGACATCCAGTTACACAAGCACCATTTGTTGAAGGTGCTATTTTTTTTCATTGTATGGATTTCCCTTCTTTGACAAAAATCAAGTGTCCATAGGTGTGTGGGTTTATTTTTTGGATCTTTTATTTGATTCTATTGATCAATCAGCCCATTTCTATGCCAGTACCATGTCATTTTTATTACTGTTGCTCTATAGTACAGCTTGGAGATTCCTCCAGAAGATTGTTTCTCAAACAGGTTTGTTTTAGCTATTCTGGGTTTTTTGTTTTTTCATATGAAGTTGAGAATTGATTTTTCTATGTCTGAAAGTAATTGTGTAGATATTTTAATAGGGATTGCATTGAATTTGTAGATTGATTTTACTAAGATGACCATTTTCACTTTGTTGATCCTCCACATCCATGAGCATGGGAGATCTTTCCATCTTCTGATATCTTCTTCAATTTCTTTCTTTAGAGACTTGAAGTTTTTTTTTTTTTATACAAGTATTTAACTTTCTTGATTAGAGTTATGCCAAGATACTTTATATTATTTGTGGCTTTTTTGAATGATGTAGTTTTCCTAACTTCTTTCTCATCCTGTTTGTTATTTGTATACAGGAGGGCTACTGATTTTTAAAAATTAATCTTGTATCCAGCCACTTTGCGGAAAGTATTTTTCAGCTGTAGGAGTTCTCTGGTGCAGTTTTGGGTTTCACTTATGTACACTATCATAACATA
Source organism: Acomys minous (assembly GCF_964271855.1). Classification (NCBI taxonomy): domain Eukaryota; kingdom Metazoa; phylum Chordata; class Mammalia; order Rodentia; family Muridae; genus Acomys; species Acomys minous. The sequence goes on along the minus strand of NC_140492.1, from coordinate 104,962,312 downwards.
TGTGAATAGTGAGATACTTTTACTTTTTCCTTTTCTCTGTGGATCTACTTTATCTCCTTCTGTGGTCTTATCATTCTAGATAGAACTTCAAGTACTATATTGAAGAGATATGGAGAGAGTGGGCAGCCTTGTCTTGTCCCTGATTTTATTGGAATTTCTTTGAATTTCACTCCATTTAAATTGATGTGGATTATTGGCTTGCTGTATATAGCCTTTATTATATTTAGTTATGTGCCTTGAATCCTTGATCTCTCCAGAAGATCATGAGTGGGTGTTAGATTTTGTCAAATGCTTTTTCAGCATTCATGGAGATGACCATGTAGGTTTTTTTTTTTTACATAGTGGATTGCATTGATGGATATCCATACATTGAACCATCCCTGCAAGCCTGGGATGAAGCCTACTTGGTCATGGTGAATGATATCTTTGATGTGTTCTTGGATTTGGTTTGTGAGTATTTTATTGAGTATATTTACATCAATGTTCATGAGAGAGATTGGTCTTAAATTCTCCTTCTTTGTTGGTTTTTTGTGTTGTTTAGGTTGCAAGGTTACTGTGACCTCATCGAATCAGTTTGGTAATGGTCCTTTCATTTCTGTTTTGTGGAATAATTTGAAAGTATCAGTATTAGCTCCTCTTTGAATGTCTGGCAGAATTATGCACTGAAACCATCTGGCTGTGGGATTTGTTTTGATAATAAGACTTTTGATGGCTGATTCTATTTCTGCAGGAAAAATAGGACTATTTAATTTGTTTACCTGATCTTGGTTCGACTTAGGTAAGTGCAATCTATCAAGAAAATTGTCCATTTTATTTAGATTTACAAAATTTTTGGCATATAGGCTTTTGAAGTAAGACCTAATGATTCTTTTGATTTCCTCAGTATCTATTGTTATGTCTCCCATTTTATTTCTGAGCTCTGTTGATTTGGATAGTGTTTCTGTTCCTTTTGGTTAGTTTGGCTAATGGTTTGTCTATCCTGTTGAGTTTCTCAAAGAATTAGGTTTTTGTTTTGGTAATTCTTTGAATTGTTCTCTTTGGTTATATTTTATTGACTTTTAACCTTGAGTTTGAGTATTTCCAGCAGTCTATCTCTCTTGGGTGTTTCTGCTTCTGTTTTTCTAGGGCTTCCAGATGTGCCATTAAGTTGTTTGTATGATATGTTTCCAATCTCCTTATAAAGAGATTGGACTTTCCTCTTAACATTCCTTTCAATGTGTCCCATAAATTTGGGTATGTTGTGTCTTCATTTTCATTGAATTTTAGGAATTTCTTAATTTCTTTTTTGATTTAGTTGTCATTGAGTAGAGAGTTGTTCAGTTTCCATGTGTGCATATAGGCTTTTTGTTATTTCTGTTATTGTTGAGGTCTACTTTATTCCATTGTGGCCTGATACGATATAAAGTATTGTTTCAATCTTCTTGCATCTTTGTGACTTACAGCATGGTCAATCTTGGAGAAGTTTCCATGAGGTACTGATAAGAATGTATTATCTTTTGTGTTTGGGTGAAAAGTTCTGTATATATTTGTTAGGTCCATTTGATCAATGTCATCTGTTAGTGTCATATTTTCTCTGTTTAGCTTCTGTTTAGGTACTGTTTAAATTTATTTTTGTCATGGAATATCTTGTTTCCTCCATCTATGGTTATTGCAAGTTTTGCTGAATATAGCAGTCTGGACTGAATACAGTAGTCTGGACTAGTCTCTTAAGCTTTGCAAGACATCTGCTCAGGCTCTTCTGGCTTTTGAGTTCTCCGCTGAAAAGTCGGGTGTGATTCTGATAGGTTTGCCATTTTATGTTATGTGGTCTTTTTCTCTTGCCACTTTTAGTATTTTCTTTTGTTCTATACATTTAGTGTTTCGATTATTATGTGGCATGAGGGTTTTCTTTTCTGGTCTGCTATATTTGATGTTCTGTAGGCCTCTTATATGTTTATATGCATCTCTTTCTTTAAATTGGAGACATTTTCTTCTATGATTTTGTTGAAAATATTTTCTGGGCCTTACATCTGGAAATCTTCTCTTTTCTCAATTCCTGTAACTCTTAGGTTTCATATCTTCATGGTGTCTTTGACTTCTTGGATGTTTTGGGTTAGGATTTTTTTTTTTTAGATTTAACATTTTCTTTGATGGTTTCATCATAGTCTTCCATTTTATCTCCTACACCTGAGATTCTTTCCTCCATCTCTTATATTTTGTTTATGATGTTTACCTCTGCAGTTGCTGTTTTCTTCTCTAAGTTCTCTCTTTCCAGGCTTTCCTTGGTTTGTGCTTTTGTTGTTGTTTCCATTTTCATTTTCAGATCTTGAACCTTTTTACTGATTTTCTTCACCTGGTTGTGTGCATTTTCCCGAATTCCTTTCAGCAATTTCTTCATTTTCTCAAGGGGCCTCTGTCATGGCTTCTCTAAGGGTCTCAATCTGTTTGGGCTGTATCTTCCTATATTTGTATGCAGATTCTACTCATTTCCTCCGTTATCATCTTCATAAGGAAGATTTGAAATCATTTTCTTGTGTTTCAGTTGTGTTAGAATGTCCATGGCTGACTGCTTTGGGATAACTGGGTTCTGGAGATGCCATATTATTTTGGCTTTTGTTTGTGTTTTCATGCTGGCCTTTTGCCATCTGGCTGTCTCTGGTGTTGTGTGGTAGTTTCTTGTGTCCTTCACTGGTGGTTGAGAGCACCTTGTAGGTGCTTTACATTGAGACTTGTCACCTTTGGGGATCAGGAAACCCTTCTATAGATCAGGCTGACAACCTGGGGTCAGACCTGGGGTCAGATCTGGAGACCAGATCTTGGGGTCTCCTCTGGCCTAGAAGATCCAGACACAGGTGTCTTGTGGCTAACAGTTCCATCCGAGAGACAGAACATAGGTGCTGTATGTGGCTAGGCTTTTGACATCATACTTGTGCCTGCTTGGACCCGGGAACCCTCTGTGGATTCCGGTCAGAACCACCCTTGTTTCATACTGTGGGATCTCCCCTGGGCTTGAAGACCCAGACACTGGTGCCATGCAGCCCACAGTTCAGTCCAATTAACCAAGCACAGATGCTGCATGCAGGCAGGTGTGTGTCCAGACCCTGAAGACGATACACATACACCTGCAGGGACCCAGGTGCTCCATGGACCATCTCGGTGGTCTGAGGCTGGACTTACCCATGCTCAACACAGTATGGACCTCTCTCACCCAGGTAACTCCAGCATTGGTGCTCTGTAGCTCCCAGCCTAGTTTAGACACAGTACATGATCAGCACCACAATCCTGGATCTCCATGGATTATGTTTTATATGCATTTATACCTCTACTTTTTTTCCTCTGTGGATTCAGTGCATGAATGAAGATTTTTGTCTCTTTGTCTATTTCTTTAGCTAACAAACAAGCATATAAAATGTTTCATCTACTTTCAGAGTTAATTGATAAGAATCTGTAGAATAATTATCATGAACACACTGTACAATGCATAAAACATGCCCATGGCACAGTGTGGTTTAGAATAGCTGGCTATTGATAAAAGTCAGTCAGAACGTGGAGCCACACATATTGGTTCAGAAGACTGACAGGCAGTGTTGGTTTCTCAATTTTCAATGAGCCATTGATCTTGCTTACATTCCTGGTTGTGGGGAGCTGGATCTAAGCTAACAATTTCTTATAACTTATTTTACCAATAAGAATGTGTATACATAATTAGACTGAGATTATGAAGGCCAACCATCATGACATGGAAATATATGTACTTTCCATTCATCAAAATCTTTAAAGAGATAACAGAAGACAGAAGAAAGCACAAAGGAATGGGAAGTTATGATTTTTGTTTTGTTTTGTTTTTTGTTTTTCAAGATAGGGTTTCTCTGTGTAGCCTTGGCTGTCCTGGACATACTTTGTAGACCAGGCTGGCCTCGAACTCACAGAGGTCTGCCTGCCTCTGCCTAAATGAAGCTGCTCTAAATAAGGAACAATGTGTTAAATTGAAAGTGAGGTCCTTATTTAACAGTAAGAGGTATAGGAGACTGTGCTTGTGAACTTGACTGAGTCTAATTAACTGGCTGGAGACCTCTTGGCATGACAAGCTAGTAAGTGTGGTCATTCCATGAGTTAGAATCAGAGGCCTAACTGACCTGTGGTCAGAGCAATCTGTCCAAACACCTTGCCAAACAGATTGATTTAGTAACTCCTCATCTTTTAAAATTCCTCTATCTATTGTCTTTGTTATTAATCTTAGATACAATTAAATCAACTTCAATTAAGACTAAATTGTGGCCGCAATTACACATGCTAATTCAGTACAAAATATATTGTTGAAAACTATAGGTTTGTAGATTATTTACTGTCAAAATATATTTCCAGTTTTCAGCAATGAACTTCAGAGTCAGTCTAAAAAACTATTTTTCTGGGTAGCAGCACAGACACAAAGTCACCAAGGTGTTTCTTGATATGTGATATTATTTCTAAGCAGAATTCTGAAAGGCTTGTCAGTTTTTAATACTATGTCTAGTCTCTCTCTTGAGGATTTTAGATATTCATATTGTAGGTTGCTGGAGGGATATGCAAGTGATGTGATTCTGCAAAGCATATCATTTAGAGCAAAATAATCATGAAAGATATTTCAAGTTGAAAGGTTTTTTTTTTTGCTACTCAGGGATACTGTTTTTACTTTTTAAAAAGTGAACAAATATTTTTTGAAATCCATAGGGTGAATGTCAGCTTTTCTAGGTAGAAGCCAAGTGGAGAGTAAATGTTAGTTTTATCACCTTTACAAAAATAAAGGATATCAAGTCTCTTCTTGGTAGCCTGCTGTCCTTCCTCTGAGTGGCACCAGGTCTCCCTATCCAGGGGACATGGTCAAATATGGGGCACCAGAGTTTGTGTGAAAGTCAGTCCCCACTCTCCACTCAACTGTGAAGAACATCCTGTCCATTGGCTAGATCTGGGTAGGGGTTTGAAGTTTACTGCATGTATTGTCCTTGGCTGGTGCCACAGTTTGAGCGGGACCCCTGGGCCCAGATAGATGGGAGGAACATTTTAATGGCAAGCTATGATTAATCTACATTCTTGCTACATTTTTAGTGTCTTGGGTGGGGGTAATCAACTGAACGTATACCAATGTTCAGTTATTGGTATGTTATTACCAATCATTCAATCTTCATCTTCAGTTTTTATTTTCTCAATGATTGGTTTCATTCAGTCTGTCTTCAAATGCATTTGTTCTTAAACAGCAGCCTCAAGCACATTGTATACACTTAGATATTTGATATATGCATCTGGAAATTTAATGTTTGCTTGCATGTGCTTTAATGTGCTTGGTTACATATTACCTATAACCATATTGGGAATCCATGTTGCTCTCTGTCTCTTCTGTCATGCAGTTTTCCACTATACATGTATAGGACATATGTTAGTTACTTTTTGTAACTCTAACCCTGAGTACCTGAAAGCAGAGATTAAAGAAGGAAGCTTTTATTTTGACTCATGGCTTCCGAGTGTTCAGTTCTCAGTTGTTTGGCTCAGTGCATGTGTGCAGAGCATCATGGGAGCAGGAGCCATGGTGGAGGAAAAAGGTTGTTTCTCTCATGGCTGGTAGGCAGCAGACCCCAGTGGAGCAACTGGGGACCAGGCATACCCTTCAAAGGCGTGTTCTTCCAGTCAGCCTCCTGAAGTTTCATAGCTCCACTGCCAGCTGGAGCCCATGAGCCTCCAGGGGACGTTTCATAGTTAGATAATAATGCCACTTTTCACTTTTTTTTTTACCCCAAACTAATGGACACTTCATTTTCTTCCCATTTTACAATGTGTTATAGGCCTTTTTATCCCAAGATAGGTGACCTATATGTTCATGTCATAGGATAACCAAGACCAAAAAAAAAAAAAAAAGCATCTGTTCATACTCAATATCAACTTTGGATCCTCCTACCTTTTATTTTAATTACTTGAAGAAAATTCTTTTTTTTTTTTTTTTTTTTACAATTTATTGATTTTCTGTTTTACTGCAATGGGATTCTAGTATGTGGCTTCAACTTCAGTTTTCCTTTTGCCTCTTATCATGCACATAGTTTGTACATAGCATTTTTGGGGCTATCTCCATTTTTTTATGACATTTTCTGTGGTATGTCACTGAGCCTGTAGGCAAAGACTGGGGCCCTGGTCTAGAAGATTCTGCATGCTTTTCTCTTGAGATGACAGGCGTTCTCACTCAGTATTATTGCCTATCATGCCTATCATGCCTATTATGCCTATCATGCTATCAGCATGCTATCTGAGGTAGGAGAGACAACTCCAGTCCTCGTCTGGAGGAGCAGTTATCTGACTTAAATTCATCTCTTATCTAGGGCACAGTAGTGATCATACTGGTTCTTATTGGAAGCATATTAGCCTTTTCACACAGTATCCCTCCCAAATTTCACAGTTATACATTTTGAATATATTTCTTTGATCTAAATCATTTTACTTGAGTACTTAACATGTCACTAAAATATACAGAACACATACTGCTGTTTTTGAAGTTCTTGTTATTCCTTCCTTTATTTATTTTTTTGAAAGTTTTTAGACACTCTTGTTTCAAAAGGTATGGAGTTCAGAGCTGGGTTGGAAGGTTCTGTAAATGTCTACTTAATTCCTATGCTCTGCTACTGCAAAGACATAATAGGCCATTTATTCAGGCCCTCAAGTATCAACCCTGTCCTGTGCTTTAGAACTGAAAGGCAGTCTCATGAGATGCTAAAGCAGTTATTCTCCCTAAAGAAAACATGTTTGAGATGAGATTCAGAGAAAAATCCCAATAGTAATATTCAAATGTAGGTAACAGTGGCACACCTCAGGGTAAACAAAAAGATAGCAGGCCCTATCTTGCAAAAGTGTCAAGGAATTTTTGGATCATCTCTTTAATTCACCATTACAGTAAGATGCTTTAAGGGTAAAGAACTCTTGGTGATAGTGATTGTGGTGACACACTAAGCTTTAGTCAAGGAAATGCTCCCACAAGTGTGCCTGTAGGCATGATGGGGCAGTTCTTCAGTTGAGGTACCTCTTCCAAGCTATTTAGTTTATGTCAATCTGACAAAAAGTAACCAATGAGGGTTGGTGTTGAAGAGATGGGGTGTATACGATCAAAATACATTGTATGAAATTCTTAAAGAAATAATAAAAATATTTCCTTTAAAAATATACAAGTATAAACTGTACTAAATATCTTCCAACCATGAACTTTAATTTTTTTTTAAAAAAAGCAATACAGTCTAAGGGACTGTTTACCAATATCACTCCTGGAGTGCTTTAGTCGTTGTTATAGTTGGAGCTTGACATTCTATTGATAACAGTTTTACTAGTACCTATCTCTATGATTGGAGGAGGAATTGTCTAGTTTTACTGTTCCCCATATATCAATATATGCCTAATAACTAACTCTGTTTTATATACAGTTTTGTGCTCTAATATATCAAATGAGGCCAAGGCTGATGGGAGTGGTAAAAAGTGCTAAAACAAGCAAATCCACAATGTTTTATTAAATATGGGAAGAATTTGGAAACCTGTACATGCATAAATAAAATTTCCCACACTATTCACTATCTTGCTCTGTGAACTCTATTTCTATAGAATTTTTCTCTTAAAAATATTCTTTTACATCCTTAGTGCAGTTTCCCCTCCCTCGTTTCCTTCCAGTCCCCCCCCCCACCTCCCTTCTGTCCCCTCCTCCACTCCTCCTTTTGAATTTTTTTCAGTTTACTTATTGAAATTTGTATACAATATATTTTGATCATGGTTTCCCTTCTCAGCTTTTTCCAGATCCTCTCTACCTTCCTACCCACTCAATTTCATGTTCTTTCTCTCTACTTTAAAGCAAGCAAACAAAAAGCAAGAGACAAAAACAGAAACAAAAATCCCACAAAAAACAAAGACTCCTCCACAACAACACACACACACACAAAAGGAAAATCAGAACAAATAAGCAAAAGACCAATAAGACCAAACTGCCAAGCAAAGCAAGAATCCACAAAAATCCATGGAGTTCATTTTGTGTTGGCCAACTGCTCCTGGGCATGGGGCCTTCCCTGGAGTGTGGTTGATGCAGCTGCTTTCTCCATTGGAGAAAACTGGATTTTTCCTTTGGCAGCAGGTGTCATTTACAGATAGCCACCTTTTAAAAAAATTTTTTTAAAAAGGGATGAACCCCTTGTCCACTTTCCCTTCTCAAAGTTGGGACCCCCTCTGGTCCTCATAAGAATGCCTCTGTGTGCCCAGGGAATGCATCTCTCAGGGAAGCTATTGTCTCTTCCTCGGAAAGGCAGCTTAGCTTGGTCCAAGTCAAGGACATCATGTGAACAGATCCAATTTGGTCATGAAATCTTCTGTCTCCTGAGTGCTCTGGTAATAGTGGTAAGAATTACTTCTTTCTCTATTCCTTCCTTGGGCTCTGCACACTGAGCTTTTTAAACAAAAGCTCCACATAATGTGGACTCTGGAGTCCCCTGTTCTGTGGAATCTCAAATTGGACTTTATTTCCTCAGCACCAGTCACTGGTGGGTGTAGCAGATGCCATGATGTGCACTTTTCTTTGAGACGGTGGAAAAAATTTAAGCCAATCATTATTCTTAGAGTATTGCAGGTAGCTTAGCATTAACTAGAATGATGTACTGTCTCCGAATCACTAGCTGGGTTTGTAATTGGCTCACTAGGCAACTTGGTCAAATTGTCAGTGAGTGTCCAAGTACCCAATTCATTTATTCCATTACCTAAAAATGTGAGCCAAATAGGTTACCTTATCCAATAAAATTTAAAGACTGATGCAGAATGACACATTTTAAAGTTGCATTTACATTTTTTATTGAAGAAAATGCCTTCCTGATCATGAAGCAAAGCAGGAAGTTGGCATTGGCAATGCTTCCTTTCTTAGAGATTTGGGGATTGTGAAGAAATCACAGTCACATGCGTGAAATTTTTGGCAACTCAGGTAACATTTACAGGTGTTTACAGGTGGAGTGATTCCAGAGGACGGTGTCTGGCACATTTCAAATTTCCACAAAACAGCTACATCTATCAATGAAGTGTGTGTGTGTGTGTACGTGCGTGTGTGCATGTGCATGCACCCCTGTATATGTATGTGTAGAACAGCAACCAACATTAGGTTCTTACCCCTATTTTTCTCCACTTTTTTTTAATATGCAGGGACCCTTATTGAATCTAGGCTCATTATTTAACTTAGATTGGCTGGCCAGTGAACCCCTGAGATCTGCCTGTCTCTCCCTGGACTTCAGCACATGGGTCATAGACATGTACTACCACACTCCACTTTTGAGTGACTGTATAGGTCCAAACTCAAGCTTTTACAGCAACATGTTACCTACCAAGCCATCCCCAACCTCCACCTATGAGCACCTTTTGAAGACGTTTGCACTGCCTCCTAGCATGGGCTAGGTAGAGTGTGACCGAATCAGCTGTAGTTG